>NW_027531904.1:5075227-5297339 GCF_008692635.1 Crocuta crocuta
GGATGGGGAGTGGGGGGCTGATGGTGTGTGTGTTGAAGGTAAACTCTGGCCCTGAGCACGAGGCTGCTTACCTAGGAGCGAGGGTTGGGGGAAATCGTCATTCCCTTGTGCCAGATTGAGTTAGAAGCCATGCTTGTAATCTGTTAGCTCTGATCCGAAGATTACGGAATAGAACATTTTAAATATCAGCCCTGCTTCCTGACTCCCACTTTTCTCTCCCTCCGCCCCCTGCTGGCCAAGGGAGCGAGTTCATTTTCCCTTCCAACTTCTGACTGAGCCCACTGGAACTTTCCAGTCCTGGGACTTTAGGAAGAAGAAAGAAGATACTAAATTGTCTTTCTATGAGGTCAGTTTACCATGAACCCCCACCTCCCCCTCACACACACCCAAAACGAGAGCAATAATACTACAGCACATTTTACAATTCCAGAATGCTAACACTTGAATAAGCCTTGGAGATCAATCTGTCCAGCGTTCCTCACTTCTCCAGCCAGAACCCCCAGGCACAGAAGGGAATGAACCTCCCTATGGGTGGGGAGGGAAGACAGGGAGGTGGGAGAAGGATTGAAGCAGGCGTCAAATTTCTTTGAAGTCTCACGTTTCATTTTTTAAAAAATTTTTAATGTTTATTTTTGAGCGAGAGACAGAGACACAGAGCGTGAGTGAGGGAAGGGCAGAGAGAGAGGGAGACACAGAATCCGAAGCAGGCTCCGGGCTCTGAGCTGTCAGCACAGAGCCAGACGCGGGGCTCGAACCCACGAGCCACCATGAGATCATGACCTGAGCCGAAGCGGGCGCTTAACCGACTGAGCCCCCCAGGCGCCCCTCACATTTCATCTTCAAAACGTATGCGAGCCTGTCATCCTACTGCACGATATGTCCGTGCATGTTCTGGTGTGAACTAATGTTGTAAAATGTCTCTGTGGAGCACTGTGGGTGCTCTCAGAAGATGCATGCTCTACTCATTATCCCTGCCCTCCGTGGAAACCCACCACTTTAAGAAGCACACATACAGTCCAAACTTCCTCCTCTCCAACCCCTGCCATTTTATAGGTAGAAAAATCAGGCCCGAGATGACTGTGATGTCCCCAAGGCCACACAACTGTTTAGGAGCAGAGCCAAAGTCTTCTCTTCTAAGGCATCCATTCCTTTCACAACTAGCAAACAACCCGGGGCTACAGACCCCAGAACCTCATGTTCCAAACACAGCCGGCCCCTCCTCGTCCACATGCCTCTCTCTCCAAAGGTAAAGCTACCTTTTTAGCACAACAGCATTTTATGACAGATTTTTTTTATGACATCATCTCTCTAAACATCCCTCTCCAAGGAACACAAAATTCTTTGACATAAACTCACTTATGGCCTCATGATAATCTTCCCAGAATTGAGCAGTGTACAGCAATTTGGGGTGTTTATTGTATGCCTATTCATCCTGCCTCTTTCACAAAATGGATTTGCAAATAAATATGATGAGCTCTCCATTATACAGATGGGAATAATGTGACTTTCTCAAGGTCACACGATAGATTTGGGGAAGTGATGTGGACGGGATTTCAAGCTGATGTTACACAGTCTAAAGTCATGATTTACCCGCCCGGCCTTATTGGGTGATTATAGAAGCCCCTTACTGGGCTGGGGCTGAACTGGGGTTGGGGCTGAACTGGGGCTGGGGCTAGGCTGGCCTTGTCTGAGCTGGGCTGGGCTGGGGCCGGGCTGGGCTAGGGCTGATCTCAGCTGCATCTGGGCTAGACTGAGCTGGGGTGGGGCTGGGCTGGGCTGAAGATAGGCTGGGCTGGCCTTGGCTGGATTGGGCTAGAATAGGCTGAGCTGGGGCTGGATTGGGCTAGACTGGGCTGGGCTGGGCTGGGCTGGGCTGGACTGGGCTAGACTGGGCTGGATTGGTCTAGGCTGGGGCTGGACTGGGCTGGGCTGGACTGGGCTAGACTGGGCTGGATTGGTCTAGGCTGGGGCTGGACTGGGCTGGGCTGGACTGGGCTAGACTGGGCTGGATTGGTCTAGGCTGGGGCTGGACTGGGCTGGGCTGGACTGGGCTAGACTGGGCTGGATTGGTCTAGGCTGGGGCTGGACTGGGCTGGGCTGGACTGGGCTAGACTGGGCTGGATTGGTCTAGGCTGGGGCTGGACTGGGCTGGGCTGGACTGGGCTAGACTGGGCTGGATTGGTCTAGGCTGGGGCTGGACTGGGCTGGGCTGGACTGGGCTAGACTGGGCTGGATTGGTCTAGGCTGGGGCTGGACTGGGCTGGGCTGGACTGGGCTAGACTGGGCTGGGCTGGACTAGGGCTGGGCTGGGCTGGGCTGGGGCTGGGCTGGGATTGGATGAACAGAAGCTCTGAATGCCTCCTGCTGAGGTCAGGAGCTGCTAGCTTGAAAAGCTTCTAAAAATACCAAGCACGTTCCTTGCAGGGGGGCTGATTCAGCTGACCTTTCCTAAGGATGACCAATTTGCTGACTCCGTACTGGGGGCCAGTGGGCAGAAAGGCCTCCTATTTCTCTCCAGCTGACTCCTGGGCTGAAGTGAGGGCAGGATGGGACTATCCCCTCACACCCAGCATCCCTCACCTCTACTGTATCCAGTGAGCATGAAAAAGAACTTGGAGCATCCCAGAGACTTGCCCAAGGGCAAGATCAGGTTAGACAAGATTGTGGAGAGGCCAGCCTTGGTCTCTGATCTCACACAGCTCGTGGTCTGCAGCCCCAGCTGAGAACCGTGACCCTGGCACATGGCAAACTGCAGGACTTTTGGAGGAAGAGGCTAAGTTTGATCAGGGACCTGTTTTTATGCACATCTCCTGGGTGCCAGTTCTGCACACCTGACATCCTTTACCAGCTGCTTCAGAACTAAGACCCTGTAACCAAGTCTGGGGCCACCCAGGTCTCATTCTCCTTACCTGTAAAATGGGCAGAGTGAAAATGGGGATTTCACAAACTCCTCCTAGCTGGGCCCCCCCATGCTGGCCGAGCAGAGGGCTCTCTTGCCCAAATCCTGAGCTTCTGTGGGACGGCTCCCAAGTGACGTTACCTTCGCTGACTGTTAGAGGTAGCCTTGGTCCCAAACCCGAGAAGGAGAAAGGGGGGCAGTTTCCCTTGGTGGGGTTTCTCTGCCTAATACTCCTGGTAGGGGTATTCTGGCAGAGATAGCCCCTGGCAAGCCTAAATCTCATCCTGGCAGTCGGGCATTCTAGGGAGAAGATTCTAGTCCCCACCTGTACGATAGCTCATGGTTTGGGCCAGGCGGACAGATACATGTGGGAATCACAACACACGGTGGCTCTTCCTCATGTAGCTCTGGCCGAAACTGACCCCCTCGGCCCCAACCTGTCCTCCTCTCTGGCTTCAGGGAGCCAAAGACAGACCCAGAGCCTTGCTAGAACAGGACGTTGTCTGCCCAAGGATGGAAATGAACGCCGACAGGTCCTGATTTATGCCCTTGTTATCCAGTAAGGGAGACAGGGAGGCAATTTAAAAGGCCCGCAGCATTCCGAGAAGCCCAGCAAGGAGCCCCATGCCACCTGGAGCTGCCCACTGGCTCCCCCGCCAAAGCAGCCTGCCTCTGAGAAGGACCAAAGCCACCCTGGACAGGGAGAGGAGGGCAGGAAGGGTGCTCCACACTGCCTTAGGGGGCAGGCCCTGGGACACTCCCGACCTCCAGGGGAGGTCTCTTGATTCACCTCTGCAGGTGGAAAGGCAGAGACACACAGAGGTTAAGCCTGAAGTTACATAGTGAGGAGGCCAGGAGCCTTGTGTCTGTCTGACCTCAGAGGCCGCCTCCTAAGCAGCTAAGGTCAGGGGGATCCAATGGGGGGTAGGGATGGGAGGATGGGGCTCTGCTGCCAGGAGGAGGGGAAGGCGGAACAAGATGGAGGCTGGAGGAGAAGCAGGAGGGAGAAACGGGCAGGCACGGGAGCCGAGGGAGGCGGAGAGGGGCCCGGAGACCTATCTGCTCCACGTGGAAGGTGCCAGGTTGAGCTTTCTGCTCGTGGCTCTGGAGACACGGAATCTGTGTGGGACAGACTCTAGAACAGCCCTGGCCCCTGCCGCCTCCTCTAGGTGTGCAGAGAAAGGACAAGGCTGCTCCACTGTGGGAAAGCCTGGTCCAAACTCCTCAGTTAAAGAATGCAAAGGAAAAGACAGCAGGGGGTGGAAGGTACATGGTGGGGGCTGACATCTTATCCAAAGATTCCTGCTTTAAAATGTCCAGTGGGTCCCCACTGCCTGCATTTAGCACTTCCAAGGACCTGGGCTAGACTCCCTTCCAGCCTCCTCGGCCGCCAGGCTGCCCTGGTCCCCCGGGCCTGGGCTCCAGATCACCTGCGTGTCATCCGGCCCCATCCTTACCCATCTCTGTGCTCCTGCATCTTTGATCCCCATAGCCCCTGCCTGTGAAAATCCTGCCCGGCTCTCGAAGCCCTGGGCATCCTACCTCCTTAACAAGCCGCCCCAAGTTCTCCTCCTAACTTATTCTGTGCCCCTGCATGCTCACAGTGCACCAGCCCAGCGTCTGGGACAGCATCCACCGGAGCCTTCCACGGCTCAGAGAGGGCCCTGCCCACTTCTGCCTCCCTCCCAGAACTCGGGGTTCCTTGAAACCAGGGCTTACTGCGTTTGCACAGAGCCCAGCATCTGTGCTGATCAAACGCACTCTGTATTAAAACTAGAAAATGAAGCCAGAAAATAATGCTTCTTTTTCCCTTTCCCCCACCTTGCATTCCAGAAGAACCTTTCTTTGGGTCCCAGGGACAAAACCTGCAAACTGGTCTTTGAATAGAGGTTTAAGCTCAGGGCAGGTGGGGCCACGTCCCTCTGTCTGGCCCTGTGTGATGCTGGAGTCTGTGGTTCCATGGAAGGGACCTCAGTGTGAGATCCCATGATCATTGGGAAACTGGTCTCAAATTCCCGCGGGGCCTTCGGGACAACTTGAAAGGAAGTCGAAATATCTGAGAACTGAACCAGCAACCACAATGATTTCCTTGCTCCAGGGAAAGTTGGGGACTAAGCTTAACGTCAACAGTGCCCATCCCAGAAGAATGGGGTTTGGCAAGAACAAGACCCAGACCCCCAGGCCACGCAGCCGCGGTGTTTGCGGTCGCCCCTGGAAGTGCGGCCCCAGTACGGAGCCCTTCCTGCTCACCCTCCTCTCTCGAGCGGCAGACAGCCTGAGGTACCAGTTCCCTGTATGGGATCAACAGAAGGGAAAACCGAGTCGATTTCAAGATTCCTTAGACATCCCAAAGAAATAGAAATGGATGCTGAAGGAGAAAGGGGAGGGCAGACCTAGACCGCATGGGATGCTGTGCTCAGCTCCTGGGTTCTGGGGAGATTTCAAGCAGCGCTGAGCATGGGGATGGAGCATCAGTCCTCAGCGTCTGCCCCAAGCTGTCCTTCAGCGAGTCACACTGGCTGAGGGCTGACAGCCGGGCCGGCCAGGCAGTGGGGGAAGAGAGGGACAGATACAGTCCCAGTTGTAAGGTAACAAACCTGTCCTGCTTTGCTCAGGACTTTTCAGCTTTTAGCACCAAACACCCTTTATCCGAGGAACGGCTCCATCAAGGACAAACCAGGAAGGGCAGCCACCTTCACGCCAGCCAAGCGGATATGGTGAAGCCAAGGCCCCACACTTCCGGTTGGAGGCATCTCATGCTACAGAGAGGATGGGAGGTAAAGAGCTGGCTTCTAGAACGGCCCACACAAAGGGGACCTGCCATCACCCAGCAAGTACCCACGATGAGGTTCAGAGCGCTCTCCTGATTGCCCAAGATCACAAAGTGAGGACTTGAACCCTGGCTCCTCACTGGGAAGGAAGCAGGAGGGGAGCAGCAGAAGCCTTCGTATCTGAGCTGTCCTCCCTCCAAGCCCCCTGAACACATGAGCTCTGTGCTGGCCCTTGCCCTCACCCAGAGACCCTAGGGAACTCGGTGCAATTAGCAGTTCCAGGCTCGGCAAATAGCTGGGCACGGCCACGGGCCAGCAGGAGAGGCTAAGCTGTGAGGCCAGCGACCCTGCCAGCTGCTTCAGGTTATGCCTAAGTGGCCCCAAGGAAGCCCCAGGGTGCAGAGGGACGGAGAGAGATTTGCTCTCAGTCTCCGAGGCTCAGAAGGAAATGTAGGGGCTTCAAACTCAGCCCCATCCTGAGCTCACAAACCTCCAGGGAACTCACCCCTTCCTGAAGGGCCACTTGTCATGTCTGCTCGGCGAGTCATCTCAGCCCAGGCAGATGCACTCAGCCTCAGCCTTCTTTCCCTGGCCCTGTTCTCTCCACAATAAAGAGCTCAGGCTCGAGGCACCCAGGTGGCTCAGTCAGTTGAGCATCCAATTCTTGATTTTGGCTCAGGTCATAATCCCAGGGGTGTGAGATCGAGCCACACATCAGGTTCCGTGCTGAGCATGGAGCCTGCTTAAGATTCTCTCTCCTTCAAGAAAAGAAAACAAAGAACTCAGGCTCCTTTAGTAGTTTCTCACTTGACCTGGGTTTTGAGTTTCCCAGTCCGGCTGCCCTTGGTGACTGTTTTAGCACATCATATCTTTTAGAAGACAATTCTAGGGGCACCTGGGTGGCTCAGTTGGTTAAGCGCCCAACTTTGGCTCAGGTCATGATCTCATGGTTCATGGGTTCAATCCCCGCATCAGGCTCTGTGCAGACAGCTCAGAGCCTGGAGCCTGCTTCAGATTCTGTGGCTCCCTCCCTTTCTGCCCCTCCCCTGCTTGAGCTCTGTCTCTCTTTCTCTCCCAAAAATAAATAAACATAAAAAAAAAGGACCACACTGGCTCTTCTTGATGAGGATGTGGCAAACAAGATTAGAAAGTGATAAGGAGAGAAGGGGGGAGGGGGCAAGAGTTTCAGTACCAGCTGATAGTAAATGAATCCCATGTTAAGTTCCCTAGAACTGATGGAGAATTCCAAGAGTGGTCAACCAGTGCACAGGAGAGCTCAGAACTTCACTCTGCATATTCTCTCCCAACACAGATTTCCTGACAAGGCACCACCATCCCACGGCTGACTTGTCAATCAGAAGCACAGAAGTCTTCATGCAGGCAACTCTAACGTCATGCCGCCTGCAGCCAGTGGCTTTGGGGGCAGAACTTTATGTCTGTCTTTATTATGCCATGCCTTCTGGATCGATCCCTCCATTCCTGTCTGTCCAGATCTGCAGGCATCCAGAAAAATCCCCTCCCCCTCCCCCACTTCATGTCAGCTACAAGTCCATTTGGCCTACGTTAGCCAAATCCTCAATACAACGGAACGTTCTGCAGAGTTGGAGGCTCAGCCAGAGACAAATCACTTCTGTTTGAGGAGCGAATGCCCACCCGGTCAAGTCAGTGCTCATTCACTTCTCTTTCTGGGCAATACCCCTCCCCTCCGTGAGCTCAGCCCACCAGCCCATGCCTTGTCCAGTGGGGCCCTCCCAAGGAAGGCCTCCCTTTCCATTTTCTGGTAAGTCCCAAAAGTCCAGCATCTCCCCAAGCTCCACACACCCAAGGAGCCAAGACAAAAGTCCCCGAGCCCCAGTGCCCAGGCTGCATGTCACTCCTCTTTGTGGACGTGGGGAGGCTTCTTTGCTTATAGAGATATACCTGTCATGTTGGAGGTATGTAATAAATGTCCATCAATTCAAGGGGAGATGAAACATGTTCTACATATGTGGGTGAAGTTCTGAGCTAGGAATTGGCTTCCAGAGGGGCTTCAAGGCCATCCTTCCATAAACATCCATCCATATTGGGCGATTCCTAAAGCCCTTAGGCAGAGGTGTTTTTGAAGACCTCCAAGGGGGAAAGGCAACACAGTGTCTTTGGGGCCCTTGACTCACTCACTCCGCCATGCACTCATGTACTGGGCATGCGCCGGGAGCCACGCCCTGGGTGGGTGCTGCAAATACAGACCTGAAGAAAAACTGGCCTGCAGGGGGGACAGTCTACTCCGTTAGGGAGATGCGGAAACAAGTCATGATTGCCATATGTGAAGTGCCCCAGTGGCTTGCTCTGCGCACCCAGGAGACAGAGGACCTGCCCCTGCTTAGAGGAGGTGATATTTGAGCAAGAGTGGAGGCGAGGTCCCATCCCCACTTGTTCTAATCACCCTGGGGAAGAAAAGGTGAGAGGTAAAGTCTCTCTTGAACTCATTCCCAATTCCTACAGGGAAGATCAGCCCATAAGGACCACGGGGTTGAGTGAAGGGAAACAGGTGCATTCTCCTATCCCCTCCTGACCCCTGAATCGGCCCTCAGGTCACAGTGCCTTGCATCCCACCCAATAGGGCTATTTGGCAGGCAGAACATTCTTGTAAGCGAGGGCTGCGGTTTGCATCGCCAAGGCCCCAGCTGGGCCTCAGCTGGCATCTAGCACCACCTACTGGCCACAGAGGGAAAAGCGAAGTCTGAGCTGTCCCCTCCTCTCCCTGGGGCTCCTGAAGTCACTCTTTTGGCCTGTCACCCCTCTTCACACCTGAATCACCCCCCCTTGACCCCCAACTCCCCACGCAAGGGCAGAAGGCAACCTTAGGAGATGGCACAGACATTCTGAAGGGAAAGAAGCCATGGGTCCAACTGGAGCAGACCCAGGGACCATCTGTGCCCAGGAGCACAAATAAGGGAATGAGACAGGGCCACGCAGGAAAGTGAATGGGAGTTAGAACCAGGCAGCGGAGACGTGGAAGGTGCTGGAGGAAGCCTCCCTGGAGAAAAGACGAAGCTGTCCTGGGAATTCCAAAGTCCCAGGGAGGAGTCACATTCCCGCCATTGCAGGCCAGGTGCCAAAAAATGCCCTCATTCTAGACAATGTCCCTCCTCTGATACTCAGATAGTCTGGGCAGCTCCTCCCAGCCCTCCAACCTCAGGCGGGCCTGCACTTGCTACGGCTGCTCCGCCCCTTTCGTCAGCACCTTCCGTAATGCCCGGCCCCTCCACCCCCTACAGCTCTTAGTAGTTGGGAGAGGGCAAGAAAGGGTAGGAAGAAACAAGGGAGAAGGAACAGAGGGTGAGGGTTTCAACACAAGCTGATATTAAGTGAATCATATATATAAAGTTTCCTTTGTAAGGTTAACATGCAATTAAGCATCCCTCAGTTTTGAATCACCGGCTCAGGGATTTCTGCTTCGAACGGAGAGAGCTGTCTGGGCACTTGCAGCGGCCGATACGCCTGCTGGTCATGCTCCCCTTCTTCCTGGGGTTCCAAAGAGGGGCCCACGCCTGACCCACTGTCTGCATGAAAGAGCATGATGCTAGCCACTAAAAGCTGGGGCTTTGGAATCAGAGAGGCTGGCTGTTGACTTTGGACGAGTCTTGTACCCTCTCTGAGCCTCAGGCTTCTCCTCTAAGAAACAGGGATGATGATACCATCTCACAGGACTGTTGTAAAGGGTGAGCGCTACAGACCACTTGGTGCATTACCTGGGAGATGAGCTCAACGCATATTGGCTGGAAAACAAGGGAAAGGAGCCCCGGCTGCTGTCACCGGGCGCCTTGCAGCCCCTTCCTTGGAATTAGCTCTCAGGCAGGGCTCGCAGCCTCCCCCAGCCAGCGCTCACAGCCTCCCGTGGGGGAGGAAGGAAAGGCGGGGGCGAGGTCTGTTCTCACCCAGGGAAGATTGCTCCTGGGGTGGGTGATGACTGCACACCTCACCCACAGGGGAAGGCGTTCCCCGAGCAAGCTGAACGGAAAAAGCCAGGGCCCCTCTCTGCTGCATTCATTATTCAGAACTTCCCACGGGGCAGCTATGGGGGTGTGTGAGAGGCACCAGCCAAAGCCAGTTTTGCCTTCTCTGCCTAAGGTGTGGACAGCAAACCCAGCACGGGGCCTGGAAGGTGGGTCAGAGCCATCTCCTGGAACCCTGGCCCTCCGAAGGACCAGGTGATGGGAATGGTTGGCATCACACAGGAGCAAGGGCTTCCCACGGAGTTGGCTCTAGGCTAGTGTTTCTCAAACTTCACTGCATAACAACCCCTTGGAGGGCTGGTTAAAACCCACATTGCCGGCGCCCTAGCCCCAGAGATTTTGATCCAGCACATCTGGGGCGAGACCAGAGAGTCTGTTTCTTTCTTTCTTTTTTTTTTGTTAAATTTTTTTTTACAGTTTTTATTTATTTTTGAGAGGCAGAGTGAGACAGAGCATGAACTGGAGAGAAGCAGGGAGAGAGAAGGAGACACAGAATCCGAAACAGGCTCCAGGCTCTGAGCAAACATCAGCACAGAGCCTGACACGGGGCTCAAACCCACGAACCATGAGATTATGACCTGAGCCGAAGTCGGACGCTCAACCAACTGAGCCACTTGGGCGCCCCAGAGAGTCTGTGTTTCTAACACATTTCTAGGTACAGAGCTGCGGCCGCCATTGTGAGTTTCCATTTAAGTCGATTAAAATTCAATTTCATTTATTTACTTTAAAAATACAGATGCTTGGCCCCACTGGCCATATTCCAGGGGCTCAGTAGCCACGTGCAGTAAGTGGCTACCACATTGAACAGTGTAGATAGACATAGAACATTTCCATCATAGCAGAAAGCTCTGTTGAACAGCACTGCTCTACAAAGTCTATCCTGGATGATGGGAATAGCATGGGAGATGAGGGGAAAGGAGTGTGCGTCTAAAGCCCCCAGGGAGGCCGACGCTTTATGAGAGCTTAAAGAACCCATAGTGGGGAGATGGGCCCCTCACTCAAAGACCCCCCAGAAGGATCAGGGTAGGATGTGAAATGCCCAGGAGCAGACCCAGCTCATTGCTGACCACGATGGAGAAACACAGGCACCATAGTAACACGGTGGAGGGGCATTTTTCAAAGCTAGCTTGGGGGAGGGAGCGGAGTGGAGGCATAGCTCAGATCTGAAGGGAGGATCAGGAGGGAACCAGGCCTCTGGTATTTTTTGCTCAGCTACGATCCACTCGCCCACAGGCCTGCTAGTACCCATGTCAGTCAGGACGTGAGCAAGCGGCTGGGTTTTGTGGTGCGGGGTAGGGGCAGCCGGGAAGGACAGAGCCCGTGCTAGGCAAGGAGCCTGAATAATGTGGCGCCTGCTCCGAGGAGAAGCATCCATCAGAGCTCTGAACAGATGGCCCAGCAAAAGGGGTTAAGCAAAGAGATCGCTGTGAGGAGTCTTGTCACTCGTGTTTGAGCGGAGACCCAGGAGGAACAGACTTTCGGTGGGTCCGAAATAGCAAGTGCCGGGAAGGAGCGCAAGCCGCCTCCCCTGCCCCCGCCCCCTCCGGTCCCCGCCGGCAAACCCTGGCTCCCGAGCTTCTGTCGGGGACAGGCAGGGGCTTCTGACAACGGAGGGAGGGGGGTTCCTGTGGGTTCCAAAATGTGTGTCTTTGTCACACAGGGAAACACAAAGGAACCCACTTGCGGGGCTGGGGGCTGGAGGTTTCCAGGCTGCACCCGTGACTGAACCCAGACTTCTAGGGGCTCGGAGGTCAGTCCCAGCTGTTCTGGCCCTGACCTCAGGCCCTTGCTTTTCTTCCTTTTTGCTTCCGTTTGTAACCCTTCTGAAGGGATCTTGCACCCCCCGGCCAGCCAGCCCGGGACACAATGCTAATGGGCCAGCTGTAGGGACCCGCACAAGAGGGGGCCACTGGGTCATGTGGCCACATGGTCCCTGCACATGTCTCATGCCCTGTGTTTCCAGACAGTGCCGTCTGCCTCCCGCCTTCTCTCCCTCTTTCTCCTCATTTCCTCTTTCTTCTTCTCACATCCTCCGCTGATCCCTAAGGAAACCAATCCCATTCTCAACTTCTGGGCTTCCCGAAGCCACCCCTCACCTGCCTCTCTGCGCCTGGGCCCTGCAATTCCCGGGACCAGTCTCCCTGTTTGGCACAGAGCCTCTCCTCGCGGCCCCTCTCCTTCGCCGCAGCCTCTGCTACCTACAGCCTCCATCTTTAAGCCTCTCTGACCGCTCCTTCCGGCCAGTCTCTGCAACCAGAGTAAGCAACACAACCAAATTCATTGTCCCTGAGCCCAGGGTAAGTAACCTGGACCCTGGTCCCGCCATCCTTTTCCATGTCAAGCAATCATTTCATATTGATTTCGGATAACTTTTTTGGTCTATAAGGAAGGCAGATTTTATGAGGCCTTAAAATATTATATATATTTAGCACAAGAAAGATTGCAAAAGGCAAAAAGACATCGCCCAGTGACTCAAATCTATTAGTTCCAAGGAACTTCGCCTGCTGGGACTTCCTTCAGGGATATGCTGAAAAAAAGCATCACCACCTTGGGGTGAGAGCAGGGATGCCATTCCCCTGGGGAGAGTAAACGTGCACCAGTGTTTTCAAAATTGCCTTCAAAGGTCTAGTTCTCGGGGCGCCTGGGTGGCTCAGCCAGTTAAGTGTCCGACTTCAGCCTAGGTCATGAGCTCGCCGTTTCTGAGTTCAAGCCCCTTGTCGGGCTCTGTGCTGACAGCTCAGAGCCTGGAGCCTGTTTCAGATTCTGTCTCTCTCTTTCTCTCTCTCTCTCTGCCTCTCCCCAACTCATGCTCTGTCTCTCTCTCTCTCTCTCTCTCTCTGAAAATAAATAAACAATAAAAATAAATAAATAAAGGTCTGTTTCTTGTTGGACACCCTGAACAAAGGTTTCACACCCTAGGCACTACTGACATTTTGGCTGGATCCTTTTTTGTCCTGGGGGCTGACTGTGCATTTCAGGATGTTTAGCAGCACCCGTGGGTCCTAATCATGAGGCGCCAGGGGCATTCCCTCCTAATTGTGACAATGAAAGATGTCTCCAGACACTGCCAAATGTCCCCTGGGGGACAAAATCGCCCCTCACTGATAATCCTCAACCTGACAACAGGCACGTTGTTTTCATGGGACAGAGAAGAGACTGGGGACTCTGGACAGCCTGCTAGCGCCTGGGGGAAGAAATATGACTCTCAGACGCATGCGGGGCCACTTCCCAGCTTGACACCTCACCCATGGCTGCTTGGCCTCAATACAGGGACAACGTCCCGTGTGCTTTGAACTCCACCATGTCCCAGGCACAAACCTATAGAATACATCCCATGTGCTGTGTATCACACATCACGTAATTGCGCCATGCCAGGAGGGAAACTGAGACCCGGGGAGGCCAAATGGCTAGTTTAGCCCTTTCTCCTAACTCCATGCTTGGGTGTCTGTCCCTTGTCCCCTTCGTTGCCACTTTGTAGAGCTAACTGACAGCACACAACCACAGAAGCTTGTGCCACAAACTCCCAAATGCGCAAGACATATTTGCAAACACTAGTTATAACGCTCTACACCATTTCTGATCTTGCGCCCCCTTTGTCCTGATTGACAGAAATGTAGTCTTAGTCCTTTGGGAGGCTCTCCTGCCCAACAGACTCCCCGGGGCTAGGTCAGGGCTTCTGGTCTTCGGCTGTGCCAGCACACAACACATAACACGCAGCAGTGTCCACTCAGAAACAGCCACTGACATAGTCACTGTCGCTGAGTGGCCCATTTGAGGCTGACGGCTCAGTACCTGTGCACAGTACTTGAGGCAAGGACCCTTTTTCAAGGTTGCATATAGTCCCATATGCCAGGCTGTCTTTCCAAAGATGGCCACGATAGCCACCATCCCGCACGTTCTTACAAAGTGACCTTGAATCTCTTCCCAGGGTGAGGAACGTCTTGTTGCTATGACACAAGGGGACACTATGTGACCCTAAAGGGAGGTGCAGCCCTGCCTCGTTTTCATAAGATGTTCCCTCATTCTTGGAACCTAAGCCACCATGTCACGAGGAAGCCCAAGCAGCCACATAACACAGACACACGGGGGTGTTCCAGCTGACAGTCCGGCTGAGAGCCCAGCCAGAGCCAGCAACAACTGCCAGATATGTGAGTAAATGATTCCAGCCCCTAGCCAGCAAGTCACCCCCAGGCTTCCACTCCCTCCCAGACATCACCGAGCAAGGACAATGCCACTTCTTAAGAGCTCTTTCTGCATTCCAGACCCACTGTAGGGCCACAAGTCTAAACGTCTAAACCAAACTGACTCCATGACAGGCTTTAAGTTTCCCCTCTGAACTAGAAGGCCTGAGTTTCAGCTTTCCCGAAACTATCAGGCAGTGACACATTGCCCAAGGCAGGAGAAACCCCCTTGCAACACCCAATCAGGAAAGTCCAGCGACCACCCTCCACATTACTAAGGGAGAGGCCTGGAGATAGAAACTATAGATAGGACCCTGTTACCTAATGTTAAAGTTAACCCGTTAGTCGCCGAACAAGACCCTAGGCTCGCTCTGTGATTGGTTGAATTTAAAGGTACTCTAAACGTTGTAATTGGATCCCGCCAAAAGTAACAAATACTCTAGACAATGTGTATGGTCAAACCCGCTGTCAATGATGTTGAATTATTATGATTGGATCACTGTTCCCATGTCACAACTTCTGTAACTCCCCCGTCTCAAACCCCATAAAAACCCTACTCTGCCCTTGTTCGAGGCTCTCAGCACGGACCCATACGCTGGTGAAGTCTGTGAGCCCGAGCTTAAGCCCGTAATAAAGCCCTTTGCCTTTGCATGCGTGACTCGGTCTCCCTGGTGGTCTCTGGTCGGTGAGGATACTGCGATCTGGCTATAACACCAGAAAGTCTATGGCATAAGAAAATGATTGTTTTATAGACGTTGGAATGGTCTGCATCTGTGGTAGGCGAAGAATCCGCCAAACGCATCAGAATGCAGACGCACCTGTCTGGGGTCTTGCTTCCTCACTGGGGGCCCTGCCAGGGACAAGGGCACTGATCTGGACCTGGCCCATCTCTCTTTCCCCTCTCTTCTGTTTGGGAATCTCTTTCCAGCTCAGGATGGAGAATCCAGCTTTCCTTTTTGCTTTTCCAAGACACTTCGTTTATACCCAAGCATCTCGTCCTTCCTTTCATCTTTCCATAACACATCTGACTTTGCCTAATGGCTTAGGCTTTTGAAGCAGAAAATCCTATGAGACATGGTGGCTTTTCACGTGCTCTGCCATCTCTCCTCCGGGGGAAGAAGTACAGAGTGAGGGGCTTATTTTTGTGGGACAAGGGAAAGGGAAAAACACCCCCTGGGAAGGGGGGGGTAGGTGCACAGATTATTTTTAACAGCTTTATTAAGATGTAATTCACATAGCGTACAATTCATCCCTTTAAAGCATGCAATTCAGTAACTTTGGGGCTAGTTACAGAGTTGGGCAATCATCGCTGTGGTCAATTTCAGAACATTTCATCACTGCAGAAAGACCACATTCTTTAGGCACCATCTTCCAGTCCACTCCTACCTCCCAGCTGGGGGCAAACAGCTATCTGCCTGTCTCTGTAGATTTTCCTATTCTGCAACTTTCATTTAAACGGGATCATACAGTATGTGGTCCTTGGTGACTGGCTTCCCTTCGCTGAGCGCAAGGTCGTCAAGTTTCGTCCGTGCTGTAACAGACGCACGTACTGACATCCCTAGGTATCCTTGGGCCAGAGATGTCCCTCCCTCACCCCCTACCTCCCTTCCAGTTGTGGGGGATTTGTTTTCTGTAGGTAAAGAGGAGCTCCTGCTATCATGCACACAGTCGTTCCACATGTGATTGCAGTGGGTTCAGCAGCCGGAGGACATACACCCCCAAATTTGAGGTCCATGCTCCAAAGTGAAGTGATCATGGAGCTCCCAACGGCCCCTCTCTCTGCCGTTCCCTGTGCGATTATGTGCCTCCTGGGTGTGGTGAATGAGCTACTTACTCTGCGGGACCTTACGTGTGCCTCTGTGGACCTGCCCTGCCCAGTGACCATGAGCTCAGCCAGGAGCTCAGTGGAGGAGAAGCCTAGCAGGGACCCCAGCCTTGCTGAAGGCCTCCAAACACCGGCTCTGGGGCAAGAACTCTGGTTCCCAGGATTGCTGGTGTGGACGGCTGTGAGCAGGCAGGGTTTAGGACCCAGAGCCAAGTGAGAGAGGCAGTGGGGGCTGCCAGTGGAGAGGGCTTGTGGCTTGCCCAAGAAATGGATGAAGAATGGGCTGGAAAGGGGTATGACCATCAATGAACCACAAAGCCTTTTAGCATCCATTTGCGACTGCTGCTGAACAAACATTTGCAAACACACCGGTCACTAACTGGGGCTTGGGTCTCCTGGGGCAGCCTTGAACTCCAGCCCAGAGCCCCATCCCCAAACAAAAGAGAGAGCATGTGCCCTCAGCAGCCCCACCTTGGTCTGCGTAGATAAATCGAGACCTGGAAGACTACATCCTCCATCTCCTTGCCTTTCCCCATTTGTGCTCTGGTCCTGGGCAAGGAGGAGACCCCAACACCTTTAGGTCAGTGAGCGATGCACCACGATGAATAGAGATGAACCACTGGGCTCTGCTGTCCCAGAACAACAGCTTAGATATCAGCTTTCAGAACCAGCTCCTGTTTATCTAACCCATACGCCCCTTAGGATTCCCTAGTCGGAGGAAGGCATGGCTCCTGTGTGTTAAGGATTATGCAACAGGTCTGTCTCCCCGAAACAAAGGAAGGGAGGTTTGGAAGAGCCTGTGATTTGGATAAGCAGAAGCGGAGCTATCTCTCCAATGTTCCTCTTCTGTCCTCCATTCATTCTGGAGGGTGCTGGCCCCAGAGTTCCGGTCAGCTTGATTTGAGAGTCAAGAGTGGGGTTTAGGGAACACAAAGCCCCAAGGAGCTCATAAAGGGGATGTGAATTCCTGGCGAGGAGCAAAGGATTAGAGTCATCTACCTCTTGACCCAATACACAGTGCCCTCTTTGATCCATGAACCAGACAGATCCTTCCAGCCCGCCTTCCAGACATAAGGGCTGTGGGCTGGGGACTCTGCGGGGAGGAAAAGGCAAAGCTGGAGCGCGGAGAGGGTGGAGGGGTCAGAGCGCCCTTCCAGCCCCACCAGCTGACTTCATCCCTGGCCGAGGGGGCGTGGAGGGAGCATGACCTGTCACTGAAATGGGAAGCTAGTTAAAGACCAGAACACAGGAGATGTCCAGTAAGGTCTTCCTGACTCTTAATTGGTCGACTCTCTGCTATGTCAGACCCGTTGGCAGAAGAAGGGGAGATGGTGACAGTGGAAAGTGTCAGGTACTTTGAGAAAGGGCTGAACACAAAACTCAACGGAGTCGGGCTAGGAGAACACCTTTTCCCTACCCCGGGTCCCCAGTGCCACCAACTGGGCAGGCAGAACTGCTAGCAAAGCTGAGAAGCTCTGTNATCCCCTTCCCTCTCCTCCCCTCCCCAGTGGCGTCCGCCTGTTTATTTGCTGAGCACTGGTTTAACAATGCACTGTTTTTATGAGTTGTGCTATAGTTCTTGGTAAAGCACTTTAATCCACTTTAATGCCCCCACTCTGCTCCTCCGTGACAGGCTGGTGGTTACTCTAATGCATCCCTCTCACCTCAGGGTTACTAATGAGGTCAGAGGGAACGCAATATCCCAACTGAATAATTCACTAATCAGATGCTACAGACTCCAGTGGTAAAATTTATTTCTGACACCTAAACAGCAAATGGGTTTGTGGACACACTCCCTCTCTCTTTGCTCCAGAGCTATTTCTGCTAAGTGGAGGGCTGCTGTGTTTGCTTAACAAAAGGGCTCTGGTCTGGCCACAAACAAATCTCATCAATGGGGGCGGGGGGAGGGAGCGTTTGCATTTCTGCAGGGGAGGTTGGTGGAGGGGGATGGGGACACCCAAGGGCAAGCACGGTTGAGACGGTTGAGACGGGCTCATGCAGATCTGGGCTGCGTGCTGTGCCCCCTTTCCCTTTTCTGGCCAGCAGCAGGTGACAACCCCCCCCCNAGATCGCTGCTACCTGGACCCACCGCCATCAGATCAGTCATTCTGACCAGCTGTTCTTGTGGCCACCTTGCAAACGCATGGAAACTCCCCAGAACGGCTTCCTAGGAAAATGCACACATCCCCTACAATTTTGCACTCACTTTTCAGGAGTTCCCAGCTCCTAGGGAGGCCTCCCATTCAGGGTAAGACTCTTCCCTGCATTGGGTCTCGCTAGATTATCTATCACTGGATTTTGTTACGCACTAGCTGTCCATGCTCTCAGCTTATAAAATGGAGAAGGGGTGCTAGAAGTCTCCAAGCCCCCTCCATACTCTGGGGTTCTGTGAAACTCCAGCAGAGCCCCCGAGGCAGGGTTCTTCATGCAGCAGTCCATGACGGCCCCCCACCCCTGCCCCAGGCAGATGCCCCCTCCAAGAGAGAGGGCGACTCTCAGGGGCTAGAAGGACACACGTCCATCTTCAGATTCCATCCACAGAGAGCGCCTCCTGTCCTCCAACACATGTGAAGCTGCAATTCAAACTCCAGAGTTTCTCCAGGAACCAGAGCAAAGGCCACCTTTCCGGAATGTTCCAGACTGTTCTGGATCACGCCAGGTTTCTTTTTTTACCTCTTCAAGGGAACAGTGCCTGGCATATACGAAGTCAACCAGAGTCCCAGTGTCGTGGGGTTAGGGTCTCAGACAAAAAGGAGCATGGGAGGCCTGCCTTCCAGGCTCCAGCCCTCGCCCCCAGCACCAGTATGCCAAGCAGAGGGCTCCGTTAGTGTCCTTTCAGCCTGACTGTGTCTCCCTCTCTAAGTACATGCATAAGCGTACAAGTGAGATGAACCTGAATATCCCTCAAAAATCCAGACTGTAAATCGAAAGTATCTTCAGTTCCCCAACAAGCCCTATAGCTCAGACGTCCTCAGTCATGGAACTGAAACCGGAAGGTGGGAGGCTCGCTCTCCCTTCTCAAAGCCCTGCACTGTGCACTGGGGTCCAGAGCCCTCCCGGGTAGCTGGGCCCGGTGACTGGCGTCCAGCCATCGCACAGACAGAGCGTTCTGAGTGCGGGGGGAGCCTCAGAGGTCTGGAAAGAGCTGGCTGCATGCAGTGAGCCCAGCTCTCCTCCGTGTGTTTTCATTCATCGGCAGCCGTGTCACCTGAGGCTGTGCCGAGGTGCTGGAGCGGGAAGAGCTCAGCGGCTAATCAAGGATCCTCTCCAAGGCAGAAGGAGGGCCTGCAGCTCAGCCAGCCTTAATTGCCTGTCCCCTCGCTCAGCCTCTCCCCGGCTCCTCTCCTGCCCCCCTGCCCCTCTCTCCCTCTGCTGAAAGCTAAATGGGCCTCTGCTCCCTGCCCCAGAAGCCAGGCAGGGGGCTGGGGGCAGTGGGACAAGGTCCCCAGGCTGCGTCATGTGCGCCCTCAAGGTCAAGGGTCTCCAGTTGGCTTTCTGTAAACAGAGGCAAAGGCGGCCTCCCCCCAGTAGCCTGTCTGAGCTGCCCTGGCTCTCTCAGAAGTAAGCTTCCCCACTTGACCCTTGCTCTGAGGTGTGACCCCAGCTTTGCACTTTGATTCTAATTTAGGAAGCTCCCTCCTCGCCTGGAGGCGTTCCTGGGAGCCTTGAGCCTGACCTATGGATATGAGTCCCGCTTTGCCAACTCAGGCAGGTTAACACTTGTGCTCCTGGACCGGAGCCTGGCTGGGTCGGGAGGCCGTCGCCTAGTGGGTCCAGCACCCAGATTCCGGCACTGGCTCCCTGGTGCTGGGCGGTGTTCTCTGCTGCAGACTTTCCCAGAACCTATCTCTTCACCTCTCTTCTTCATACTCAGCCGTGAGCCCTGAACGTTTGTTTCTTCCCCTTTGAATCCAGAATGTGACTGTCTTGGCCTGACACCCCACGACTCCCAGGGCCCAACTAACTAACATTTGCTGAGTCGTTTCCATGCACCAGGAAGTGTGCTAGGGACTTTATCTTTGAGGCAACTCTGGGAAACATCACTGTAGTCATCTTACAGATGAGGAAGTTGAGGCTCTGATAGGTCCATAGGTTACCACTTTCCTGCCTCATTTAGCACAGGACGAAAGTACAACAGAATCCTGTCTCAGGAGTCCTCACTGAGGAGGCTCTGAGAGTCCTGACTGAGGAGACCCAAGGGCATTATTGAGACAAGCAACATAACATGTCAACCCACGCCTCCACGGAAGACCCACAGGAAGGAAGGGAGAGCCGAAGGGCAAACCCTTTACCGGGAGGAAGCAGGAAGTAGTTACTCCTGCTCAGGATACCGCAGGCTTGGGGTCTCGGGGGAGGCATGTGGCACAGTGGGAACAAATGTCCAGGGCCTCAAGCACCTGGCTCTGTCATTCAGCAGCTGGAAGCACTTGGACAGGTCATTTCCCCTCTAAGCCTTGGGGAAGGTGCTGGGCCAGATGACCCCTCATGTTCCCCTCAGGTTCTATCATTCTACACTGAGACACAGAGCCTTTGTACAAGGAGGTGATAATGAACATGATCATGATGAAGGTGCTAATGATGTTAGTACTAACCCATGAAAAAAGAACTAACATTTGGGGGAGCCCATTGTATGGCAGACATAGTGTGGCATGTGTTACAGGGATTGTTTATTTGACCCTCACATCCATCCTATGAGAACTAGTAGTGTTCCTGTTGTATACTTGAGGAGACTGGGGCTCAGGGGTGTTGTCATCTTACCCAAGATCACACAGCTAGATACTGGCCAAGCCAGGAATCACACCAGGCTCTCTGAATTCAGAAACTGCTTATAGCCACTTGGCCCCTTCCCTACTATGCTACATAAAAGACTTTTCCAGTCACCGACCCTGCTGTTTTGAGTCCCAATGGGAAAAGGTGAGGCATGCTTTTCCCAGAAGTAGCAGATGGGGAGTCGGGAATCTGGATTCCATATTCATTGGCTTTGACCCACTCTATGACTCAACTTATATCCATTCATCCACCCACTCATAGACTCCTTTTATCCTATAACTAGGCTAATTCACTCAAAAATTCACCTATACATCGATTCATTTGCACACCCATCCCTCTACCCACTAACCTATGTATCTACTCATGTAACTATCCATTCACTCATTTATCTATCTACTCTCTCATCCATTGATCAAACCACACATCTATCCCTTCATCCATTCATTGACTCAGTCCTAAATTTCATCCATCTATCCACCCACCTATACAACCATTCACACACATACCTATCTACCCAACCTCCACCTACTCATTCATCCATCTCTTCATCCATGTACTCACCTATCTATCTCCTCACCCAACCATTTTTCTATCCACCTAGTCACCTCCCCATTCACACATTCATCTATCTGCCTTCCCCTCCATTCATCAAACCACACATCTGTTCATTCATCTATTTATTAATTTACTCATAAATCCCATGCATCCATCCTTCTATCCACCAATTTGCCTTTCCTTGCAACTGCTCTCCCATCTACCCACTTACAAATTCATCTACCAACTCACCATCCAACCATCCATCAATTCATCTAGGCTTCCATCAATTCTTCCATTCATTCACTTAACACATTTTGACCACATCCTATATTCCAGATCCTGTATTATGTGCTAAAGATAAAAAAGTGAATAAATCTCAGATTCTGCCTTAAAGAGGTCAAATCGCAGTGGACAAGAAAGCAATACATAACTAGGCAACTGTGAAAGGGGACGTTGAGGAATGGCACAGTGGGAAGCAGGCAGATACAAGATTTAGAAAAAGGACCTCTATGGGGATCCAAGTGGAGATCAGGGACCTTCTCCTAGCTGCTCACATCTGGTTTGGGTTTCCAAGGATGATTAGGAGTTTGGTAGGTGAGCTAGCGAAGTCAGTGCTAAGCAGAGGCAACTATACGCGTAAAGGCATCAAAACATGAGAGAAAAGGAAGCTCAAGAGCAGTGATTTTTAATTGGCATTCATTTTCACCATTGAGGGGACATCTGGAAATGCCTGAAGTCATTCTTTATTGTCACAACGTGGTGATGCCACTGGCACCCAATGGGTAGAGGCTAGGGATGCTGTTAAACTTACCTTGCAGTGCACACGAGAGCACTGCATCCCCAAAACAAAGAATTGTCCAGCCCCAAATGTCAATAGTGCCAAGGTTATGAAACTGAGGACTATATTCCGGAAGGTCTGTAGATAGTTCAAGACAGCTGGTGTGAAGAAAAGAGTTAGCAGTGAGAGAAAAACCCCAGTGAGAGGTAGTCAGGAGCTGGGCTGAAGATTGCAAACCACATTCACTGAGCATTTACTGTCTTAGTTCAGGCTGTTATAACAAATTACCATAAGTGGGGGAGGCTCAAACAATGAACATTTATCTCTCATCGTTCTGGAGGCTGGGACGTGCAAGGTCCCATGCCTGGTGAGCCCCTCTTCCCAATTCATACACAGCCTTTTCCTCACTGTCTCCTCAGATGGCAGAAGGGGCAAAGGAGTTCTTGAGGGGGTCCCTCTTATACAGGCACTGACCCCATTTAGTCTGGCTCCACCCTCATGACCTAATCTCCTCCGAAAGCCTCCACCTCCAAACTCCATCACATTGGGAACCAGGACTTCACCATATGACTTTGTGAGGGACACACACATCCAGTCCACAGTACGTACTCTGTATGTAAGTTTTGCGTGAGGCACTGGGGATCCCGAGATAAAATAGGATCCAGCAGCTGCTGTCTAGAACTTTAAAGTCTCATTGGAGAAACAAATAAAACAGAACCATGAGAGGAAAGGAACTTCTAGCAACTGAGCTCCTACTACTTGACAGTCTCTGCTCCAGGACCTTCATATTTATTATTTCATGGATCTCCTCCAATAATTCTATGAGGTAGGTGCTTCTTCTGCTGCTTTACAGATGAGAAAGCTACAGCTCAGAAAAGTTTAAACAAGAACAAAAACGACTGGCTCTCCATTATACTGCGAGTAAGTAATACACCAAAATCCACACCGCCCAGCCTGGCCTCCCCAGGTGGCGACAGGAGGCAGATTACCAGGAGGGACCTTGATGGAGAGTGTGGTCCATGCAGGCTTCATGGAGAGGACATAATTTCCCCAGCAAATTGAATGAACAGAGGAATCAGATATGCAGGAAGCACAGGGGAGGCGGGAGGCGGGAGGGTGAGTAAATAAAGGCACTGCTGAGCAAGAATGTGGCAGATTCTGGAAACACTGGGAGGTGAGGGATTGGGGGCTGGAAGAGAAAAGGAAAAGGGTTCTCTTGGGAGCCGACTGCAGCAAACTGCACGTGGGGCTCTGCCGGTCCAGGTGATCTGCTCACAGCCCTGGGAACGGAGAAGGACACCGATGGCACAGACAGGAGAAATGCCGTCAACAACCTCTGAGGAATGCAGAGAGGGACAGAGAAGGAAGAATTGGGAGGAATTTCACATTTTCAACCTGAGTTCTGCTTAGAAAGATCTGTGCTCCAGTCCTCTGAATATGGAAACTCCCTCTGCCTATCCCTGTCAGCTTCCAGGGGGAAGGGGCCGCCCACAGGGATGACCTCAGGAGAGCCTGCAGCTATATTCTGCTCCAGCCGGCCCAGGGCGACAGACAATGTCCTTTGGGGCATCACAGTCACCTCTGTTGAGAACTGTGTCTGCCTCCTTCGATTCCTTCCTACCCTCCATACATATCACATGTGTGTGTGCACGCACACACATACACACACACGCACACACACTCATACACACAGCCACACGCACGCATGCATACACATGCACGCATGCATACACATATGCATGCACACACATATAGCCACACACACACATACATGCAATCACGCACGCACACACATACACACACACACACACACTCATACACACAGCCACACGCACGCATGCATACACATGCACGCATGCATACACATATGCATGCACACACATATAGCCACACACACACACACATACATGCAATCACGCATGCACACACAGACACACACACACACAGGCACCAGATCTGAGGGTTCAATGGACACCGCCCATCAGATGGGGGAGACGGTTGAAGAAAAGCTTCCGTGGCCCCACTGCTCTGAGCCGGATCAGGGTGAGAGGCTTACAGAGAATCTATTTCATCCAAGAAATCTAAAAGGAGACAGGGAGGGAGGGGCCGGNAGTTGGTTGAAGAAAAGGTTCCGTGGCCCCACTGCTCTGAGCCGGATCAGGCTGAGAGGCTTACAGAGAATCTATTTCATCCAAGAAATCTAAAAGGAGACAGGGAGGGAGGGGCCGGTTCCAGCAGCAGCCGGAGAGACCAGACCAGGGATCCACAGCCCAGGCCAGGGGGAATCTTTGCAAACTGAATTTCTGACTGCAGCAGGAAGACAAGCCAGGGTCTGGGAGAGGCCTGGTCTCTGTGGGAGGAGCCCAGCGTCCCTGGGTCAGAGGGCCAAGCTTTGCCTCCCAGGGAGGCACAGGAAAATCCTGTCCCAGGAGGGCAGTGCCCTCCCTTCCAGGCTGCCCCACTGACTTCTCACGTCTTCCGTTTCTCCTTCATCCCTTAGCATCTCAACTCCCTTCCTGGTAAGAAGGAGACACAGGGAGGCCCAGAGACTATGCTTCTGGAGTGAGGCCTTAGAGGTGGGAACCATCTGGAGAAAGGAGGCGTGAGCCTGGAACACGGCGTTACCCACCACCTGTAAGGGCCACAGGGAAGAGGCAGCCCTCCCGGCCCCGCTCCATTGCTCTGGACCCAAAAGGAATCTTCCATGGTTAGTCAACTGGATCCCCTGTCTCTCTGAATCTGAAGAGCCCTCCCATCCACTCCCCACCCACCTTGGACAGCACCCGAGCAGGCCATGCTCAGCTGAGGCTGTGGCCAGTGTTACATCCAAAGAGGACCACACCGGAGAGTGTGGGCCAGGATGTGAGAAATGGTATGTGTGCAATGTGTGTGTGCGTGTGTGCACGTGTATGCGTGGAGAGAGTACCCAGGGCATCGAGCAGCAAGAGTCCATCTTAGCCTGATCCTCTGGAGAAAAGAAGGCTACCTGGTCAGCCTTCCCTGGCTCTGAGCTGATGTATCCCACACCGTTGTGTTCACTTGGCTTTGCTGTGGGAGGGGACCTGAGGACAGGGGCTCAGGAAGCCCTAGGAAACCAGCCCTCTGATCAGCCAGCACTGTGTTCACATGGAGCGAGGAGGGGGCGGGACTGCAGACCCTACTGGCCAGGCCAGTTCCGTCCAGCCTTGGGGGGCTGGGGGGTGGGATGCATCAGGGACCCAAGAGCACTTGCAACAACGGAAACACTTCCAGGAGCAGTAGGCACAGGGCCCACCAGGGGAAAGGCTCTTCACCAGTAGCCACAGAAATGCTCAGAGGAGGGACACGGGGCGCCCCGGGGTCAGGCACCTGCTTGCAACGAGAACTGGGTCTGGTGGAGCATGTGCCACCAGGACAGACATAGAGTCTCCTTCCGACCATAGAAGGATCCCTTATACTTTGATACCAGCAACGTGGGGGCCTCATCCGTGAGCATTCCTGACCTGGGACTCCCTATGCACCCCTCCCCTGCCCAGACCCTCCAGGGTGAATCGGCCTCTCCTCTTCAGAAGCACCTGCTGAGTTTAGATATCACGAGCATGCTTCCTCGGGACCTGATGTCTTCATGACAAGCTCGTCTGAGGGGGACCGGGTGGCATTACCCCAGACCAGCCTCTCTGAGACCCAGCCACATAGGCCTGTTGCATTGCTTTCCCTCCTCGCTACCTTCTAGCCCAGGCTCTCTGCACCCCGAGGGACATCCTCCTCTGTCCCAGGGGCTCATGCCAGCCCCTCCCCCAGACCAGAGCGGCTCCAGCCGCTGCACAGGGGTCAGGCTCTTTCGGCCGCGGGGAGATCATTATTTTAAAATGTGCCTGCACCTCTGGGAAGTGTCAGTGTGCAGAGCAGAGTGAAAATAACACACCGACACCACCACCAACAAATGCCACCTACCACAACAGGGACCTGACAAATGAAGAAAATAACTTAGAAGGAGGGGGGAAGGGGGCTTTGAGTCTTGGCAGGACAAGGGAGGTGAGACTGAAGTCTCCAAAGGGTGAGCCCCCCCCACCCCCACCCCATACCAGGGCGCCTTCGCTGCAGCCTGAGCTGGGCTCCCTGCCCCTGCCGGGAGGCCTGGGCCAGAGCAAGTTGTGGGTGCAGAGGGTGGACGCTAGGGGTCCTACCTGGAAGGAAGGTCAGTTTCAGGTCAGACCAGATGATCTGAAGTAGGGTCACCAACCCCAGGGCTGGCGAGAGAGAGCATCAGCCAAGGAGAAAAGCCAAAATAGGGCACGGAGACCAGGGGAGACACTGACCGTGGTAGGGCAGCACAGAAGGGTGGACACGGGCTAGGAGAAATCCCACGCCCAGGGAAGCTTCTCTTGCACACCTCACACACCCCATGAGTGGCCTTCGAAAGGCTTGTCTGTCGGCACGCTGATCCAACTCCACTCCCTACTCTGGGGACAGTGCCCACTCCTTCAGGGAACAAATCCTCCTTCTCGCCCCGCCCACCACTGAGGGGTGGGGGTGGGGGTATGCCGGCCCCGCCCTCTTCAGAAGCAGGCAGGCAGCCCGGGCCTGGCCAATCGGAGTATTCCATCCCCCTGGCCATGCCAATAGCTCATGGACAGGCTTGAGAGTAAGCGCTGCCAAGCGAAAGGAACTCGCATCATGCCAAAAGCACGACATAAGCCAACTGCTACCAAGGGCCACCATGCCTAGAGGGCCTGACTGAGAGAGACAGAGACAAAAAGAAAAGAAACTTCCAAGTGAGAGACTAAGAGAGAGAGAGAGTGCGCGCACACTGATGGCACTATTTGAACCCCTGGATCCAGCTATACCTGACACTGCAGTTATACAACTTGATACATTTCTTTGGCTTTAAGCCACTAGGATTTAGGTCTGTCACTTGCACCTAAAGAATCTTGGTTTATCCAGATATTCCATATGCATGAAAGAGGCCCAAACAGTATGTCATCTCTGGCTGACGCTTATTAGGGAAGGAGAGAAACCACAGGCCAGACGGACAGTTTCCCAGAGTATTTCTAGGACTGATTCCCCTGGGCACCCTGCAGACTAGACCCCTAGGGAGATTTCTGCACCATGGTCTTGCCTCCTATGGTCAGACAGCCATATTTGTGGGCAGCCCAGGCTGCACGCCAGATCTATAGACACAAACTTCCAACATGGGACTCTGCCGCACACAGTGGCAGTGGGCAGCGGCTGCTCCCCTTTGGTGCATTCCTCCAGAGCATGAGGCAGTGACCAAAAAATTCTGATCCCATCCTGCTTTGTGCAACCAGGACTTTTGTGAATAATTTATCACCTCACTAAGTTGTGATCTCTCTGTTGTTTGTTTAACGTAATGAGATTAGGAGAAATTATTGGTTTCTTTTCTTTTTTTTGGAAAATGGACTTCACTATTATTTTTCAAATTTAAGAACTGGTGGCTAAAAAGCCATTTTAGGCCACGATTAGCCTTGTCCAGGACAGCAGGTTAACCTATGCATCTATATACTAACATTATGCATCTATTTACTAACATTACTAACGTCTATTTACTAACATTAACTAACACTGACATTTACCAACATGCCCAATCAGTGGCATGAAGAACATTTGCATATTTGTGCTACCAACAACACTACCATCCATCTCTAGAACCTTCTCTGTCTTCCAAACTGAAACTCCTTGCCTCTTAAACACTAGCGTCCCAGCCCCTCCTGCCCACCAGTCCTGGACAGCCAGCCTTCTAACTTCAGTCTCTGTGAACCTGACTATTCTAGGTATTGCGTAAGAGTGGATCCACATGGTATTTATCCTGTAATGACTGGTCTATTTCACTGGGCATGGTCTTCAAGGTTCCTCCATGCAACGTGGCTTCTGAGCTATTTTGTGGGCAAGCCTACTAGCGGTGGTGCTTCTGTTCTTCCCTGAGGTGGCCAGCTCACCTGCTTTATTTGACGCCTAGAAAAGGTCAAGGTCAGAGAAGGAAAGTTCAAGTCTGGGCCCAGCACCCTATGATTACAGCAGACTTGAATTAATTCTCCGGGGAGTGAGCTGCTGGCTCCTCACACATCTGGCAAACCTCCCTGCTAAAATCCTTTTCTGATGAAGAAAACAACAAGGAATCAGAGGATGGCTCCCCCCGCCTCCATCCCCGAGAAACCCCCCCACCCAGAATGGAGAAAGGTGGTCCCAGGACCCGAAGAATAATTTGACTACCTGTTCATTTGCTTCCCTCTCCTCCCATTTCCAACCAGCCTCATAGAGTTGAAGGGTGGTGATTTTAAAGAAAGTTTTGTCAGGCTAAGTATGTGATGTCTTGCTCCAGTCTCAGAAAATGAGACCTTCCCTGAGAGAATTTATGCAGCCTTAAAAAGAATGGAGATTTTGTTCCTAAGACTCCCACCCAAAAAAAAGTGAACCAGATATACCCATGGAGACCCTCACACATAAACCCCGTCAAAGACACTGGATCTTGCCTGTGAAGCTTTTCCAGATCGCCAAGCCATTCGTCTTGCTCTGGCCATTCCTGGGTTCTATGTGAGTTGTTACTGCGGTCCAGATTCTACTTCTTGGCCCAGACCCCCCAGTGCCTTCGGGACACTTCACCAGTCCCAACTCAGCATCTCCCAGACAGTTTTCTGAGACTCGCCTTCTGGCCCCATGCCCTGCTGCCATTCACCTTAGGATCCTGGTTGCTTCCAGTTCTGGTCTCAAAAATAAACAGGCCAGTGAAAAGGCATGGACACGCTTCTCCCAGAGAGCCAATCCTCCCACCGGCACAATCCCAGCCCATGGGGGGGTGGGGGTGGGGACAGGAAAACCTGGTGCAAACATTCTGCTGGATGCTCCCTCCCACTCCTTCCTACTGAAGTCTCCTCCTGGTGCACAAGGCCAGGGAAATCCCCACACCCTCTCTCCGGTCCCTACGGGAGCACCCTTGGCTTGGACCAACTGGCAGAGTATCCCTACACCTGTCTATTGAGAAATAAGCATTCTTATCTGACATTCTCATTTAATTTATGTGAGATCACCTGGGCCTCATTGAGGGGGCTCCGTTTGACCAAACTAGAGATTCGGTGATACTCCCCTGATTGAACTGACAGGTAAGTTTTTCCCCCTTGACACAGAGAACAGAGGTCTGGATTCAAGGTGAGTTAAGCACCTGTGGTCCCATTATCCAAAAGACAGATGTGTCCCACCTTAAAAATGATAGACACAAAGAGATCTGGATGCACCCAGGTCCATGGGCTGATTTTTTAAAAATTCTTTTACCTTAATTCCACTTCCATCAAATGACAGTACCATGTTCTACTCAAATGGTGGAAGAATTAAATGAAATAATTGATGTAAAAGTGTTTGACACATTGCCTGATGTAGACTCCAAATGTCATTTCTCTTCTTCTTGCTCCCCCCCACCCCACCATCCCTTCCTTCCTCCCTCCCTTCCTTCCCCGTTTTCCTCAGATACATAGGAATTTATTGAGGGACTAGACTCCACAGCTTTTACTTCCCACTTGCCCTACAACCACCCACCCTCACCCTGGGAAGAGACCATCTGACTGGTCTAGGCATAGAGCTTTAACTGGGCTGCACGCACTGGGTTGCTGGGTTTGTTTGGTTTTGTTTTTAACGTTTTTATTATTGAGAGACAGAGCATGAACATGGGAAGGGCAGAGGGGGGAAACACAGAATCTGAAGGAAGCTCCAGGCTCTGAGCTGTCAGCACAGAGCCCAAAGCGTGACTTGAACTAACAAACTGTGAGATCATGACCTGAGCCAAAGTTGGACACTTAACCGACTGAGCCATCCAGGCATCCCTCACTGTTTTGTTTTGTTTCTTAATGTTTATTTACTTATTTTGAGAGAGAGAGGGAGCAAACAGAGTTGGGGCAGAGAGAGAGGAAAAGAGAGAGAATCCCAAGCAGGTTCCACACTCTCAACATAGAGCTTGACTCAGGGCTTGAACTCATGAAGTGAGATCATGACCTGAGCCAAAATCAAGAGCTGGATGCTGAACTGACTGAACCACCCAGGTGTCTTTAAAGGTTGTGTGTCCACACTCAGCTCCTCTTCCCGCCAGTCTACGCAGGACCTGGCCGCCCTTCTCTTCAATGCCTTCCTGTGTCCAGCTGACCACAGCAGTAAACACCCAGGACTTGCATTCATGCTTCGAGGTATTCTTTTACCCTTCAGTTCTTGACTCCTAGTCAGTATTCTGAAATCCTATGAAGGAATAGTGGTCAAGTGAAGACCCAAGAATTTCTGGTCTCTGGCACATATGCTAGCAAACTTCAGACGAATGGAGGCCACCTACCACTAATGGAGCAACTTCAGCCTGGCCTGGCAGTATTCCTTGGATGCTCAGAGGAATTTCTTCAGCCTTGATCTGTCTTCCAGCCCCAGCAGACCTGTCCCCCTTCCCCGGCCAGGACACCCCCAAGCTCACCAGGACTACCTCCATTCAGTCCCTGCAGTGGGATCTCAGGGACGTGGAGAGGAGGCCACAACACACAATGACCTCCAGGAATTCACCTGGAAATATTCATTAGGAGGAAAAGGCACCTCACAGGCTGGAAGGTAGGTAATAACGGCAGTAAAAGAAAGGTTCTTGCTCATCTTGAGATGAGGGGCCTCAGCCTCCGGCCCAGACCTCACAGTCCAGTTTTCTCGCCATCTGTTTTAGGTAGGTCAGATTTTGTGGCTAAAAAAATTGGTGCTGTCCGCATAAATATAGTTCATATTGCATTGCACATATTTATAAATATAAGTGCTGTAGCACCACCACATTGCCTGTGAAGAATGCAAGCAGGTTGTGATTAGAGGTGAGCCAGTTGCTGATTGTGGGTTAATTAGCTCTGCTAATAAACTGCCTGTAGCTTTACTTAAGAAAAATAACATATTTCATCTCAGGTAGAACAATTACGGTGAGTGTAAAATAGATATTTTTGCCTAACGAGCATGTGAAATGCTTTCTTTGGAAAACACACACACCACTCTTCTTTTTTAAAAAAAAATTGTTTTTAAGTTTTTATTTATTTATTTCCAGAGAGATGGAGACAGCGTGAGTGGGGGAGGGGCAGAGAGAGAGAGGGTGAGAGAGAATCCCAAGCAGGCTTGACGTCGGAGCCCGACTCAGGGGTCAGACTCACGAAACCGTGATACTGTGACTTGAGCTGAGACCAAGCGTTGGATGCTTAATCGACTAAGACACCCAGGTGCCTCCCCCAAAATATATTTTTCTAAATCCACATCCCAAATCCCCCAGCCGGATCGTGGTAAAGATGACCTAAATGATCGAGATGGCTTTCCAGTTGCACAGCTGATCTTCGGCTGATGGCCACTGGCAACAAACAGAGCCCATCCCTATGAAATCAGAGTTGGATCCCAGTGGGAACCTGGGGGCTGTGGGAGGAAGAGCAAAGTGAGCTGAAGACAACAGGCTCGGAAGAAATGTCATAATTAGTGGTGAGAGGAAAACTCACGATGGGTACCTGTAGGTCTTCACGAAGGTGTCACTGCAGAAGGACAGCCAATGACAGAGTAGCAGCAGACTCGAAAGGGCGTGGTGGTCCAGGGAGGGGGACAGAGATGTGACTCCAGCCACAGTATCAGGGGACCGTTGGATCCTAGGTCTACACGAACCTCTCATCGACAAGGGTCCTAGAAACCTGGGGCTGGAAGAGCCCTTAGAATACCTGCGACTCTGGGATGGTAGACACCTGACATACAGACTATCTTTCTCTTCCTCTGGCACCTTTGCAGACACGGCTAACTGAGCATAAGGATTCTTTCCTACTAGCCCATCACAGCCACTTGGAATTGACTAGACTTGGTCACCCCTGATCTTTGCCATCCTTGATCTATTCTTCCTCTTTGTCTCAAGGTAAGAAAAGTGAGATCCAAGATAAATCCATGTGAAGCATTTTAAGTGACCTTCACGAAGGTCTCTTGACTCTTTGCACTACAAACCATGTCTGGGAGGCTTTTAGACAGGTGTAGTTAGTTCTCAGTCTGACCAAGGCTACCCTCAAATGAGTCACAATAAATCTTCTAGAACCCAGAAAAATAATCCGCAGGAATGCAGGAAAAGAAAGTGATATCTGTTCCAAAGAATCACCTTCGGATGAAGGTAGATGCAGGAATATAGACTGGAGGGCGGGGGAAGGGTCTGTGCACCATTAGGTTGCATGCCAGCAAGAGCTGTTCTCCATGAGTGTTCAGCCAGCTGCAACGGTGATGTCAACTAAGATGAACACTCTTCCCATCCAGGTGTCTTGGATGCTAGGGCTATCATAGCACCACAGACTAGGGGCTTAAACAACAGAAATTTACTCCTCACAGGTGTGTGGCTTGGTGTCCCCTGAGTCCTCTGCCCTTGACTTGGAGAAGGCCACCTTCTTGCGTGCCTTCACGTGGTCTTTTCTCAGTGCGTGCATATCCCTGGTGTCTCCTCCTCTTATAAGAATGCCATTCCTATTGGATTAGGGCCCCACCTTATGGCCTCATTAACCTACCTACCTTTTTAAAGCTCCGGTTTCCAAATACCACCACAGTGGGGGTTAAGGCTTCAACATGAGAACCTCGCAAGATAAAATTCAATCTACAACACAGGGTCATCAAACCACAGCCGTTAGCGCTAAAGGGATCAGAAGTCACCAGCTCTACCCGCTACCCAGTGCAAGAGTCCCTTTCTAGAACATAAGTGTGCTCTTCCAGGCTCTGTCCCGCCCCGGGTGGGAACTCTGCATCCACACAAACACAGGTGCATAGAGGAGGGGCTAGCAATGCTGGTTATTGATGATGGTTATTGGTTATTGATCGAATAACGGCCCCCAAAGCATCCATGTCCTAACCCGCAGAACCTATAAATATATTAAGTTACATGGTAATGGGGAACTAAGATTGCAGACGGAATTAAGGTGGAAAAGCCTAAAATAGGGAGACAAGCCTAGATTATCTGAGAGGGGCTGGTGTAATCACAGGGGTCCTTAAATAGGGGAGAGGCAGGCAAAAGAAGAGAGTCATGTGACTAGGTAAGAAAGCACAGAGATGCAACATTGCTGGCTTTGAAGATGGAGGAAGGAGCCACAAGCCAAGGAACGCAGCAGTCTCGAGAAGATGGAAATGGCAAAAAAAAAACAGCTTTACCTCCAGAGCTTCCAGAAAGGAACACGGCCCCGCTGACACCTTGATTTCAGCCCAGTGAGACCCAAAAGGGACTTCTAACCCACGGCACTCTAATAAGACAGTAAGTTTGTTTGTGTTGTTACAAATGACCAAGCTTGTAGTAATTTGATACAGCAGCCACAGGGAACGGATACAGATGAAGCTCCCCCAAATGCTGACAAAGGGGGACAACAGCCTTGGAAGGACCCAAATAGGAGGGATGGCAAGCCCCCCACCACCACCACGTGGGAGAGCAGCCCCCTGCTCACTGTTGATCGAATGTGTCATATGTGGACTTGCTTTGCTGACTGTGGTGAGCTCATGGGTTGGCTCAGTGCTGACTCGACACTGTTCCTCGTGGCTTCAGAGAACCCCTCCTGTGGGGTCTGACCTCCTGTGGAGCCTCTCATAGGACATGGGTGTCCCCTCAATGACACCATCAAGCTCCGAGGACCAGAGCTATCAGCTTTACAAAAGGGCAACAAGACTGATTCTGGAGTCGACCTTGAACTTAGTTCTCAGTAACTATTTGAAAGGAAAGGCAACCCAGAATTTCTTGTGCCCATATAGCAGGTCGCATCTAGGGAAGTCCTTGCTCTGCAGTGCTTTCTGATACAATGCATTTATTTATTTTAAGTTTATTTTGAGAGAGGGAGAAAGGGGGAGTGACAGAGAGAGGGGAAGAGAGAGAGAATCCCAAGCAGGCTCCGCCTTGTCAGCACAGAGCCTGATGTAGGGCTTGTACTCATGAACCGTGAGATCGTGAGCTGAGCTGAAGTTCAGTCGGAGGCTTAACCGACTGAGATGATACAATGCGTTTCTTAAAGACAGTTCAAACCTTTGAAAGGTGGCCTTCCCTGCAATGTCATTCATCTTCTCTCTGAACTGTTCCCTTCACCCCTCGGGGCCCTGGCAGACAAGTCTACGAGCTGTACAGACCTAGGAAGGCCCTGCTGTGGCAGGAAGCCCCCCAGGGTGGGGGAGAAGGCCAAGTGGGGAGGAAGGCAGGAGCCCCTTGGAGGCCAGACCCAGGGGCCGGGCTGGAGGCAGGCTGTCCGATCCTGGAGAGCCTTGCCGATATGCATACCAGTTTCCCCTTCTCTCCTGGAGCCCAGAACCCAGGGACATGTGCAAGGCATGTCTGGGCTTTGGTGTAAAAATAAACCCGGGGCTGTCAAGCCCCAGCATATTAATGACAATTAATGATTCGCTCTAATCCTCCCTAGCTCTCCGTGGGCATCTGTGAGAGGCTTTGGGCCGGACAGCCCTCCCCACTCCCTCTGCCTCCCGCGGCTTCCGTCCATATGCTGGGCTGCTCAGGAATGCAGGCCTGGGAGGGAAATCTAACGGCAAGAGACGCCCACCACAAAACGCCTGCCCAGGGGTAACTGGAGCCATGGGTTGGGGGGCTCCCCTATCGGGGACCTGCGGACCGAGCAGCTAGCATCTCCTTACAAGACCCCCCAGGCCAAGCAAATTGCAGCCTCCAGCATGTACACCCATGGTCAGACTTTGGCACCTAAGGAGCTCCTGCCTCTCAGCTCAGACCCCACTCAAAGAGCAGCCCCATTTCGCCCCTGCTGACCAGCCCCCTCCCACTCAGGACCCCAGGCCCTACAGGCAGCTGCTCCCAGCCCCAGAAAGCCTCCTTCCTCCTAACCTCTCTTCTGAGCTAGGAGGGTCGCAGAGGCAATGAACCCCTTTCTGTGTTCCTGCAGCACCCTGCACGACCCCCCAGAGCACTCCCCATGGTGCGCATCTGGTCACCCTGCTTCCTGGCCTGGACTGTAACATGGCTGGAGGCGGGAGGCAGGGACCACACTTCTCTGTTCTCCATTGGGTCCCACTGCCTGGTGTGATGCCAGGTGTGTCACAGGTGCATAATAAATGTTGGCTTTCTGCCTGGCCGGCTGGCCACGCATGAAAAGTGCTTAGAACCACACCTCGCATGCCTTCAGTGCCCTGAGAATATTAGCGCCCGTTGTCAAGCATCGTCTACCATTCTCTCTTCCCACCTGCCTGTGCACTAGCTCCCGGTCACTCAGAGGAAGAACAGAGAGTTCCCTCCGCTGAAATAACTGGCTCCAAGCCCCACAGCTTATGGACCGCCAAAGCCAAGCGTCAGACCCGGGTTGCATCTGCCCTATTCCTCCAAGGTCACTCAAGCACAGACGTGGGTCCCAGCCTCGCCAAACAGAGCAGACTGGGGATGGGGGTGTTCGAGGGAAATGCTTGTGGATGGTAAGAATTCACACGCTTCTGACTGATCAATACTTGAGAAGTGGGTGTGGAAGGCTGAAGAATGTCCAGCAAGAGGCGCTCAGAGGGTTCGTGAGAACGTACCCTGAGTGAGGTCTGGGCTCAGCACCCGTGGGGTTAGAGGCAGGGACAGTGACACTGGAGGGGAAATTATTTGCATTGCTAACTGTGGGGGCCAAGGTTTCTCTGCAAATGCAGAAGTAGGTGCCTGGGTGGCTCCAGCCCAACCCACGCATTTATAACCCGCTCACGCAGAAGGAGAGGAACCGCTGGAGACAGCCAGTTTCCCCTTGTGCTATAATGAGCGGGAGATAAACTTTGCCTACATAACACACTGCCTTTTCTCGCCAGCTCCATGTGGGATTAAAACCACAATGAGGGAGAAAAAATAAAGAGGAAGAAAAATGGAATCAAAAAAGCCCCGAAAACCAAGTACCTTGAAGACTTTTCCCCCTTTGAAATCTCTCTAATTGGGCACTTATCTAGGGCGGGAATGTGGGCTTCTCCGAGCCATTACAGAAACACACACAATGAGGAAATTGTTGCCTTCTCAGTCCTATACGGAACGCCTATTATTGCTACTGAAGCTGCATTGGGTTTTCCACACTGAAAATCTTTTGGTGGCAAAGGAAATCTCTCTCCCCAAGTCCCCAGCTGGTCTGGGCACAAAGAATCAGTTTGCTGTCATGGACTCAATTTTAACCACCAGATTCCCCCTTTCGGAAGCATAACCTCCCGCACGTGCAGCCGCGCAATGTGATGTAAAACACCCAATTCTGTAAAGCTTATGCATCCATTTCAGGCACCAAGGCAGCCGGGAGAACTTAACCTGCTCACACGGTGCTTTCATCTGGCTCCGTGTGGCTGCTTGGTTTCCCAGGCTGCCTCTCTATCCACCTGTCTTCTCTCCTCCGAAGGCTTGGACGCATCTTCCACGGGGACCCAAACAGAGAAGCATCTTCCACCCTCGCCTTTCCTTGGTCCCCCAAGACACAGAATCAGGGGATATGCATCCCAGTAGCAGCCTCTCTCTCAGATTGAGGTTGCTGTTTTACGAGAAATCAATAGGACCCACCTCTTCCCTGAGCACATTCCTTTAGTTTTTCTTACAGAAAAGGGATGGTGATGTGTGACAAGCCATGGCTCCCTTGAGCCCACAGAACCAAGAGCCACGTGTGTCCAAGCACGCGCAGAATGGGCTCAAAAGCATATCTGTTGAGCTGTTAAACCAAATCCTGCATTAGGGTCTTTCACGACTAACGCCTCTCCCCTCTTCCCCGGCACACAGCCCACACTGCTCTGTCCGTGCCAGCGCACTGGCCGGCTCCCCTCCCTGACCTCTGCAGTGACCTCTTATCACACCTCACACCAACTGTCCCTCACCCGATGCAGCCCCACACACTTTTCAGAGGTTTGTTGTGTCACTGCCTTGCTCAGAATCCCTACTGGCCCTGTGTTGCTCCCAGAATAAAGGTGATGACATGCAAGTCTGCCTCCTAACATGGCCCCTAACACTGTATCTTCCATGGCACCCATGCAGCCCCTGGCCAGCTGCTCCGCAGCCCTGCACACACACACCCACGCTCCCTCCGACGAGCTTGCTCATTCTACACCCTCTGCCCAGGCTGTCTTCCCCTCCGTCTCTACCTGTCATATCCTGCCTCACCTTCGAAGCCCAGCTCCGGTGCCACTCCCTCCATGAACCTGTCCACATTTAGCACACTATCTGGCCGGCCTGGTGCAATGCTTGCCGTGCAACTGATCCGGCTCAGCCACGTCGGTGCTCAAAATCCCCGAGCCCCAGTTTATGGTGACTCCCATCCCATCCCTGATGCTCACCCCAGTGGTAAGGGCAGACCAGGGAATGGGGTCTGGGGAGGAGGTGAAGATGTCTGGTGTACACATTTCTTAGCTGGGAAACAGCTGAGCAGAAAAAGGGCTGGTTTTTCAGTGCAATAAGATATTTCTCTGTCGGAACGAGCATAGGAAAAGCTCCTGTTCCTTGCCTGCCCCTCCGTAGGTCTTCCATATGCTTGTTGAATAAGGGACTGGATAGATGAGTGAAAGTCTCTCCCACAGCTTGTTGTAGCTCTTCCTCTTCTTGGCTCACAGGGAGATAGATACCAACCTGAACACCCACAGAATCTCCCCAGGTGCCTCTCCGCACAGCTGGAACCACTGAGCCTCTCTTGCCCTCTCGGCCCCTCTCTGTCCTCGAAACTCAATCACTGCCCTAGAAACTGCCTTCTGATCCCCTCTGCCCATGTCGCTACCCAACGCCACCCTCTACCCCAGAATGCTCATTATGAGCCACTGCTGCTCTCTTCTGCCAGATTTCTAATGGCAGAGGCTGGCTTGACTCACACCAAACCCATCCCCTCCTCCCTCCCCTGGCACATGCCTGGACCTCATTCTAGAGAATGCAGTGTAGCCAAATGACATGACCTCATTCTGACCAAAGGAAGGCAGGAGGAAGTGATGAACTTGGATACTTCACCTCCAGGCCTAGCCCATAAAACTTCTCTCTCTCTCTCTCTCTCGGCCTCTCTCTTTCACTGGATGATTGCAAAAGAGGATGAGGCTCTTGACTGCTCTGTCTAATATGGCAGTGGCCACATCACCACCCTCCAGACAGAGAACATGTTCATCATTGCTAGATAGCCTAGCACAGCACTGTTCTCTGGAGCCCATGTTGACTGAAGTCTGGCCCAAATAACGGTTCAGAGCAGACTCATCGCTTCCTCCCCAAATGACCTGTATAAGAACTAATGTGGACAAGAAATGACCTTCGACTGGGTTAAGCTGCTGAGATTGCAAGATGCTTTATGACGGCGGGCGGCATACCCTACCACCAGTCGCTCTGCTGCCCAAATACTCTAGACCTAGTGCCCAGCCTCTCTACTCACCATCTGTGCCTCCCTCTCTATCTCCAGAGGGCGGGGCCAGTGGTCGGGACTTCATCCTCTCTTCTCGGCCCTTCCTCATTCCTGCCTAGGTCTATGGCTCTTTGCGTCCCTCCCCCAAACTCTGCATTTCCCAAACCCTTTTCTCATTTCTGCCAAATCCATGTACTACCTCTATTATTATTTACTTAATATCTTCCCTTAAATGGACTCCTTTTTTTATTTAAATAAATATGTTGAATAAGGACATTGTATTTAACTTCTTAAATGGAATTACTAGTATTACTTGCTGTACAAGTCAGGGTTATCCTTAGAAACAGAACCAATAGTGTGTGTGGATGGGAGGCGCGGGGAGAGAGGGACAGATTTATTAAAAGAAATTGGCTCAAGCAATCATGAGGGCTGACAAGTCCCAAGGTCTGCAGTTAGCAAGTTGGAGGCCCAGGAGGGATGACGGTGTGGTTCCAGGCCAAAGGCCTCCAGGCTCGAAACCCCCAAAGGGCTGATGTTTTAGTTCGAGTCCAAGGGCAGGAGAAGACCAGTGTCCCAGCTCAAGGAAGTCGGGTGAGAGGAAAGTCCCTCTTCCTTGAAGGAGGGTCAGCTTTTTATTCTATTCAGGCCTTCCACTGACCGGATAGGGCCCACCCATGTTGGGGAGTGCAATCTGCTTTACTCCGTCTTCTGTCTCCTGTCAGTCTCATCCAGAAACACTCTCAGACACACTCTGGATGATGTCTGACCACAGGTCTGGCTCCCTGAGGCCTGATCGAGCTGACACGGTGCATGAACCATCACACTTGCCACAATCGGCAGACAAACACAGTGAAAGCCCAGCAGTATTAGTTTAGTCCAGCCAGAATCTGTAGTCTGTCTTAGGCTTTGAGCCTCAGGCTTGCTATTTTTTTCTCTATTTTAAAGGGAGCGGGTCACCTGGGTGGCTCAGTTGGTTGAACGTCTGAGTCTTGATTTCAGCTCAGGTTGTGATCCCAGGGTCATAGGATCAAGCCCTGTATCAGGCTCCATGCTGAACGTGGAACCTGATTAATATTCTCTCTTTCTCCCTCTGCCCCTCTCCTCTGCTCATGCTCTCTCTCTCTCTGTCTAAATTAAGAAATAAATAAATAAAATAGAAGGGAGATTAGCAAGTACTGGGGAGGTGTTAGAAGTGAGCTGATACCACACAGAAACTTTTACCTGAAAGTAATCGTAGGGGCTATAAAAAGATCTGAAAGGAAATACCTCGGCCCCTGGTGATTCAGCTCTTTTTTTTTTTTTTTTAATGTTTTATTTATTTCTAGGAGAGAGAGAGACAGCGTGAGCAGGGGAGGGTCAGAGAGAGAGGGAGTCACAGACTGAAACAGGCTCCAGGCTCCGAGCTGGCAGTCAGCACAGAGCCCGACGCGGGGCTCGAACCCACGAACCGCGAGATCATGCCCTAAGCGAAAGTCGGACGCTTAACCGACTAAGCCACCCAGGCGCCCACTGGTGATTCAGCTCTTGAAGGCACATTCATATAGCATCTCGATGCAGCCCCAGTGCCCACCGGAGGGACCCGTGCCCACATGGGGGCTGCTGTCCTGGACTACAGGCTTCTGAAGGCCACGTCCACATCCTGATGACAGTCACATCCCTCTTGGTGCCTCACATATAAGAGCCACTTAATAGACAGTAAGTGAGGGAAGGCAGAGCCGGGAACCTTCTCTGACCTAGTTGGCGGTTTGTGTCAGAGGCAGAACATCACGGCAGAGGAGACGGGACTAGCATGTCAAACCACGCGAAAGGCTCCATCTACCAAATAGCTCCTGTGGCACTTGGGGGCAGGGCTGTGTCTGAAGGAAGTAAAACACTCAGTAGCCCCAGGGCCAGAGGAAGACATTCTGAGGCTCTAAACTCTGCCACGTCACCCAAAGCACCAGAATGTATTTTCACAAAAAGAACATTGGACATTTATGTCTAAACACAGATCAAAGCTGCGGATACACAAACACACAGTGTATTAAGAGAGAAGAGAGGGAGAGAAACTGGAGTGGAGCAGAGAAGGCAAAGAAGAAATGCCACTTGGGGGGAAGAAGAAAGCTGAAATCTGGTCGCGGTGCTTCCTGGGGTGAAACACTTCGTGACTTTTCTCCTTTGTAAGAGGAGCAAGTCCAAGCTCCTCTTTAGATACACAGAGCTCTGGATCATTTATATCTAAATCTAGCCCCCCTCCCCAAACACCCAGTGTCTGCAGGCCCCCACAGGAGATGCCAAGAAGCGCTGTTCCCATGCACGCCCTTGGACTACCCCAGGGCAACTCTAGCTGACAAAGCCTCAGTCTCACCCAGGACTCCCTGGGCTGGGGGTGAGCGGGTGGTGGGGTGGATTCTCAAAGATGGATATGGAGATCTGGGAGCTATTTTCAAATTTCAAAAAAAAACCCTAATGGGTATCATATCTTTTCCTGCAAGAAAACCTACTAAACTACCCCAAATTAGTCCAAAGCAGGGCCCTGGACCTACCTCTAACACTACATTTCATTTTCCTGCCTGTCTCCCCCGAGGTTTGCACGCTCCTTACAACTGAGAACCATGTATTTGCCTGATGGCACTTTTTCAAAAAAGATATCCTCAGGGGCGCCTGGGTGGCTTAGTCGGTTAAGCGTCCGACTTTCGCTTAGGTCATGATCTCGCGGTTCGTGGGTTCGAGCCCCGCGTCGGGCTCTGTGCTGACTGCCAGCTCGGAGCCTGGAGCCTGTTTCAGTCTGTGACTCCCTCTCTCTCTGACCCTCCCCTGCTCATGCTGTCTCTCTCTCTCTCTCTCCTAGAAATAAAATAAAACAAACAAAAAAAAGTTATCCTCAGTTCCTGCCACATAATAATCCCCAAACGATGCCTGGTGATTTAGTGAGTGAACGAGTGAATGACCGAATGAAACATGTACATGTGATGTTGCACAGTTTTAATCACACCCTTTGTTACACACACACACACACACACACACAGATAGATAGATATAGATATAGATATAGATACATAGATATATAGATATGGATATAGATAGATATATCTTTGAGTAAGCAAATGCAAAGGCAAATCCACTAGTAGTAAATGTAGATTATTTGGAAGGAAAAATTACTGAAAAGAAGTTAAAAAAAATTAAGGAGGTGCCAGGCAACAAAGAGTTTGGGAGCCTCTGACAGTGCACACACACATACATTTGTCCCCATACAAAAGCCTCAGAAACCCACACTGCCCCAAGGAAGCAGCGTCCTGGAGCCACAGGCTGCGCTGAAGGCAGGATTTCTGAGTTCTGGCGGCTCCCAGTATTAGAATCAATGGGAAGTCAGGTTAAAATGCAGATTCTTGAGTCCTACCCAAGACCAGAGAGTCTGAAGATCTGAGACTAAGACCTGGGCTGTACACTCTAAATCCTTTGGGTCAGTCTTAAGCACCTACAAGTTGGAAAACCATTGCCCTAAGAGCGTAAGGGCAAGTCCCATTCTGGCCACCTGCCGCCCAGAGCCGGGGATGGGTTCAGAGCGCTCTCATCCCTGTCCTCCAGCTGTGAGCGCTCATCCCTCACCTGGGACCCATAAACATTGTATCGGGGACAAGAGGTAGTGAGAACCAGGCATAAATCATGCTCCTCTACCCCTCTTCCCACCCCCTGCCTGCCCCAAAGGAAAACCCCGGCCCCAGGGACTGCTCACGGGTATTTCAATAAACTCCAACTGGCCCTTTATCAGATGGTCCAGTCAATTAGAACTTCATCAGGAATCAATTTGTGAGGCCCAGCTGAGATGTAACTATAGATCAGGGCAATGGCAACTGATTATCCCACTAATGGAATATTCCATTGATTAATTGAGTATTTAAATCCTTCAGACCGTGGCCATGCTTGCTTGCTGCCATTGTTACTGGATGAAAGGGGTATGGAGAGCATCTCAGTCAAAGAAACGAACGGTTCATTCTCCATTTGTCAGCTCTCAGCAAAATAGCAGGTCTGTGCTGGGTGCCCAGAAAGTGGGAGCATTGCAACCTCTCCGGTGAAACGCAGAAACCTCCCAGCTGATTGAACCAGCCAAGGGAAGAGGGATTTAAATGCTCCATTTTCCTGCAAGGCTGTACGCCAAGTGTCTCCGAGAAACATCCATACCCGTGCTTCTCGAATTTCCCAACCACCTGGAGACTTGTTAAATCACCTGGGGTCTATTCAGCAGGTCTTGGGTGAAGCCTGAGAATTTGCATTTCTAGCAGAATCCCCAGTGAAGGTGGAGTCACACTTTGAATAGCACTTACCTACAATTTATAAACAGACATTTTAATAAGCAGTAGGGGCACAGGGAAGGGGGGGCAAATAGTATCTAATACCTATCTGAGCTGTGCTAGAGTCTAAAATTTAGAATGCACATTCTCAATGCCAATGCAGCATTCACAACAATCGTAAAACGCACACACGCTGCATCGATGAAAAGGGGGATGTGTACCACACATTTTACCTGACCGTTGATTATGAGTGAAAGTTTTGTTCGGGGCTTATGTCCTGATGCCAGCTCTCGGCTGCATCACTCTGGATAAGCAACTGGGCTTTTCCAGGCCTGGGTTTCCTTGTACTGATGCTGCCCGTTCCTGCATCGTGGAAGACTCATGGCAAGAAAGCACATAAAGCACTTAACGCGATGCTGGCACACAGTAAGGACGTGGGAGACGGAAGCTATTGCTATTATTACCCTGATACCAAATACCTAAAAAGGTCTCAGAAGTCAGGTTCCCTTTGGGGAGAAGAGGGATGCGTCTGCTGTTTGCCGAGAAGCAGATGCGTCTGCTCAAGGGATGGGAAGAGCTGGGGAAAACCCCTTGCTCCCCGCATCTTCTCCAGTCACTGCCTTGGGTCTTTCCCATGTGACTGTGAAGTTTATGATGAGCAGACCTTTCAAGGCACCGAATGAAATTTCCCTGAATAGCTAGGTTGTGAGGGAAAAGAAAAGAAAAAAAGGAAACTGTCAGGAGACCCTACGATGCTATGCACCTTTCTCACAAGTGATCTCATTTCACCTTTACTAAGGCCTCCACGGGTTGATCTAATTATCCCCATGTTTCTGATGGAGAAACTGAGAGTCAGAGAAGGAAAGAGATTAGCAAGACAACCAGCTGGTGGGCTGAAGTCGGAGCCCGGGTTTGCTCTGCTCTACGGTCTGTGCACGTTCCTTCCACCACACCGTGTCCCAGTTCTGGGTGTCTGTGCAGGGGTGGGTGGTACTACACTGTCACAAGACACATGAGTGTGGGGGCGCCTGGGTGGCTCAGTTGGTTAAGAATCCAACTCTTGATTTCAGCTCAGGTCATGATCTCATGGTTCAGGAGATCGAGCTCTGTCTTGGGCTCTGTGTTGACAGTGTGGAGCCTGTTTGGGATTCTCTCTCTGCCTCTGTCTCTCTCTCTGCTCCTCCCCTGATCTCTCTCTCTCTCTCTCTCTCTGTCTCTCAAAATAAACATTTTTCTTAAAAAGATATATGACCGTGTGGAGGTGTATAGACATGCCACACAGGCAGACGTGGGTCATCCGTATTCAAAGCACAATGGTGTAAGTTATTCTAGTCACTCAGTGTCCAGCCTATCTCCCTGAGAACTTCTTAACACTGCTCTCTCCCTGACAAATATGGATTGCTTCTTTGGTCCTTACATTTTGATTTGAGTGACCTACAAAGCACAAAGAATGACAGCGGTTCTTGAATTATTTTAGTCTATAAACCACTTCAACAGGGGAAAAGATCGCATCAGCTATCTACATATTAGCTCCTGCAAACGAACATCATCACCAGAGTTAAGGGCAAGATTGGCACTGCTCTTGATGGAACGCCAATGAGAGATGTCTGATTTTCCAAAAATATCAGAGGTAAATTCTTTACCCACATGGTATCAAATCAGACCCACAGTCACCTTGTAAAAATTAACCCTAAAAGAGATGTACCCATCAAAACCTGAAGACTTCTTATGCGTATGTCTGAGAACCCCCCAAACTATGAGACTATCTTTCTCCCAAGGACTTGAGCCTAAGTGTTGGAAGGTTATAGAGTCTGAGAGAATAAGACACTAATATAAGTCTGTCTGCCCTCAGCCCTAACTTTGAAGAACACACTTCCCCATGTCTTGATGTCAGGTGTTTTGGGCACCCAAGAAATAGATTCACATATTTAGTGTCACATAGGGTGCACACAACCAGGCATCCAGAATGTTGACTTTCCCAATCAATGGCTGCTAACAGTCAAAAATGGTCTATCCCTACATGGGCCTCCACGTCTTCGGTTCTAATGATCTGTGATTCCAAAAAATTTTCTCCATTTGGCAGATGGGATATTAAGGGTCCTGTCCTTGCAGTGAGGGCACTTGGTCTAGACAAGGATGTTTCCTCAAAGGGTAATTTGAGGCTGCGCAAAGTATGACATAGACAACTTTTTCATGGCTAGCTTGATAGAAGGCAGGGACAGCATAAAAAATTCAAAAAGCAAACACTAGAATTCAGCCAATGGTCTCAGACCACACCCCGGCTAAGCCTTTTCAGACTTCCGCCATGTCCTGTGTGGGTTCTGAGTCCTGCCAACTGCAGGCTCATCCTGGCCAGCCCCTGCGCCAAGAAGAGCCAGCCAGGCAGCTTCTTCCAATCTCCTCTCCACTCACGTGAGAAGGACTCTTAGAGGCAGTCTCTGAGGGGAAAGCCACCTTCTAGGTGGGCATGGGGTCACGGCGGATCCCTGGACAATGTCAAGAGGGTGATGCTGTACCCTCCTTGCCTCGTACACTAAGAATGACCTTGTGCCCTGCTGCCTCGCTTCTGAACCCATTCCAGTTCGCATCAAGAACCAGGGTCTAGCCTGACCCTCTGATCTCCACCCCCCCAATCCCTGACTCACCTCGAGAAGGTAACAGAAGAGGTAGACTCCTAACCCAGTGTTTCTTTCCCCCATACCACACAGCTACTCTACACACTCAGGACGGTAGGTAGCAGGGTGAACATATACATACAATTAGTTATGATGCTTTGGGCCACAAGTAACACAAAACCCAACAAAGGTTAATCAAGAAGGGCATGTAATTACTAACCTAACAAGTTCTGGAAGCATGAAAGTTCAAAGGTCTATTTAGTGATCCCACAATGTCATCAAAGAACAAGGTTCTGTCTTGCCTTCTCTTCCATCACTATTCATTTTCTTTTGGTTCATCTCCTCATGGTCCCAAGGTGACTGCTGTGGTTCCAGGCATCGCATTTTCACATGACCATATTCATAATAAAAAAAAGGGCATGTCTTCCTTTTAAGTTTATTTAAGTTTATTTATTTATTTTCAGAGAGAGAAAGAACATGAGTGGGGAGGGCAGAGAGAGAGAGAGAGAGAAAGAATCCCAAGCAGGCTCTGCCCTGTCATCACAGAGCCCAATACAGGACTTGAACCCACAAACCATGAGATCATGACCTGAGCTGAAATCAAGAGTCAGGTGTGTAACTAAAGGAGCCACCCAGGTGCCCCTCATGTGTCTCTTTTTATCAAGGAAGAAAATGTTTCTCAGAAACCTCCCTGCAGATTTCCTCTTAGGTCTGATTGGCAAAGTGAGTATGTGATAATAACATTTATAGTAGAAAGCTAGTTCTGCCATCAAGAAAGGATTTGGGGTGCAGGGAGGTCTGTTGGCTAGGCAACACAGAGATGTCTGTTGGCCCCAACCACCAAGATGGTCACTTATCCGGGTAAAATGGAGCCATAAATATCTTTTAGACATAAAATTGCTTCTTGAATGACTTTGGAGTTCTGGGATGAAATAAATATAAGAAGGCAAGTTTTGATACAAGATATGAAAGGCCATTCCAAGCATAAAGCTTAACCACATGGTGGGCAGGGATGGCAGACCCATAAAGAGATGCCTGTTGCAGCTGGAGCTTGAGCGGTGGTGCGTGTCAGGGCTGCCAGGCTGCACAACCCAGGACACACCATCTACCTAGGATACAAACATGGCACACTGAGAAGGTGCATGTGTTGGCAGATAGAGTCTCAGAAGAAGAGCCTGGTCCCCAGAACAGCTGGAAGTCCCTGCAGAACCTTTAGCACTGCTCCCAGGTCTCTGAGATCCCCCCAGAGACCCTCCCCCATCTCCCAGGCACACCTTCCCCTCCCCCTCAAGACTGCTCTCACTCCAGCCTCGCTTACTGAGCCAGGGATACAGATGGCCCTGAGCCCAGTGGACCAAACCTCCTGAATAATCGTTGATGAGCAACAAGACACAGTTCTATTTTTTTTCCATCTCTGTCCTTCACTCACCCTTCCATCTTCAACCCCATAAGACATAGTTTGTGAAAAAGAGAGCCCTAGAGAAGAGCAGAAGACAGATAAATGAAAGTCAGTGAGGGTGTCATCTCTCCAGTAAGATCTCTCTGTTATCACTGAGGCTCAGGTGATAACTTTCCCTGCTCATATCATGTCTATAGGAGCCAAGAGAGAGAGAGAGAGAGAGAGAGAAGGACACTAATGGGCCTCTTGGATGGCCTGCTGTGTGGCATGCAGTAGGTGGGTAACATCTTATGTAATGTGGTACGTCACTAGTAAAAATGAGTAAGCCCCAATACAGACTCACCCTCTGCATGGCTTCCCCCTGCAACCAACAGAAAGACTTCCCACCCTTTCTCCTTTAAGAGGTGGAAATGGGTTTAGGAAAGCAGTGAGGTTCTGAGTGTGAGCAGGGGCCCTGAGCACATGGTAGAGTGTGTGTGCATGCATGTATACGGGTGAGCTTGGGTGTGTGTTGTGTGGCTCACCAGACAACCTAGCATGGACGCCTCGGAACCATGCACGATGGGGTGGCCAAGTGCCATCACCAGAGTATAACACAGTTGCCCAAAGCAGCTGCCCAACCAACTGGGGTCTGAGCTGAGATTACAGCCCCCCTTGCATCCCCTGAGCTTGGCTTGGTTCTCCTGGGTTACCAGCTCTCTGCACCGCCACCCACATTTCCATCTGCCCCCCTAGGAGAGAGCCCACCTGGGATTTTCACTGCCATGCGGTCCTACACAAGCCATCAGCCACCCTGGCTCAGGGTTTCTGTGGCTCCCGTGACCCTATGAATGCCACGCAGTGGGGGCCACTCCCTCTATTCTACAGAGAAGACATCGAGGGACTCTCCCAAGGCCACACAACTAATAAGTGGCTAAAGCTGGATCTGACATTTGATCTTGATGACTGAAGAGTCCTTCCTTCTCATGAGGGCCCCATTTTCCCAGGGATGGGGATGGAGGCTCTCAGGGCACTTGAGGGTAATAGGAGACAGCTGCTTTGCCCACATCTGTCTGGTACACTTTTGTAGCGTGAGGAGCTCTCTTCTCCCATAGCAACCACTGGGGGGTTTTGACTGCTAACCCCATCATGCAGGACAGCAGCAGCAGCCTAGGCCAGGCAGCACCGTGTTCCCACACCTCACCCCACCTCTTTGTGTTAGTAAACTCCAGATCCCACTTTTCTTCCTCCTGGCTTCTCGTTTATTTTTTCCAAAGAGCACAATAAGCAGAATTGATTTTAGAATAAAAACCTCTGGCGTATGCACAGAGGCATTATTCAGAAAGGTTAAAAATGATGAGGAGGCATGATTTCCCATTAACCTTACTCTGTAACCTTGCAACTGAAATGCCACAAGACCGGGGTGGCCTCTCTTGATGGTGTCCCGTGTAGGCGGCTGTTTCAGGTGGGCCCTGTGCACGGCGGTGCCTGGGTGCCCTTGGCTCGGGGTGGACACAAACCACAGAGGACAAAGGCTAGGAAGTCAGCAGAGCTGGGAGAGGCCCTCTGCACTGTCTGGTCCAACTCCTTCCTTTTGCTAGCTGGGGAGCAAGGAGGATAGTTCCATCCAAAGAGGGAAGGAAACCTCAGAAATGTGTCAGTCAGCTAAGCAGAGAGCTACATGGGAGTCTACGGAACATTTGTTCAAAAAACGGGACTTGGCCTCTTCCCTGGGATGAAGCAAATATCTTCTGCATTGAAATGCGCCCCTGGGAATTCAGCTTGTGTTCTTCTCTTTCTAGTGAATGAGGTGGTGCTCAGATGCCCTGGAAGGACTTGGAAACTCACCCCTCGAAGAGTCACTAACGCTTGAGTGACTGACGTGGGTGTAGCAGAGGGAAATCACCTGTGAGCGAGTGGGCAAAAAGGGAATTTTGTGTTTAGAGGGTCTGAAGAGAGTCTAAGGGAAGGCAGTGGATAAAGTCTTAAGTCCCAGAGGGGGCACATGTCTGGCCCAATCCTGACCCAGCATGGCTGTGCACATGGATGTCCAGAGATGCCATCCCAGGATGCAACTTGCAGAGACCTGGAATGTATGTGAATGTAGTCCCCAGGGATGAGAGGCGGGGCTGAGGAGGAGGACACCCCTCCATGTTGCAGGCAGGAGCTATCCCCCATCCCCCCTGCTCTGGACTCCCAGCATACGCTGCGGGTACTCATGATGGCGCACATTGCTGTCTGCCTTGTATTAGCTCAAGCTGGTTTAGCACTGTCTTGTCTCTCCCTCTAGAAGGTGGGCTCTTAGGGGCAGAGTTCACATCTTATCAATACTCAGACAGCTCCACACACACACACCACAGAGTCAGCAGGGAGCAGCTGGAGCTTGCTCTAGAAATTGGGCCACGGTCCTGCTTCGCCTCGATTTGTTGGGGGAAGGGGGAAACGGTTAAGAAGATTCAACAGATCCCTAGCAGGGAGGCTGGGATGACCAGGAAGTCTTAACTAGAAGCCAGCGGGTCTCCCAAGGCAACTTCTGCACCAGCCGAAGGGGCTCAGAAACTTGATGTGTTAACACACTAATAATCAATCTGTCATTTGGCAACAACTAACATCAGCTGAGTTCTTCAAATAGCTATGCAAACTGGACTCTATTAACTCACATTGAAAAACACGTCAACGTAATGGCCATACAGACTAGAGGGCCTGAATCTGGCTGACTAGCACAGTCACTCCTGGAATAAGGTCCTTCCTGTCGGCATTAAATAACGCTCAAGTCTCTCCCCTCTGAAAAAGAAGAACAGAAGTAATCTAACCGCCCCCCCCGCCACACACACACACTCTGGGCCTCATGTCTTCCGGTTTCTGCCTGTCTCTTCAGAAGCAGAGTGCTATAAAGAACATTGTTATTACTGCTGTTTATTCATCTCCCACTCACTTCTCAATCCACAGCAGTAACATTCAAGACACATAGTTTCCAATAGAACCTGGAAACCTAACAATGAACCCTGGGGTTCAGGCAGAGTCCTTGAGACCCCCTGCTGGAGGCTGACTTTGTTACTAGACACTGCGGAGATGCATGGGGGGGTCAGGGAAAGAGCCAATGGGCTGGGGTGGTGACAGATCATTTTAGGGGCTTGGGTGGTAGCTACATACCAATCAACACGTACATATTTCAATATTCTAACGACTGTATCAGGTATGGTGTGAATACCAGCGCTGCTCTGTCATCCCACGTGAAGAGCTCCTGCGAAGGTCATCAGTCGCCTCCATGTTGCTCAATCTGGTAAGGAAATTTTTCAGTCCTCACCTTATTTGATCTCCCAACTCTGACTGACGCTCCTGACCGTGCCCTTCTCCTGTCTTCCCTCGCCTCACGCTTTCCTGGGTCTCTCGTACAGTCTGGGCAGCTCTTTTTCAATCTCCTGTTCTAGATCACTCCATCCTACCTGGCTAGTGAATTTGGTAAATTCCAAAGTCTCCGTCTTCAGCTCTGTCCTTTTTCAATGCTATTCTTCCTCCCTCAGCAACTGTACCCACGCCCGAGCGAGCGGTACAGTTTCGATTTCAATTTACACAACAATTAAGCCACAGTTTACATCACCAGCCTAAGACATTCCTCACTTTAGTGTCTCAAAAGTACTTTAGGATAACATATTTATGAAACACATATCTGATAAAGGACTGGTATCCAGAATATATAGTTTAAAACTCTCAAAAACTGCCAACCCCAGAGCACCTGGCTGGCTCAGCCGGTAAAGCATGCGACTCTTGATCTCAGGGTCATGAGTTTGAGCCCCACATCAGGTGTAAAGCTTAGCTTAAGAAAAAATTTTAAAAAGGCAAAAGATATGGACACTTTAAGAAGATATACAGGTGGAATATAACAGCACATGAAAAGATGCTCAACATCATTAGTCATTAGGGAAATGCAACACTAAACCACTACATGCCTACTGAAATGGCTAAAATAAAAACATACTGGCAATACCCAGTGCTGGCAGCAATGAGGAGCATTGTGAGTTGCTGGCATGAATGCAAACAGGTGCAGCCACCATGGAAAGAAGTTTTGCAGGGTCTTACAAAGTTAAGCATATACTTACCCTTCAACCTAGCAGTCCCCTCTACTTATAATCAGTCACTATTTATTCAAGAGAAATAAAAACATGTTTATGCATAAATCTGTATGTGATCACTTATTGTGACTTAACCGTAATTGCCCAAATATCAGAAACAACTCAAATATCCTTCAACTAAACTGCATAAGCAAACAGGGAGACAACCATATCACAGAATAATACTTGGCTATAAAAGGGAACAAACAATTGTTACATGCCGCAACAGGGATACATTTGAAATGTAGCATGCTAAGTGAAAGAAGCCAGATTCAAAAGGCTATGTTCTTTTTTTTTTTTTTTATGTTTTTTTATTTATTTCTGAGAGAGAGAGAGACAGCATGAGCAGGGGAGGGTCAGAGAGAGAGGGAGACACAGAATCTGAAGCAGGCTCCAGGCTCTGAGTTAGCTGTCAGTGCAGAGCCTGACATGGGGCTCGAACCCACGAACTGTGAGATCATGACCTGAGCCGAAGTCGGATGCTTAACCAACTGAGCCACCCAGGTGCCCCTCAAAAGGCTATGTTCTATATGATTCTGTTGAAACGACATCTTGAAAAGCAGGGCCTGGTGCAAAATGAAAATACAGGATGCTTGTCCAGAAATTATTAAGAAATTCAAGAAGGTGACAGGAAAGCATTAACCCAAGCACAGCACCCTTCCAAACCCAGGGCCTTCTGCCACTGCACAGGTCACATGCCCATGAAGCCAGCCCTGGATGGAAATGTCCTACTTCTCTGTGGTGGTGGCTACACACCACGATGCATTTGTCAAAACTCACAGAACCACACACTTTTAAAGGATGAATGTTACTGTATGTAAATTAAGCCTCAATAAATCTGATACTCAAAAAAAAAACAACAACAACTGAGTCTTGTCATGGGGAAGCCTCGCACTAATTCAGTCTGAGGTTCATCCTACAGAAACAGGTCTGTCATCTTCAAACCGCACCTGCACGTCGGGGAAATTCTGAGAGAATATTCCAGACTGGAGGAGAGTGAAACGGGGTGGAGACCACGTTCAACGTGCGTTCCTGGATGGGCCCTTGGGCTAGAATGGGAGAAAGATCTAGATGAGGCGGTCAGTGTAATGTGAATGGACTTTTGGTTTTATTTCCTGATTTGGGGTCTGGCATGGTGTAGGGGTGTGTCTTTGTGGGAGTGGATTTCAGGGCAATGGAAACAAATGTGGTCAAGGCTAACTACTGGGGAGTCTGGGAGAAGGGGACACGGGAGTTCTTTGTACTGTTCGTGCAACTCTTCAAGTTTGATATTATTACAAAATAAATTTTTTACGTATTCCAGAATCAACAGGTGCAAAACCAAGCTCATGATATCTCCCAACCCCCAACCCCTGAACTCCGTCCCTCTCAATGTCCTTCTCACTAAGAAATGGCCCCACCTGCACCTGGGGAAGTGAGCTGGAATCTGGAAGGCTCCTCGGGGCTCCTTTGGCCCCTGGTCACCTTCCAGCTTCTTCCCACGCCTTCATACCTCACCTGTAGCCAGACTGGCCTCTGCCTGCCCTGCCAGCGAATGCCACTTCCTCGGGAAAGCCCCAGGACTCCCCGGCTGGGCCAGGTCCTGTGCCGTGCCACTACCCCATGGCCCCATGGCCCTTGGGCACCCTGTCTCTCCTTGGGCGTCTCACAAGCACCAGCATGACCTGCACGTGCTGGGTTCTTCCCTCGACGCTTGCGTCCACCACGAGGCCAGGCCCAGTCAGGGGCAGTGGTGGATAGGGGCACACACACCGGACGGGCTCCATAAATATCTACTGACAGATGCACGGGGGAGGGAATGCATCCTTGCACATCTCTTGGCAGGACCGGACTCATCAGAGAACTACGCTGGTTGGCTTCAAGTCAGGAAGGGGAGTGAGCTGGTTGTGAGATCAGAAAGCAGGATAGATAGACTTCTTTAGGTTCGGTTTCCCCATCTTTGCCTCCTAAACTCTGGTTTTCCCTCCTTTAGGCAGCCCAACCCCCTCCTGACAGATTCTTTTTATAAGTGTGTCAATTTACCCAGACGCTACTAGCCAAGCTTGCCTTGTCCTGGGACCTCTCATTTTGCCCGTCATTCACATGTGTCCATGTCTCTTGTGGGGGCTTAACTCTTCCCAGGCAATGAAATGTTCCTTTATTAACAAGTTCTGGGATGCCAAATAACAGGGCAAGACTTCAGACGGGAGCCCCTGCCCCAGCTCCCCCTTCTCTCCCCACACCCTCTCATTCTCACACCACAACGGGCCTGGGGCCCTGCTGCTTGTGGACTCCAAGTCCTGCAAAGCCAAGCTCTGTCCACAGCCCCATCGTGTGCCCCCCCCCCCACCGGGGACACCCCTGGGGTTGGAGGTGCACATACCAGGGAGCCCATCCCGGGGAAGTGGCCCAGATGCCTGCACCGGCCCTGGAAGTTGGCTCAGAGCGTCCAGGCAGTGAGGTCAAGAAGAGAGTGTGGGGTTCCGGAGGCGTGACCCCCTCAGTGCCCTGGGGAGGGGTACAGCCAGAAGAGGACCTGAGTGGGATGGGGGTTGGGACAGGAGCCTGGGCTCTCAGATCCAAGGACAGTCCTGCCATCTGCCACCTAAATGCACTCCCTACCTTGGCAGTTTGTGTTCTATTTACTTAGAGGGTTTCCAGGGCATGCATTACAGGAGGTAAGATGCCTGGTGCTGGAACATACGTATCTCACTAACTGATACTGAACGCAGAGAGGTGTCTCAGTGAGTGATGAGGACTGAATACAGAGCATAAGGAAAGACATAAAAGGTTAAAACCACAGGGACCCAGTCCAACTCCCTTATTTTAAAGAAGGGTAAACTCAGCCCCACAAAAGCTCAGCAACTCCCCGAAGCTGAGCATCTAAGTGGCAACGTCCAGAACCTGAGTCCCAGAGTATCGCTGGCTGGGCACCAAAGCGCCTAATATCTTCAAACACACTCACCCAGAGGCAGGGGGTTGGGGGGACGGTGTCATGCAAGGCCGAAGTGTGGGGGCATCAGGCACCAGGCTGCCTGCCACTTGAGGGAACGCGGGACCTTGGGGCAAATGACTCAAATGACTCGGTCATGCTAAACTTGATGTTCTCATCTGCAAAATGGATGTGGTGTGAGTCCCAGATCCACCTGGTTCAAATGTCAGAAGGATTAAAAAAAAAAAAAAAAAAATCCAGGCAAAGTAGGCAGCACAATGTCTGCATACAGAAGACAGCTAGAGAAATGTCAAGTCACTATTATTTTTTATGACGGCAAGGAGAGTGATATTCACCAAATACTGTTGTAGCCACAGGCTCTCGGGAATGAAGGGCTGTGTGCGGACTGAGTTTGCTGTCACCACTCTTGGTGTGGGGAGAGTTCTGGAGGCTTCAGCATCTCAAGCACTTGCATTTCCAATTTCCTCCAGACCACCCTGCTGTGGCAGCTAATTTACACCATCGCTCTTTTCTCTCCCATTAATCTCTCTCTCTGCCGTCATCAGGCTCTCACACCAGATTCATCTATTTTACCCATCCTTTCAAGGAACAAGCTTTTGATTTTATGTATTCTTTCTAATATACTTTCGTTTTTATTTCATTAATCTCTTCTCTGCTTTTATTCTTAATATCATTTTCCTTTTATTTTATATTTTTATTTTTTAGTTTATTCCTCCTCTAACTGCTTAAGATGACAGTACCTAACACCACCCCTTTGTTGAGAGAGCAGGGCAAGGGGCTCTTTATTGCTAATGAGTGCGTTTAAGGCTATAAATTTCCCTCTGAAAACAGCCTTCACTGTGTGTGTTAGATCTAGGGGCTTACCCCCTTCGTATAAAAAGACTTCTGAACACAGGGGTGCCTGGGTGGCTTAGTCGGTTAAGCGTCCGACTTTCGCTTAGGTCATGATCTCGCGGTTCGTGGGTTCGAGCCCCGCGTCGGGCTCTGTGCTGACTGCCAGTTCGGAGCCTGGAGCCTCTTTCGGTCTGTGACTCCCTCTCTCTCTGACCCTCCCCTGCTCACGCTGTCTCTCTCTCCTAGAAATAAATAAAACATAAAAAAAAAAATTAAAAAAAAAAAAAAAGACTTCTGAACACAAGCGAACTTCAGCTCAGGCCTTCAAAAAAAAAATCACAAATTCAAAACTAATGAGACGCACGGCTGATGAGTTAATGATTGAATGCCTATCTTCAAAGCTCTTTTTCCTCACCCCACCGACCCCAGCCCAGGCTTGAGGATCCAGGCCTGCACCTTCCCTCCTTGAACTTGTGCCCCAGCTGCTAATGACCTCCCTGCCTCCAGCTCCGTCTCCACAGCATGACTTCTGTGGCCTTTCCAATTCACAGATGTGGTCTCATTGCTCCTCTGCCTAACACCCATTAGTGACTTTCTCACTACAGGATAGTGTTTGGTGTGATGGATGGGACGCCTTGTGTGAACGCCTGCCCATCTCCAGTCTCAAGCAGGCTTGCTCTCCGCTCCACCCACCCTTACCCTTTGTCCTGGGGCAGAACCGCGGTGTGTGCTTCCCGCACGCCGCGCCTGCTTTAGAGCTTCAGCCCTTTGCTCGGCAGCCTCGAGCCTCGAGCGCCTGCTGTGCCCACCACGTATCCCCTGCCAACCCAGCTCTATGACCATCTCATCTGGACTTAAGAGCCACTGGCTTCCGGAAGCTTTCACTGGCACTCTCCCTGTGCCCTGGCAAAGTGCCCCCGGGCTCATGCAGCCACCTGGACATCACTCTCTCCTGTGCCGTACCACACAGCATTAAAATAATGTTTGCTTGTTTATCCACCACTTTACTGTGAGCCAAAGACAACATTCTCTTTAACCTGGGTCCCCAGCCCCTCGCTCAGTGCCAAATTTGATTGCATCTGATCAGTGTCCCTTGAGCCATTGGCCTTCAGGGGGACAACTGGGGCTCTGGGAAGCAAACAGACGCGCTGGAGCAGATGCGGGGTCCCTTCCCAACCTAAGGCACTGCCTCTTCAGCAGTGAAGGACAACAGGTGGTCCCCTCAGTCTCCATAAAACCCCTGGTCCTAGGGCTCAATGACAGGCAGACTTGCGGGTCCTCCCACTGGGGTAGATGACATTGGTTAAGGGGTCTAGCCTCTACTGGGCATTTTCTGTTTGGCAAGAATGTTAGGGGAGCATGGGTGGCACAGTCAGTTAAGCGTCTGACCTCACCTCAGGTCGTGATCTCATAGTTTCATGAGTTCGAGCCCCACATGGGGCTCTGTGCTTACAGCTCAGAACTCACTTGGGATCCTCTGTCTCCCTGTCTCTCTGCCCCTCCCCCACCCACACACTCTCCCTCAACAATAAATAAACGTTTAAAAAAAAGGAACATTATATGGTGCCCTTCATTTAATCCCACAAGGTATTATCCCCATTTTCCATGACAAGAAACTGAGGTTTACAGCAGTAATTTTCAAACTGTAATCTGCACAGGAACCACCTGGGAATCTTGTTTAAAATGCAAAATCTGGCTCAGTCAGTCTGGGCCGTGTCCTGGGAGTCCAGATTTCTAATAAGTTTTCGAGTGAGCTGACACTGCGATCTGTGGACCTCCCTTTGAGTAACTAGGGCTTCAAGAACCGAGTGGAGGTAACTCCCTTCCTGTTATACAACGTCCAGAACAACCCTGACGGCACATTCTACAGAGACAGAAATGTTCTATAATCTGCACCGTCCGATACAATGGCCATGAATAGCTAGCGTGACTGGGGACCTGACTTTTTAAGTGGTTTATTTCATTTTAATTCTTTTAAGTGTACAGCCACATGTGGCTAAGTGGCGGCCACCATACCGGGTCAGTGTAGCTCTAGACAAAGCTGAGGAGAGAAAGGGGTTGAAGGACCAGTCCTTCCCCAACAGAGTCCAGGAGTGGAAGTGGTCAGAAGCTCAGGCCTGGGAAGGCTCAGATGCAGGAACTGCCCACTCAGGCACTTGGAAGGGCTGAAATGTGCTTTACAGCATGCTATACCTCCATGAAGTAATAAGCCACCTGCCCTGAGTGGTGCCTGGAGGAGGGCTGAGAAATGCAGGGGAGGTCATCACCCATCACAGCAGGCTGAGGCCAGGGGCAAGGCTGGTACTAAACGCTCCACTCTGTGCCAGGCACTCATGCAGGCACAGCGCATATTGGCTCATTTTAATCTTCACGGCAGCGATTTTCCCTTTGTACAGATATAGCACGGAGAGCTTAAGACACTTGCCTAAGGTCACACAGCTTGTGAGCGGCAGAGCTGGGGTTCAAAGCCCAGAAGTCTAAGCCTTTGCTGTTGCCTATCTGCTAACACCAAGAAGGGGCTGGGAAATGGTGGCATTAGGAGTGTCTAGGACTCTGGCGTCCCGGTGCGGCCCCTTCATCAGGGCTCCAGAGCTCTCCTATGCCATTTGCTCCAGGGAGATGGCAGGTCCTGGTGAAGACCAATGGCCAGGACTGATGCCATTATCAGCATCATCTGGGTAGGGAGCCCAGGAATCCAAGCCAGAGGGGCCTGGGCAAGTCCTCTCCTCCTCCTCCACACCAGCTCCAGCCGTGTTCTGTCAGACGGGAGGGCACTCTGCCTCATCTGACTAAGCTCTGAGTTGCGAAGAAGGCCCCAGAGGAGAAAGGTGGAGGATGTGGCAAGGTGGTATCCATGGGGTAGGACACAGGTCAGAGAGAGGCTCCCTCCCTGGCCTGCCTCGAGCCCACCTCAAAAGAACTCAGGCAGCTGCTGGCCCTTTAAATGGAACCAGCTCCCACTGGGCACTCTTAAAGCTCACTTCATTCATGAATTAAGTCCCTGACATCCCATATCTGTATGATCAATATGTTTGTTTATTAGCAGCAGCTGCTGTGTTTTAGTGAAGGCGGTGGACCCCAGTGAGAGGGCTGCTCGGTAACCACAGAGCAGGGCCCAGGATGGGGAGCAGGAAAGCCACCCGCTGGCCGATGGGAGCTGGGGCTGGATAGGGTTTCATGATAATGGCCCTTTAATTGAAATCACTGGTTCAGTAGGACCATTGGGTAGGGAGCTGTGTTGATGGCTCCTGGCTCAGCCCCTCTTCAAGAGGTCCATTAACTGGTGGATGTGCTCCCAGCTGCTGGGCTAGGGGAGCAGCGGCAACATGGCGGAGGGGGGGGCGGCAGAGGTAGGAGGGGGTTTGGCTGCTCAGGCATCAGCTTCAGTGTAGCTGATGCAGACTGGGCTGAGGGGGCGGGACTTCGGGTAAGACCTGCCCACTTCGCCTCCCTGGCCTGGTCCCAAACCCAGCTCAGCCCCACTGTCCCCATCCGAGGTCATTTCTCCCCCCGGTGACTCAGGAACCTCACTCCCAGCTGACTTATGCTTTTCCAGAAGAGGACTCATCATTTTCCATTTCTGATATCTGCCCCGTTGATGATTCAGGATCCCTGCCTCTTGTGCATTTGTGGTGCTGGAGGGCCAGGGAGCAATTCCCAAATCACTACTTCATCCCTTCATTCATGTGCTTGGAGAACATTTAAGGAGTAATTTGTGTATGTCAAGACCTGCGCTAGGTTCTTGAAACACAAAGACAAAACTATATACTCTTGTCCTGGAGGGATTTAAAGTCCTGTGGGGTAAAAGCATGCAAATACTGACAATACAAGAAATTAGTAGTTTTATTGGGAAATACGTGTGATGTATGGTGGGAAAACAGGAGACGGAACCTCTACCTTTCCATCAGGAAGATGAAAACCAGGAAGATGGCACTTGACCTGAAGGAACATGTCCTAAGCTTTTAAATTAGCAAATTTCTAGCCCCACAAGGCTCTTCAATTTCTTTAGATCCCCCTTTCCAGTCTGGACTAGCAGATCTCTGCACACCATAACATGCACTGTGAACCACAGACTGGCAGGCTATGCAGTGCTTCTCAACTGGGGGCAATTTGCCCCCAAGGGACATTCAGCAATGTCTGGAGGCATTTGTGGTTTCATACCCAGGAGAGTGGGAAGGGGGAAGTACCACCAGCATCTAGTGGGTAGAGACCAGAGATGTTGCTAAACATACTACAGTGCATGAGACAGCCCCTGACAATGAAGAATTATCTGGTCCAACATACCAGTAATGCCAAGACTGAGAAACCCTAGGCTATGAAAATGTTTACATATTTTATTCTGCATGAGATATAAACACAAGCACTTTTACCATTTCTGCCTTCTTCATCCATCCATCCATCTATCCATCCATCCATACATACATACATACAATACTTCCAACATGCAACCAGCCCTTCCAATGGCTAGTCTTGCTGCCTATTCTACCCTTCACATTGTTATCTTGACGTTTGGGTTTGATGTTGGTTATCATCTTCTACAACAAGACCTTGGCTATTTCTGCCTCAACCACTGAATCTTCTAATCATCAGACTGCCCTCTTGAAAGGTGTTTGCACTGAGAAACATTTCCCATTTCCCTAAACATGCACTACCTCTGCTCTCACCCTTGCTCTCCTGCCTCCACTCCATATGCAGCTTAAAGTGTGGACACAATGTCAAGAACACCATTCCCTATGTCTATCACCAGAATCCTATCTTCCCAAAGGTCTTGTCATCAGCCCTACAATTCACTGGAGCATGAACACAGGTCATCCTAGCACACAGACAAAGGTCAGGTGAATAGGTGTCACCAACTCATCACCCCACATTTGCCAGCCCCTGACTTACGGTATTGACCCAAGGATATGCCTAGACTCAAAAACTCTGAGTCACCTCCAATATCTATCTCATTAAAATATCATGATGTCAAAGCTGTTGAGAGATTCCATCCTGATTTTTTCTGTACAGGGTGTGCAACAGAGAATCCTAGGCCAACTGGCTATACTTCACTGGCCAAATTCTAGGAGGCTATAGAAAAAGTCAACTGTTGCCCTTAAAATTTCTAAACCAAAGATGACAAATAGCCACCTCCAGTAAATTGATGGTAGCTGCCTGGAGTAATGTGTTGGGAAGGATTCTGGGACAGTGGGGGACCAAGGCAGATCCTTTAGAAGGGGGTATTTGGAGTTCTCAGTCATTTCCTCCTCCATTCTTTTGCATAATTCAGCTCTGATCCCGCAACTCACCTCTATTTCAACTAGGCAGCTGGCCCTAAGTCTCTCCTATTATAAAAATTCTAGAACCTTAACTATTTGAGGCTGAGTTTCAGGGAGAATCAAGATCAATTAGCAATATTTTTACATGCATAGAGGTGGGAGGAGTATCCCCTACCCTGGGATAGGTGTTTGCCATTCTTGCATGCAAATGGAAAATGAATTCCAATACATTCTTCATGCTACTTTGTTTAGTAGGAGTGACTATAGTTTATGGTCAGTGTTTGGGTCTTCATAAGAGACCCAAACCAGTAGTGAGATTGATTACATCTTAAATGAAGTTGACAATGCATTCTTGTTGACTTTCACCCATGAGCATGTATACAGAAAATAAACCTGTCTTCAGGCATTTCAAAGACCCACTTGTTGGAGAGGCACCAAATCTGTGACTTTGTTTCCCTGAATGTCAATAAACATATAGCTTAGAATATCCCAATAATCGGGGACTTTGAAAGTCCGAAAGGATTAAATCAACCACTTAACCAAGGTTTGAATGTACTCTCCAACATTTCTGCCAAGTTGTTATATGAATAAACACACAGACAAGGACTCACAGTCTCCTGCCCAATGCAGCCCATTTGGTGTGGGCTCAGTCAGAGCTCTGGCTGGTTAAACATCTTCCATAAAGGGAACAAAATTCTACAGACCTATACTTTTCTATCCTTCAGCCTCACTTCTCCCCCTTGGGAACCCTCAGAACAATCCAGTCCTCTTTCAGACATTCCTTCAGCTATCCTATGATGGGATCCTAGACTAGGGATCAGCAATCTATAAGCCAGGGCCAAATATGACCCTCCACCTGTTTTTTATAAAGTTGTATTGAAACACAGGCACACCCATTCATTTATGCGTGGTCTACAGATGCTTTCACACTTCAACAGCAGAGCTGAGTAGCTGTGACCCAGACCACATAACATACAGTACCTAAAATATTTACTATCTGGCCCTTTATAGAAATATTTGCCAATCTCTGTTGTAGATTACAACTTCTTCAGCACTGTGCTGAACAAATCAGCTCTTGCTAGTGATCATCTTAAGCAAGGTTGCAGGTCTTTTCACCTTCACCCTCCTGTTCATTCTCCTTTTAACAGCTCCTTTTAACTTATGTTCATTTTTTAAAAGAGCAGCTCCAGAACTGTGCTCCTGCAGGGGCTGACTAAGGCTGGTATCCTTGCTTTTTCTTAATAGTAAGCCCTTCCTTCTGGAAGATTGCATTTGCTTCCTCATGGTCAATAGTCACTGCTGCTTTACAAGGTGTCCCCTGTTGACAACAAAATCGCACCACCATTACTAGCTAACATGTACTGAGCACTTACTATAAACCGGGCCACTGATAAGTATTTATTTTGTATCATTGCTTTGATTGATTCCACCCAACCACCTTTACAAGGGAAACCCTATCATTATCCCCATTTTATAAATGAAGAAATTGGGGGCCCAGAAAAGTGAAGTAAATACCCAAGGTCACATATTCTCAAATGACAAAACTAGACCTTAAACTTAGGTCCCGCTGACTCCCAAGCTCCTCTTCTAAGAATGGCTGTCCCCTTCCCAGGGGCTGGGACTTTGTTGGGTAGTATTTGGCTATGGTGCCCAGAAAAGTAAACCTTGACTTTAACTTGACGATTTAGTTCACTTACATTCATTCATGCTTTCAATCATTTATTTATTCAAGAAATAGTCCATTGAACAGCTACATATGCCAAGCCTTGTTCTAGATACTGGGATAATGGCAGTGAACAAAATTAGCAAAACTCACTACCCTCATGGAGCTCACCTTCCAGGGAGGTGGGGGAGAGGGAAAGAGGCATAAATAAAATAAACATGAAAAACATGTATCAGAAGGTGGCAAGTGCTATAAAAGCAATACAGCAAGGAAGGAACAGCTTGCTGGATTGAGACAGGGTTACAGGTCTAAGCAGGGTGGTCAGAATAGCTTTGGTGTGAAGGGAACCCATAGGTGGTGAAGGGTTGAACCGTGTGGGTACCTGAAGGAAGTGCCTTCCAATCAGAGGAAGAGCAAGTGCAAAGATCCTGGGGCAGGAGTGTGGCTATCACAGACAAGAAGTGGCAAGGAGACCAAGTGACCTGAGCAAGACCAAGGGGATAGTAGCAGGAGGTAAAGTAAGTACAACAGATTCAATGTCTGTCTCTCCTCTGCCCGCCCCCCCCACTAATATATTAAATCTTCATGCCCAACATGATGGTATTTGCCTTTAAAAGACGATCAGGCTATGAGGGGAGCCCTCATGAATGGGATTAGTATCCTTATAAAAGAGACCTCAGAGAAGTCCTTCACCCTTTCTACCCAATGAGGATGCAGTGAAAAGACGGCCATATATGAAGCAGGAAGTGTCGCCTCGCCAGACACTGAACCTGGCGGCACCTTGATCTTGGATTTCCCAGCCTCCAAAACCATGAGAAAAAAAATATCTGTTGTTTATTAGCTATGCTGTCCATGATCTTTTGTTATCTCAGCCTGAAAGGACTGGGACAGTGAGAGAGGTAAGAAGGGGCCAGACCCTCTGGGACTTGAGACTTCAGTAAGGCTTTCAGGCTACACTCTGAATGGTCAGATGATAAGCCACTGAAAGGATATGAACAAAGGAGGGAAGGCATCTGACTTATGCGTTACTTTTATTTCAAATTTTTATTTAAATTCTAGTTAGTTAATATACAGTGCTATATTGGTTTCAGGAGTAGATCTCCGAGATTCAACACTTAACATATGACACCCAGTGCTCATCACAAGTGCCCTCCTTAATGCCCATCACCCATCTAGCCCGTCCCACCCCACCTCCCTCCATCAACCCTCAGCTGGTTCTCTATTATTAAGAGTCTCTTGTAGTTTGTTCCTCTCTCTTCTGTTTCCCCCCCACACACTTCCCATATGTTCATCTTTTTTGTTTCTTAAAGTTTACATATGAGTGAAATCATACAGCATTTGTCTTTCTCTGACTGACTTATTCCACTTAGCATAATATACTCTAGCTCCATCCACATCATTGCAAATGGCAAGATTTCATTCCTTTTTATGGCTGAGTAATATTCCACTGTATATACATACCATATCTTCTTTATCCATTCATCCTGACTTATGCTTTATTTTTTATTGTAAAAAATTTTTCCTTAGATTATTTATGTTGAGAGAGAGAACATGAGCAGGGAAGGGGCAGAGAGAAAGGGAGAGAAAGAATCCCAAACAAGCTCCGCACCACCAACCCAGAGCCTGATTCAGGGCTCGATCTCAGGAACTGTGAGATCAAGACTTGAGCTGAAACCAAGAGTCAGACGTTTAACTGACTGAGCCACCCAGATGCCCCTGACTTATACTTTTTTTTTTAATATTTTTTTTTCTAGGAGAGAGAGAGAGAGAGAGAGACAGTGTGAGCAGGGGAGGGTCAGAGAGAGAGGGAATACAGACTCTGACATAGGCTCCAAGCTCTGAGCTGGCAGTCAGCACAGAGCCCGACGCGGGGCTCAAATCCACGAACCGCGAGATCATGACCTAAGCGAAAGTCGGACGCTTAACCGACTAAGCCACCCAGGCACCCCACCCCCCCGACTTATACTTTAAATGGCTCCCTCCAGCTGCTGGTTTACAGTGGACTTCTACAAGAGTAGAAGCAGATGGAATAGTCAGGAACCTACTGAAATGCCACAGGAAACAGATCATGATGGTATGGACAGGTTGGGTATGGGGAGAAGTGACCGGATATGTTTAGGAGGCAGTGCCAACAAGAATTCCTCATGGATAAAGGATGGGGCACGTGAGAGGAAGAGGGGAGTGGAGGATGCCACCAAGATTTCTGGCTTGAGCCACCGGAAGGCCAGAGAAGGCCGTGTGGGGTCAGTTCTAGAAGGGACAATTGGGAGTCAAGTTTGTACACACCCAGTGTAGGATGCGGATTACCTATCCAAGCGGGGGCGCTGAATAACCAATCGGCTATGAGAGAGGAAGTTCAGGGAGGATCTTCTGGTTCATTCAGCCCTTCATTTATTCATAGCTGTTGACTGTCTACTTCAGTTCAGCTAGTTGCAAAGGCATGAAAATGTTTCTGGAGAAAAACTACACTTGTATATGTATTTAGATCAATACTAAATGGCACGTCCTACTATCTTAGACTATTAACACCTATCACTCCTCCGTCAGCAGCACAAACACGCCCTCCACACACACACACACACACACACAGACACAGACACAGACACACACACACACACACACACACACACACACACACAGGATGGGGACTCTGCAGAGGAAATCTGGAGTGAAGAGAGAGTGAGAAGATGAGTAGTCACATCCTGGATGGAGGCAGAGAGAGCTCTCTCTTAGAGCTCACTGCTTCTGCCTCCTGTGTCTGCCACTTGGGAATCGCCCCACCCACCTGGACCTCTGCCTCCTTGCTCATCTGGCCTGGCCACCTTCTCTAAGAGGAATGGCGGAGCCGGCACAGCTGTCCAAGGAAGGTGTGCGGCCACCTTCTAGCACCGCAGTGAGGGAAGATCCCCATGGTCTTAGATGACATCTTTCTTTTTTTCTTTCCCCGGTTTAATTACGGCTTCTGGCAGAGAGGGCTCAGCTGGTGCAGAAATCCGTACTCCAAACTTGCTGGCACAAAGGTTCCAGCCAGACAGACCTGAGGAGGCTTTTCTCTTGGACTTGGGCTGGGAGATGGAGACTTTTTAATTAGAAGTTGTTATTAATGGAAAATGCTGCAAATTAAAACTAGGCCTCCTCCCTCCCCCTCTCCCTCCTTCCCCACTATATTTATCTCTGATCTCAATTAGAAAGTTCAGGGACTCTCTGCTGAGTAGAATTTGTGGAGATGAAAGCTGCTGCTCGAGACACCAGGGGGAGGGGAAGACGTGGGAGCCCAGAGTGGGGGTGGGGAGCGGAGGGGGAGGGGCCGCGGAGTCCGGGGACCAGCCGCCCACCCCGCGCCTGGGAGAGGGTCCTGGAACTGGCCCAGAAAAGGCTTCCTCAGCTCTTTGTGTCCCTAACACTGCTGACAAATATCTCCCCCACTCCCCAGCGAGGGAGTAAGTAGTCACCAACACAGGGATGAGACATCAGTGGTGGCTACACTCCGAAGGGGACTGTGTTCAGCAACAGTCAGTGACACCTTCAATGTGGGCAGGTTCACACGTTTCCCAAAACTTTCAACTAGAAAATGACCCTATTTTTCCCACTGCAAAGATAGTACATGATTGTTACTTTCAAGAATTCCCATGTTATAGGTAAGGTTAAAGTGGGGGAGAAAAGGCAAAGCAGTATGAAATCTCGCCACCTGAAGAGATCTACACTGCTAATCGTTTTGGTGAACATCCTGCTTACTATCCTCTGTGTCTCTTTCATAATTTTGTATCTTGGGGATAATGCTATATATATCTAAGGTCCTGAGGCAAGCTTTTCTCTCAACAAAATATATTGTGAGATATCATTCTACACCAATCGACATAAATCTATGTCATAATTTTTAATGGCTACATGGCATTCCATTCTGCGGGTGTACCATCATTTATTTAACCAGGCCTATCTCAGTGGCCATTTAGGTTGTTTCTGGGGCCATTCTTACAAACAGTGCTGTGCCTCCCCCACCCCTCCCCTTTTAGCACTATTTTCATAAACGTTTTTTGGAAGTATAACCGACATGTAACATTATATTAGTTTCAGATGTACTGACAACGATTCCATATTTGTATACACTGCGAAGTGATCACCAAAATAGGTCCCTTACGATCTGTCATCATACAAAGTTACACATTTTTTTTTCTCGTGATAAGAACTTTTAAGATTTACGCTCTTGGTGCCTTTCAAATACACACTATGGTATTATCACTGTGTTATGGTGATATGACTAGAGTCCCCATGATGTACATTACTTCCCCATGACTTGGCATCTTGTCATTTGTGACGACGATGGACCTCGATGGTATTGTGATAAGTGAAATAAGTCAATCACAGAAAGATGGATACGGAATGATTTCACTTCCAGGTGGAATCTTAAAAACAAAACAGACGAACAAACAGAAACAAAAGTCATAGGTACAGTGAACGGAATGGCGGTTGCTGAGGGGCAGGGGAGGAGAGAGGGAGGCGAACAGGTAAATGCAGTCAGGAGGCACCAATTTCCAGTTATTAAGAAGCTTCCCCTTTAATAGATAGAGCTGAGCAGGGACTGGTCCGCCTAGCTCCCTCCTTCCGTCCACAAACACGGGACTTCCCAGGGTTCAAGAGCTCCACCTAGGGTTGGAAGACCCCAGAGCAATAGAATTTTCTCAGCCACCTCTTCTCAGAGTTGGAAACTGTTAAGAGCAGGACCTCCAGCCCCCAACATTCTGCCTAGTGGCCTAGAGGTGTAGAAAGTTGCATAGTAAGAGAATCTAGAAGGACAAGCAACCTCTCCCTCAGGGGCTAAACCCTTAGGTGGACCTTCAGATGAGTAATAGCCCAAGGTCAGCACATTCAGTATGGTTTGCTCTGATTATTCGATCCAACCATGAGATGATATTTGGAAGCATGATCATGATAAACTAATTTTACCAAGGGGGTAGGGGGACTTCAACGCTGGCCAGCCCAGGAGCAAATCCATCCATCCTAGCTGCAGGACAGAGGTCAACTGACTTGGTCTGAGTGTTATTTCCTCCATTTCAAAATGGTAGTAATGATCCCAATCTTGCAGGTTTGTTTAAGAATTAGAAGTAATTAGGAATTTACCCAAGGGATACAGAAATGCTGAGGCATAGGAGCACATGTACCCCAATGTTCATAGCAGCACTCTCCACAATAGCTAAAACATGGAAAGAGCCTAAGTGTCCATCAACAGATGAATGGATCAAGAAGATGTGGTTTATCTATACCATGGAATACTACATGGCAATGAGAAACAATGAAATCTGGCCATGTGTAGCAACATGGATGGACCTTGAGGGTGTTATGCTGAGCGAAATAAGTCAGGCAGAGAAGGACAAATATCATATGTTTGCACGTATAGAAGGATTAGGAGGAACTTGACGGAGGAACAAGGGGGAGAAGAAGGGCGGAAATGGTGGGGGAAAGGGAGAGAGGCAAACCATGAGAGACTCTTGAATGCTGACAAAAACTGAGGACTGATGGATGTGGGGGGAGGGGGGGATGGGCATGGAGGAGGACACTTGTGGGGATGAGCACTGAGTGTTATGTGGAAACTAATTTGACAATAAACTATTTGTAAAAAAAAAAAAAAAGAATTAGAAGTAATGTCTTGAGATGCTCACCACATGATCAGTGCAGTAGTAGCTTTAATTACTATTATTATTAGCATTAGTTATAATAGCAGAATAACAAAGTATTAATACAAAATTTCTCTCAAACATGCCTTCTGCTGCTCTTACCAAGGAACACGTACAAGATGTGGGCCCTGCCCTCAAAGCAGACACAAATCTCTCTGCAGTCAACTCTCTCAGGAAGCAGGTCATTAGAGAGACACAAGGTGGCTGTGGGGAGTGAGTGGCTTCCTGGAGGAGGCAGCACAGAGGACAGAAAGAAAGGAATATGTGGCATACTGAGGGAAATTTAGGAGTCAGGAAAGAAACCCAAAGGCCATGAGGTCTAGCTCCCTGTTCCCACACTTCAGTCAGGCCTTCTCTGCTTGCCCAGCTCCAGGGATGAGCCGCAACCACATCTGGGAATCAGCTCTTTCCCTCTGCCAACAGCTCAGTGTTGGAAAATCCCCATGCTCAAAGTTGAGGAAGCGTTACCATAGGCTTTCTGAACTGTCAGGATGATTAAATGCAGACCCCTGCGGGGCAGAGAGATTGTGGGGCTATAAACACGCTTAAGTGGCCATGGTCTTGGGTGGCTTAGGCTATCATCTGCCAAGAGCAAGGACTAGTACAATTGACCAGATGACCTCCTGGCTACACCAGCCCTGTGCTCCAAATTTTATACACATGTTGCCCGCCGTCTGCGTTTCCAACCCATGCTGAGGACCTCAGAGCACACCCGTGACAGCCGGTATGGTGGTGCTGGAGGCAGGGCAATGGAGCCCTGTCTATCCCACACCACTGCCCCACTTCAGACTCCTACTGCCTCTTCTAGAGGCTACTATACCAATCTCTGGCTGGCTCCACCAGTCTTTGTCTTTCCACTTTGAATCTTTCCCCACTCTACTGCCAGATTATTCTATTACAGCTGCTCCCCAGCTCAGAAACCATCCATGGCTCCCTGTTACATACACAATGGGGTTCACACTCATCGACCCAGCAGGCAAATCTCTCCATTACCTGACCCCAACTCTTCTCCCAGCCCAGCTTCCTCTCCAGGCATATGGAAAGGCCCAGGTCCCCAGACACGCTTTCCCACCTTCCTGTCTCTGCTCAGATAACACCCTCTCTTGACAGTCTCTCCCTCCAGACCTCTATACATCTGAATCCTCAAGGTGACACCTCTGCTGGTCAGCCATTCAGAAAGCCATTCTGGCTTTCGTTTGTATCTTTCATATGGAAGTTAGCATTTTAAACCTTTCAAAATTATTAATGACTCTAGTGTATGGGCTTCATAGACTCATCCTGGAGGACAGGCACAATGGCATTCACATCTGTCTGAACACCCTAACAATGACTACTATCTGGTGGACGTTCAGGACACACCCCCTGGGTCTTAGGAAGCCTTTGTCTCATCAACAATCTGTCCTCAGCTAGGTCACAGCCAAAACCCTCAGGTTTCTCATCTGTAGAATAGGGCTCATAATACCTTCCCAGGGTGACTTATCCATCACAAAGCTAACAAATAGGAACCTACACTCCGTGACAAAATTGGTGCAGCTGACAGGGCAATCTCTGAGGAAGGTGTGTGGAATGAAAGAGAAAGAACTGAAATGGGGTTTTGTCTCTGTTCCTTCGCCTGGAATCTGAGCAAAGTTCACTGCCATCCCAAAGGTGGTGTTCTAGAAGGTGTGGCCGGGAACCCCCGGAAAGCTAGGCGCTTCATTTTAACTCCTTTCCGGGGATCCCGTGTCCTTGCCCATCCCTCAGAGGGCAGTGGCTGGACCTCAGGTCCCCTGCAGAACGAGGCATCCTGGCCCCCTACCTCTCCCCTGCGCGCAGCCCTTCCCTTCCTCTCCCCACCGGCGTCCTGGGGCCTCTCCTGCCCTCTGCTGGGAGACTGCGCTCTCCAGGCAACAATGTCAAGGTACTCACTCCCACGGAGCAGCCCAGACTCCGAAATTACCCCTCGTCTGCTAATTGCTCGCTGCTATCTCTCCCTCTCTGCAGGAATATCATTGCCAGCAATTAGCACAAAGATCCTTTCTCACTCTGGTTAAGATCCCAGGCTGCAGTTAAATGCTCCCAGATCCCATTTAAATGATTTCAAATGCAATTCATTCTGGCTCATTAAATAATTCCAGGGCTGGCTTTTGTCCTCTTACCACCTTAGGAATCTCTTTTTCCAGGGAGGAAAAATAAGTGAGGGAGGGTTGATGACGGGAGAACCGGTCTGGTCTGGGAGAAGGAAGGAGGAGGTTTTCTGTTCTGGCCTCTCCAGCGCCTTGTTTTGCATTTCGCTCCCTCCCTCTGGCTCCCACCCCGAGCTCCCCCTCCAGCTCTCTCCCTCCATCCCTTTCTCTCGGAAATGACTTCACCTGACAGCTATGGATTTAGAGCTTTTTTGCCAATTACTTATGCCCAGTGAGAAAATAGGTTTTTAATGTCTGTCCTTGTTCCGCCCAGCCTGGCTACCTCACGGGGAAGCGAGCCCACAGCCCTCTCTCCCTGACCAGACTGTGCTCAGCGCCCAAGCTGCCAGGGCTGTGGAGGACAGGGTGAGCTTGGCTGGAAGGGGTGGGGTGGGGCGGGAGCAGAGGTGCTGGTCACAGAGGCTCCATTCACAGAGGCAACGCCCATGCTACTGAGGTCATTTTAGCCTGTGGGGTCCACACCCCATGCAGCTTGGTTCATCATGCATTCATTCATTCATTCACTCATTCATTCTTCACTGATTACTAGCTTTACTGAGCACTTACTATGTGCCAGGTACCAGGAGAGCATTTTACATATACTAATTTGCTAAATCCTTATTAAGGCGGTTTTACAGAGAGGGAAATGAAGCTCCAGAGAAGCTTCATAAATCACCCCAATTCGCACAACCAGTAAGTACCGAGGTGAGGACTCGAACCCAGGCACTGCTGTTCCTAGACGGGCAAGCCCTGTGCTGCTGTGCGGGACCCTGGCACACCTTGCGGGGGCCTCCCCAGGCTGAGCTCCTTGCCTGTCACAACTCACATGCTACCTGGGGAAATAAATGCTTAAACTATTTTTCCTAGAACACGGCGCATGGCCTGGGGAGGGCCATGATCAAGGTCTCTGCAAAGTGCTGCCAGAACTCAGGGAACAGAGCTGTCTGTTCTGCGTGGGGAAGGCAGGGGCGGGGTGCCGGCTGGGATGGGCTCCTGGAAGAGGCGGCCTGTTATCCAGCTTTGAAGGCTGAGGAGGAAATCAGCAGAGGAAGGAGAGAGGGAAAAGGCATCCCCAAGAAAGGAGTGTGAACAAAAGCTAGAGGCTTGAAAGGGCCCGGCGTGATTCCGTGGCATCATCTGAGGCAGGACACAAGCTGTGCGTGGCCGCGTGGCTGGCCGGGGGTTTGTTGCAGAAATGTTACTCTGTTTAGGGCAGTGGTTTTCTCTGGCCAGGGGTTCACTCCGGCCTCCCCTGCGGTGAACTTTGGGCCACGTCTGGAGACATTTTTGGTTGTCACAGCCGGGTGGGGAGGCGCCACTGGCCATCTAGTGGGTAAAAGCCAGGGTTGCTGCTAAACTGCCTACAGTGAGCAGGACACAGCCCCCACAACAAGGATCATCTGGCCCCCAAATCCCAATAGGACGGAGGCGGAGAAATCCTTCCAGAGTGAGGGTGCTATGGCTCTCAGGGCCTAGTAAAGTCAATTCCAGTTGAAGAAATCAGAAAAGTGTCTGGGGAGATGGGGCATTCTTCAAACTGGGCGGGATGGACATGCGGGGATGGGGACAGGAGAGCGCCTGAGCTGGACCCAGACGGTGGAGCGTGAGGGCCACATTCGGGGAGCTGGCCAGCACGGCTGGTACAGGGCCCGCGAGGGGCAGGCCAGAGAGAAGGGCTAAAACTTCGCCGAGCGTTAGCTTATCCTCGTGAGCCCTAAAGCAACTGGGAATGATTCAGTAAGGCAATGGGGAGCCAAGGAAGGGCTACGGGCATCAAGAGACAGGATCGGGAAACACACTTTAATTTGCCAGGCTCCTAATTAATTACTCAGGCGGTGTAGGTAGAAGCTGGAGGACGGGAGAGAGGTTGGGAGCCGTTTCCACATTCCTGGCAGGAGTTCTGCCAACCTGACCTTGGCTAGTGGCAGCCACGATGAGAAGAAAGGACGGTCCCATGAGACTCTGCAGGGGAGGGGAGGGCTGGGACCTGCAAGGCCCCGGAGACCCACTGCACGCATGGGGGGAGGAGACGGAGGCTTTAGGGAGGAACCTCCGTCCCTGAGGAGCAATGAGCAACGTGGGCCACGAAATGGCAGGCGCTGAGGGAGGAAGATGCTCCCCCCATGACCGTCACTTCTGCCTCCGGGAAAAGCTGGCAAGGGGCAAACACCAGCCCCCTGGCTCACCGGCACTCACTGGTGGTACAAAGGGCGGACCCGGGAGGAAGCAGCAGAGAGAGCGGCTTGGCGGGGCCCGAACAGCATGGCACTGGCAGAGAGGAGCAAATGCTGAGCATTCCGGTAGCGACAACAGCAGTTACCATTTGCCAGGAGTGTACCCTGGGCCAGGCCCAGTGCTAAACACAAAACACAAGACTGAGGCATAGCGGAGCCTCATTTTACCCACCAGTCCCCTGGGAGATACAAAAACCAAGCCTCCTATTAATTACTTTAAAATTTAAATGTAACTTCATATTTTAATTTGTTAAAACAAGCATGCATGACTATTGCAATTTAAAATATAAGGACTTTTTAAAAATATTTTTTTAATGTTTTTATTTATTTCTGAGAGAGAGAGAGAGAGAGAGAGAGAGAGACAGCGTGAGCAGGGGAGGGTAAGAGAGAGAGGGAGACACAGAATCTGGAACAGGCTCCAGGCTCTGAACTGGCTGTCAAGGACTTAAGGGGCATCTGGGTGGCTCAGTCGTTTTGATTTTAGCTTAGGTCATGACCTCGGGGTCGTGAGATCAAGCCCTGCATCAGGCTCTGCATTAAGCATGGAGCCTGCTTAAGATCCTCTCTCTCCTGGGGCGCCTGGGTGGCTTAGTCGGTTAAGCGTCCGACTTTCGCTTGGGTCATGATCTCACGGTTCGTGGGTTCGAGCCCCGCGTCGGGCTCTGTGCTGACTGCCAGCTCAGAGCCTGGAGCCTGTTTCAGAGTCTGTGATTCCCTCTCTCTCTGACCCCTCCCCTGCTCACGCTGTCTCTCTCTCTCCTAGAAATAAATAAGACATTTAAAAAAAAAAGATCCTCTCTCTCCTTTGGGGCGCCTGGGTGACTCAGTCAGTGAAGTGGCCAACTTCAGCTCAGGTCATGATCTCGCAGTTCAAGAGTTCAAGCCCCATGTTAAGCTCTGTTCTGACAGCTCAGAGCCTGGAGCCTGCTTTGGATTCTGTGTCTCCCTCTCTCTATTCCCCTCCCCTACTCGTGCTCTGTCTCTTTCTCTCTCTCAAAAACAAATAAAAACATTTTTAAAGATTTAAAAAAAAAGATTCTCTCTCTGACCCCTCCCACTTGCTCTCTCTTTAAAAAAAGTAAAAATAAGAATTCTTTTCATGGAAACCAAGATTTATGAACAAATATATTCATTACAGTATTTTCTAGCATGCCAATGTGTTTGGCATCAGGGATTCACCCATTATACATCAGGCATTGAACTGGGTATTTTACATGAAAACAAACAGCTATTGTCTTTATAAATAAATAAATAAGAGTTTGCTTTTTTAAATTTTTTTTAATGTTTATTTATTTTTAAGAGAGAGAGACAGAGTGTGAACAGGAGAAGGGCAGAGAAAGACGAAGTCACAGAATCCAAAGCAGTCTCCAGGCTCTAAGCTGTCATCATAGAGCCTGACCCAAGGCTTGAACTCACGAGTGGTGAGATCATAACCTGAGCTGAAGTCAGACGCTCAACCAACAGAGCCACACAGGTGCCCCAATAAGAGTTGGCTTTTAATGAGCTAGCATACAGCATCAGTTCAACAAAATGTGTTGAACTGATTATTTAATTTGCTCCAATTGGAACAGAAGGGCACCTGCCTGGGCCGGGGCTTCAGGCAGATGCCAGAAACAGCAGGTATAAATCTGATTCCCACATCACGCTGGGCTTGCCTCCAAAGCGAGGAGACCTGGGTAATGGGAAGTGGGGTGAGTGCCGCCTCAACCCCTCTAGCCCAAGATCATGTCCTGGAGCTGGGGGCTGAGTCTATGACGGGGGAGCAATGCCCTCAGGGAGTCAGGAAGCGAGGTGCTGAGGAGGGGACCCGGGAAAGACAGGACAGATAAGAGGTTCTGTGAAGCCAGGAGAGCTTTATTGAGGAAGCACCGTAGACCTTGGCTGCCATGAGCCCCCAGAAGTCTCGGTGTACGATACCTAGCATGACTTTGCTGCTCATGAGTCAGAGGGTCGGTGCAGGCGTGGGAGCAGGGAGCCCGCCAGCCAGGTTTTTCTCAGGACAGTGACAGAAGATCAAGAGGGCAAGGCCAAGGCACTGCACAAGGCACTCCAAGCTCCTTCTTTAACCAGGTCTGCTAATATCCAACCAGTCCAAGCAAGCCACGTGGCTGAACCAAAAGTCAAGGGGCAGAGAAATATACTTGCCCTTTTGTGGAAGGAATTACAAGGCTTCGTAGCAAAGGGTATATTCAGTGATAGGGAATCAAGGGCAACAATCAACCATGCAGTCTCAGCTCAGAGCCTGTTTACAATATCCTACCCTCATGTACCAGATGTGCTCAAAGTGGGCGTGCTCGTGAACAAAGAGGGGCTCTCTGTAATGGGTGAGTGCTCTCTGCCCTGAGCAAAGAGTCACAGAAGAGAAGGAGGGCACAGGGAGAACTCTGGCCAATGAGGTGGAAGCTTTGTAGCTTTTCCCTGCTCTTGGTGTTCAACCCTATTGAACTTGAGCTTCATCTGACACTGACCTTAACCTTAACCTTAACCCTTTGACATCGTCGATCACCTTGTTCTTCATGAAACTGAAGAATATCATTCTCTCACTGTTTTCTTCGTGCCCCTGGCCCAACCCCAGCAGCTCCTTCTCAGTCTTCTTTGAAGGTTTTCCTTCGACCACCTGCCCCTGAAAATACTGGTGTCCTCTAGAATGTGTCTTAGACTTCATTTCTCTCACCACACCATGAATGAGCTTCAGAGCATGTATAAACCCCAAGAAAATTACTTAAACTCTTTAAACTTTTTTCTGTTTGTATATTTCTGAATTGAAGGTTCATGGGTTTCATGAGACCCATTCAGGGATTCCAGATTACTCACAGGTTGCCCTGCCGCTGCTCTGTACTGATTCTCAACTTCCTTCAGTCTTTGAACATCATCCAGACCATAGTGTGTCCCTTCCCGCCCTTGACTCCACCCAAACCTCCCCTCTCTCTCCACGCAAATGCCCACTCAGTCCCACAGGAACCTCAGAACAAACCCGTGACAGAGCTGCAAGACAGAGTGTATGGCTCCTCTCCTCCTCATAGATTCCCAAACCCGGTGACGGCATCAGACTGTCCTATCATCCACAAAGACTTCGCAGAGTTCTGTCTGCTGTTAGCCTTGCTTTATGATTATTTCTTAAATCCATACCTTCCCCTCCATCCTTAGTGTGGGCCCCAACACCTCCTTCCTAAAATACGCCAAAGGTCCCCCATTGCCTTCAGGATAAAGACCAAAGTTCTTGGCCAGCCATAGAAGCTCATCTTCATGAGCTGGTTCACACCCACGAATGCAGCCCAGGCTCTCCCAACATGCACTATGGCCGATTACTTACAGCTCCCAGAGCATAACCTACTCCCACTAAACGTTTACATGGGCTGTGCCCTTTACCCTCCCAAACTTTCATTCTTCCTGTAAGATTGAGCTTTGACATTATCTCTTCCAGGAAGCATTCCCAGACCCCACACTGGGTAAGTGCCCTTTCTTTGAGCTTGCATAGAACCAAGGGGTGATTCTGTCATAGCTCCAATGAGATCATACTGTCCACTGATTTATAAATATCACATGAGCAAGGATATTGTGTTTGCTCCCCAAAGGCCTCATAGCGTATGATACAGTAGCGGGTGCCCTATACATGTTTGTTGAGTGAATGAATAATAATAGATAAATGGATGAAATGTTGGTTGTGACTCTTACCTGCCTTGTGATATTGGGTAAATCCCGTATCTCCTATAGGTCTCAGTTTCCTCATCTGCAAAATAGAAATAATGGTCTAAATATGAATACTTAACAATGAATGGCAGCCCATTTGCACAACTGAAAATTACATAATCAAAAAATGTTTATCAAGACTATGTAGTGAAATAGACAATGTGTATGATGTTAAAGCAAAACAAGCAGGACAGAAAAATAATTTAGGGTGATTACAGCTACACAAAAACAACCACTGTGCACACACATTCACACACACACAGGATGGAAAAGACGTGCCCTTGGGTAGTCTGCCCCTGCATGATTTCTCCTTCACTTTATATCCCCATGTTTTCCACATCTTCTTCAGGGAATGTGCATTATTTTTATGAGGAACACTAAACTTTATTACGAAAAGAAAAAAGCAACAAGGTTTCTAAGAAAAGAACTCCGCATCCTCCTCACTTGGCAGTGTGTTGAATGCCTCCCTCACACCCAGGGACGAAACTCACCACGTCCCACCCTGGTCTTCTTACCCCTGTGCGGAAGCATGTCCCCCCTCCCACCCAGCCCTCCCACGGTGCTCACAGGCGGTGCCGGGCACCTAGACTCATGTGTGCGGGTGCCTATGAGCACCACGCCTAGAACGAACTCTGACCCTGGTCTCCAGTCCGTGGGAGGAAATGCGATGCAGCCTCAGATACTTCCTCAGACCTACAATTCAGCACAGGAGGCACAAACATATTTCTGAGCCTTGCTGTGTGAGATCACACCTCTGGGACCAGCTCTCCAGGACGGCCCGTTTTCAGTGTCTCAGGCTGTGCCCTTCCATGCCAGGAAGGGCAGCCCATTTCATCTTACTTAGAGCCATGGAACTGCTAAGTCAGAGATATTGTTCTAACCTGCACTGGGGAGGCTTCTAGGAAACCCACATTCTCATCCACTGCTGGTGGGAGCCAAAAATGGCACAGTCTTCCTGTTGAGTCATTTGGCAAGATGTACTTGACCCTGATTTCCACTCCTAAGCGTTCATTCAGGAATGCGGCAAAAGGTGAAATCCGAAGGATGTTCATCAAACACTATTTATAATATTACAAAACTGGAACGATGTAAATTCCAAAATAGGGATTAAATAAATTTTGATAGACTCGTTACATGGTTACCATGCAACCACAGTAATCTAACAAGGGAAGGAAATCACTCATTATTTGGAAAATTTGCGGAATACCGTTAAGACTGGAAAACAGTCTCTACATATAATCCGGGTTTGCAATTTGTATAAATGGATCCTAAATGTATCTATAAGCATAGAGAAGAGGCTGATAGGATAAACAGGAAGCTGTGAGTGGTTATTTCTGAGTAGTAAAATTTCAAATGGCTTTTCTTCTTTTGGCTCATTTCTATTTTCTACATTTTCTGCAATTAGTTTGGATTGCTTTTGTAACATGGAAAAATATTTTAGAAGAGTTCTATTTTTAACAATCTTCGAATTCCCTCGAGCCATCTTATTCTCTACGTCTTGCGTTATGGATTTGGCCACCTTTTCTTCCGTTCTAATCAGTTCTACCCTTCTTACAGTTTCTGATTGTGCCCAGTTTCATCCACTCTCAAATAGATCGGGGGCTTCCCAAAGATGCTGGTCATTTCTTCTTTGTCAACCAATTTCTGTTTACCAGTTCAAAGACTACAGTATTAGGAACCATGAGTTTCTCCCTGTCCAACAGATGAATTTAAGAGTAAGGGAGGTCGAGAAAGTGTCAGAGACCCGACCTGTAGTTGAACAGGATTTCAAGCTGGGTGGATATCTCTATCCTGAGCTGCCTCATTCTCACACAGGTTGTTCGCTGCACAAGGCACCCACCCATCCAAGGGGGCAAGTGGAGGCTGAAACCCAAACCTTATTCTGCTCACTGAGTCACATGCTCACTGGGCTCAATGGGTACAGGGGGTCCTCTTTAAAATTCAGAAGGCAAATACTATATCATCTCACTCATCTTTGGAATTTAAGAAACAAATGAGCAAAGGGAAAAAAAGAGAGGGAGATGGGGAGAGAGAGAGAGAGAAACCAATAAGCTGACACTTAACTATAGACAACAAACTGATCATTACCAGAGGGGAGGTGAGTGGAGGGATGGCTCAAATACGTGATGGGGATTATGGAATACACTTATCATGATGATGAAAAAAATAATGAAATAATAAAATAGTATTTCTTTAAAAAAAAAAGATCAAAATATGATGGGGACATGTCAAAAAGGAAGTCCCGCTGGCTAGATCTGGGACAATGTAAGCATCAAATAAATACTAAGGGTAACAACAGATTATAAGCCATTGAATAAACTACATAAGAATCATGTATACCTCCTGATATAAATGAATAAAGTTAAAATTAAAATAAATAAATGTTATTTAAAAAATTCTTGGGTATAAGCGCAGGTTTCTCTAGATGTCCCTCTAGAAGTCATATTTGCACCTGCCAGCAGTACCTGACGGTCTCTATTGCTTCACATCCTGTCAAAACCTGTTTGTTGTGCTTTTATAAGTTCTGCCAGTTTGATGGGTGTGAAATGGCAACTTACATGAAGAATCTTAGAATGTTGCCTGGCTTACAGTAGGGTCTCAGTAAGGTTGAGTTATTATTTTAATTAAATTTCCATAATCAATATGGGCATTGGGCACCTTTTCATTTGCTTGTTGATCATTAAAGTTTCCTCTTTGGTGAAAAAAAATTGAATTTTAAAATTAAAAAAAAAAATTCAGCCGGGCAAGCATGGCACCTGCGGGGCTGAGTCTCCCTAGAGGGGAAGCCTTTCTAATTTGCACAAAAATACGGTGGGCTGGCAGTGGCTTTGTCCCCAACACTGTCTACATCAGAAAGCCAACACTGGTTTCCTCCATGGGGCTTCTATACAGATATTAGATCCCTTACTTCCTCCTATCATCTCCCATGCTTCCCAATTTGTACCTACCTTGAGTTTCTCTACTCTCCCCTGGAGCAAGCCACAGCCTTGCATGTCACCCCGTGGAGGGGCAGTGGGGCCCTGCTCAGATTCTTGGCCCTGGCTGCACGTTAGAATCCCTCAGGGAGATTTGTGAAGTCTAGACACCTCAGCCACACCTCGGACCAATTAAATCAGAAGGCCTGACATGAAGCCCAGCTACGGTGGAAAAGCACAGTAGCACTGGAAACAACTTGAATTAAAAAAAAAAAAAAAAAAAAGCCTGGGTTTAAGGCTCAGTTCCTCTCTGCTTCTCACCACACAACGTTGGACAAATTACTTTACTTTCTTTCTGGCCCAGTGCTTCAACTGTGAATCCACCAGATCAATGTTTTCCAGTCAAAATTATAACGTGACCTGGTAAACCCTATGAATGTCCTATCACCGACCCCAGAATGTGAGAGCGAAAGTGATCCAGCCACCATGACTGAGAGAGAGGGGCGCAGTTGGGAAAGAGGGGAGGGTACAGGAGTGAGGTGCTAAAATTTTGACTCACCAGGCCATAAAATGGTGGTTGGGAATTATAAGTCTAGATGCTCTCTGAGATTCCTCTCCTCCCTTACAATTGGTATTCCGTACATGTGTACAAAGCTGGCAGGAAGATAAAACTCTGCTTCCACATGGCTCAGAGGGGATTGTGAATTGCCTAAATATGACACCATTTATTTCTCCCAGATTCAGGTCATCAAGCTCAGAGAATCTGCTGCTACTGCCACTCCCTCCCTCCGCCATCTTGAGTCCTCCCTTTCCTTGTACGCGGAAAACCTTTTAGCTACTGCCAGCCCTTGCCAACCAGCTGGCTCCACTAAGAGATCACCAAGTGAAACAAAGTCACCTGGCCAGGAAAGTAACAACCCTTCGAGGAATTCGTAAATCTCTTACCTTTCCCCACTTCTTCAGCTCCTCCCACAAAGACAAGCCACATGCCACTTTCTCCACACGGAGAAGCTATCCTGTCAGGCAATGTGATACAGTAGAAAGAATGGTGGGTGAAGCCCAAAAAGATGTGAGGTCAGGACAGAGCTCTGCCACTTCCTAATTGCTTGAAGAAGGATACCCTCCCTGAGCCTCAACTTCCTCAACTGTAAAATGGGGCTGATAACATCTGTTTTACTTTTCTCACAAGGTTTTGTGAGGATTGGTTGAAAAAGTGCAACTAAAAACAATGAACACACTCTATTATTTCAGCCTAGTTTCTCATCACGTCAGCCCAGCCTACATCCTGCCACCCTCAGACTCTGGTTCAGTGGGGCCAACAGCATCCCCGAGCCATGCTCACGGGACAAGGGATGGCCATATGACCTAAGCTGGCCAGTGGGCCTTTTGCTGACTCTACTACAGAATAGTCCTCTCTGTTGGGAGCCATCTTGTGTCCCCACAGGAAGGGGAACTGCAAAGAATGCAAGCAACACAGAGAGAAGCAGAACAGGAGATGTTTCAAGACAAATTTCCTATGATGTCACTTGAGCACCTGCATGAATTCATTCATTCGTTCTTTCACTCAACAACACGTCATTATGTGCCTCCCATATTCCATGTCCATTTCTGGACGCTCAGCGTTTTGTGTGGTGAATGAAAGAAAGATCCTCACCATCTGGAGCCTGCATGCCAGTGGGAATGCCAGGCAGTAAACAAATATCAAGAGTTTAAATAATGTAATGCCAAGTAATGATAAGTTATGAAGGGAAATTAAAGCAGGGTGAGTGGATGAACACCAAAAGGGAGATGTTGTTTAGATAAAGTCAGTGAACCCAGTCTCCCTATGGGCTTTCAAGCTCCAGGAGCCAATAAAGCCTCATTGTGCTAAGTGAACTGGGTTGCCCTCAAGTGCAACCGAGATTCCTCATGAAGGCAGCTTTACAAATGTAAGGATAGGTAATGACACCGTAACAGCAACACAAAAGTCTCCTGAGAAGAAGCTGGATCACACCCTTGGGAATGCGTATCTCAGATACTTATGCCCACGGACAGGAAATTATCAATAGATTTTTCCAAAAGTATTGTCTATGGAATTAAACACATACAAAGTTCATTCCTCTGGATGCATCCACTACATTGGCTCACTTGAAAGTCAGAAGCTTAAAAAAATGTATTTAGGTCAACTACGCTTCAGTTAAAAAAATAATTTTAAAAACGTGCTTAGAAAATTGGAGACGATCATTGAATGAAATAAACTATTAGGTTGGTCGATCTGTGGCCAATTGGCTATTGAAATATTGCCAGGACTAACACCTGCCACTTATGTGGATGTAAGGGGAACTCTAAGAGCAGAGATAATAATTCAGTTACAGAGCATTCACAGTCGGTACTCTTGGGGAGCTGATTCCCCACAGTTCTTATAGAGTAGTTAGAGGCTGAGATGAAAGTTGCACACGCTCACCTCACATAACCAGTTGCCAAGGGTAAGAATGCAAACGGCCAATAATATCAGCATTCCCACAAAAGTTTTCAGACTTTCAGCCCTTTAATTTTAAATTCCTTACACCCAGGACATCTTTAATGCTTTCTAACTCACCCCACGCCCCCTTACATGCACAGACACATATGCACATAATCTCCGGAATTCTGGTGTGATGACTGGTATATAAGGAGAGCTCCAAACATAGGGTCTCTTAGAAGGATGTTGCGGCATCCTGTATCACTTTAGGCAGAGGACGTATGACCAAATAAAGAAAAATGTGAAACTTGAACTTCTATCGTTGTCTTCCTGGGCTGCCACACCCACACTGTGAATAATAATTTGCTTTACTCAGATTAAGACATGTGCAAGCCAAGATGGCCTACTCAAAAAAAAAAAAAAAAAAAACATACACACACAAAAAAACACACAAATAAACAAACAAACAAAGTGCTTCAAGCCTTCCTGTAGCTGCTGGAGCTTCTTCATGCTTCTCTTCCACAAATTGCAACCATTGCTGAGATATCACATTACCTGGTGGGGAAAGGTGTTTAGTATCACTGAGCTAGACAGCATGAGGACCCTCTCTAGAATGTGAAGCAGCCATTGCCTTCTGTAACTGCATGGGTTTAAAGTGTTGCACACCTGGACTGAAATGAGCTCTGCAAAGGCAGTGTTCTGTCAGTGGTGCTGTGACTATGGTTTTGGCTCCTTTTTGTACCTGAATCTTGACTCCAAGAAACGTTTATATACATGGCAATGAGAAAGAATGAAATCTGGCCATGTGTAGCAACATGGATGGAACTTGAGGGTGTTATGCTGAGCGAAATAAGTCAGGCAGGGAAGGACAGATACCATAGGTTTGCATGTATAGGAGGATTAGGAGGAACTTAACGGAGGACAATGGGGGAGAAGAAGGGGGGAAACAAGGGAGGAGAGGGAGGGAGGCAAACCATGAGAGACTCTTGAATGCCAAGAACAAACTGAGGGCAGATGAAGTGGGGGGAAGGGGAATAAACTATTTTCAAAAAAAAGAAACATTTATAATCTACCTGATAAATATATATCTCAACATGTCCCAAAAAATGTTGGAACACAGGCTGTTACATGAGGAAAGAGTATTATGTTCAAACAAGTTTGAAAAACACTAGGTCTTCCTAAAAAAAAAAAAAAAAAAAAAAAGGCTTTTTAAGTAATAATATACATTGGTTACCCAGAGCCTTTTAAATAGTAATACACATTGCGACTATCCCAGAGTGAGGTATGCCAGGGCTCCCAATTTTTTATCACTGATATTGTTTTTTAGGTAGAAGCACCTATTAACATCCCACAGAGCACAATCTGAGACAAACTGAATTGTGACAATATTCAGTAGAATTCATTATTCCCAGACATTGGGGCTTCAACACAAAGGAATAAAAGAGAATGTTTGAACTCACACACTATGGAAAGAGAATAAAAAGAGAATATACTCTGGTTTTAACTTAGGTATAATTAAATCCAACAAATCACACATTAAAGTATTTGAAAACTTCTCTCCTTATAAATGTCCAAGTTACAAAATTCCATGGAGACCAAGCTGCAACACATCAGCTTGACCTCCCACCAGCAGATGGCAGTAGTTGCAGTGCAAGGTCCTTCCAGTTTGGACCATAGAGTCCTTTGTTAGCAAGCAGCAATCTTGCCAGGGTGCTACTTCGTTTTGCAAACGTGGTTAATCGCACTGTATCCGATGAGTACAAAAGCAGCAAATGTTTTAAATAAAAGACGTGTAATTGCAATGGAACTGAAAGAAGAGATAATAAAAGATTGAAAGTGCAGAGAAAAAAATATGAACTGTTGTGCTGTGATTCATCCCTAGAGCAGGCATGGTTCGGAAGGACAGAGTGCTTAGCATGCGCCCTGCTGTACATAACACCATCCACGACTTAGCAAGAGAGAAGGTAAAGAACAAATGCAAGGGGGCTTGAGAGCAGGGGGGCTACAAGATGGCACCCACCTGGGCTTCCCATAAGCCAGATATCAATTCAGAAGAAAGCTGGGACTTGGTTCAAGGACCTAATGGCAGAGCATGGCAAATGTGCAGTTGTTGAAGTGTGTATTCATTCATTCAACACCTATTTTTACTGAGTACCTAACATGAACCAAACATACTTGCTGGCTACTGGGAACACAAGAGTGACTAAAACAGATATGTCCCCACCCTTGAGAAACTTACATACTATGAGAAGAAGGTGGGGGNAAAACATAAAAATGTAAATGTTGGTGAGTGCTATGAAAGAAGAAAAATGGAAAACAGGGGTAGAAAGCAAGAGAAGGGAAGGTGGAGTGGCTGGTGGTATAGATGTGGTCCTTGGTGGATAATTGGGGGAGGACCTGAAGTTTTGGACCCTCCAAATCTTCACAGCATCACAGTGAATGGGGAAGTGGAAAATGCAGCCGCCATGGTGGCTTGGAGACTCCACAGGAGGCAGGTGGAGGCGGGAGAGCATCACCGGGAACCACAGACCTCCTGATACATTGCACTGATCTACTTCGGAGAAAAGATGGCCCAGCAAATATTTATCAGCACAAACAAGAAGCATCTGCTGGTTTTCAAGTTTCACAAGACCCGTACTCTGATTAAGTGGAAATGCTCCCAGGGCCTTGGTTCTCCTGGACTCAAACAGACAGACTCACAAAGAATGTAACCTGCTTTTAAGTAGAGGAAGCTCTGTGCTACCTAGCAAGGCTGTGGTGTTAATTTTTAACTTCTTATCACTACATAACTGAGGTCATGTTTTAGTGGATTTAACTAAAAGAACCATCTGTTAACCAGATCTGGATTTTTTTTCTTATCTTGTATTCCAAGGAGTCTGCTGAGCCTCTTCTATTCTCTCTCCTCCTTACACTGATCTTGACCCACACTTGTATGCACTTCTGTGTCACAGCCTTCTATTTGCACCAGTCCCCAGTTTTTATTTAATAGATCAAAATCACGTTCAGCATTTATCCATGACAATATGTGTTTGCTAAGATTAGGCTTGGCGATGAGTAGTAGACAATTCAAAATAACAATTGTTTAAAAAGATAGAAGTTTATATTTCTCTCTCAAATAAAAATTGGAAGATGAAGCGTCCAAGAATAATGGCAACTCTGCTCCACAAAATCCTCATGAAGCCAAGCTCCTTTCCTCTTAGAGCTCCAGCAAGCATGGCTTCTGGTTACTCATGAGCCAATATGGCTGCTACAGCTCCAGCCACCATATCTGCATTCTCAGACAGGAGGAAAAAAGAAGAAGAGTCCCTTTGTGGATCCTTCCCAGTAGCTGCACTCACATCTTCCACTTACATCCCATTGACTAGTCATATCCCCAGACCTAGCTGCAAGGGAATCTGAGAACTTATTCTCCATCAAAAATAAAAGGGCTACCCCAGCTAACAAGCTCTACAAGTTGTCTGTTACTAGTTTTGATGGGTCTTCTGTGTTGTTTTTCATCTGTATTCCTACCTTAGCTCTTTCTGGGTCCTGTGTTCTATGAGAAGTCATATCTCTGTCTCCTTTGAGGTGAAAAGACAGTGTGATTTTGACAGGGCTAAAAATGACCCATTGGCAAAAACCCAAACACCAGGATACGTCCTAAGTATTATTAGAAAATAATTTGTCTAGATTGCAGCAGCTAATAAATCTGCCATTTAAAATCATCATGTCTGGGGCACCTGGGTAGCTCCATTGGTTAAGCATCTGACTCTTGATTTTAGCTCAGGCCATGCATGATCTCACAGTTCATGAATTTGAGCCCTGTGTGGAGCCTTGAGCCGGGCTCTGTGGTGTCAATGTGGAGATTACTTGGGATTCTCTCTCTCTCTGCCCTTCCCCCATTTGTTCTCTCTCTCTCTCAATAAAATAAATAACAAAAAATAAATAAAAATAAAATAATTATGTCCACATACTCCCCATCCATATTAGTTTGCTAGAGCTGCCATAACAAAAGAACAGCCAACTGGGTGGCTTAACCAAGAGAACTTTATTGTCTCATGGCTCTCGGGGCTGGAAGTCCAAAATCAGGGTCTCATCAGAGGTGGTTCATCAAAGGGCAGTGAGGAAGAATCTGTCCCATGCCTCTCTCTTAGATTCTGGTGGTCTAACAGACATCTTCAGCATTCCTTGGCTTGTGGGCATAAAATTCCAACTGTCATAAGGCATTCTCGCTGTGTCTATGTCTCTATGTCCAGGTTTCCCCTTTTTATAAAGACACCAGATGTATCAGGTTAGAGCCCACCCTGATGAACTCATCTTAATTTGATCACTGCAAAGACATGATGTCCCAAAAAGGTCACGATCACACATAGTAGGGGTTAGGACTTCAACATATTTCAGAAGAATACAATCCAACCCAAAACACCACCCTTTCAAAACTATATAATTATATCATCATTCTGGTTAATGTTCAGTATTTACATTGTAATGAACCTATAGCTATCCAGAGCCAAGCCATGTAATTCTATTCCCTTTCCTGAATAATTTTGTTATATCCCTGGAGCTAACAGTTATCTTTTATTCTGTTTGATTATTTTTTTGTGTGTTCTTATCACTACCTCAACTAAAAACTCCCTCCCAGTTGTCTAATTTATTTTTTGTCACATTCCCCCACCTCAGCTATTGTATCATTTCATTGTGATGAATTTCCCCTTCCCGAGCCTTCTGTCCAGCACTAATGTGGTCAGATTACTCTTTGGAGGATGTCCCTTCACCACTCTGCTAGAGATTCTCCTTATTTCCTGTTTCTTGGATCAGATATCTTCCTGTTTGTTAGCTAGTCCCTTGATTTATATAGTCTCCAATAGTTTCCTAAGAAAAAGTGTGCAAGAGATAAATATTTGAGACCTTTTATTTCCAACAATATCTGTATCCTACTTTCACATTCAATGGATAGCCTGACTGGGTATAGAACTATAGATATGAAATCATTTCACTTCAGAATTCTGACAGCACTGCTCCATAGCTTCCAACACTGCTATTCAGAAGGCTGAACCACTCTGCTTCCTATTATTTGTATGAACCTATTTACTTATGAGAACTTCTTTGTTTTTTTTTATTTCAGTGTAGTTAACATACAGTATTAATTTCAGGTGTACAATATAGTGATTCAACACTTCCATACATCACCCAGTGTTCATTACAAGTGCCCTCCTCAATACCCATCACCTATTTCCCCCATCCACCCACCTTCCCTCTGGTAACCAGCAGTGTGTTCTCTGTAGTTAAGAGTCTGTTTCTTGGTCTCTCTCTCTCTCTCTCTCTCTCTCCCTTGTCTTTCTTTACTCATTTGTTTTGTTTCTTAAATTCCACATATGAGTGAAATCATAAGGTATTTGTCTTTCTCTGACTTATTTTGTTTAGCATTATAAACTCTAGCTCCATCCATGTTGTTGCAAATGGCAAGCTTTCATTCTTTTTATGGCTGAATAATATTCCATTTTGTATATATACCACATCTTCTTTATCCATTCATCTATCAATAGACACTTGGACTGCTTCCATATCTTGGCTACTGTAAATGATGCTGCCATAAATATTGAGGTGCATGTATCCCTTTGAATTAGTGTTTTGTATTTTGGGGGTATGTAAGAGCTTCTTTTGATAAACAGTTGTGGTAGGCAGAATTCTAAAAATGAACACCCAGTGATTTAGACCCTTACGGAATCTGAGTGTGAGTAGAACCTGTGATCTACTTGTAGCCAATAGATTATGGAATAGCCACTTCCTTGCTTAGATGATATTCTCTGACAAAGGTGATGAGCTAGTCACTCGTGATTATATTATATACATAGAAGGTTCTGTCTTAGACTGGAGTGGGAGATTTTCCTATAGGCTTTGAAGAAGTAAATTCCCATAATGTGAGAGGACTTGTGAAAGGGCAGTGTGTTAAGGAACTGAGGGATTTCCAGGAGTCGAGGGCGGCCTCTAGCTGACAGCCAGAAGGGAAGCAGGGACCTCAGTCCTATGATCACAAGGAACTGACTTCTATCAACAACTAAATGAGCTTGGAATAGAACTGCAAGCTCCAGACTGGAATGTGGCATAGACTACAGCCCGAGGACCCGTCTAGCCCATGCCCTGACCCCTGGAGACTGTGACATAATAAGTGTACATTGATTTGGGCTACTTACGTGCATGGTAGTTAACTACAGAGTGATAGGAAACTAATACAGTAGTACTCTAAAATTTCATGATGAAAAGCTTTTAGTGGTGGTTTGTTTTCAGTTTCTTAAGTACTGAGAAGTTTTCTTGAATTATTTCACCAATTATTTTCTTTTGTCCATTTTCTTTGTTTCATCTTTCCAACTCCTATTATTTGGATGCTGAATATCCTAGGTTGATTTACATGTAGATTTTTCTTTCTCTTCCACTTTGCATTTTTCTGTCTTTTTGTTATACTAGCTAAGAGATTTGGTCAGCTTTATCTTCTAATCGTCCATTGAGCTTTTCATTTCTGCTACCATGATTTTCATTTATAACAGCATATTTTGTTCTCTGAATATTCTTTCTACAGAGAGCACTATGTTCTTGTTTCATAGATGCAATGTCATCTGTTATGTCTCTAAGAATATTTATGATAGCCTTTTTCATTGACATTTTCTTCTCCCTTCAAAATCTGTATTTTCTCCTTGTTGCTTCCTTCTGCCTCCCTATAAGCTTGTTGGAGTTTCAGCCTTTCATATTACAATCTTTTCTCAGATCTCTGGTGGTCATATTTAAGAGTAGGGGCCTAAAGCACTCACTGGGACGGTGGCTCAGTCGGTTGAGTGTCCGACTTCGGCTCAGGTCATGATCTCACGGTTCGTGGGTTTGAGCCCCACATTGGGCTCTGTGCTGACAGCTAGCTCAGAGCCTGGAGCCTGTCTTCGGATTCTGTGTCTCCCTCTCTCTCTGACCCTCCCCTACTCATGCTATCTCTCTCTCTTTCTCAGAGATAAATAAAACATAAAAAAATAATAATAAAGCACTGACTGGGCATTCTGAGTCCACTGGCGGGCCTTGCTGGTTGTGAACAACACTGTCAAGCGATATGGCTGAGCCATTTGCTGGGGAACCTCAACGTCTGTACTTCAATGTCAGTTTCTTCTTGAGCTGCTCAAATATCACAGAGAAGAGTTTTCCAATCTCCTGCTATGAAGTTGAGGGCCTGTGTTTGGGGATTCAAGGGGGGCAAGGAGTAAAGGAGACGGCTGGGAGTCCTAGCATTTGGTTTGCACTCAGTTATTTTTGTTCCCCTATTTTCAGTATGTACCCCTGACTTCAACTGTGTCTGGACCCTCTCTTTTACCTATCCATAAAATAAACCACTTGTATTTTGGTCAGAAGATCTTCCTACCCAGCAGCAAGAAGAGAAGAAGGGGCTTTAAAGGTCTGATTACTTCTTTTATTATTGTGGTAAACCATATATAACATAAAATTTGCCATTTTAACCATTTTTAAGTGTACAACTCAATGGCATTATTTATATTTACAATGTTGTGCAACCATTACCACTACCTATTTCCAAAAATTTTGATCACACAAACTCTGTACACACTAAGCAAAAACTGTCATTCCAGCTGCATTTTAAACAGCTTTCTACCAACCCGCTTTATTCCCCCTTCTACCTCCAGTCTTAAAAGCTTCCATTGCCACCAATCTCTGAGTCTTTGAGGATTCTGCAGCATAAATCTAATTGGTTCTTAGGAATCTTCTTTGTCATGTTAGTTACAAAAGCTACCATCACTTCCAAAGTGATGCTGTCTCCACTCTCATTGTCATCCTTGCAGATTTATGGGGAAAAAAAAAAAAGAATCCTTTACTGGTAGTTTTAGTGGCATTTCAGGACAGTACAAGTTAGATGAGTGTGCTTAACCCACCATTTTTACCAAAAACTTGATTGGATACGTAGATCTTATATCTAACCACTTTACCAAAATGCTCTGATTTCCAACCACTTTCCAGTCCATTTCTTGCGTTAAGTATATGATCATATGGTGTACAAATAATGAGAGCCTTAAGACTTTTTGCAATATGGTCTGTTGAATTGATGCAATTCCACCCTCAAACTACAAATATGTAGAAAACTCAAGAGCTGCCTTGAAAGGAAGAAGGAGAAATGCCATGGTGTCAGAAATCAAGAGAGAAGCCAAAGCTAAAAAGATACAGGAAATGTAATAACCATCCACAAAGGGCTTGGGGTTATGAACCAGGATCTAACACTCACATAACACAAAAGATGCTGCCTTAGCTCTTGATGTGTGGACTCTGGAACTGAGCTATAAGAGGTACATTTTGTGCCCTGTGTTATATTCTTTGGCCAGCCCCTGGCTTCCATGTGGCAACATGACAGTGCCCCATGTCTAGTGTACAACTAAGAGCAAAAGCCAGGGCATGCAGGGCCTAATAGACCAAGATAAGAAGTTTGGAAGGTTTTTACATGGCAGAATGATAGTATCTTATCTATGTTTCCAGAACATTCCTGTGGCTGCTGTGTGGGAAACAAATGGCTTTTGGTGGGAGCAAGAAAATAAGTTGGAGGTAAGTGCAGTTGTCAAGGGGTGTTCTGATTATCTATTGCTCAATAACAGACCAAATTTAAGTAGCATTAAAACAATAACCATTTTATTATGCTCATGGATTCTATGGGTTAAGAATTCAGAAAGGGCATAGTAAAGATGGCTTACTTCTGTTCTGTGATGTCTGGCTCCTCAGCAGGAAAGTCTCAGATGACTGTAGGTGATTTCAAGGGCTAGCAACTATGAAAGTGGGGCTTAGCCAGAATTGTCAACTGGGCCACCTACATCTGCCTCTTGGGCTTCCTCACAGCATGGCAGCTCAGTCAAGAGAGAACATCTGAAGAGAGAATTCCAACAGGACAAAACAGAAGCCTCTTATGACCCATCCTGAGAAGTCCTGTAGCATCACTTCCGCAATACTCTATTGGTCAAAGTAGTCCAAGCCTATCTGGGTTCAAGAGGAGGGAACATCACCACCACCTCTCAGTGCGAGAAACATCAAAGAATTTGGAGACTGTGTTCTTAAAGCACTAAGGGAGAGGTGATTGTGGCTAAACTAATGCAACAGCAGTGGAGTTGGTGGGAGAAGACAGATTCAAGAGACATTCAAGAGTCAAGCCAAGGAACTTGCTATTGAATTGTGTGCTAGAAAAAGACAGAGTGCTATTTTAAAAATGAATCAGGGTAGCTCCTGTCCCGAGCATTTGGGTAAATGGCAGTGCCATTTAAGAGATGGGGGTGTGTGTATGGAGTTATCCCAGAAGGTTTTACTTCATTCAAAAGGAAAGGTTAAAAGAAAATTACATTTTTGACCATGTAATATACACAGATTTTGCACTTGAAGTGTGTCTTTTCATTTAATCTTTGAAACAGTTTTGCAAAGTAGGAATATTTACTTCCATTTTTTGAATGTAGTAACCAAAGCCCCGAGGATAAACTTCTTGTGTAAGGTTGCACGGTGTTTGAGTGTCAGAGTCAGGATTCAAACTTTAGACTCTGCTCTTCTCCTCAACAATCCTCCCTTAGCCAAGCTCATGTAGCTAGGAAATGGAAGGACTAGACTTTAGAATAAGCTCTAGCCCTAAAGCCTCTGCTCTTAACAGTGCAAGTGATGACTGAACGCAACACAGCAGGTTTACCTCCAGGACCCAGTCCATCCAATTAGAAGAATATTAACTCTCCGAGTAAGAATATCAAGGCCCCACATGATGCCCAGTGCTCCCCAGACAGCCCCATGCACATCAGGATGCTCTGTGGATCATAAATAATTCTCAATTTAAAAAAAAAAGAGAAAGGAGAGGAAAAGGAAGAAAAATGCTGCCATTGAATGCCTTGACCTAGAAGTAAGTCACTGCCTAAAACTTGCTCACAGATCATCCATCCACCCAGGATATGGTCTTAAGGATGTGCTTTGAAGACACAGAGCTGTATGGGTGTTAACCCAAAGGGAACAGCCGTATCATCAGCTTTTGAAATACGAGAAGAGGTGTTTGTTTTGCTCAAGCCCCAAATCTTTGATCATCTGCATCACACACTTTTGATGCTCCTGGCAATCTTCAATTGGTGAAAATTAACACTCAGGTAGGAAACAGGTTAGAGAAGCCGCAAGAAGTGAGATTTAGGTCTTAGATCTGAACAGCAGCACCCTTCATCTCCACCCCCATCCCACTCAGAAGCTGAGGCTTGTTTATTGTCTCTCTCTTCCACTGGAAGTGAAGTTTCTTGAGGTCATGAACATACCTGCCATGTTCATTCAATCTCTAGCATCTAAAAAAAGGATCTAGTATGGACTATATCCTTAATAAGTACTTGTTGAATATATGAATCAATAACCTAGTTACGTTTCTTTCCTCCTACACTAGAGAGTGGCATCTCTTTTCTATTGGTGAAATCTCAGGGTGCCAAATCAGTGCCACACCTCCCACCCCGACTGCCCACCACCCGAACCAGGATAACTTCAGCCCGAGAACAGCACCGGGCTTCCTGATGGCTGGCGCACTAGCAGGTGGGCATCCCTCCATTCGTGATCCTGCCGGAGCTGCCGTGTGGCCAGCAGTGCCCAGGTCAAGGAGTGCCAGAGGGACCAGGCAACCAGAAAGCGATGTTCCACCTGTGTCTCTCCAGGATGCCAGTCCTGCCACGAGCAGCAGATGGCACAAGTCCTGTGCTATGTCCTCAGCCTATGCCCATCCTGCCCACCCCAATCATCCAGCCTTGGCTTCATGCCCACAGCTAACGCAGCCTCTCACCCAGAAGAAGCCTGTCTGGGCTACTGGATTCGGCACGATATTCAATTCAGGATATTTGATAACCTTATACAGCCATCAGGGTGAAAAGAGAAAGTAAGGGGTGAGAAGGAGAAAGAGAACAAGGAAATGAAAACTGGACATTGGTTTCAAAGGGAATAGGTTTCTGAGGGAGGAGAGGAAAAGACAAGGTGACAAATTCTTTCTTCTTATATTGGATTTTCCCAAACCATGTCAAGTTCTTCTCTGGAAACTCAAATAAGTTGTGAACAAAAGATCCTCGTGAACTTGGGAGGCAGACAGATCTTGTTTTGATTCCTGGCTGTGGCTTGCTCTGTGGCTTCTGTAGCCTCTCTGGATCTGTTTTTTCCCCCAATGAAGGTGTGGAAATTACTTGTAGGGGGGCTGTGAAGATTCAGTGAGGGACGGGAGGTGAACTCTCCTTGTGCACCTCATAGCCACTCAAAAAGGTATTTCAGTTTTCCCTTCCCTTGTTCTCTGTCGACCCACCCCCATGTTGAAACCCTTCCTTTGGTTGGCCTCTACTTTTGATTGTGGGTTTGCCCGTTCCACAGTCTCTCACAGGCATCTGACCCTGGATTGTGAGCTCAGGAAATAAATCCATCTATGAAGAAGACCTGTGATAAATAAGCTGTTATGCTCCAAGCTAGCAGTCAGCTGAAAATGTTCCCGGGAACATATCTGCCGTCAGTAGGGCAGCTCACTGCAAGTCTCGTGGTAAGGCAAATTGAGGAGCCGGTGGGGAGCAGCCTGGGGAGAGCAAGGTCATGGGGTGGGGAGAAATAGGGGAGGACGGGGAAACTGAGGCCCAGGGTGGTTTACAAGCTCATCCGTGTGAGTTAGTAGGTGGCAGAACTGGGGTTCCCAGTCAGGGCTGTGGAAACCCGAGCTTGACCTCATAGCCTCTATGCTGGAGGCCTCTGCCCCTGCGTGATGCAGAAAGAGGAGTCCACAAAGGCCCAGGACTGTGCATATGTCCTGTACAGGGATAGACACCAGACATCCCTAGGCAGGCGGGAGAGCCTTCAGGGATGCGAGGAGGAGAAGTGGCAGAGCAGGCTGGGTCCCAGACCAGGGTCCCAGGGGACCTTGGGGACTCTTTGGGAGGAATCTGGGGGTGGGGATGGTAGTCAGGATGTGAATGTCCCTGAAATTCTCTGGATGGGAGCTGTACCCTTCAGGTCCTTCGATGCAGATAATAAAAGCCAGCTCTGATTAGTGTATCTTACACAGGAAAGGAATGTGCTAGAGGAGATCAGAAGAACTAATGTGAATCCTAGAGAGCTTGGCACGAATCACTAGGGGACTGGCAGCCCTGAGTTCCTGAAAGTTTACCTGAGTGAAAAGCAGACTGGGACCCTGCTGATGGAGCAACCCACCCATCACCCCACACCCGCAGCCTACAGGTGACGCTGGGCTCTCCTCAGCTGCCTGGCCGCAGTGACCAACTCCAATATTCCTGTGTCAACACTTTGTCCATGTACGCAACTCCAGCAGCACCCCCAAGGGCCCCCAATACAGGAGCAGTGTGTGTGTGTGTGTGTGTGTGTGTGTGTGTACCTGCACATGCACAATGAGGGTGGATGTCGGGAAAGGGGATTCCACAGTGGCACCTTCTGCCTCCCACAGGGACAGGTCAGTCCCTGCCTCTCACCAGGGTTCTCTCAACGCATGGCTTTCCCAAATAATAAGCGTGTCTGGATAGCCAGTAGCCAACCCAAGACAATGTCTACCTCTGATGCTGACCCACCTGTCCATCCTAGGCTGTGACTGCCACTGGGCTCACAGAAGGTTTCCCCAGACAGTCACTTCTGGGAGGTAGGATTATTAGGATTTCCAGCTCTGGATGGGGAAACTGAGGTCCAGCTTGCTTATAGGCACCTGGTTAGCTGGTGCAGGGGCAGGGTTGAGGTCCCACGGGTCCCAGTGCCCAGAGCAGCAGCCTTGCCTGTTCCATGCAATGCCTCCCCCAAAACAGGGGCTGACATGCCCACCCGCAAGCGGGGTTCCCCCCAGAAGCTCCCTGAAGCCACCACAGGTGCCTCCAAGGGAGCCTGCCCATGCACAGCCACCTGGCAGACAGGCCAGCCCGCACACAGCAGAGGGCAGAGAAGACCTTCCGGCTCCCCTCTTTCTTCTGACAAGCTCGGCATACTTCCCAGAGACCCTCTCCTCCATCCCCTCTGAATGCTGGGAAATAAGAGAAAGGGGGGCCATGGAGGTCAGAAAAGGGAAGTCAGCTGCCACGTGATGTCGTGGGCTTGCCCCCACCAATATATGTCTGTGGCTTCTGCCGGGATGTGGTGCCAGACCCAGAGAGCAAGTGTCAGCTCCTCGCCAGCTGTGTGACCTTGGCATGTCACATAAGCGGCAGCCTCTTATGTCAAATGTGAAACAGTAAAGCCACTGTCCCCCTCACAGTGTCATGGTGATAATTGAATGAGAGAAAGATGCAGCCCTGAGTATGACCCTGAAGGGCATGATGATCATAACCAGCTCCTTGGACCAGCCTCACTTGGTGGTTTATACACACAAACAGCGTTGCTTGACCTTTTATTCTCCACAGTGTCTCCTCTCCTATCTCTGTCCATGATACACTGAGCAGATCACATATATTTTCTGGGTTTTATCCCAGGTTTTAATAGTTTTTAAATGTAGTAAAAGTGTGGGGGGATCTAATAGAAAATCTTCGCTCTCATCTGATCTAAGTAGCTCCCTTCCCAGTGGCTGGAGGCCACGGTGGAGAAGGAGACATCATGGATTTCTCCATTCTTCTTGTTCCGTCTCCACCCCATTCACTCAACTGCTTCCACCATGTGTAGAAATGAGGTAGAGTTTTGAGGACGGAAGGTAAGTAAAGGTCACAGAAGCTTTCACTTGACTTGTACTGTTGCAGTCTATCATGGATACCCTTCTAGGGCTTCCTTCCTTCCTTCCTTCCTTCCTTCCTTCCTCCCTCCCTCCCTCCTTCCTTCCTTTTGTTAATTATTTCAGTAAGAACATTTAAATATTGTGTCATGATTCTACCCTTAATAAAATTTTAATGGAATGATACAGTATTAACTATAGGCATGATGTTATACAGCAAATCTCTAGAACTTGTCTTATATAACTAACACTTATATCCACCAAACAGTGACTCCTCACTTCTTCCTCCCCTCACCCCTGGCAACCGCCCTTCTATTCTCAGTTTCAATGAGCTTGACTGTTTAAGATTTCTCATATAAGTGAGATCATGTAGTATTTGTCGTCCTGTGTCTGGCTTGTTTCACTCAGCGTAATATCCTCCAGGTACAACATTGGTGTCATATATGGTTGGATTTCCTTCTTTTTTTTAAGACTTAATAACACTCTCACACACATGCACGTGTGCACATGCACACACAGACATACACCTTTACTCATTCATCCATCAGGGGACACTTAGGTTGTTTCCACAAGTTAGATTGACTTGAACTTGAACAGTGCTGGAATGAACATGGGAGTGCACATATCTCTCCGAGATCTTGATTTCAATTCTTCTGGATATATATCCAAAAGTGGGATTCCTACATCAAATGGCATTTCTATTTTTAATGTTTTTTGGAACTTCCATACTGTTTTCCATAACAGCTGAACCATTTTGCCTTCCCACCAACAATGTGCAAGGGCTCCAATTTCTCCACATCCTTGCCAACACTTATCTTTTTGTTTTGTTTTGTTTTGTTTTGTTTGTTTTGTTTTTGATAACAGCCACCCTAACAGGTATGAGTGAGTATCTCATTCAGGGGCACCTGGGTGGCTCAGTTGGTTAAGCGTCCAACTTCAGCTCAGGTCATGATCTCATGGTCTGTGAGTTCAAGCCCTGCATCAGGCTCTGTGCTGGCAGCTCAGAGCCTGGAGCTGCTTCAGATTCTGTGTCTCCCTCTCCCTTTGCCCCTCCCCTGCTCATGCTCTGCCTTGCTCTGTCTCTCAAAAATAAGTAAATGTTAAAAAAAAAATTTTTAATATCTCATTCTGGTTTGATTTGCATAATTGATAATATTAAGCATCCTTTGGGGGTTCTGTTTTGCCACAAATTTGTAGGAACCTATAGAGATTTTGTGAGCCCTGTCCTGCCCCTCTGGGGACCTCTCTCTACATGGCATCTTTGTGCGAGGGAAGTGCTCTCAGGTGATCTCCTTCCAGAGCCCACATCCAGTGGCACAACTTGTACAACCTCTTTTTGTTGGGGGGTCATCTTGCACAGAACCCTTTCCAAATACCATCGGCCTCTTAAGCACTCAGAAACACTCGGCTGGAAGAGGGAAGAGCCCCACACGCTCTAGAAGAGCCTGGGGAAACTACAAGCTTCCCAGAGACGTGTGTCCCCCAAATGTGCTGCACATCCACGAGCACCTCTCCAACCAGGACCCACAGATGGAGCTCAGCAGGACTGGGGTGGCACACGTTGCTGGTCTCCTCCTCCTCTCGGATGTGCTCAGCGTCTAGAAGCAGAGATGGGCCCTGGGGTCCTGCACACGAGGACCCGAGCAGCAGGGCAGCTCCTGTGGGAAAATGGGGAGCTGGGGCTGGAGGCTGGCTGAGCCAGGAAGCCAGAGCCCAGACTCGCATGAGGCTTCACGTGCCCCAGCACACATGCTGGTCCTCAGGGAGGGGCAGGCTCAGGTCCCCACCGTTGCCCAATTGCAGAGCGAAGAAGGGAATAGGGACACAAGTGACTGTATAGTAATAATAACAGTAATGATGAAAAAAGCAGCTATAATTTGCTTAACTCTTATCATAAGTCAGCACAGGTCCAGGGTACACGTACTGTCTCATGCAATGTTCACGACATTCGGAGGTGGGGGGCAGGCAGGGTAATGGCCCCCAAAGATATTCTTGATCCCCAGAACCTCTGAATGTGCTCTGTTACCAGCAAGGAAGAATTAAGGGTGCAGGTGGAATGAGGGTTGCTGATTAGCTGACCTTAAAATAAAGAAATGATCCAAGTTCCCGAATGTAATCACGAGGGTCCCCAAATGGCGCAGAGGGGACAGAATGAGTGTCAGAGTGATGTCACGTGAGAGACTCAACCGGCTACTGCCGACTTTGAGGACAGAAGGGGCCACGAGAAAGACCTGGCAGTAAGGAAAGGGTAAAGACACAGATTCTCCCCTGGAGCCTCCAGATGGGAGCCCAGCCCTGCGGACGCCTGGATGTTAATCTAGTAAGACCTGTTTTGGACTTCTGACCCCTCTAAACATGTAGGATGATAAACTTGTATTGTTTTCAGCCACACAGTTTGGGGTGATCTGTCGCAGCCCATGGGGACTCTTATCAGACGGGAAAGCTGAGGGTGGGCTTCTTCCAACGGTGGGCCTGGGGCCAAAGATGTTCCCCCTTTCAACTCCTGTATCCAAGCCTTCTCCTTCCCTTCCAGACTCTGAGCTCCTTTCCCCAATTCCAGACCTAAGGCTGATCCGGCAAGGGGAAGATGCCACGTCGTGGGAGAGAAAGAGGAGGAGAAGGGGGGCCCGGCCAGCACAGGTGTATGAAAGGGAAAAGGAACATCTCCCCAGGGCTGTGGAGGCTGCCTCGGAGCAGATGATGCAGAGTGTGTGAGGGAGGCTGCTGCCGCCCCCCAGCCCATCACCATTCTCCCTTCTGCCTCCCTGCCCCCTCCCCGCCTCCCACTCAGAGCCAGTGACTAATTGCATTGCATTTCTCTTTGACTTGCGTCACCCAGCAGAGTGTGTGGTTGTTTTTACAGCTTATTCTTTCAGGGATTCTAAGTGACATTTTTAAGTGCCCTTCCGTCTTGGAGCCATACACCCTCCTCTGCTCTCTCCCCCTCGCTCCTTCCCTCTTCCGGGGGCTGCAGGTGAGAAGGGGAACCACTCAGAAGGCGGAGGGCAGGTCCTACAAAAGGAGCAGAGAGGCTTTCCTGTTCCCTGATCCTTGGGAGACCCTGACAAGGGCGAGCCCCCCAGGAAGCACATCCCACCCTGCAAGAGAAAGCCCATGCTGCACAGCTGCCTGAAAGCCACCCCTGGGTTCCTTCTGCCCTTCCTCTCCTCTTGTCTTTTTCCCTCCTTCCTTCCCTCCTTCCCTCCTTTTTTCTTTCCTTCCTGCCTTCCATGAATATTTTCTGAGCACCAGCTAATTGCCAGCTCCAAGATAGAGTGGCAAGCAAAACAAACATAATTTCTGCCCTTGAGGTGATAGGCGGAGGGAGAGGTCCACTGTTATCCATCAGGAAGCTGGCTATTCTAACACGATGGGTATATGAGCTTCAATCTGGAAGGCTATAGGAGCTATGACATTGCACTGAGTAGGAACCAAACTAAACCCAGGAGAGGAAGGATGATCAGGGGAGACTTCTAGGAGGTGGTGTTACAAAATGAGGATGAGATGTTGGAGGAAAAGGGGAGGGAATGAACAGAAATAAAACCCCAAAAACTATCATCATGGTTAGAATACAATAGAAAAAGCAAAGGAGTGAGATGAACAGCTCAATGTGAGACATTGAGCAACCATCTGTGGATTTAGGTGAGATGACCTCTAAAATCCTCTCTAGCACTAAAACTCTGATATTCAGAATCTTCCACCATTTTTTCTAAAAAAAAAAAAAAAAGGCAAATACAGCAAATGACAGAGAGCTATAGAGTGAAAGGCAATGGGTTTAGAATCTGAGAAACTGTAGAAACCCGGGCAAGATGGATAAGCTACTTAAGCCTCAGTTTCCTCATTTGGAAAATGGGATGAGAGTGTTACCTGTTTCACAGGATTATCTGTAGAATCGTCCTGTGAAATGATAATGAGAGACTGTATTTGCAAGTGTATATTGAGCACCCGGTGACTAAGTTCTGAGCTACCGTTGCCAGGGGTGTGCCTGCTGGCCCACACAGAATGCTAAGGACACGGGATCTCTTTTTTGTTTGAGTTTCAAGCAGAGACTCTTACCATCAAAAAAAAGGAGGTGCTTAAAACCCCAAATTCCAGTCAGAGAGCACAGGAGCACAGTCAAAAAAACATTGCTGATCTCAAGGGGACTTTTTAATTCCTGCCAGAGAAGTCACTGATGGGGCAGGGAACTGTACCATCACAGGACCCTCCACACGGTCACCAAAGACTTCCCACTCCCAGGGCCTCAAAGTAAGGAGCAGGCATCCCAGCACAGAGCAGACCATGAGGACAAGAATACAGAGGGGCACTCAGACCGACACCCACAGCCAGTCTCAAATCTGCGAAGCTTTACCTTCTCCTTAGTGAGGAAGATGCAGAGACCAGCATCAGGACCTGCTAATGGGGATCACTGGGCAACTGTCACAAGAGTAAGCCCTCCCCCAAGAAATAGCGCGGACACTATCCAAAAGTCCCCAGTGGAAGAAGAGCTCTTGTTCTACATGCATACCTGAGCTGGGGCACCATCAAGACGCCAGTGCCAAGAGGGAGCAAATCCAGGCAAGCCCCTCCCTTCCAGAACTCTATCTGGGGTGTGCTGCTCTGACAAGATATCTAGCGTAGGGTTTGGCACACAATAGCACACAAACGTTACCTGAACAACATCTTACTTGTGTCTATTATTTGGCAAGTGATTTTTCATCCATTACCTCCTTTAATCCTTACAATCACCCTATGGGGAAGTTGCTATTACAATACTCATCGTGGGAGCCAGTAGCGCTGTTCACCAGATGCTTCCATAGCTCTCCCTTTCTGGGCACATGGTAAGACTGTATTTGTCTGCATCCTTGGAGTTAGAGGTGGCCGTGTGACTTGCTCTGATCAATGAAATGTAAGCAGAATGACTTGTGTTACTTCCAGATGGAAATTGTGTAAACCAATGTACCATTATTTGCCCCCATTCTCTTTGTCCAAGTGTCACAAAAATTGGCAACATTTCTAATGATAACTGTTTTATCAATTTGAGTCCTAGAATGAAGGCAACATGTAGCAAAGTCATGCATAAGCCCAAGATGGACATGAAAAGTGAGTAAGAAATAAATCTTTGTTGCTCAACATCACTCATCATCAGGGAAATACAAATCAGAACCACACTGAGATACCACCTCACACCAGTCAGATTGGCTAAAATTAACAACTCAGGAAACAACAGATGCTGATGAGGATGTGGAGAAATGGAAACCCTCTTGCACTGTTGGTGGAAATGTAAACTGGTGCAGCCACTCTGGAAAACAGTGTGGAGGCTCCACAAAAAATTAAGAATAGAATTACCCTATGACCCAGCAAAAGCACTGCTAGGAATTTATCCAAAAGATATAGGAATGCTGATTCATAGGGACACATGTACCCCAATGCTTATAGCAGTGCTTTCAACAATAGCCAAATTATGGAAAGAGTCTAAATGTCCATCAACTGATGAATGGATTAAGAAGATGTGGTTTATATATACAATGGAATACTGCTTGGCAATGAGAAAGAATGAAATCCTGCCATTTGTAGCAACATGGATGGAACTGGAGGGTATTATGCTAAGTTAAATAAGTCAGTCAGAGAAAGACAGATATCATAAGTTCTCACTCATACGTGGATCTTGAGAAACTTAACAGAAGACCATGGGGAGAGGGAGGGAGGCAACCTATAAGAGATTCTTAAATACAGAGAACAAACTGAGAGTTGATGTGGAGGAGGGAGGACAGAGGAGAAGGGAAAATGGGTGACGGACACTGAGGAGCACACTTGTTGGGATGAGCACTGGGTGTTGTATGTAAGCGATGAATCACAGGAATCTACCCCCAAAACCAAGAGCACACCGTATACACTATATGTTAGCCAGTTTGACAGTCAATCAATAGAAATAAATCTTTGCTGTGTTTAGCAACTGAGATTTGGGAGTATTTGTTACTGCAGCATGAGCCTATATTGACTGATATACCCATATCACAGATAAGAAAAACAAGGTTGAGTTAGGTTAAGTGAACTAACTTGCCTTAAGTAACACAGCAAGACACTAGCAAAACCAGGATTTAGAGGGTGTTCTCGCTGATCTTAAGTCCAATATGGCAAAACTGTTTTGAATCTTAAACTTTGCCTCTTTGGAATTAGAACTAAGGACTTCTTTATCCTTGTTATCAGTCCCTTGAATCTTGGCTTCTGGAAAAAAAGAACACATGAAACAAGTCACTTCATGACTACCTTTTCTGGGTTGAAATTTTCAAGAAATTTGGAATCCCCCAATTATAGTCAAAGCTCATGCCAACAGTAAGCTGACAAGGCCCTCTGTTATGCCTGCTAATGACAGAAGATGGCTTAGATCACCAGCACTTTCCTATTTAGGGCTATGAGAGGAGACAAGTATAGGCATATGGGAAGAACCAAGTAATGACTTAAGCAGGGAAGGCCAAAAATATGACCCACAAAGAATTACATTCACCTGAGCCCCCAGCCAGGCCACGAGACAGCTCTGGAGAAGCCTACAAGGTCAGGGATGGCTGAGGGATAACTGTCAGTGGAGCTCAGTCACTGGTGACAAGAAGTGAACTAGGGTCTTAGATGTTCAGCTGTGTTCAGCATGGATTGTTCTTTTAAGGAGGAAAAGATCCAGCTCTATACTTGGAGGTAAAAATAGCCCAGAGTCACTGCTCTTGGCTTAGGCTACTGGTCCAAAACTTTTAATGGATAACCTTGGTACACCACATAGACAGCCTCACCCTGGCCCAGGCCTGCATATGGCCTCCCAGGCAGCCTGTCAGACCTGTGGTTCCTTATAATGTCCTTTATAGATGCCTCTGGGTTCGTTCAGTATTATCCAGAAGTTCCAACATACTAGGGTAGTAGGATAGCCATCCAGGGACGGCCAGACAGGAAGGATCTGGTGTAAATCAAGCCTTTACCAGGTGTCAGGTACTGCGCTGGACATTTTACATACTTAAATCATCTAGACTTCACAAGCTCTCTCTTGAACTGATGCTGTTTTGTTCATTTTGTGATGAGGAAACTGAGGCTGGGAGACAAGTAACTGAGAACAGTGGTCTCCAAGAATGAAGTACTCACATAAACAATAATTCTTACTATTGTCACTGTCATCATCATTGTTTTTATCATTTGGAAGATCCAGACTTCAAAGAATTCCATGTTGTCTTCAAATCCCTTCTTTTAGACATCAGTAAACTTTTTAGATCAAAGTTTCCCAAACTTGGATGCAAATCAGAACTACTTCAGAAGTTCTAAAAATTGCATATTCATGGATTCTACCTCAGTCCAACTATATAAGCATCTACAGGTTTATGGCGCAGTCCATGGCGTTTTATCTTACTTACCAGATAACTGTAAAATCCCTCCCAGATAAGAGAACCACTGACCCGGTGGAAGAAGTTTTATAGCCACCTGGCTACTGGTGGAAGAAGTTTCATAGCCACCTGGCTATTCACCCCCACCTCGACTATCTCACTTTCCAATGCAGTGGGATGGGGTCTCTAAAGTCTGATTTCCCCTGCCTGAAATCGTAGAGGCCTAATCTCTGATCACTAGGGATCGACCCTTCATTGGGAAAGTGTTGTGTGTGATTGCTGAAGTAAGCAGTCTCTAAAATGGCCTCCAAATTTGATCCCCCCACCCCGTTCCTGATAGTCACACCCCGTGCAAGCCCCCTCTCCATGAGTGGATTTATTGATTCATTTCTAACAAAGAGAATACGGCAGAAGTGATGAGATGTCACTTCCAGTCTTGGGTTATAAAAAGATGGTGGCTTCCATTCTGGGGGCCCTCTTTTGTTCTCACACTCCCTCACTAGGAAGGAATTCAGCTGCCATCTTGTGTGCTGCCCTAGGAAGAGGTCTATGTGGTTAGGAACTGATATCTGCAGCCAACGGCCCACAACAACCTGAGGGCTGCCGACCGCCATGTGAGTGAACTTAGAAGTAACTCACCCACTCCCCCCATCAAGCCTTGAGATGACTACAGCTCCAGGTGACCTTAATTACAGCTCTGTGAGAAACCCCACACCAGAAGTAACTGAATTTCTTACCAACAGAAACTGTGAAACAGCAAATGTTTGTTTTTTAAACCATGAAACTCAGAGGCAATTTGTTAAGAAGCAATAGATAACTATTATAATTACCCTTAGGGTGACAGTCTTATGGTAGGCAGAAAAACAGCCCCCAAAATGGCACCTACATCCTACTCCCTGGAACTTTTGAATATGTTACTTTACACAGCAAAAGGGATCTTGTAGATGTGATGAGCTAAGGACCTTGAGATGGGGAGAGTTCCCTGGATTATCCTGGTAGACTCAGTGCAATCACAAGTGTCCTTAAATGGGGAAGAGAAGGACAGAAGGAATCAGAATCAGAGATGCACATGGCACAATAAGAAAGACTGGACTGGCCATTGCTTGGTTTGAAGATGGAGGAAGAGACCACACGGCAAGGAATTCAGGTGCCTCCAAGGCAAGGAAACTGATCTCTCCAGAGCCTCCAGAAGGAATGTGACCTTGCCAATACCTTGATTTTAATTCAGTGAGATCCAATTCAGACCTGTGACCTCCAGAACCATAAGATATTTGTGATTTTTTTAAAGCCACGATGTGTGATAATGTATTACAGTAGCCAGAGCCGTAATTCAAACTAATGCAAGCATGTAACACAAACTAATACAAGCATGGACAGCACTGGGAAGTTTTTCTAGACAAAGCCAGGCTTTGGCTAGCAAGGGTAGTGGGTTAAAGCTATGGGGTACATGAAGATAAGGATGAAGTAACTAGTCTGCCCTCTTAGAGGGAGACGAACTGGGCACTGGCCCAACACGCACCAGCTGTGAAAAGCATGCCACGGGATGAAACCCTTTAGAGACTTACTAAGAGGGCAGGACTCATTCAGGACAGCGTCTATGCCTTTCAAGGTGTCTACAACACCATCTCCATCCAGGTACCAGCAAGGCAGAGAGCTGCCCATGAAATTCTCAATCTGCTTCCCTACAGGTACCACTCATTCCCATCTCGACTTCCAGAAAATGGAGGTCAAGAGTAATGGGTCAGTATCGGGGACCCCCTAAACCTCAAGTCCACTGAGATTTTCACAGCCATATCTGACTTTTCTTTGCTCAGACAAATAATCTCGCCACCCCCACCCCAGATGGCCAGGGAGTCTGCCCACTGGATTGCTGTTATGTAAGATCTCTCACTTTACTGATCTGATCTAATTTTGTCCCTAACCAATCAATGAAGTAAGTGGAGAAAATCAGGCTCAGAGAGGTTAATGGATTTCAGAGGCAAGGGTAGAACCCAGATTTCCTGATTCTGGTGCTACACTCTGTCCACTTGTTCACAGAAGTGCTGTCACTTCCCCGTGCCTCAACTTCCTGGTCTATAAAATGAAGACCTGTGGGGCACATGGGTGGCTCAGTCAGTTAAGTGTCTGACTTCAGCTTAGGTCATGATCTCACAGATTGTGAGATCAAGCCCCGCATTGGGCTCTCTGCTGTGCCACAGAGCCCACTTCGGATCCTCTGTCCCTCTCGCTCTGCCCCTCCCCTGTTCATTCTCTCTCTCTCTCTCAAAATAAATAAATTAAAAAAAATAAAATAATAAAATAAAATGAAGATCTACGGGACCCCTGGGTGGCTTAGTCGGTTGAGCAAAGACTCTTGATTTGGGCTCAGGTCACGATTCTGGGGTCATGGGATCAAGCCCTGCATTAGGCTCCATGCTGAGTGTGAAGCCTGCTTAAGAGTCTCTCTCTCCCTGTGCCTCTCTCCCTCTCTCTCTTTCTCTCTTTCTCATAAGTAAAACAGAACAAAATAAAATAATAAAGATCTAACAGGAAACATGAGACAAGGTGGTGTCAGGAGCTGAGGAGGAATATAGAAATTACCCAAAGTCAGTAGTCACCCCACTCAGTTTTCCAGACCCAAAGCTAGAAACCATGAAGGAAAAAAAATTTTTTTCCTCCAAAGTTTTTTCAGAACAAACTTTGAAAACTAGAACGTGGGTGTGAGCACTGCTTTAAGGGTTTATAAAGTGACACGTGGGTCACCTGTCAGGGAGCCAGGATTAGAATGCTGGGTTTAATTACAGCGAATATTCCACTTTCTTATGCAGAGGCATAATCAATTATCTTATTTAAAGGCATTACGATAATGTGTGTGTAAAATGGAGCCATTCCCTGTATTGCATTAGATTCTACTAATTATAGGAGAATGTTTGGAGCTAAAATGTCAGCTTGTCATCCGGATGGTTTGTAATTCAGGATTTGCATTCACAGACGGGAAGGGAACTCTGACCAAAATTGCATTCAGCCTGAGTCTGGCCTCCGCCCTCCCTGCCTCAGCAGCGNCCTGCCAGGCGGGGGCTCCAGCCCCTTCCCTTTCCCAGGAGGGCAAGACAGTAAGGAAGTCCTAAGGGCAGGATCAGAGGGCAGCAAACCACACCAGCCACAAAAATGGAAGAGCAAAATCCCCCCACGAAGAACCCCCTTCTCTCCTATTTTGTTTTCTTCCTAGTAACTGAAATTCTAAAATTGGTGCTTAAAGAGACTCGGGTTCCAAAGAATTTACGATCTCTGGCTTTCTTGGGACTAGCAACCTGATTTGATTTAATTCAATGCAACGGATATTCCATGAGCGCCTACTATGTGCAGTGAGCTGGGGATGTGGCTTAGGGGGCACTGGCTAATAGTGCAGGCTCGGGAGCAGACTGCCGCGTGTCAGCCCCTAGAATGTACTGGATGTGAACCGAGAGCCAAGTTAGCTCTCATTCATCTGAGTCCCTGTCTGCAGAGTGGGGATAGTGGGGTCATCATTGAGGTTGAGACAGATGATCTCTGAGGAGTGCTTAGAAGGAGGCTGACATCAATTCAGCAGTCAGCAAAGCTTAGTTGTTGCTGCGGCTGCGGACATGACGTGCGTGACTATGACAGTCCAGGAGGACAAACAGGCACTCGGCAAGGGAGGGCTTCCTGCCCACGGAGGGGTAATTGCACTAATACCCACTTTCTCATAACCAGTTGCTTTATAGCAAATTATTTCAATGCCTGTTTCTCACTTTATCCTCCCCACACTCAAGTGATTACTCCCCCTTCCCCCAAAATAAAACAGACCTTTCTGAGCAATGAAATACGTGGCTTTTCCTTTCAAGAGAACCCCTCTGCCAAGGGGGAGCAGCATAACAGCCCCTCTGGACAGAAGAGGGTTTACATTCAGAGTCTCCTTCCCCTGGTTGAATGCTCCAATTCTATCCAAGCTGTCGGCACATTTAGTCCCATCCTGTCTGGAGGGTAGGAAACCAGGGCTGGGCCATACCAGGAGCCCTGCCCCCAATAGCAAGTAGAGGATGGAAACAGCCTGCCCAAGGCTCAAGGGGGTCCTCGAGGGGGAATGTCAGGCTTCAGTGTCCCTCTCCACAGTGGGCTCTGCTCGTGGGCCACTTCTGGTCAGTGGGCTATTGATTCCTGCTCAGTAGGCCCATCTTGCCTCCCCACTCCTGCCCAGGACCCCGGCCAGCTCCCTTGTACCTACCTCCCTCTCTGAGCAAAGTTTTGGGCTTTCACCTGACTGCCACATGAGGCTTCATGCCCCCATGCCTGCCCACAGGACTCAGGGACTTGGTTGACACAGTTGACTCAGTGACTCAGTTGACTTCCATTCTGCTTGGCTGAAAAGCCCAGCACCATGGCTTGGTCACTTGGACATGCTCTGCTCCCAAAATGGTCAGGCTAACTATGACCAACTCAAAGCCAAGTACCTGGGGCACCTGGGTGGCTCAGTCGGTTAAGCATCCAACTCTTGGTTTCAGCTCAGGTTCAACGGGATCAAGTGCAACATTGGGCTCTACACTGACGGCGTGGAGCCTGCCTGGGATTCTCCCTCTCCCTCTCCCTCTCTGCTCATGTGTGCTCATGCTCTCTCTCCCTCTTTCTCTTAAAATAAATAAATAAACATTAAGAAAAAAAAGCTAAGTACCTAAAACAACAGCTTGGCCAAAACACCAATCAAGATTGGGTTACTTTAGCCTCCCTTTCCCAGGTGCTGTCACCATCACACCTCAGCTGTCCTTAGACTTTCAGGAGACCATCCAAGTCTCTGCAGCTCCAAGGAAAATGAGTACGCCTTCCCCACTCTGCCTTCCCTGGGCTTCACTGTTTCATGGGGTCCTGGCGTTTAGAAGCAGAACTATATCTGGGGCACCCCTTCTTCTCAAAATGAACCTCTTAAAGATCTCTAGCCTTAAAGCTTCATCTTTTGATTTGTATTTATAATTACTCTTTGTCCTTTAAAAACTATCACATGTCAAGAAAGGTATTAAATCCTAGCTGTAGAAAATTTGGAATGTCCAAAAAAGTAGAAAAAAAAGGGGGGGAATCACCCATCAATTTTTGGCCACTATAGTTAGCATGTCCTTGTTGAGTTTTATAGATGGGTTTTTTTAAAATTAAATCAGATCACAGACTGAGGTTGGAAACTAGCTACACTTAGAGAGCATCATGGAAGTGTGGAATCCCACTTGACAGTTCACATTGATTCTCCAAACGAAGAATTTCCCGAGGTCTGATACCCTGTAACAAATCTTTAGCTACCCAGGTAGCTACTTGAGCTATACTTTACTTTAGTCCCTGGAGACACCTGGCTCCCGTGTCCCTAACCCAGCCCTCTTGGGTCATTGCTATGGTCTGAATGTTTGTAGCCTGCCTTCAAACTTCATATGCTGAAAGGTAACAGTATTAGAAGCTGGGACCCCAGGAGGCAATCAGATCATGAGGGTGGGGGCCTCATGGATGCCCCCAGTGCCCTTCCGCCACGTGTGGACACAATGAGAAGGTGGCAGGTGATGACCCAGGAAGCAGGTACCCACCAGACATACAACCTGGCTGTGCTGGCGCCCTGATCTCTCACTTCCAACCTCCAAAGCTGTGACGAATAAATGTCTGCTGTTCCCAAGCCAGCGATAGGTGGTCCTTTGTGATCGTGGCCACAACGGAGTAGGGCGGCCACCCTCCAGGTTCCAGTGGGCCCTGCTCCCCTGGAGTCCCATGCCCCCAGCCCTGGCCTGGGCCCCTCCCCTGAGCCCAGATCCATGTGCCCAAGTGCACCCCAGTGTCTCCTTGTCCCACCCAGCTGCACAAAGCCCACCGCGTTCATCTCGCCCTGAGACCCGCCCCCTTCCTCGGCAGCACTGTTTACTCAGTCAGCCCAGCTGGCAACCTCCAAGGCTTCGCTGACTCATCCTTCTTGCTCCTACCAGGCACTCATCAAGTCCCGGTGTTGTGTCTCTCAGAAATGTCTTGCACGTCATCCCTCTCTCCTCCTACGGCCACCGCCGCTGTCACCTCTCCTGTGGCAGTCAAGCCCTTCCCTTCCCAGTCTTGTTGACAATGCCTCTCTTCCTGGGCACACTTAGTACGTCCCAGGCACAGTCCCAAGTGCCTGTCATTGATGTCCCCCACCCTGTGACAAGGTGGCCCTCATCGGGCCCATCTGAGAATCCAAGGGTCAGGGAACCAAGCATCTTGGTTATCTACAAATCAGTAGCAAAGCATCCTAACACTCAGTGCCTCGAAACATCGATGATTTTTTTATTTCTCACAATCTAGGCTTACAATCTGGGGGTTCTTTCTGCAGGTCTTACCAGGGGTCACTCAGCCGCCGGCTCCCCTGGACCTGGAAGGGCGCCTGGCTCGTGCATCTGGCAGCTGATGCTGGCTAGGAGCACAGCGTCTGGTTCTCTTCCACACGCGCTCTCACCCCCACTAAGCGAGACAGGCTTCCTCTCATGGTGGTCTCGGGGCAGCATTCCAAGAGAGTGGAAAGCAAAATCTTCAAGGTCTCCTAAGGCCCAGGCTCCGGAACTCACCAAAAGACTCTTCCATCATATTGCAGTAGTCAAAGTGATGAGCCGCAGGCCAGCCCAGTGAGAAGGAGATGTACAAGTGTACTCTCCTCTCAGTGGGAGGAGTGGACATCTCAGGTAAAAGGGACACAGGGAGGTCTGTCTCTCTGAGGACCGTTTTTAGAACGAGCTACCACTCCAAAGAACCTGTCCACAGTTGCTCACTCAACCCGAAAGCTCCGGCATACGAACCAGGACTTTGTGATGCCTACATGCTCCCATTCTCATATCTGCTGCCAAATCTGCTTCCTACCAAGAGGAGGCCACCAGGGGGTTGCCCAGGGTAGTCACAGTGGTGACTTGAGCCCGCTTGAGCCGTGCCACCCTGGATGACAGTGGTTGTCAACTGGGCGGGCACCACCTCTTCCAGCAGCTCTGGCTGTGACAGCAGCTGCCCATCCCGCCTTCCCACCACCACATCCAGCTTGGCTCCGGCACACAGCGTAATGCAGGGTTCACGATCTCCCCCAGGTCCCCAGACTCCATTAAGGAGCTGATTAAAGTTTGATGCTCCCATTTAACACCTATTAGCAAACACAGTGCCCTCCTGCTTGGAGAGAGAACTTGGAAGAGGGGGCCTCCCCAGCTCCCAGTGGCACCCTTCCTGCCAAGGTGGCAAGCCATTAGATGGAAGAAAGCAGAAGCTGAGTTGGGGGTGGGGGAGAGCGGGGAGGACCAGCCCTTCCTGAGCCCCAGAACGGGACTGAGAGCTTAAGTCCTACCCACAGTGGATGCTGAGACTGGGCAGAGATGAGAAATTGGCATCCAAGAAAGTGAAGCATAAGGGATAGTGAGAGATCCCCTTCTCTACCCTGTCTTCCCACAGGAAAAGATCTAAATTGTCCAAGATCATGAGAAGATGCACCATGGGAATGAAGGTCATCAGGATACAAATGCTCCAGCAGAAAGCAGGGGATCTCTGTTCCCAAGGTCAGCGATGAGAACTCCCCACAAAAACTCCCAAAGGGAAGGCGATCTGAGAGAAACTGACAGCATCCCATCTCTCCCTCCTAAGCAGAATGACTTCCAGGCAGAGCATGTTGAACTGGAGGTAGGAGGGAAGAGATAATCAGCCGAGTGTTGACTGAGCGCTCACTATGTCTTAGTCCCTGGCACAAAGCGGGGCTTACACAAAGCAGAAAACAATCTCTACCCTCAAGGAGTGTATAATTTCACAAGGCTACAGGTGCACACGCACCTGCAGTTAAGTACCACTATAAAGTGTTGAAAGCAACAGAGAACCAGGATTTGACGCCCAAGCTTTTCACTTACTAGCTACCTGGAAAGCTTCTAAAAAACTAATTCGAGTGCTTCTGGTTAACACCTAGCAAACACAGTGCCCTAGGCTGTGACAGATAACTCAAAAAGGGACTTCCCCAGTGAACTTGAAGGCCGTGGTGGCAGCCATTAGGAGAAGCCTAGCAACTCACAATTAATCTTAAGCCTCAGCATCCTCATATGTAAAATGGGCATGATAATACCCACTGAATAGGGTGATTAGGATGATGGGATAATATACTGCACATGAAAGCACCTCGTGAATGTTCAAGGGCAATTCAAGGTCACAGCCTTACGGTTGTTATGACAAGTGTTCGGAGAAGAACCCTCCTCCTCCAGGCTGTGGACCTTCCTGGGGTCACTGTAATAACACAGAAATGGAGATTTTTTAAGGTTTATCCGGTTAACTTTATTCCCTATGAAGCCCTCTCCCTGAGATACAAAACCTTTCCAGTCCTACCCAATAACCATGGCCTTGGCTATATGTCACAATAGGTATTTTCACAGCAGAGCCTGGAGGAACCCTGTGATGACCCTTGCCTATAATTTGGATGTGCCCCCAACACCCCCACCTCCCTCCCCAGCAGGATCCTGTGGTGGACCAAGGGCTCCCATTATCTCTGCTTCCTCTTTTGGCCTTTTCCTCTATCCAGGGCTCTTTTGCTCTGAGATTCAATGCCCTTGGCTTCCCTTTTACCTTGGCCAGCCCTCAGCACCACTTCCTGGGGGTAAGGGGGTCTTCACACCACCATGGCATCAGGGGAGGGCTGGCTGGCCAGGGAAGATCAGGAGAGAGGTGGGGGCGCAGTGTACCTTGAGGAACACACCTCCCTGAATTTAGAGGGACGGGGTGGCCTCCGCACAAGGGCCGCTGTGCCTCCCTGGGGCCCAGGACAGCAAAGGTTCTGTTGGGGATGGTATGAAGTGAACTTGAAAGAGAAGACTAGGGCCCTGGGTGGTGAGGCCTTTGCTGCCAGGCTGGAGAGCTACGTGTGCTCTGTAGAGAGTGGCAACATGGATGGCTCAGTCAGTTAAGGTAGTGGCAACACACTGCAAGTCGGGCACTTCTGAACAGCAGAGGGACAGAATGGAATCACAGCAGTCCCCCTTACCCATAAAGGACCCCCCACCAAAGCCTTCCCTGTACTCCCAGAGGACTCTACTGTTATCTCTCTATGCCAGGGGTCTGCAAACTACAGCCCAGATCCTGCCAACCACACGCTTTTCTCTGGACCATGAGCTGAGAATGGTTTTTACATTTGTAAGTGTCTGAAAAACATCAGAAGAATCATATCAGGATACAAGAGAATGGTGCCAAGGTCAAATTTCAGTATCCATAAATAGTGTCATCAGAGTCTAGGCACGCACACTCGTTCACATATTCGCAGGCCTCTGCTGTGAAACCGGGGCAGAGCTGGGTAGTGGCCCACAAAGTCTGAAACACCTACTCGCTGACCCACCCCCACCCCCACTCTGTGTTGCTATGGTTTTCATTTCAAACAGCTCTGGTCCCAGGAACCAGCCGTCTTTTCCATGGATGAGGAGCAACCTGAGGAAGAATTTGGTTCAACTCTATCCCTTGGGGCTGTTCCAGCACCTGGCAACAACAGACACTCAATGAATGTTCTGCTCCCACCAAAAATACCTCTTCAACAGCCCCAGGCCCCACAGGCAGGCCCATGTGCCTGGGTCTGGTATTGGCCTTTCTCTTTGGCCCTCGGGCCCTGGCAGGGGTAGGGTCTGCCCAAGACACCTGCGGAGGCAGACAGCAAAATGCGTTCCTCTCACCTACACACGTGGGAACCGCAGCCAGCCGGCTTTCCTAAGATCACGCAGGCAGAAGGGCCAGAGCAGAGATGCGGGTCCAGACCCTTCCCTGAACACCTTGTCCAAACACGGCCTAGCACAGCGCAGAGGGCCCAGGAGAGCCCTTCAGCTCGGGGAGCCGGGATTCCTTCCGCAGCAGAGTCCCAGGACCACAAGCAAACTCCGCGGGAGTGTTTGTTGCGTGGGGTTTATAAGTAGCATTTGTCTAATAAAGTAATTTCTGAACATCTCACATCCCCTAATTACTTGTCACAATAATGTGAGGCATCTCCCGGCATGCTTGTTTTTCCCGTCGCTGGCACAGAGCGGGAGCTCCTGGGCCCGGGAGGCGGAGATAAATATAGCCGCTCATTTACCCACCAGTTGGGTTGCGGGAGCGCACAGCCATCCACGTGGGCACCCGCCACACGCCAAGCCCGTGCGCGCGCGCACAGGGAGTGATGCTGCTCACGACACGTGATGTCACTGTCGCTTCCTGGACCAGCCCTAACGTGGAGAGGGGCGCGGTCTAGTCTGTCCAGCATGGCGCCGACTGGCCTCAGCTGGGACTATTCTTTGGGAATGACTGAGGGGCAGATTTGGGTGCGATTTAAGAAGGAATCTCTCTAATGATAGGAGACACTTAGCGATGCCCAACCAAGGGCATTATTCACTAGGCAAGGACGAGTCAGCTTCTGAGGTTCCCAGAGTTCCCAAGCCCAAGTCCTCCCACCTGGCTTTCTTTAGGGTCTGCTGACGGCTCTTGTCACTACTCTGCCTCCTGGGAGAATCAGGAGCAGGACCATGAGGTGGTGAGGCACGTGGTCTCCGTTCTTTCCTTTCCGGCTCCACACTCCCGTCCTCCCTGGCAACCCCTTTATGGTGTGCCCAGTGTCCCCACAACTCCCAAACTCCCAGCATCCCCTCCCCAGAGTCTTGACCAGAGCCTTATTTCCCCCAGGTCACGGTCTGGAGGCTCCAGATAAAGTGTTCCAGAAAGAATGTGTGTCTTTCCATACATGTGCATGAACAGAGCTGGTCCCAAATTGTCTAGAAAACAGCCCCAACCTTTAACCAGAAAACTGCTTCCTATGGGCAAATCCTTATTTCTCTCAAATGATCTTGCTCAAAGGGGCCTTCTCTCTTGCAAGGTTCCGGGTGGATACAGAAATGAAATACCTGGTTGGGTGGCATTTGTCCAGCTCTTCCCAATGTAGGGATTTACTCTGGGGGTGAGGAGGGGAAGGGAGTCACAAGATTCCCCTGCTCTCTGATGTCATGCTGTGAAACTCCAGGGCTTATGTGCATTCACAGCCCCCTCTGAGCCCAGTCATGTTAGGCAAAATGCAATGGCATTTGCCAAACATCAAGACTGGCTGGGAAAGGCTTTGGACAGAACAGACAGTGCCACTTGGAGCAAATTAAAGAGTCCAGGTCTCTCCAGGGTAGATGTGTCCCTTAAGGAACCCTGATCCCCAACACTTCTGCTCAACCACCTGGGTTCATCTAAGGTTCACCCAGTCAGTGGCTTTTTTCTCATTACAGAAGATCAGATTTTTTTTTTCTCATCATTCCCTCCCCTGTTCCCTTCTATTCCCTGGACAAGCTGAAGTTTCCTGCAGTCCCCTGTCAAGACTGGGAATCAAAGCAGAATGAAGAGTGAGCCCAGTATGGGTTGACATCGCATCTCTACTGAGTCTTAGCTGGGTTAACTTGCTACAAGCCACTTAATCTCTTTTAGGCTCAATTTCTTCATCTGTAATATGGGAGTTGCCATATCTATTTCTAATAGACAACTGCCTTTTTTGCCTATCCAGAAACCATTCTCCCATCTTCTGGTGTCAACCACACTATTTTCTTTTGAGGAAACCACATCTTTCTCACTCTAAATCCATGTGGTGTAGGTGGGGCAGGTGGCCCATCACCATAAGAGAGCAGATGGCCCTGGGTTGCCAATGAGAGTACAGCCAACAGCCTGGCCATAGTGATTGGCTCAGGAAAGGCCTTGTCACCAGGCTGAGCCAATGAGAGTCAGCCCTGGGATTTTTGCTGAGGCTCTCTTCCCTAGGACATTGCTACAAAGATAGAATGGAAGGGTTGAGCTGGTGGTGGTCACCTCTGCCACCATGTGAGGTATGCCTGCCTGAGAATGAAACCAAGACAGAAGAAAACAGAACCGAGACATACAGAAAGAAATTCCTTAGGACATTATTTAAAGAGCTAGACCTGGCCATGTCTGAAGATCATCCCTAAGCCTCCCAATGACATGAGCCAATTTCCTCTGTGCTAGTTTCAGTGGGTTTCTTTCACCGCAGCTAAGAGTCCCGACTAATACACTACCTCTGGGCTTTTGTCAGAAGCAAATGAAACAGCATACACAATCACCTTGCAGACTGCTGGCACATAATAAGAACTCATTAAATATTAGTCACCTTCCCAACAAGAGGAGGAAGGGAAAAGTGCCAGTGGACACAAGACTGAGAATACAAGAAAGATGTATAATCAACAGAACAAGAGCCCAGAGGAGCCGAGAAGGGATGAGATCAATGCACGGGTGGAAGGCTTAGCCTGAGCAGGGACCGAGCAGGGACCGAGCAGGGAAAGGGACACCCCTTTTGGGGTGAAAAAACTCTGGGGAATTCAGAAAGGCTGAGATGGGGAGCAAGAATGGCAGCCTAGTTTATTCCACCTTGGGGTTGGGGTACTCTGCTGAGTGGCCACGTGGGTGGCCTCAGAGGCTGAAGGACAGTGGGCACAGGCTGGATCGCCTGCCACAGCAAGAGAAAAATGGCAGATTGCCGCAGAGCAAGAAGCCTGCTGCCCACAGCCGCTGCCGACCTAACCCACACAGTCTTGTGCCTTTTCTCCTGTAACGTTTCTTTGGTTCTCATGTTCTCATTCTGTCTCCCTTTTGGTTCTGAAAAGAAGAAACTGCATCTTGCTTCCCAGGAGATGAGCTCTGGGCCCAAGACCAGGAACTCCCCACCCCGAAAACACACAACCCTTGTTGACAGGGAGAGCTCTCCCTCTTGTTCTGCTCCTGTGGGAAAGAGAGAAGTTGGTTCACAATGCAAGTCACTGTACCACTCAAGCTCGTTCGGCTCATACTCCCTTCCACTTGCCTACAGTAAACCCTCACTTGAATCCAACAACCGTGACCTACGGCCTCCTACATCTTACTCAACACTCAAGGCCAGACCCACAGCAAATCCTTCTGAGTTCCTCGTTCAACCTCTCTTCCTCTAAATCAGAGGCTGGCAAATTTCTCCTGTAAAGGTCCACATAGTAAATATTTTAGGCTTTTTAGGCCATATGGTCTCTGTCATAAGCAACTGCTCAACTCTGCAGTTGTGGAGCAAAAGCAGCACAGACAACACATAAACAAATGGGCATGGCTGTGTTCCAATAAAACTTTATTTTATGGACACTGAAATCTGAATTTCACAAAATTTTCACGTGCCATGAAACATTACTCTCCTCTTGATTTATTTTTTCCAAATCATCTAAAAATGTAAAAATCAGGGGCATAAGGGTGGCGCAGTAGATTAAGTGTCCGACTTCAGCTCAGGTCATGATCTTGTGGTTCATGAGTTTGAGCCCCACATTGGGCTCTGTGCTGACAGCTCAGAGCCTGGAGCCTGCTTCAGATTCTATGTCTCCCTCTCTCTCTGCCCCCCTCCCCACCCTCACTCATGCTCTGTCTTGCTCTCTCAAAAATAAACATTAAAAAATAATAAAAATGTAAAACTCATTCTTAGCTTGTGGGCTGTACAAAACCTGTCAGTAGACTGGTCACAATTTGCCAACCCCTGCTCTCAAAAGTGAATGCCAATGGCTACCATTCATTAAATTTCTGGTCCACACAATGTCCACTTATATTTCCTTATTTAATCATGGCTCCAGCCTTATTAGATGAATAGGATTATCTGTGGTTTACAGTTTAGAACATCTGAGTTTCAGAGAGCTTCTGTGACTTGCCTCACAGTATCCAATCCAGATTGCGGATGGCGAAGTTGGGTTTACAAATCAGATCTGTTGTCCCCAAAGTCTTCTCCTTCATCAAGCTCTTTCCAAAGCCCCTCACATCTTTCTGAACCCTCCTCCCTGCATGGCCTCATTGGTCTGATTTATAGCTGTTTGTTATCTTGACTTAATTCCCCTGCAAAGGTATATACACCATCTGAGGGCAGGGACACGGCTAATTTACACACACACCCCAGGCACTACTGCTGAGCTCTTGGCCAGCCCTCTTAGTCACTCACCAAAGCAAACCACATGGTGAGGCTGATGTTCCTCCAAATTCAAGACCACAAAGCATGCTCAGTGCTGCCCAGCAATCCTAGCATGTTTTTCTAGAAATTTCGTTCTCACTCTCTGAACTGATCATTAAATACCTCTTCTTCTCTCCATGTCCCTCCATCCCCTGTTCTCTAAGGCCCCCTCACCCTCAGCAGCTGATCTCACCTGGTGCTTCCTGCTTAGTTCAGAAACATGCTTGGGTACTCTCCTAACTGCATTTGCTGAATCCACCATCGTCCCTCTATCCAAACCCAACATCTCTTCCACGAGCCCCTTTAGGATCTGGCACTGGCTCCCTCTCTGAGCCTGTTTCCCCATCTCACCCACACTCATGCTCTCCATTGAACAGATAGTGCACATTCCCCAGCTGGGGGGTCTTGGCCCCTCTGCCCCTCTCCCACCACCTGCCTTTTTCACTCCTTTACTCCCTCCAGTCTTGGGGCAAAGGTCACTTGTTCAAAGGTCTTCCTGGGCCTAACCAACCTCCTTTGTCTTTTTATCTCTTACTTTGGCTTTATGTTCCCTCTTGCAGGCCTCACTCCCTGAGGACATACCACATATGTACTTGCACACATGCTTCCTTTGTGTCCCTGAAGAGCCTAGAATTAAGTCCTCCATTAAGAGCAACCTCGGGCTGCACGTATCCCCAGTCCCAGTTCCAGGAAAAGCCTCAGACTGTTCAAGGCTAAAGCCATCCTCGGACCGCCCTCAGATCAGCTAATCAAAAAACATTCCTATGGTATGAGTCAAGGCTGGGAACTGCAAATAGTTATTTTATACAAACTAGCCAATTTCTCACCGCTTGCGGGAACCCCACGTGGGCCCTTTAAACTCACCTCATAGTTGGTCATTTTCAAAGGATTCTCAAAAGTCATGATTGGGTCCCACCAAAAGGACTGAACCCCTCACAGATACTGAATGGTCAAAGCTGTAATTGTAATTGGTGCTTATGTGATGTTGCTACATGTACTGTACCACCCCCATCCCTTACTCCTTAAAAACCCTGTTCGCTATTGTTCTTGGCTTCATCTTGCTGCCACTACACTGGTAGGCGGATGAGCCCCTGCTCGAGCTCGTAATAAAGACAAGCTTTTGTATTTGCATCGGTGTCGGCTCCTTGGAGGTCTCTGGGAACTTGTGAATCAGGCACAACATCCCCAGGGCAGAGTGTGAGCTCTGCAAGGGCAGGGAAGGCCGGGCTCCGCTTTGCTCAGTGGTGGACCTCCACCATCTAGAACAAGCACCCACAGCAGGTGCTCAATAAATATTTCTGAATGCACTAAGAAAACTCAGAATCCGGGGGAAACTTCTGCCAAATTTCCTTTCCTAAAACTTCCCATCCCTAGAATTCCTCTCTCTGTATCCTGGAGGCCTCCCCTTCTGGCCACCCCGTGGCCAGCCCTCTGGGAGAGGGTGCTGATAGGGATGGGAAGCTTCCAGGATTCCTTCCGGAAACACTCTCCTCCCTCTGCTGCCCTGGCCCGCATCTCCAGAGCCCGATGCCATCGGAGCTATTTCCGGGGCCTTGTAAACTTTCTTTAACTTGGGAAGCCCCAAGTGGTGCTAGAAACCAACAGTGCAATTATAGGGCTTTTAAACTGCTAGGCTGCTTTGTGCTCCCGTCCCCAGGGGCCCCTCTGAGGCCAGGCCTGGGTTACGCCAAGAGGGAGGAGGAGAGCACACTCATCTTTGCCAGGGCAGGGCCTCTCTTCGGCTGATGCGGCAGCTGCCTGCTCGGAGCCTCAGAGGACGGGCAGCCAGGGGACAGCTCGGGCCCGACGGTGGATCCAGACTCCCACACCCCCAAATCAGGACCTAGAACTGGCTGGGGTCGGAGAGTCTCCACCAGACCAGGGACAGCTGGGGGTGGGGGAGGTACTGACCTCAAAGTTAAGCCCGTGGCATTGGCAGAACAGCCAGAACTGGCCCTGCCTACCTCCCCAGCTGCATCTTGGGGGGGCCACCTGGAGCGCCAGGCACATGTCTGTCCCTCAGGCAGCCAATGACACCGAAAAGCTCTTCCTGGCTTATGAGTCTGCCTGCTTCCTCTGCAGCCTCCTTGACACTCATGGGCTATGACTTTTGTCCCCAGAGTGGGTGCTTAGTCAATGATTGCTGAGTAAAGCAATGGCCCCAGAGAATCAAGGGGGTAGGAAAGGGGTCCCGAACGAGCCCACCTCATGTTCAGCCTGTTGTATCACAGGCTGTGACCTGCTCTGCCACTCAGCAGTCTTCGCGTGGGGTCTGGAAGGTGGGGAATCAATACGCAGCTAGCTAGAACCCACTCTTGCCTGGAGACTGCCAGCCGCCTCCTGGAATTCAGGGTAGATGTGGCCCCGGGAACAATGGCCCCGCAGCTTCAGCCTGCCCTCCAGGACAGGCTCATCTGTGCCACTAGTACCTCAGCCACCCCAGGACACAGATGAGCGCTGCTTCTCCTGAAAGCACAGAGTGTCAGAGCCGGAGGGGCCTTCAGGGCTCCTCGAGGCCAACCTTCTCAATCAGAAATGCTGCAAGGGTGGTGGTGGGGGGGGGCACCTGGGTGGCTCAGCCAGGTAAACATCCGACTTCAGCTCAGGTCATGATCTCACAGTTCATGAGTTCAAGCCCCACATCTCTGCTTTGGCTCATCTGTCCCCTTCTCTCTCTGCCCCTCCCCCACTGGTTCTCTCTCTCTCTCTCTCTCTCTCTCTCTCTCAGTAAATAAACTTAAAACAAATTTTAAAAAAAGAAAAAAAGATGAGGCACCTGGGTGGCTCAGTTGGTTAACGGTCCAACTTCGGCTCAAGTCATGATCTCATAGTGCGTGGATTCGAGCCCCGCGTTGGGCTCTGTGCTGACAGCTCAGAGCCTGGAGCCTGCTTCAGATTCTGTGTCTCCCTCTCTCTCTGACCCTCCCCTGCTCACACTGTCTCTCTGTCTCTCTCTCTCTCTCAAAAATAAATAAAACTTTAAAAAAAAAAAGAAAGAAAGAAAGAAGAAAGAAAAAAGAAAAGAAATGCTGGAAGTAAATCCCTAGAGCTCCTGGTGGCCAAGAATGGGTGGTAAGGCCCACAGGTACCATGGCACTGGGGGAAGAGACTTTGCATCCCTCGGGCCCTGAGCAGTCCTGACCAGGGGTCTGGGGTGGGTGCCTAGAATCTGTATTTTTTTTAAATATAGTTTACTCTCAAGTTGGGTTTCCATATAACACCCCGTGCTCATCCCAACAAGTGCCCTCCTCCATGCCCATCACCCATTTTCCCCTCTCTCCCACCCCCCATCAACCCTCAGTTTGTTCTCAGTTTTTAGGAGTCTCTCATGGTTTGCCTCCCTTCCTCTCCTTAACTATTTTTCCCCTTCCCCTTCTCTATGGTCCTCCGTTAAGTTTCTCCTGTTCCACATATGAGTGAAAACATATGGTATCTGTCCTTCTCTGCCTGACTTATTTCACTTAGCATAGCACCTTTGAGTTCTATCCACACTGCTACAAATGGCCAGATTTCATTCTTTCTCATTGCCATGTAGTATTCCATTGTATAGATAAACCACATCTTCTTGATCCATTCATCAGTTGATGGACACGTATGCTCTTTCCATGTTTGACTATTGTTGAGAGTGCTGCTATGAACACTGGGGTACATGTGCCCCTAGGCATCGGCACTCCTGTATCTCTTGGATAAATTCCTAGCAGTGCTACTGCTGGGTCATAGGGGAGTTCTTGAAGAAATGGGCAGAAGGCATGAACAGACACTTCTCCAAAGAGGACATCCAGATGGCCAACAGACACATGAAACGATGCTCAGCATCCCTCTTCATCAGGGAAATACAAATCAGAACCTGTATTTTTAACCAGCCCCTCAGAAGAGGCTGAGGCAGCCCTTCCACCTCTGTTTGGGAATGTGTGCCTCTGGGTTCACTCTCCTATGATGACTGATAAACAGCCTAGAGTCACCAAACGATGCCACGCTAGGAAGCTTGTCCTTCGTCAGCCCCTGTCCTGGGAACAGCATGGGTGGCTCCCAGGGTGTGAGTGGGGGTACAGAGGTGCTTCCCCAAGCTCTCTGGCTGGGAAAACAATGTCCTTTGGAGGGATGGGGCAGGAGACTCTCTGAAGCTGCCACCCTCTGGGTGACTGAGTGGCCCAGACTCCACACCGGGGGACGATGCCCCACTGGGATTCACACCTCTGCACAAAGGGGGGGCCTTATCCAACATGAAGCCCTGGGCTGGGCAGCGGGGTGGGGGGTGCGGGTAGAACAGAGGAAGCCCTTGCTAGGCCTCTCTGAACCAGCTCTCAGTGAATAGTCACAACCACCCTGGGGAGAGGCTGTTACTGGCCCCATTTTACAGATGGGGAAACTGAAGTTCTGAGAGATGCGGTGGCTTCCCCCATGCCACCCATCTGGTGTGCGGCAGTGCCAGAGCCCAGAGCTTCTGGCCTGAGTCTGGTGTGCTCAGCCTCCCCCTCCCCGCGCCCCAAGGCCTGATGCTGATCACCATCCTGACTACAGATGAGGCTACTTCCCCCTCAAAGGGCTGCAAGACAGCTGAGACAGGGAAAAGGCTGTGGGTTCTGATCTCAGTGGGTCCTCCAGGCCGGTATGTAGACCACCGTCCTCCGCCACACCCTGCCTCCAAGTGAAGGGGGAGAATGTGCTGGTGCGGCGGATCTCCCCACCTCTGGCCGTGAGCCAGGGGAAGAGACAGAGCTTACAAGCCTAAAGTGCAGGATGAAAGCCCATTAATAACCCTCCTGGCAAGGCCCGACCTAGGCTGCACAGGGGAGCACCATTCATAAATCTCTGCCAAGGGCTCTGGCCTCTGCACCACGGCCTGCGGGGAGGGGTGACATGGCATGAACAGCCTCCGGAAGCGGCGGGGAGAGGAGCCAGGGGTGCGCTGAGCCCCCGCAGGGGGACCTGAGTGCCTCTCACGCCCCAAGCCCTTCTCTCCAGACTCTGCGGCAGCGGGAACTAGGAGGGACGCCTGGCCGTTCCTTTCCGGGCTGTCCAGGGAAGCTGTGCACTTCACGGCCGAGGACAATCTCCGGCCTGGAGCTCTGGGACCACAGGCAGGGGCTCAGCTGACCTTCCCATCCAGAGCTGGTGACCCTAAGACCCTTCCAACGCAGCCATGCTTGGTGCTTACACAAGCCTAACCATGAAACTCCGTTTCCCTCTTGGAGGCTAAGGAACTCGCATTTCCAGAATAACCACCAAGATCCAGGCACTCTGGGCGCTCCACGCCAGGGAGTCTTCCCAGTAACCTGATGAGGCAAGTGCTCTCGTGACGCCCCATTTTGCAGAGGGGAAAATCGAGGCTCACAAACTAAAAAGAACTTCACAGATCTATTAAAGGATAGGTTCAGCTGCTCAGATCCTTTTGGAATGTGTAAGAAAACAAAGTTCACGCGGAGGTAGAATTCAAGCCCGGGCTGCTAGGCCTGCAGAGCCCTTGTGCTGCCCCGGAGTTTCTTCCTCTCCACCAGCAGTCCTCAGGGGGACATGGGACAGGGTCTGGAGACATTTTCAATTGTCACAGCTCAAGAGAGGTGGTGTCCAACTGGCATCTAGCCAGTAGAAGCCAGGGATGCTGCCCAAAATCCTCAGTAAGTAAACAAGACAGTTCCTGCAAAGAGACTACCTGAACCAAAAAGTACATACCTAGCACCGCAGTGGAGAGGCCAACACCTAGAGCCACTGAAGGCAGGACGGAACCGTGCTCTGTCTGGGCCTTCACTGCACAGATGCCCCGAGGAAGGGCCAGAGAGCCCCAACAGGTGATTTCCAGAGTATCTGGTGGGGTGCGCTGGGTGTAAATGGGAGCCTCAACTGTTGGCACGTTCTTGTTCATGTGATTTTAGGAAACAGAAGGCTCAGCAAAGCAAGAGTATCTTTGGTGCAGGACTTCTCAGTGTGTTTATTTGTGTGGTCAGTTTTTATACGTCAACATGCCTGGACGGAAGCCCCAGTTACTCGACTGAGCATTAATCTAAGTGTTCCTGTGTAGGTATTTTGTAGATGTGATTAAAATGCACGATCAGTTGCCTTCAAGGAAGAGAGATTATCCCAGGCCATCTGGGTGGGCCCGAGTCAATCGGTCCGGAGGCCTCAGGGGCAAAGTTGAAGAACAAAGCCTGCCAGAGGGAGCCTCACCCAATGCCCCAGGGTCCCGGCCTGCACTTCCCGACAGTCAGCTTGCCCTGCAGCCTTTAGGGCACCCCTAAATTGTGCAAGCCAACTTCTTGCAATAACTCTCTGTCTGTCTGTCTATCCTAACTATCCACCCATCCATCCACCCTCCAGGTCCTATTTCTCTGGTTGAACCCTGCCTCATCCAATTTTTATCATGATTCATAATCTCCAAGAGTAGAGCACAGTTTTAGGACAATTCCAGAACAGATTTAGCCAGTGGGGCCCTGGAGCTGGGGAGCATCTCATGGGATTCATGCTGGGCAGATGTCTCTCTCTTTCTCTTTGGCAAACTCTGGTTTAGGCAAGCTGGACATGCAGAAGACAAGGGAACGCCATCTCCGTGTGACAGTTGGCAGGATGGCGTGCCCCCACTGTGGGCAGGGTGTCCTCGCCGCTGTCATGTCAGCCTCTGGTCACGGTCCCGGTGGCTAACAAAGCTCGTCCTCCACGTGGGGTCAGGTGGGACTCGCTGGGACACCGCTGGGGCCCAGACGTTTGCTCTCAGTCAACGGCCTCATCTACAAAGCAGAGCGAACAGCCCCCAGCCCATTGTGGAGGGCATGGAGACAGAAAGAGACAGCGCGTGCAAAGGACCTGGCACACAGAGGGTGGTGGGTGCCAGTCCCTCCTCCCCCTGACAACGCACTGCGCTAAAACAGGCCTCCTACTATATAAGGTATGAGCAATGTTTCAAAACCACTCAAACTGTGCAGCAGTTGCCAAAAGATGCTACGGCGCTCTCCCAGGCCCGGGGCCCACCCTAAATTTAACAGGCCCGTGTTTACAAACCCAAATCCATGCATCTCCGAGGCTCCCACACACAGCCCAGCTGCACTTCTCAAGAACTCCATTTGGGGAGTCTGTGGCAGCGTCACCGCCAGCTGGTGCCTCTCAGAGTGTTCCTGACACGCAGCCTGGGTCCAGGAAGCCACTCCCCGGTGGGAGAGAGTGGGAACTGGGAGACACTTCTGCTACCTAAGGAACCCTGAGACCCCAGGCTGGAGGGTTCGGGCCACAGCTTCGAAACCAGGAGGTGGGGTGAACGCCAGCAGCTAAGTGCAGGGCGCGGGACATGAGACATGCATCTCTCAGAGCCCTGGCTTTTCCTCTTTCCACCCTTCCTTCCTCCCTCTGCACGCACACAGGCACACGCGCGCACACTCCATCCTAGGACCCAGCCGCCCTGCAATAATCCCATTGCCCTGCACAAAGGCTGAGACCTAGGGAGGAACCATGCCCCTCGCTTGGATGGAACACAGGTCAAAGCGCCCGCAAGTCTGCACACAGCAGGGTGCCTCGGCCCTCGCTGGACCATATTTATCCAGCTGCACCAGCAGGACAGCTTGTTAAATACAGCTCCTGGCCCCACCCCCGGAGTTTCTGACTCAGCAGGTTTGGGAGGGAGCCCAGGAATTTGCGTTTCTAACAAGTTCCTGGGTGAAGCGATGCTGCTGGACCAGGGGCCTGGCTCTGAGGACCATCCCTTTCCAGTTTTCGATGAAACAGGTCAACTGACTCCCAAGCGTTACCTGATCAGAAGCAAATCAGTGAGTGTGTGTGTGTCGGGGGCGGGGCGGATGGTGTCTCTGTGAGCCCCACCAAAGCCCAGATTTCTGACACCTGCCGGAAGTGACAGATGACAGCCAAGAGCAAAGAAAAAGACCGCAAACTATAAAAAGCAAGTTAAGAACTCAAACAGCAAAGTAATCTGAGGCCATCTCAGGGGCATAAAATTACTATACACTCCTAAATAAATCCCGAGAAAACACTCTCTCCAAGTATCAGAAGTCATGATATGCACAGTGAAGGCCCTGAAATAGGAAGAAAGCCATACTTAAGCTGCTTAAGAGGGCAGGAAAAAAAAATTAATTTTGTAAAAAAAGTCTGCATCAGATTGATTGGCAATAGAGTCATCTGGGTGCTCAATGAATTATAAACTTGGCAATCTGGAAAATTTTCCTCTGTGTGCTAATTCAGTTACCTCATTAACTAGGGTTTTGTTTTGCGCATGCACCTGGGTGGGTGTGCTCCCACATGCATGTACAAGTACCTATTTCGTAGAAAGGCGTTCTCTAACACTAACTGCTACCCATTCTCAGGTCTCGTCTTCAACATCATTTCCTTGACCTTGACCACCCAGCAAGGCGAGGCCCTCCAGTTAAAGCTCTCTTAGATGCATCTTTAATCTTTCAGACACTGTCTTCCTTGCCAGCATGTGAACATTATGAGAGAACGAGGGCAGAGTCCAACAGTTGACAGCCTGAATCTCCACAAGTTTGCCCCTTTTCCTTCTCTCACACCCCACCCTACTACCTCCTTTACAAAGAAGATGTAGATCAAGGAGCACAGAGCATGTGCCTTGACTCAGCCCTACATTCTGAAAGCTAGCAAGGGAGCCTATGAGTCCTCCGGAGGGAGAGAACACTCTCACCAGCTCTTCCTCTGAATCATAATTTGCATATTCCGGGTAAGATGGAGACAAGGAGATGCAGACTGATTAGACAGATCATTCCTCTCCCAGTCTCCACCCAGGCTGTTCCTAGGGAAGCCGGCTTCTGTCCTCCCCAACCCCCGCCCCCTCTCTGACCCATGCACGCGCCCCCCTCCCCCATCTCCTCCTCCAGCCCAACCGTGAAGAAGGGCAGGGCTTGGCTCTCCTGGCCCAGAACACCAGCAGCTAGAAAATGGAGCATGAAATGAAGACGAGAAAACCATGCTTTCCACAGTTGATTAATTTACCTGTAAATACAGGGCATTAATGAGAAGCAGCCTGAGATACTGGTTAGCAGGAAACCCCCTCCCCGCTCCCCTGGGCTGGCAAGGGAAGTGCAGAACGGATCGCATTAGCCAAGCAAGATTCAAGGACATGGGGAGACTCCCTGCCAGGCTCCCCACCTGAGGACCCATCTTCCTCTCCCCAGCTCATCACAGCCTTGAATCCATTTCTTGAGAACTCTAAGAACTCCTAAAGTTGCCAAGAAGCCCATCAATGTGGACATGCAAGTGTGCGATAGCCTAGCAGCTGCCTCACCCATGAAGACACTTTTCCTCATTCCTCCTTTGGCTGGATTCAGATGGGTTACGATTCTCCCAAAACATCTGTCGAGAAGGTTTTTCCATGGGACAGGAAAACTTTTTAAGGCAGCAGTTTTCCCTGTTTACCACTAGTCCCAAAGGCACATTTCTCAGACAGACTTCCTTCTCTCACACAGAGTCAGGGTGTACTAGATTATGCTCTGGTAACAAACTCCCTAAAATCTCCTGGACTCTCGAGTGCAAGATTATTTCCCACTCACGCTGCATGTCTGTCACAGGTCAGTTATGGCTCTGCCCCAAGAACCAGGCTGAAGGAGCAACCACTACTGGAGACTGACAATCACCACGGCAGAAGGAAAATGAACTTGGCAAAGGCACCTGCTAGCTTCTAGAGCTTCTTGATTGGCTAGAGCAAGTCCCATGCGGTTCAAAAAGACAGAGATATATAATCCTTCCCCAGCGAAGAGTGCTAAAGAGAAGGACACCAAATAGGAGTTGCATAGTTATACAACCCACCATGCCCATGACTCGCCAGGCTTCCATCCTCCTCATAATAATTTATAAACCATCACAGGCACCACCCACCCCGTCATCACTCTCCATCCCCACCGCCACACCCATTGCCCTCATCACACCCACATCAACATCCTCATCAACAACGCGCTATTGTTATTATTACCGTCTTCACCCAGGGTGCCCGGAGAAGAGATCCTACAAAGGTTGCCTACTAACATTTGGTTGGAGAGTGCAATACCAGGGAAAAGGAGACTGAGGTTGCCTACTAACATTTGGTTGGAGAGTGCAATACCAGGGAAAAGGAGACTGAGGCAGGGAAAGAGGAAGAGCAAATAAAAGAGTATATTTAAGAAGCACACCACATTTCACAGCAAATGCAACTGATTGCTGATTGCTTAGGGTTTTTTTAATGTGTTTTTTTTTTTAAATGCTTTATTTATTTCTAGGAGAGAGAGAGAGACAGCGTGAGCAGGGGAGGGTCAGAGAGAGGGAGTCACAGACTGAAACAGGCTCCAGGCTCTGAGCCGGCAGTCAGCACAGAGCCTGACGTGGGACTCCAACCCACGAACCGCGAGATCATGACCTAAGCGAAAGTCGGACGCTTAACCAACTAAGCCACCCAGGCGCCCCTGTTTATTTATTTTTAAGAGAGGCAGGGAGGGGCAGAAAGAGAGGGGGACAGAGGACCCAAAGGGGCTCTGCACTGACAGCAGCAAGCCTGATGTAGGGCTTGAACTCACGAACTGCGAGATCATGACCTAAGCCAAAGTTGGATGCTCAGTTGACTTAAGACATCCAGGCACCCCCTGATTTTTTAGTCTTGCAAGTCATCTTCAGATCTTTTTTTTTTTTTTTTTTTAATTCAAGATAGTTAACATATAGTATAGTCTTGGCTTCAGGAATAGAATCCAGTGATTCATCTCTTACACATCACACCTAGTACTCATCCTGAAAAGTACCCTCCTTAATGTCCATCACCCATTTAACCCCTCCCCCCACTAACCCTCCTTCCAGTAACCCTCAGTTTGTTCTCTGTATTTAAGAGTCTCTTATGGTTTGCCTCCCTGTTTTTATCTTATTTTTCATTCCTCTCCCCTATGTTCATCTGTTGAGCTTTGCAAATTCCACATGAGTAAAATCATATGATATCTGTCTTTCTCTGACACGTTGCTTAGCATAATACCCTCCAGTTCCATCCACATTGTTGAAAATGGCAAGATTTCACTCTTTTTCATCACTGAGTAATATTCCATTGTATATAGGTACCACATCTTCTTTATCCATTCATCAGCTGATGGACATTTGGGCTCTTTCCATACTTTGGCTATTGTTGATAATGCTGCTATAAACATTGGGGTGCATGTACCTGTTCAAATCAGCATCTTTGTATCCTTTGGATAAATTCCTAGTAGTGCAACTGCTGGGTCATAGGGTAGTTGTATTTTTAATTTTTTGAGTAACCTCCATACTGTTTTCCAGAGTGGCTGCACCAGTTTGCATTCCCATCAACAGTGCAAAAGGGTTCCCCTTTCTCCACATCCTTGTTTTGTGAGTTGTTAATTTTAGACATTCTGACCTGTGTGGGGTGGTATCTCCTTGTAGTTTTGATATGTATTTCCCTAATGGTCACCTTCAGATCTTAACAGTTCCTCTGCCAGACCTCTTCCTGGCTCATTTGTGCAGAGGAATAGCAAATAATTTATCTACTGACTCCCTCCTGGACCCCATATCCCATTGGTCAAAGTAAACTGTGAAGCATTTACCCACTTGCTCTTCTAAGATGTGTGACTTGACATCACCAGGCAACCTCTAGAGAAGCTTCTATGGGTCTGGAGCACAGCAGTCAATGCCATTATCTAGTATTGTCTTCAAGGATCCTCCATCCATAGTGGTAGTAATGACAGAGTCAGGACCTGGCTTCACTGCTGCTGAGTGAACAACATGCTGGGCTCTTGCTGACTCTGCTTGACTGGAGAACAAGGCAAGTGACCAAGGCCCAGGAAGAGGGAAGCTGCGGCCACATGCGCCTGGGGTGGCATACAAACAGAGTCCAGTACAGTCCACCCCTTGTGCCTTTTGGATGTACTCATTCCAATTTATAACATGTATCTCATATCAGAACAAGATACCTTCAACTCATCCCAAGGAGTGAGATGCAAACCCAGTTCTTCAAGGTGATGGCAGGTTTCAATCTCCTAAAAAGACTTAAAGAGGGTTGGTAGGCCAGACTTGCTACATCTGCATTATGGCAGCTGGTCCTGGAGTTGTTATAACTGATACTCATCATCACTTCATTCAGCCTCCATTTCGGCTGGCTTCGACTGTTTCCCTGGTACAGTGATCTAGACCTTCTACCCCAAGGGTCTGAATCCTTAGTTGCCCCAACCTTGTAGAGCCACCATTGCTAAGGTTGGCCACAGGCACAGTGGCACCAAAATATGCCCCCAGTGAATCCTCTAAATTCCTGGCATACTCTTCCCTGTCCCCAATGTGTAGTAGCAAACCTGGCTCCTCATGGTAATCAGAGTCAATTACTCCCCCTACCCAGTGACTTCTTGCTGTTCTTATTGCTTTCATTGGCATAAGGACCTAGGATGCTTATTGCTAAAAAATACTAACCATTATCTGAGCTTTTGGTGAGTTATAACCACTGATCACAGATCACCATAACAAATATAATAGAGCAAACATTCAAAATATTTTGAGAATCATCAAAATATGAAAGAGACACAAAGTGAGCAGATGTTGGTGGAAAACCAGATGTTGATCACACCAACAGAAGCTCAGTGCAGGGTTGACACTAATCTTGATCTTGAAAGGAAAAAAAAGAAAAGCCCCACCATATCCGTGAGGCACAATAAAGCAAAGCACAATAAAATGAGGTATGCCTAGGACTGTCCTTGAAGGTCACTGGTCCTGAATCTGTCCATTTATGTCTTCACAAAATGGAAATTTTCAGCCATTGTATCTTCAAACATTTCCTTTTCTGACCAATGGTCTTCTTCTGGGACTCCAATTCTACAGATGTTGGACATTTTCATGTTGTCCCATGGGTACCTGATGCTCTAGTTTCTGTTTTATTCAGTCATTTTTCTCTCTCTGCTTCAGATTATACAATTTCTACTCATCTGTCTTCAAGTTCACTAGCTCTTGTGCTATGTCCATTTTCTTTGACTACTTTTTACTGCATTGATTTCTACAATTATCTTTATTATTTCCTTTACCCTATTAACTTTAGATTTAATTTACTTTCCTTTTTCTAGCTTATTAAGGTGGAAGCCAGATCACTGATTTTAAATCTTTTCTTAATATGAGCCTTTCAAGCTATCATGCTTTATTTTTAATTCCACAAATTTTTACATGTTCTGTTTTCATTATCATTCAATACAAAGTACTTTCTAATTTCCCTTATGATGACTTCCATGACCTATGCCTTTCTTAAAAATACACTGTTTAATTTCCAAATGTTCGGGGATTTTCTAAATATTTTATTGTTACTGATTTCTCTCTTTTTTTAAAGTTATTTATTTTGAGAGAGACAGAGACAAGCAGGGGTGGAAGACAGAGAGAGAGGGAGAGAACCTCAAGCAGGCTCAGTGCTGCCAAGGCAGAGCCTGACATGGGGCTTGGACTCACAAAACTGTGAGATCATGACCTGAGCCAAAACCAAGAGTCAGACACTTAACTGAGTCACCCAGGTGCCTCAGTTGTTACTGATTTCTAATTTAATTTCACTGTGATCAGAAAACACATTCTGTATTATTTCCATCATTTTTTATTTAAATCCAGGTTAGTTAATATATAGTGTAATAATGATTTCAGGAGTAGAATTTAGTGATTCATCAGTCACATATATCACGCAGTGCTCATCCTAACAAATGCCCTCCTTAGTGCCCATCACCCATTTAGTCCATCCTCCCGCCCAATGCCCCTCCAGCAACCCTCAGTTTATTCTCTGTATTTAAGAGTCACTTATGGTTTGCCTCTTTCTCTGTTTTTATCTTGTTTTTCCTTCCCTTCCCCTATGTTCATCTGTTTTGTTTCTTAAATTCTACATGAGAGAAATCATATATTTGCCTTTCTCTGACTGACTTATTTCGCTTATCATAATATGTTCTAGTTCCACCCGCATTGCTACAAATGGCAAGATTTTATTCTTTTTGATTTCCAAGTAATACTCCATTGTGTGTGTGTGTGTGTGTGTGTGTGTGTGTATACACATACCACATCTTCTTTATCCATTTGTCAGTCGATGGACATTTGAGCTCTTTCCATAATTTCACTATTGTTGATAGTGCTGCCACTTTTTGAAATTTATTAAGACTAGTTTTATGGCCCAGTATATGTTCTGTATAGAGCGTATTGCATATGAACTGGAAAAGAATGATTGTACATTCTACAGATGTTGGATGTGCTGTTCTACAATTGTCATAATTGGTTCATAATTTTCATAAATGGTTCATAATTTTCTATACACTTACTTATGTTTTAGTTATGGTTCTATGAATTACAGTGCTGTGATATTCAATATCCACCTATGACTATTTATCTCTTTTACCTTCTTTATTTCCATCAATATTTGCTTCATGTATTTTTCCATCTTGTTATTAGGTGGGTACACATTTAAGATCATTAGATCTTCTTGATGTACTGGACCTTTCATTATTATGAAATTGGTCCTCTTATGTCTGTAATATTCTTTAACTTGTCTGATCTTGATATACTAATAGAGCATCTTCTTATGCTGAGTGTTTACAATTTATATACTTTTCCATCCTTTGCTTTCAATCTATGTCTTTACATTGAAAGTGGTTTCCTCATAAACAGCATATAGTTGGATCTTACTTTTTTATCATTCTGATGATCTCTTTTCGTTGGAGTGTTTAGGATTATTCCATGTACATTTGAGAAATGTATTGATACGGTCGATTAAGTTCTGTCATCTTACTATTTTTTGCTATTTGTCCCTGTGTTTTTCATTTCTCTGTTTCTCCCTTTCCTACAGCTTTTCAAGTTAATCGAATTTTTTAGTATTCATTCTATCTCTTCCACTGGCTTTTAAGCCAAACTTCTTTGCATTACTTTTGGGTTCTCATAGAATTACAATATGCATACTTAATTTATCACAGTGTACCCTGAATTAATGTTATGCTACTTCACATATAAGAATTTATAACAGTAAAATTCCATTTACTTTTCCCACCCTTTGTCATATATTTGCCTTCTACATAATACATGGTTATTATTTTTATGCTAAAGAACTATCCTTTGGGGAGCCTGGCTGGATCAGTCGGTCAAGGGTCCAACTTTGCTCAGGTCGCAGTCTCACAGTTCATGAGTTCAAGCCCCACATCAGGCTCGCTGTTGTCAGTGCAGAGCCCACTTCAGATCTTCTGTCCCCGTCTTTCTGTCCCTCCCTCACTTGTGCTCTCTCAAAAATAAAAACATTTAAAAAAATGAATTCTTTTTTAAAGTAATTTAAGAAAACAATCTTTCTTTTCCCATATATGTATCATTTCAGCACTCTTTATTCTCTCCCATAGATTCAGATTTCTACCTGATATCATTTATCTGATAATACCTTTATTTTTTGCCTTCATTTTTTCTCATTTATTTTGCCTTCATTTTCAAAACATTTTTGTACTAGATATGGAATCCCAAGGTGAAGAATTTTAGTATGTCATTCCATTCTCTTCTTGAATGATTTTTATGAGAAGTCAGCTGTTATTCTTATCATCATTCTCCTGTGTGCTGCCTCTCTAGACTTTTAACCTGGTTGCCTTTAAGACTTCTTACTTATCTATTACTTTCATCATTTTGATCATGTGTGATTTTCTTTATATTTATCTCTTTTGGAATCGCCTCTCCTTTTTAGATCTGTAAATTGCTGTCTTTGATCAAATTGCGAATTTTTGGTCAATATCTGTTCAAATATTTTTCATGCCCTATACTTTTGGTCTCTTAGTTTTGTTGTGTCCCCCACCCCTCCCTCTTCCCCACCCTGCCACCTCAGGACTCCAAGTACATGTATTTTAAACTCCTTAATATTCCTTTCAAAGGTTATTGAGACCTTATTATTTTATTTTCAATTTTCTCCTCTCACTCCATTTCAGTTCAGATCATTTCTATTGGCCTATTTTGAAGTTTATTCATCTTCTTTTCTATTCTATACAATCTGCTCTCAATCTCATCCAATAGATTTCAATATTTTATTATTTTAGTGTTAGTATTTCCATTTGGTTTTTTTAATAGCTTTCAAATATCTTTTGAAATTCTCCTTCTCATCACCATTATATCATCTTTTACTATAGATTCTAACATACTTATTATAAGTATTATTTACTAAGGCTGACACTTAGAGCAACTCTAGGTCTGTATCTATGGACTGGTTTTTCTCTAGACTATGTGTCCCATTCTCCTATTTCTTCTAATGTCTAACACATTTTTCATTATATCCTGGACATTGCAGATGATATGTTATAGAGACTCTAGATTCTGTTACCTTACTTAGGAGAATGTTAATCTTTGTTTTAGCAGGCATATAAGTTATTGGCAGATAACCTTGATCTTTTGGAGGCTTTATTTTAAGCTTTGTTAGGATAGGTCTTTTCAGTTTTTCTTTTTTCTCAAGGAACAGCCCTTAGTCCTTGTACATGACCCTTACACCTAGAGTTTGACCCTTTGACATTTTAATAGAAAAGCTGAGATGTTTGTCAAGCTCTTTCAATTTGACAGAACTTGAACTCTAAATTGTGTATCCACAGCACTGAGGAATTGCTGTAATATCTCCTTAGTAAGATCCCTAGAATTTTCTTCTAGGGTTCCTTAGAGTCTACTCCTGTATCTTCACAGTACGGGGGTCAACCAAGGATTTGAGGGCAGACTGTAGGCCGATTTAGGGGTTTGCTCTCACATGACTCTCTCTTTTTCTGGATATCCCCCTTCAGTTTTTAGCCATTCTAGCAGCCCTGAGCTCCAACCTCCATTTGGAATTCTATATGAGCTCTTTTACACTAAGCAGACTGGGGAGTGCTCTCAAGTAAAAAAAATAAAAATAAAATTTAAATTACAAAAAAGAAAAACAGATAAATGTGGATCTCACCTAGGATGTTTTCTCTTTTTCATGGGCTGTAGCCCCTCCAGTTTCTGCCTGCTTTTGGTCACTCTATGGTGTCTTCAAACAATTATTTTTTTGTATTTTCCAAGAATTTTAAGTTATTGTCACTGGGAAAGTTAGTCTGATAAAAGATCCTCTTCCGCTTGAAGCCAGAAATCTCTTGAAATGTTTTTATTATACAAACTGAGCAACATCCTAGTCAGTTGTCCGTATATCTCACTATTTGAAACCCACCCTTCAGATTATCTCTCATTTATTTGGTCAACATGTCAATAACCTTGCAGGTAGTCCATTTGGGTTTGAATTAGCCAGAATAAATTCTGCTGTTTACAATCAAGGGCTGGAACTAATACCTCAGGTTTATACTGACTGGATGTTGCTCAAATCTTGCCTACATATGTGACTTCAAAGACCTCTCTACGACCACTTGCCATCCATGACTATCTGAAGATATTATCCCAGATCACTGTCACCTTTAATTTTTTTCAATTTTTCACTTTATAAATTAACAGTTTGACTTAAAATATTTTATTTTTATAGTAATTGTATTTCTGCATATGACTAAATTTATGTCTTCCTGATACCATGAAATCATTTTACCCCCTGGTTTGCATACTGCTTCACCAGCCTCTTCAACCTGCACCTTACTGGTCAGAATTCCTCTCCTTTACATGAGTTCTAAGGGTCTATAACATCCTCACCAAATCATCTGCTTTGCTCTCCACTCATACATACACATGCACTTGCCCAAACGCAGACACATATGTCAGATGTGTATGTAAAGGCAGATGTTCCAAATTTTCACACTCTCTCCTCCCAGTGACAGGCAGAGAAGAATTCCAGAGAATTAGTAAAAGAGAAAAAGAGATGTATATTTGGAACATGGTGTATGACATCAAAGGCAGAAGTCAGGAGTGAGAGAGACTATTGTGAGCGCAAGAAAGCTGATCTAGGGAATTTCAAGAAGTCCTCACGAGCTCATTTGGTTGTGTACTGTCCAATCATTTTCAGAATTCCAAACAAAGTGCTGTGCTCGTTAATGAGCATGTTAATGACCCTTCAATTTACTCAGTAAAGACCAATTTATAAAATATTCACACTCCATTATGCAGGGTTTCCTTTGTATCTCTGAAATGAATCTTCTCTCCTGAGAGAAACCAAGAATGGGAATGGGCAAAGTCTTTTAAAAACTGGGTTCTTGGATCACTCTTCCTGCTAAAGTCAAGAACAGATGAAGAAAAGAAGAACAGTTTTTGGAAGCACCAGGCCAAAAGTTAAGTCTCCACTCAGCTTCTTACTAGTTTTGCGGCCTTGGGTGAGACAATTATGAATAATAATAATAATAATAATAATAATAGTTAATATACAGAATACTAAGAACTGTGTGTTATTCCAATACTCTAAATGTTTTTCTTTCACTTAATCCTTGTAACTATTGAGGTAGTTACCATTACTATTTCTATTTCACAGATGAGAAAACAGCATCATAACAACATGTTATCTGAGCCCTGCTGGCGCAGACAGCTTTTATTCACGGTGTTTGATCCTTGGTTTCATAAATGCTGTGCATCAGATGAAAGAATCAGCAGGATTTCAGCTATAACGGTTTCATTGTGTGGTTGGACATATCTCCTGGTTGTGTCGATTCTGGCTTTGTAGCATTCAAGCTTGGAGCCTGGACCTTCTAAAATTCTGTAAGCTTGCTAGTATACTGCACTTGTTTTCCCTTGCTGGGTAATACATTGTCACAAACTTAGTGGCTTAGTACAACCACTAACATTAAAACATTAATTATCTCATAATTTCCATAAATCAAGAGTCCACCACATTTTACGTGGCCCTCTGTTCAGAACTTTGTGGAAACCAAGGTGCTGGCCAGCCGTATCCTCTTCAGGAGACTTGACTAGGGAAAGACCAAATTTCGCTCTCTCAGGTTACTAACAGAATTAATTTCCCTATGGCCATGTGATATGGTCTCTATTTTCTTAACTGTCCACTGGGGACCATGACCAGCTCCCAGACACTGCTTTTGGGTCCTTGCCACATGGCCCTCTCTACAATATGGCAGTTTGCTTCTTCAAGGCCTAAAGGAGAGCATCTCTTATTTCTTCTCATATCTTTTGAGGGATTAGGGAATTGAGTGAACTGTTTCGGTTTTGGTTTGTTTTTTTTAACAGTCTTTTAAAAAAAAAAGAGGGGGGGGCGCCTGGGTGGCTTAGTCGGTTAAGCGTCCGACTTTCGCTTAGGTCATGATCTCGCGGTTTGTGGGTTTGAGCCCCGCATTGGGCTCTGTGCTGACTGCCAGCTTAGAGCCTGTAGCCTATTTCAGAGTCTGTGTCTCCCTCTCTCTCTGACCCTCCCCTGTTCATGCTGTCTCTCTCTCTCTCCTAGAAATAAATAAAAATATTTAAAAAAAAGAGAGAGAGAGAGAGAAAGGGGGGGAGAGAGAGAGAGAGAGAGAGAATGCATGGGAGAGACAGAGAGAAATAGAGACAGAGAATCCCAAACAGGCTCCACACTGTCAGCACAGAGCCCAGTGTGGGGCTTGAACTCAGGGACTGTGAGATCATGTCCTGAGCCAAAATCAAGAGTTGGGCACTTAACCAACTGAGCCACCCAGGTGTCCCTGGTTTGGTTTAAATGAAATTTTTAAAAAACTCAATGGATGACCCATGGCAGAATTGGAAGATAATAATATAAAGATATTAATTCTCTAAGTTGATCTACAGGTACACTTGAAATTCTAGAAGAAATTTTTATAGATATAAGCAAGTTAATTCTAAGGTTTACATGGAAGGCAAAGGAATCAGAATAGCCAAAACAATTTTGGAAAAAAAGAATAAAGTTGTAGGAATCACACGACCCAATTTGAAGACCTACTGTAAAGCTTTGGTAATCAATGCAGTGTAATAATGGTAAAAGGATAGGAAGATAGGTCAGTGGAACAGAACAGGGAGATGAGAAAGCAGCACACATATAGGGATAACAGATTTTTAATAAGGATGCAAAACCATTTCAACAAAGAAAGTACCTCATTCAACAAATTTACTAGAACAACTGGAAATCCAAGCTCAAAAGAAAAAATTTAACCTCATTCTAAACCTCACAACATACCAAAAAAAATTTTTTTCAGTGGATCAGAGATCTCAATTTAAAACTTAATACTCTAAAACCTTAGAGGAAAACGTAGGAGAAAAACCGAATCAGACTAAGATTTCTTATATCTGACACCAAAAGCATGATCTGTAAAGAACAATTTACTTCATCTAAATCACAAACTTGTGCTCTCTGAAAGGCATCGTTGGGAGAGTGAAAAATACAAGCTACAGACTGGAAGAAAATACGTGAAATCATGTATCTGACAAAGGACTTCTTTCCAGAATACAGATATCTTAAAAAACTCAACAGTAAGAAACCAGACAACTCAATTTTAAAATGGGCAAAACACAGGGCACCTGGGTGGTTCAGTTGGTTAAGCATCCAACTCTTGATCTCAGCTCAGGTCTTGATCTCAGGGTCATGAGTTCAAGCTCTGCGTTGAGCTCCATGCTGGACATGAAGCCTACTTTAAAAAAAAAATAAAATAAAATGGGCAAAACACTTAGACAAATAATATATATGTGTGACTAACAGGCACACAAAAAGATGTATATCATTAATCATTAAGGAAACACAAATTAGAACACCTCTGTTAGAGAGACTAATGTAAAATAAAAGCTGACAGTATCAAGCAAGTTGGGAAGAGTGGGGAGGAAATAAAATGTTTATATGTTGTGGGCAGAAATGCAAAATAATGTATTCACTCCAGAAAACACTTTGACAAGTTTTTAATAAAGTTAAACATACACCTACCATATGACCCAGCAATCTGACTCCTCAGGTATTTACCCTAAAGAAATGAAAATTTATGTTCACACAGAAACCCTCACATAAATATTTAGAGGAGCTCCAGCCATAATTGCCAAAATTTATAAGCAACCAGAATGTCCTCCAGAGGTGAGTGGGTGAACAAACTGGTACATCCACGCAATGGAAAATTCATCAATAAAAAGGAGCAGAGTACTGATACATACCAACAATGTGGATGAATCTCAAATGTTTTAAGATAAAGAAGCCAGTCTCCAAAAACTACTTACTATGTAATTCCACTTATATGACATCATCAGAAGACAAAACTACAGTGATGGAGGGCAGATCCACGGTTTCTAAGAGTTAGGCTTGGGGGAAGGGTTAAGACTGCACAGGGGTAGAACAAAGATTTGGGGGTGATGGAATTATTCTGTAACTTGATTGTGGTACTATCTACATGAATCTATGTGTGTGTTAAAACTCATAGAATTATATACGAAAAAAGTCAGTTTTACTGTACATTAATTTTTAAATTAAAAAAATATTTATGAGGAACATGTGTGGGAATGGAGCCTCATGGACCTAGAACAGGGAGGGAGGAACTTAATTTTAGATTAGGTTAAATTTTCAATGTGTGAACACCTACTAGGGAGTCTGGATGCAAAATATTGACTCAAGCAACTGGGAAGGATTCCATTTATTTGCTTGGTGGATGGAGTAAAACTAGAGTCAACAGTAGCCTATATGAATCTGAAATGCCAGAAAGAGGGGCGCCTGGGTGGCTCAGTTGGTTGAGCATCCAACTTCAACTTCAGCTCAGGTCATGATCTCACAGTTCATGGGTTCCAGCCCCGCATCAGGCTCTGTGCTGACAGCTAGCTCAGAGCCTGGAGCCTGCTTCAGATTCTGTGTCTCCCTCTCTCTCTGACCCTCCCCTGCTCATGCTCTCTCTCTCTCTCTCAGAAATAAATAAAGCACTCTAAAAATTTAAAAAAAAAAAGAAATGCCAGAAAGAACTTGATATAATATAGAAGAACCCTAAAACCTGTGGGGATGAGACTGTAAGAGCAGAGTTATATGTTCACAATTCCTACCCCGAAAATAACCCACAAGAGGGCTCAGAAGACAAATCTCTTCACCATGGTATTGAAAAATAAGTTGTCAATAAAGAGCAGCAACACCCTATAGAAGCCCATTAGTAGCTATCCACTATAAAAGTAAGAAGTACTGCCATTATCATGATCACCTTAGTTTAGGTGACATGATAGAAACTTAGAATAACAAGGATCTAACAGATGTACTCAACTACCAGAGCAAATGTATAGTTACCAAAATACGCGACAGAGCCAAAATAACAAACAGATTGGTTTTACCTATAGGGGTGTTTGGAGATAATTACGTCTCTATGACTGAAATAAATGGAATACCCCTGAAGTTCTACTTAATGCGTATGACCAAAAAAAACCAAAAAACCAAAAAAAATAAACAAAAAACCCCTAGGCTTAGTAAGCAGAGAAGATTGATTTGAGCCACCATTCTAGAGACTCACCCAATTCCCAGACCTAAATCAGTTCAAGGAGCCAGAGTTTTCTGATTGAAAAGGAGACTGGTGCCCTTAAAAAAGAATTATGTAGCAACATCAAAGCATGTACCATCAAACTTTCACCTCACTGTTACCAGAGGGACATAAAATACATTTCAACGTAACTGTACACTAGGGAAAAAAAGAAACTCCTAGGATTTTGGGGGGTTATATGATCATGGCTCTGAACTAGTACCAATCCCTGGCAACACAGAATATCACTCTGGTCCACTGCCAAGGTAGAGGCTTGTGGAAGTAAGGGTGACTGGCGTTGGATGTGAGTCCCACCTCGGCTATTCCACCAGTTCATGACTGTGTAGTTGGAATAGGTAAGACTTAACCCAGAAGGCTGCCTGCTTTGTGTGGGATACAAAGCAAGAGAAGGCTCTGTGGAAGGCTCCTGATGAAATGCAAAACGATGCCACCATCATGAACTAGAGATTGCCAACCAGCATTAGGGTGGATCCAAAAACACTTCATGACCAGCTGGAAGTGGTATGCAATGTATAAACTTAGCTGATCCAAAAGACACAAGAAATTTGCATGATCTCCCAGGGTGTCTACCTTCTCCAAATTTCCATCCTTTCTTCAACCATGTCATAGCCTTCAGAGGGGTTCCAAATGATGGAGACCTGGGTGGCTCAGTCAGTTAAACACCCAACTCTTGATTTCAGTTTAGGTCATGTTCTCATGGTTAATGAAATCAAGCCTTGCATCAGGCTCTGCACTGTTAGCTTGGGATTCTCTGTCCTTTCTCTCTGTCTGCCCCTCAAAATAAAGTGCTCTCTGTCTCTCTCTCAAAATAAAGAAATAAACATTAAAAAAAAAAAAGAGAGGTGTTCCAAATGACGAGTTGACTGGAAAGGTAAAAACTAGTACCTGATTTTTAGGTAGCTCTGCACACTCTGGGGGCATCAGATGAAAATGGACTATCACCCCACATAGAGATAGTCCTACAGAACAGTGAGGAAAAGAAATATCACCCCTAGGCAGACTTCTAAGGGCACATCTCAGGCTCTGCTGTGTATGGAAAGAGACATACCCTGGAGTGCAGATCTTCTAGGTCTCATGGGCAGTGGCTAATGGTTTGAGCAGACGTGTGGCTAGCAATATGGAAGGATTAATGACAACAAGTACTGGAGAAGAGGCATGTGTGGACGGACCTCTCAGAATGGACACAGTATGAATACTTTGTGGTTCCTACTAAGGGGGAAGCTCGCAATATGAGGGTGGATGAAATAAGCTGTTCTGTAGATGCCAAGGCCTCTTTCTTCAACCACCCTTGATCACTCAACGGCTCATAGAAAATATGACTGTGGTGACAGAGATGGATACTACGCATGGGCTCAACAACAAGGACTTTCCCTGATGGAGAAAATGACACTGGTAGGCACACAACTTGCTAGCAGTTCTAACCACCTGGGATCCCTGGACAAGTCACACACCTTGACAGACAGCCAACCATCTTTGGGCAGACTGATTGCATTGCAGTCTCTTCTCCCTGGAGGGGGAACTAATTTGTTATTACTAGAACAGATACTTATTCTAGGTTTGGGCTGAATTGTGCATCTACAAAATTCATATGTTGAAGCTGTAACACTCAGTACCTCAGATTATGACTCTGTTTGGCGACAAGGTCTTTTAAAAGGTCACAAAGGTAAAACAAGGCTGTTAGAGTGGGCCCTAGTCCAATGTGACTCGTGTCTTATAAGAAGAGGAAATCTGGTCCTGCAAAAAGACATCAGAGATAGGTGAGCACAGAGGAAAGGCCATGTGAAGACACATGGAGAAGACGGCCATCTGCAAGCCAGGGAGAGAGGCCTCAAGAAGAAACTAAACTGACTGACATTTTGACCTTAGACATCCAGCTACCAGAACTGTGAGAAAATAAATCTCCGTTGCTTAAGCCACCAGTCTGTGGTATGTTGCTATGGTGGCCCTAGCAGACTAATACATCTTCCTTCCCTACTATGCTTCCAAAAATCACATAATTCATGGACTTATTCAAAATCTGGACATCTGTTAAACACTGCTCCTCACCAAGGAATTCATGTACACCGAGTTAATTGCGGTGATAGGCTCATATGTGTAATATTCACTGGTCTTTCCCTGTATTCCATCGTCCAAAAGTAACTAGCCTTATAGAACAGAGGAATGAGCTGTTGACGGGAGGGCATCAGCAGACAGACATTTGGTGAGGCTGAGGTGTTGCCCTATAAAATTCAGTCTATTCTTTAAGTTAATGATGACTATCTCACCCCAAGAAACAAAAGGTAAAAGTAGGGGTAGCTCCCTTCATTATGATACCTGATGAACCACTTGCTAAGTTTTTGCTTTCTGTGACTTTGGGCTCTGCCAGTTTAAAGGTCTTTGAACCAATGGGAGGGATACTTTTACCAGGAGACAAAATAATGGATCCATTGAATTGGAACCAGAGACTTCCATCCGGACATCGGAGACTTATCATGCCCTGTTGGAAAAAATGACTGATCCAGATTATCAAAGTAGCCTGCTGCCGTACATGTAGGCAGAAAGGACTATTTCTGTAAACCATAAGGGATTCCCTGGGGCACCTCTAAAATTGCCATGTCCGGTGATAAAAGTTAACAGAAGGTAACTTCTAACCCCATGCAGGCAGAGCCAGGAAGTATTCAGATTCCCCAAGAGTGAAGATTGAGTCACCCCTCCAGAGAAAGAATCATAGCCAATGGACTCTTTTGCTGAGGACAAAGAGAACATGAATGTGTAGCAGAGAAAGGACATTTATAAAGACTAGCTGTAGCCTGTGGCCAGTTTCGTACATAAGTTCTGCAGTAATTATCCATAATTGCTTCTCTGTCTGTTGTATCGTGTACACATCTATGTATATTCAACATATTTTCTTTTTTCTTCCTTCTCCCTTTTCTCTACTAGTTTATATAGGCCATGTGTGTTTACAATTTAGCCCACAGGCCACAGAATATCAGTGTGATATTATGGCAGAACTACAGGAGAAATGCCTATCACCCACTCATTTCTGGAATCAGCAACTAATGAAACTTTGGGTCTTTCCTTTGGGGAAGTGGATTATCATCGCACAAGTGACAGTTGTATGATGTTGGGCAAGCACAGATTACTGTGGTTGGAAATGTAAGTATCAAAACAGGGCCCACACTGACACTTGTGGTGAAGGAGTGGATTATAGTGACATCTATAACTTTTGAACACTTCCACACTGCAAATCCTGCCTTTCTAAGATATAATAAAAAAACAGTGCTTTCCAATCTCCCTTTTAAGTAAGGTAGAGGCATGAGATGAGCTTCCTGCAAACAGATGCACCTGCAGGAGACTCAGAAAGCAGAGGGGACAATGGTGTAGTTGCAGCTGTTATGAGGTCTTAGGCAGATCTGCAGAAGCTATAACAGAAGGAGGTAGAGTGGAGGTCCAATCGGTGCTTTTGTAGGGCTTAAGCAGAAGATCACAGCATCTGCAGGATTTCTAGATGATAAAATAATGTCATCAAGATCTTGCTATATCCGTCTCTGTCTGCAGGCATCGCTTTCCTCTGCACCGGACTTCTCTGGATTGGGTTTCTCATATGCGTTCTCCCCCCACAGTGGCTTCTGACAGCTCCAATCCAGTAGAAAAAGAGTTTCTCTTTCCAAAAAAAAAGTCTATGGATTGAATCTCAATGATCCAATTTGGGTCACATCACTGAACCAACTGCAACAGCCAAGGGGACAGAATATGCCAGACCTGGGTAATGTGCATACCCTGAACAGGTATGAGAACAGGATGAAGTCTAAAGGGAAGAACAGATTTTTCCCATATATTTCTTCCCTTGTATTTTATCTCCCAAAAGCAACTGGCCATTGAATAAAGCAATGGCCTCTTGAAGTCATGTCACCGATGGTGAGGTTGAGGGTCCGCCCCACACAATGTGCCATATGCTTTAGGTTTGCAATGACTAACCTAAAGGTAACTCTCAAACTCAAGTCAGGATGTAACTAAAAGCAAAGATAATGGACGGCGGGCAGCGGAAACAACAGCTATCCACCAGGCAGGAGGTTCTGGCTGCTCCCTCTGGCTACAAGTGGGATAGAGACTGGCAAGCCTGGAAGCGAAGATCCTGACGCTTCTCACCATGTGGTCCCAACAGCACCTTCAGTTTGCCGGACTAAAATTCAGAGGTCCCCATTGCCAATTCTATTGTCTGTGAACTTGGGAATCTCCCTTACCTTTTCTGGGCCTCTATCCCCTTCTTTGCCAGGTGAAGACCTAATAAAGCCTGCCTTTTGAAGATTCAACAAAACTCATAAAACCGACTAAAAATCTGTAAAGCACTCCAGAAATGTAATGGATCATCTTTATCGCTCCAAGGAAGCCAAGGATGACCCGAGCCTAGCTCATCTCATTTGCCAAATAATGGGGAAATTGAGGTACATGGAAGAGGTAAGACAAACAGAGGAGGTTAGATTAGAACCACGGTCCCCATGCCCTTCACCACACAGAGAGAGCAAATCCACCTCTTTCTAGGCTATGATCACATTTTTCTGAGCTCTTCCCCTTGCCAGGATAATAGCAGGGAGGCTCCAACCAAAGGCTTACACAATAAATAGGTTCGACACAGAACTCCTCAATACAAACATTTCTTCTAGGAAAATAATTGGATGAAAAGGCAAAGATTCCTACAGAAGGAAATCTATTGCGGTAATTATTAAGATAACAAAAAGTTTGAAAGTAAATGCCCTGCAGTGAGGGACTGATTACCTAGTTACACAAATGGTGGTATTATCTCTTCAGTGGCATACCAGGAGGTCAAGTAAAATATGGATATTATATAGAAAGATATCCAGGATATAATGGCTGAAAAGAGCACGTACACTATGATCCTGTTTTTATCAAACAATCACAGATGTATTCATATGCATAGACAAAGATTCAAAAGATACACAGTGGAGTCACATCATACATGCATTCAATTTCTCTGAATTCAACGCTTGTTCATACCACGCCATGGGGGAGGGGCGGGGGACAAAGAGACAGAACAACCTCAGTAGAGGACCTGTGATCTGCCACCCTCCTCGCTACGATGGGGACACCAGGCTGCTGAAATTTCAGTCCCTCTCGGTTCCCATCTGCCTTCCAGAACATGAGCATCTGTTGAGTGTGCCTCGAATGTTTCATGATGTGTATTTTTCATACTACCTGTCCCCTAAATGCAAGCCAGCTACTTTTTCTGGAGCCCAATCAACAGAACAGTGATGTGGTGCTGTCTCAGAAGGAAGTGGTTAGGTTGTACGGATTGAGAGGGCGTATGCCCACTCCTAATGTGACACATTCCTGAAGAACTGCCCAAGGTAATTTTCCTCCTCGAGGACCCACCTGCCACCACCCTGCCTATGCCAGGTCCTATTCAACAAAGTGCGGACAGTGGGGATCTCTGGCTAAGGCTGTTTTTTTTTTTTTTTTAAATTTATGATCATCTATATGGTCAGGTTTCCTAAAATGAACATATATTTCTGTGATATATTTTTTATATTTTATATTTTTGATATCACATATATATTTTTTTTTAATTTTTTTTTTAATGTTTTTATTTATTTCTAGGAGAGAGAGAGACAGTGCGAGCAGGGGAGGGTCAGAGAGAGAGGGAGTCACAGACCGAAACAGGCTCCAGGCTCCGAGCTGGCAGTCAGCACAGAGCCCGACGCGGGGCTCGAACCCACGAACCGCGAGATCATGACCTAAGCGAAGGTCGGACGCTTAACCGACTAAGCCACCCAGGTGCCCCTGATATCACATATATTTTATGTGCTAAGTATTGTTTATTTATTTTTGAGAGAGAGCACAAGCAGGGGAGGAGCAGAGAGAGGGAGAGAGAATCCAAAGCAGGCTCTGTGCTGACAGCAGCCAGCCCAACGTGGGGCTCGAACTCACGAACCGCGAGATCATGACCTGAACCAAAGTCAGACGCTTAACTGACTGAGCCACTCAGGAGCCCCTTAAAGGATAGGTAAGTCCCCTTATCCTAGTGGGTACTTGAGCAAGCACCCTCCAGAAAGTTCCATCTAGGCATCTCAGCTTTGCCAACCCACAAGGGCAGCTTCCTGTCAGGTGTCTATAGGCTGTCCTGCTGTGGCTTGCAGAGCTGCTCTCCCTTTCTCTTGGCCCTTATCAGTGAGGATCTTCGTGGGTGATAGCATTAGGCCAGGCAGGGAGCCCTGGATGGCTGCAGGGCCCAGGGTGCCAGGCGGCTCGGGGCCATCTCGGCCCATCACTCCCAGGCTCCATCAACCCTTGTTAGTCCTCATTACCAGCCCAAGCCCAGACAGGCTGCCTCCACGCTGGGTCCTTGATTTTTCTATTTTGAGAGGGTTACTCAGGCCAAATCATCAAATCGAGTTATGTCCCTGACGTCTTCAGTTTGCAGTGGGCTGACGGTTCCCCTCCGCCTGTCCCCATGGGCTGGGGGCCCTACCTGGTCCCTGGCAACACAGAAACACATTCTCTCATGACACAACCCCCCCATATGCTCAGCCACAGACCCACACTCACACTCACACACACTCACACACACACACACACACACACCCTCATCAGCTCACAAACACACTCTTTCAACAGTACTCACACAAATAATCATAACAACGTGAACATCCATACTCAGGGGTCCTCAGACATCATGAGAGACCCAGGCCATGTGCAGTTTTGAGGCTTCCAGAATATTAGGGAATGAGAAATTGCTGCAACCAAGTCCCCATATTTGTAGCTTTCTAAATGTTAACATTTAACAAATTATCATCATGTGTTTTAAATGCAATATAATTGTGTTATCCACAAAATAATCATAGGATTTATGAACTATTAATTCTTAGGGTGCTGCAGGCAGTATACTTCGGTAATGCAATGTGCTCAGAGCCCTGTGATGAATGTCTTCTCCTCTCCATCTTGTCAGCATATCTCGGACGGCGAGTGTAACCTCATTTGGGGATAATATCAAGAGCCCATATCTGAGGCCCTCTGAGCGTGTGAGGCTCAGCCAGATGGCTCCTGTCAACTCCCGGACACACACTCACACCAGGGAGGCCACGTTCCCACGCTCACTAACACCCACGGTACCCACCCACACCACCCAGGAGAGAATCCAGGGTCCTGTGGTTCACCAGTGATCTCCATTACCTTGTGACAGTCATAGCCATGTCTCGGGGCCGGGAGGGGCCCCTTGTGGCATCTGCTCCAGCCCCTCTCAGGACAGAGTCTTCCCTGGTTGCCCCGGGATGTCTGGCCACACTGCCCTGTCACATCATTCCTGCCATGGCAGCCTGGACTGGCATCTAATGGGAAGGTCCTCCTAGAACTTCCGTACATCAGCATCCTCATCCTCTTCCATCATGGGAGCAGACATCAGCCATCTCCACTCCATCCGGGACTTCTGTTCCATCCACTTGCATCTGGGCAAGTGTTGTACACACACAAGTGTGCACACGCACACACGTACACACGCTCACACCCGTACCTGTACACACAGGCTTTGAAAGAGAGTGCGGCATTAGGGGAAGACCCTGGCCCTTAGAAGCAAACAAACCACTATTTACAGTTCTCTTCCTTATGAGTGGTCATTTGTCCTCTCTCTTTTTTTTTAATGTTTTATTTATTTCTGAGAGAGAGAGACAGCATGAGCAATGGAGAGTCAGAGAGAGAGAGACACAGAATCCGAAACAGGCTCCAGGCCCCGAGCTAGCTGTCAGCACGGAGCCCAATGCAGGGCTCGAACCCACAAACCGTGAGATCGTGACCTGAGCCGAAGTCAGACACTTAACCAACTGAGCCACCCAGGTGCCCCATGTCCTCTCTAAGCCTCGGTTCTCTCTATCTTTAAAGTGCACGCAGAAGAAACCTGCCTCATAAGTCATTGGTGGGATCTCCCTGAGATATTTCTAAGAGCACCTAGCAAACTGCCTGGCACGTCATTTCTTTGCTATATACGATGCTCTTTTCTATTAGTTCCTGTGCTTGAGACTCACATTACAAAATTACTATCCCTCTTGGAGCAAAAATGTCTTAAATTCAAAGAAAAGTTTGCTCGTCCATGTAATATGGGACAAAGAGCACCAAAATAGGAAACTAATGCCTGAATGCCAGCGCCAGTTCTGCCAAAAATGAGTTGTGTGCAACTGGCAAGCATCAAACACATTCAATCTCAGTTTTCCTATCTATGAAAGGGGTACATTGGAGGAAATCCCTTGGGCACTCTTCAGAGGCAGTGTTCTAGAACTCTTCTCAGAGGCAACTAAGTCTCTTACCCAAAGTGCACACTGACTTTCCCAGACTGGCCCAGGGAAATCAGTAAACTAGACCTGAGAGCAGGTGTGTCTGATCCTGTCTGCACTCCTAGCCCCTCGGCATGACCATGGCTCTGTCACGGCACGGGAAGCCATATCCCTTCCACATCCTGCCTGCTGAGCCACAGTGAGCCTCATGGGCGTGAAATGCATGCGGACTGCACTGAGTTGGAGGGTCCAGGAGCTGGGTGGGATGGGCGGCCAGGAGCAGAAGTGGTCAGGGAAGCCTCCAAAACAGAGTTGAGGAAGGAAGGAAGGTTGGATTTGCAAAGTCAGAGATGGGAACCTCGAGAGCTAGGACAGTCTGGAGCGAGCTGGCATGTGGTGTGTAAAGTGGACAAGAGAAAATGGCTCCAGACCAGCTTTGGGGGGTGCTAGCTTATGGCAAAGGGCAAGCTGCAGAGAGGTTGGCAAACCCTTGGCCATGGCCCTGGGAATCATTAGGGCCAATGCTGGTAGAGCGAGGCTGGGAGGGGAAGGCAGAGAGGAGGAGATGACAGTGCTCTACAAGCCGGTCCACTTCTCAGCCATTCCTAAGACGTTCCCCAGGAAGTACCGATAATGGACTTCAGCCAGGAGAAACCCTGTCCTCATCCAGGAATGAGGAAACAAGCACAGAAGACAAGGAAATGCTTGCCATTCCTTAAAATCCTTTCTGGAGGCTTTTGCACTACAACCTCCAAACGGATGCTTTTCCGCGACTGGCCCAGCGCCAAGGTGCCCAAAAGGATCTGTCACTGGCTGAAGCAGCCAGACCTGACAAAAAGGACGTTTCAGGGCCTTTCCTGGCACCCACCAGCCAGTGAGACCAGAACCAGCCAGGCTCTGCACACGCTCTCCAGCTCTTCAGTCACAGAGGGACCATTTAATATCAGTCTTCAATACCTTCAGTAGAATAGATATGTATACCCTTTGAAGCCAGGGGGACTTGGGTTCAAATCCCAGCTTCACCTTTACTAGTTGGGCAACCTTGGAAGATTCTCTTAATCTCTTTGTTCTCCACTACTGTCTGTAAAACAGGCACGAATAATCCCTACCTCTCATGTGAGGTGTTTATGAGATCCTAGCTTATGTCTGTCACATGGTGAGGACCCAATAAATGGTGGTCTTCTTTCCCTCTCCTCTTCTGCCCTCATCGGCCCCATCGCAAATCTTAATGTGGCTGGTGGCCTCGCACATGTCAAAGAGAAGTCCCCTGGGGTGTCCCTGAGTCTGTCTCAGGTGAGCACACCTGAGCATTCACATTGCTTGTCTTTGGGTTTAGGGTGTCATGGGAGTGGGTGTCCTGGAGGGGCCAGGGCCCCTCCAATTCTCAGGTCAGCGGGGCCTCCACCTCCTTGCACAGCTGAGGACAGGGAGTCACTTGTTGTCCTGGGAAGCTGTCAACCAAGCTCAGCACTGTCCTGGGAAGCTGAGCAACCAAGCTCAGCACTGTGTCTGAGCACACAGCCAGAGGCCACACTTAAAAGGCCATTAATTAACCACTGTTGTGCGGGATGACTTTGTTTTTCCTGATAAGAGGTACAGTTTGCTGATAAGAGTTTCCCACCTAGGTTCCTGTCTATCCCCCAGCCTTAGCTGTTTGTTCCCTGTGTGTATATTCAGTGGCACATTATGCCGTCAAGAGACATCTGCTAGGCTCATTGGCCAAGCCCTTGGGTCATAGCCCAAAGGACTCTCTGCCCTTTCCTCCTGGTGAGAGGAATCTTCTGCACTGAGGGTCCCTCCAGGGTCTTTCTGAGCTTGGGGGAAATCCATGCACCAACCACACCCTGGTCTACTCCCATCTTGTGTGACCACCAGTTCAAATATCCAAGCAGAAGACGTCCATATCCCGTGGGTGGCTCGTTATCATCCTTGGTCTGGCTGGATATTAGAGAAGCATCATATGTTGGGTAAAGTGGGGTCCTGGAATTTGCCTACCTCTCCCACCTTCTACTCACTTCCACTCATTCTCATGACTTACATTCAGAGCTTGCTCAGACACCTGCTCTCAGCCCTGTAGCATCTCCCTAGGCTTCACGTATTGCTCTCTCTGTTTGGAATGTCCTTCCTGTCATTCCCCAACTCCTCCAGTTCAGGGAGGGCTTCCTGGAGGCAGTGAGTCTGGGGATGAGTCTGGAGAGATGTGCTGCATCACCATTTCCCTGCCTAATTCCCATTCGTTTCCCCAAAGTGGGGCATGTAGCTCCCCCCAGAAAGCCCCCCCCCCCCCCCCGCCCCAGGCATCCTCCCCTCCAGCCAGGTCAGGGGCCGCATCGGGTGGCCCTCTTCAGGGACCGCTTTGGTTTTGGGGTTGAGACGTGTATCAGGAAACAGGTGGCACACTCAAACTAGCTAACTGAGGAGAGTTCAGTAAAGGAACTGTTTACAAAGGTGCAGACAGGGTTCAGAGAGAAGAGAGAGAGATGGGGCCTGCACGTGGGGCTAGCCCAGAGGGCAGCCTGCACCACACGCAGGGCGACAGGAGACCAGCGGGAAGCCATCAGCAGGACCAGGCAGGAGGGCGGAGAAGGAGCCGCAGGGGTTCGTGGGGGGTGATTCCGCATATCGGAATGACAGCAGAATGATAATATTTGCTCTGTGTCCATACTTCAATTAATACTCTCAGTTGATGTTTTGTAATCCGTGTATACGTAGTTTACATTTGGAAGGTATTAAGGTTTTAGTGTCACTGATTATTTAAAAATGAATTTTAAATACTTGATTTTAAAGTACCAGTATTAACACTAGCATTTCAGCATCGCGTGAAACAAATACTAAGCCCTAGTATTATCATTTTGTCCCGATATTGAAAATCAGCATTGTTTTAGCTGTGAGGCAGGGAGAAACCAGCCCAAACCGGCTTCCCCAGTCTGAGGGTTCCAGGCCCAGTTGGGCTGCAAGGGCCTGAGCAATGTCACCAGAGCTTGGTGACTCCATCCTGTTACCTGGCCCTCTCTGGTCTCCCCCATGGTTCTCTTAATTCTCAGACAGGCTCCCCTTCGGAGTCACTGGGGGGCTGTAGCAGCTCTAGACGTCCGAGCCACTCACCTCAATGTCCAGCGGAGAGAAGCCTCCGTCCCGGAAGTCCCCTGAAAGCTCGTTGCCTCTCACGGGCTCCGGAGGGGAGCCTTGTCCATCATCACGGCAACCCTGTGATCTGACTCGTGAGCTTCAACCACCCTGGGGCCCCAGCACGGGCTCAGCTTTTTCTGAAAAATAAACATTGAGGATGGGAAGGACGTGGTTCCCCCAAAGCATAAGGAGTTATCCCCCAAAAGTGAGCTCTGAGGTCGAGTGAGAAAACAACAGATAGCGACCTTAGCCATGCCTGTTTACACTTCCACAGACTCCTGGACTTCCCTCATAAGCGACTCAATTCACACTCTTTTTTTTTTTAATGTTTGTTTATTTTTGAGAGAGACAGAGCGTGAGCAGGGGAGGGGAAGAGAGAGAGGGAGACAGAATCCGAAGCAGGTTCCAGGCTCTGAGCTGTCAGCACAGAGCCCGACGTGGGGCTCAAACTCACGAACCATGAGATCATGACCTGAGCTGAAGTTGGAGGCTTAACCGACTGAGCCACCCAGCCCCTCAATTCACACTCTTAAAAACAAAAAAAAAAAACCCAAAAAAACACAAATAAGCAAACGCCCTCTCTCTCTGACTAAACTCCTAGAGGACAGAGGCTGTCTTGTCTTCCCAATCCCTGGGAGGTGCCTGGTATTCTGTGTTTCCTGCACACTTGTTTGTAGAGCGCACACATGATCACAAGTGCTCAGTGAGAATGCCTTTGCCTGTGGCCACCTACCCAATAGGCTGGAGCTCTGTACATAGACTCGAGTGCACCTAGGAATTTCCATGGCAGTTTTATCAAACACAAACTTCCTGGCCCCAATTCCAGAGATTCTGATTGGAGATGACTGGGGTGGGGTCTGAGGCTCTGTATTTCCGGAGAGCTCCTGGGCGGTGCTGCTGCTGGTCTGGGACTGTCCTGGAGCAGCACTGCTCTGGGGGACCTGCAAGGGAGGCCCTGAGCGTCGGGGCAAGAGCATTGTTCTGGCCAAGGGTCGGATTACCCTCCGTGATAAAACAATATATTCAGAATGATGCTCCAGTGACTGCTATATTAAGTGAGCACTTTCAAATGGCTTTGCTCGATGGGGCTTCTAATGAAAGGACTAGAATTTTCAAAACTATCTGGTAAAAGATTTATCCAATTAAAGTGATTCAATTTTTAAAGGTATTTGTCCCTTCTAGAGGCGAAGACATGCTTTTCTAATTAAAAGCTAATTACTGGCTAATATGCTGGTCTCACTGTGTTCAGCACAATGGAGCAGAGGAGCCAGAGGCCTGGAGGCTATGTGAGAAACCCCAGGAGTAAAGAAAGATGGGCACNAAAAAAAAGAAAGAAAGAAAGATGGGCACTTCTCCCGCCCATCCCTCTGGGTCTCGCATAATGAACCTTACACCTCTTGTCTTCATTCATTCAACAAACATCTTAAGCCTTTTTTTAAAAGTTTGTTTATTTTGAAAGAGAGAGAGAGAGAGAATGAGCAGGGGAAAGGCAGAAAGAGAGAGGGGTCAGAGGATCTGAAGCAGGCTCTGCGCTGACAGCAGAGAGCCAGTCAGGGCTTGAACTGCTTAATGACTGAGCCACCCAGGCACCCCAAGCCTTTTTTTAAAGAGATTTTAAGTTCCTGCGTAAACCAGATCATGTCACCCCCTTGCTTAAGACCCTTCAAAGCCTCCCAATTGCATAGGATAGGTACAAAGCTTTCACATGGCCCATGGGGACTAATCAGGCCCCTCCTCATCTCTCCAGCCACATCTTGTACCACATGCTTCTTCTCTTAAGGACCAGCCAGACCAGGTTTCTCTCTTTTGGTTCTTCCAGTGCACTGAGTCTTTTCCTGCCTCAGGGCCCTTGCACATGCTGCTTCTTCCACCAGAAAAGCCTTTCCTGAAAAGTCATACTCTTGCCTAGACCTTCCCTGATCACTCCTCCCTCAGTCTATTCTTTTAGAGAATCCATAAGTGAAACAGATTTCAGATTGCAGAAACATACCCAAATACAGATAAAAATATAGCACGTGGTCAACATAACATTTCGAATCAGTATAACAAAGGACATAGTATTTAACAATTGATGTTGGGATAAACTGTGTCTCTACCTGGAAAAGAAAAGTTTGCTCTCAACCTATTCTTTACACCAAAATAAATTCCTGATGGAAGAAAAGTTCACATGCATAAAACAAAATCACAAAGAAGAACTTTTACATTCTTGGAGTGAGAAAGGCCTTTATCAAAGTATGATACAAACTCAGAAACTATGATAGGAAAGATTATTACACTAACATCACAAAAATAAAAATTTTCTTTAGGAGAAAAAGAGTCATTAGAAGAGTAAAAACTGAGGGAAATATTTGCAACGTGTATCACAGACAAAAGGCCAAACCCCTCAATATACAAAGAGCTTCTACAAATCAATAAGATCAACACTCCAGGAGGAAAATGTGGACAAGATAAAACAGCTCCCAATAATCGGAGTGGAATGGATTTTAAACATAACAGGATGTGAAAATTTAAATGAGATGCCATTTTTACCTCTCAGGTTGGGCAAGTTGACAAATCTTAATAACAGATTACTGGCAAGGGTGTGAAGCAGCTAACAGGCTCATTCTATGCATGTGATCTTTCTGAGGAAGTAAAACATAATGTTTAAAATGTGCAGAGTCATTAAGCCAGCAATTGCAATTGCAGAAAATTACCCTACGAATATGCTTATACATGTGTGAAATGACATATGTATTCGCTGCAGCATCGTTAAAAATTCAGAAGACTGAAAACAAGCTAAATATCTTTCAATATCAGATGAGTTAAATAAATCATGAAATAATCCATATAATGAATAGTATACAGCCTTTCAAATGAATGAGGCCGCTCCCCTGAATGGATGTGGAGTCTTCTCTAAGACACATTCTTATTACGGGGAAGAGCAAGCTATTGAAGAGGGTGCAGACCGTGCAAGAATGTGCCTTAAAAATAAAATGCTATGCATGCATATGCTTTTTTATACATTGATTAACTCTGGAAGGAAACACAAGGGGCTGGTAAGTGAGGTTGCCTTCCGGGAAGGGAACCGGGTGGGGGACTTCGTTTTCATGGCATACCCTCTGTAACTTTTGAATTCTGTATATACTATGGATCAAAATGAATTTCTGATTAAGAATAAATGAATTACAAGCCATTTCTCTGTAGNATAGTGGCACCGGGAGTGCCTTTTACTTGCTCTTTGTATTTTTCTATATTTAACCCTATTTCTTTAATGAGCATGTACTGATGTAAAACGGGGAGAAGAATCGGTTTTAAAAAGCATTGGCAGAGTCACTAATCGCTGTCTTTCCTGTTGAGCCGCGTGTGTTCCCAGCTGGTTAGGGCATGAAGCCCTGCAGCCACATCTGTTAATCCTGTGCCATCCTTGTAAAGTCCCTCTGAGCCTCTGCATGTGGCTTCGGGGGAGCAGGTCAGCCCAGCTGCTTGTCTGGCCCCACCCCAGGCAGGTTGGGGGCGGACCCTGTGCGTGAAGGACAGCAGAGCTGCTGGTGTGAGAGCCAGAGAGGGGCCCCCCCCCCCCCCNGACCACAAAAAAAAAAACAGCCAACGTTTGAACAGTACCCTGGAGTTTGCTAAAAGCATCTTACGTGACATCTTATTTGATTCTCACAACTGCACCGAAACGCCGCTCTGATTATTTCCCCCTTTTGAAAGCCGTTCTTCCAGAGAAAGTGACGGGTCCAGACTCACACAGCACCGTGTCCCAGGGTGAGGAGTTCAGTCCGAGCTTTCTATTCCAAACCAGAAGCTCTCTCCACTCCACTAAGCGGCTGTGGTGAACACTCAGAGTGCTCACCAAAATTGATCTCTTCTCCCTGGGCAAACGGCTAGATTACAGTTCCCTGCCTTGCTTGTGATTAACTGTGTCGTTGAATTAAACATGTCTCCTTATTCTGATGTCTCCGCATCTGGAGCTTTAACAGACTCTGGGGCAGCTGCCCTCCCAGAGTTAGCAGATTCCTAGAGATGGGCAACTCTCCTAAGAGTATGTCTGTCACCTGAAAACTAGCCAGTCCAAACCCAAGCCTCCAAACCCCTACTTTCCCTGCTCGTACACTGCGGGACACTATTTCTCTGCCCTAATCACTCTGGGGCCAGGTATTAGACGACTAGGGTCAGCCCCTAGTTGAGCCCCTAAAATTATTCAAAGTAGCCAGTCCTAAAGCAGCTTACTCTGCCTCACCCATCCCCCTCCTTACAAAAAATACAGTCAGGGCTTTTCACTCTCCCTCTGCCTCCTCACTGACCTTGCAGCTTTCTGTATGGTCCCTACGGCATGGTGCACCCCCTCCTCTTGACAACTATGGGTAGCAAACTCTTCTCAATGGCAGTCTGCTCCTTATCCCTTATCTTGGCCTCACCAATGGAATGTGATCAGCACTGAAAGATGACACACTTCCAGGGATGATCCACAAGAGCCCTGTATAAGTCTCTTCCCACCCCCCATCTGTCTCTGTCTCTCTCTCCCACCCTGCCTCCCTCTCCTTCTCTCTCCCTGTCTATTAGCGGGATGTAGAGCATCCCACCCAACAGAGAGTACTTTTAGGCCCTAGGGGATGATGTTTGCAAAATGCAAGGTGTTTGCATGCTCGAATTACCACATGGGAGGCTACCTGTCAGACACACGTCAATACTGCGATCTGAGCAAAAAACTAAACCTCTGTTGTATTAAGACACTGCAACCTTGAGCTTCTCTGCTACAGCAGTTGGACTATCCTGACAAAACAAGTTGGCTTCCACCTCCTATCACATCCCTGTTTCCCAAACCTCTACCCCCTCGTCTCTATTCCCCCAAGGCCTTGAAGCTCCCCAGCTCCCCTCAGATTGCCTAAGTCTCCCTAGAAGAGCATCCAATTATACCAAGTATATTCCCCCAAATTCAGTTCCACAAACGCTGCCTCGGCACCTATCACATGCTGGGCACAGAACAGGACGTGAGATAAATGTCACAGTCCTATGAGAGGGCTGGGTGTCAGCTCCTGGAGATCAGGAGGTAGGATGTGCCCTGAGGACACAGGGCTGGAACAGAGAGTATCTGCCGCCTTGTATTACAGACTCTTTGATTGCGAGGTGTGCAGGTTTCAACATCAAAAGAAAGGGAGAAAGAGGAGGAGGTAAGAGAGTGACAGGGCAATTACTGAGACTCAAAGAATAGAGACAAAACCAAGTAGGAGCCAAGGGGGGCTGGGGAGCAACTTGAGGAACTCCAGTCACAGGAGAGGGGTGTTTAGGGGCAGGAGAGGGGTGTTTAAGGGCAGGAGAGGGGTGTTTAAGGGCTCCAAAAGCATAAGGAAGAGCCGTGCAGACCAGCAACACTCCAGTCCCGTGTGGCTCTGGAGAAAACACTAGAGCTGTTTGCTCTCTGTCCCTGAAACCAAGCCTCACTTCAGAAAATCCTGGAAACATCCAGAAGCTCAGCCCTCCCCGGCATCCCCCGCCCAGTTAAGAAGCATTTGTGTCTCCGCCCTGGTCCCTGCCTTGCGCCCACCAGACTACTGACGCTCCTCCATCATGGCCACATAGGACTCAGAGGTACACACATGCGTTTGGCAAACCAGCAGGGTTTGCGGCAAGGAGCTGGGAACGCAGGAGGTGTGAGATGCTGTTCTAATCAGGGAGCGTTTGGCTGCAAGGAACAGAGATGCCTCAAATAAGCTCAACTACTAGAGGGTTTTATTGAAGGATGATCAAGAAAACTGAAGGAAGTACTGAGCAGGAAGTGAAAGTAGTGAGCAGGAAGTGAAAGTCCTTCTCACAAGAGCTGGAAAAGCATTCCCCCATTCAGAGCTTCTCTGTCCCTCCCTCTCTCCTGTTTCTGGTGTCATGACTGCGTGTCCAGTTCATACAGTAGAACAGCTTCATCTAGCCACTCAAGGCACAGGCTTTCCACGGGCATCCACGGGCCCACTCAAGCTTGGGCTCCGCAGGACTCCCCACTCAGTGCCCCGCAGCTCATCGCCTCGGCCCCTCAGGGCCTTCGTTTCACATTCTTGACAGCCGATGTGATCACATTAGGTCATGTGTCCACCCCTGGTCTAATCAGTTAAGGTCAAGGGAGAGAGACTGCATGGAACAAAGAGCTGCCCCTTCCAGCAACTAGCTGCCCCACGAGATGAATAAGTAGATTACAGAGGCAGAGACACAAACTCACTCACATGACCACTGCAGAGTGGCTCCGGCGCTCAAAATCCTCACCATCTCCTGGAAGAGCTTGACCTCGAGTAGATGCTTCATCAAGGAAATGAGAGTGAGGCATCAGACCCATTTCCCAGAGAGGAGCAATGAGCCCAAAGCAGGAAGTCCCTCTGGCAGGGGAGGAATTCAGCGGGAGCCCTATTGGAGCCATCTACCCACACTTCACACAGACCCAGTCCTTGCCCCCCAGTGAACAGCAATGACATTTGGTCCACCTGGGCCTGTGGCCCAAAAATAGCCCCTCGATCCTCAGCCTATCAGCAGAAACCTCTGCTGTGCTCCTATGGGAGCAGAATGCCAAGTTAGAGGTGGCTTCCCGACCCAACCAAACAATACCGTCCCTGCTCCCTAGAAGCATAAATGCCAGTACTCGCCACACTGATCTAAAAGCATCTGAGATGTTTTTAGATTGTAAATACAGATTGTAAAGGGAAAAAAGGTAGTCGCAGCGGGGGCAGGAAGGCCGGGCTAGAAGTGCAGAGCCCTGGCTGCCTGTCCTGACCCTGAAACCAGCTCACCGAGTGACAGTGGACAAGGTCCTTCTCTGCTGGATGACCTCCGTGGTCTGCCCTTGCAGTGTCTTGGGTGGAGGGTCATCCTGGACAGGGTTAGAGGGGTGGTATGTAAAACAGAAGATGGCTCATGCTTTCCCCTGCTTAGGAAACAGTCCCTGCATGAGGCTGGGTCCTGAAACTGGTTCAAAGAGGGAGGGGAGAGGGCAGTAAAAGGGACAGAGTTCTCAGGCTTCGTGCCACCTGAGAGCAAGGGGCTGCATCGCTGCCACGTACATGTGGCTGAACAGCAGACTGGTATCCTGCAGGATAGATATGGGCAGCCATGAAAAAGAAGGAAATCCTACCACTTACGACAACGTGGATGGATCTTGGGGGTGTCCTGATAAGGGGAATAAGTCAGACAGAGAAAGACAAATACTGCATAATCTCACTTATATGTGAAATCTAAAAAAAGCCAAACTCTTGAAAACAGAGAGTAGAATGGTGGTTGCCGGGGGCTGCAGAGTGGGGGAAATGGGGAGACGTTGGTCAGAGGGTACACATTTCCAATTATAAGATGAGTGAGTTCTGGGGTCTAACAGACAGCATGGTGACTAGAGTTGACGATACTGTAGTGCATGCTTGGAAGTTGAAAGAGGAAGTGAGAGTAAGTGATCTCTGTGCTCTCAATACCTCCTCAACAAAAAGGTAAGTATGTGAGGTGAAGGATGGGTTAACTAACCTTACTGTGGTGATCAAATCATCACCTTGTATACCTTAAACTTACATAGTGCTTTACATCAATGATATCTCAATAAAGCTAGAACAAAAGGTCCTGATGCTGCCTCGGGTCTTCGGCAGGTGTGGATACATATAGGGAGGAGCTATAGTGGTAGAAAGTCCACATGAAGTGAAATATTTGGTTTGCGTGGTCTTTTCTATAGAATCTCCAGGGAGCCGACTGGCAAGTCTTCATGGTATCCTGGGGTGAATTAGGGGCATTTCTGTCACAAGGCACACAAACTATCTTAAGCCAAAAGAGAATTTAGCAATACATGTAACTGAAAAGTTCAGAGGTAGTGCTAGCCTCAGGCATGGCTGGATACAGGCACTCAAAGAGTATCACCAAGCTTTTGTTCTTCATCTCTGCTTTCTCTAGATAGGACCCATTCTCATAAGGGATCTTCTGACAGTGCCACAAGATGACTACAGTGGCTCCAACACCACATACTTCCAGGTTCAAAGCCTACAAGAAAGTGTGGGTCTGCTTCCCCAGTATTGAAACAAATAAGAATCCTAGAGTTCAGTCTCAACAGCTCTGACTGGTCTGCCTTCAGTTATGTGTCAGTTCCCAAAGCAATTGCTGTCAGCAAGGGAATGAAGTGCACCCATTATATAAGCCTGAGCCTTATGCTCCACTCCTGGGGCTGGGGATGGAGTCTACTCGAGGCAGGAAGGGAGAGAGAAGTAGACTCTCAGAAGAAAATGGGAAAATGCCATTACAAGAAAAATGGGGAAAGAGTGCTTGAGAAGCAAATAACCTGTGGCCACTGGAGCAAGTTACCCAAACTGGACATGCTGCTAACAGTGCATTTCTGCTGCAGATGTAAATCCACGTGGAAAAGAATTCCATCACCACTACTTCTGACATGTCATAGCCTCCTCCCAAGAGCTGATTCTTCCTCATCGTTCTAACACCTGAAGTGCATAATACAGGATCCGCCTGGTAAACAATCGGGCTTAACACCTGCTTCTTGAATTGAACTGAGCCTCTGCAGTGGACCTAGTCACCATTAGCACTGTCTGCAGCCTTTATGTAATTTCCCAAGCTCTCCTGTACCCATTATCTAAAAACCCAGTAAAAATAGGCATTACTGGCCTTGTTTTCTAGATAAGAAAACTGAAGATCCGTGGAACTAAGAAGCTCATCAAGTCTAAGTGACCTGCCCAGCTGGTGAGTGTTGGAGCAGGACCTCACCCCAGCATTTCTGAACCTAAAGTAGGGGCTTTAGGTGTGGTCCTGCTGAGGAGCAAGGATAGGACCCGAGGGCCAGAGTTTCGGTCCCTGCTGCCCAAGCCCAGACAGAGTGAGACACAATAAACCGCTTCCCCCACCAAGCTGGCCAACAGGGCCTCCTTCCCCGTGGATCTGGAGAATGCTGCCATGTCATGTAGCCTGGGGACAGCAACAGTCAGCTGAACTCTGTGATGCCAGCTGACCTAACTGATCCTCCCTTAGTGCCCTCACCTCCTGCCACCCCTCAGGCCTCTACTGAGGCTGGGGTCAGGACAAGGCTAAGTTATGAACCTCATTTATGGACATATAAAATCCAAAGGTTTGTCTCCTCAAGATTCCGCTGAGCACACATTTTTAAAACAATGACTCCAGGGGCGCCTGGGTGGCTCAGTCGGTTAAGCGTCCGACTTCGGCTCAGGTCATGATCTCACAGTTCATGGGTTTGAGCCCCCCATCGGGCTCTGTGCTGACAGATAGCTCAGAGCCTGGAGCCTGCTTCAGATTCTGTGTCTCCCTCTCTCTCTGCCCCTCCCTCCCCTGCTCATGCTGTCTCTTCTTCTCTCTCAGAAATAAATAAAACATTAAATAATAATAATAATAATAATAGTAAATAAAAATAAAACAACAACTCCAGCCACTGGAAAACATGTCTTTCCATTTGGTGACTGCCTTTGAAAGGACACGTATGCTTCTGAGCATTTGTTGACTTAATACTTACAAATTAAATTTAGAATTTTTACAGCATTGATATTAAATATGTGTCACCTATTTTGAACTGTATATAAAAGTGTTTATAAGAACTGTACGCATTTCCGAGTATTTACTTAATCTCTGAAATTAACCTCTGAATTTCTGCAAAGTGCCTCGCTAAGCAAGTCATTTTTTTTCCCCTTCTTAATGTAGTACATAAAAATATGCACAGGAATTGCATTGTTTTTGAGCATTTATCTGCTCAATCAAAATTTGTGTGTTGGCACATTCATTTAACTAACTGAAGCTTTTTAATTCTCAAGGAGGATAAAGATGGCTACCCAAATGTAAGAACTCTGAGCAACCAGAGTAGCGACTTCTACAACTTTGGAGCGGCGAAATAAGTGCTAATGTTGACACGAGGCAGGGGCAGTGAAGGTGAGCAGAGCCCTGAGGGTGGAGAGAAAAAAACGAGGAACAGAGGAGAAGATGCTGTAGAACTGCTAGACAAAGAGATGTTCCATATATATAAGTATCAGTAAGTGTTATGGGCTAAACAAAAAGTGTTTATGTCCTCTCCAAATTCACATGTTGAGTGGCACCCCTAGTGTGATGGGAGGAGAAGGGGGGGACCTTTGGGAGGTACTTAGGTGTAGATGAGGTCATGGGGATGGAGCCACTGTGATGGTATCGGTGCCCTGATCAGAGGACAAACACACCAGAGTGTCTTCTCTCCACCCTGGGAGGACACAGCAAGAAGGCCGCTATCTTGCAAGCCAGGAAGAGGGTCCCTCACCAACAACCAAATCTGCCAGCACCTTGAACTTGGACTTCCTAGCCTCCAGAACTGTGAGAAATCACTGTCTATTGTTTAAGCTCCCCAGTCTATGGTATTTTGTTATACCGGCCTGAACTATAATAAGCATGGTTGGGCCCAAGATAGGAAGTGTGTAACAAATAATAAGTGTCACAGTGAACTCAGACACTGTTCACCTCTGACTCCCCCTGTTGCCCTCCATATTCAAAAGGACAGGTTCCTGGGTTTTTCTCAATGATCACAAGCCAAAAAGAAAAAACTTTTGGTAGAATTTGAAATCATGGAGAATAACATGCTCTTTCAAGACCTTTGGTCATTGAGCTCATTAAGAGTTATATTTGAGGGAAGCCTGGCTGGCTCAGTTGGTAAAGCATGTGACTCTTGATCTCAGGGTCATGAGTTCAAGCCCCATGTTGGGTGTGGAGTCTACTTTAAAAAAAAGTTATATTTGATAAAAAATAAGATTAACTTTTCACAATGAGGAAGATAAAAATAATATGATTTTATTAATAGCAAGTGAGATCTGCTAGAATGAAGTTTGTTTGTTACACTGAGCATGGCTCACTTCCCATCAGCCCCTGCCCCTAGAGCCATTCTGTACCCTTTGGGTCCTTCTGACAGAGTTCCTGACTTCGCTGGACTTAGAGAAAGGGTGGCCTTACATTCTGTCCTGGTCTGTGGGATTATATACCACATTGGACTTGGTGATTTGAATAGTTTCTCCCCACCAACACACACACACACACACACACACACACACACACACACACGCACACACAACTAGCAACCTCAGTTCCTTCTCCTCTCCACTCCAGGAGATCCCATCCCATTTGTATTCAAGGTAATGCTTGGGGCACCTGAGTGGCTCAGTTGGTTAAGCATATGACTTCACCTTAGGTCATGATCTCATGGCTTGTGAGTTCAAGCCCAGCGTTGGGTTCTGTGCTGACAGCTCAGAGCCTGGAGCCTGCTTCGGATTCTGTGTCTCTCTTCCCTCCCCCACTCATGCTCTGTCTCTCTCTGTCTCTCAAAAATAAATAAACATTTTAAAAAGTGTTCAAGGTAATACTTACTGTGATCCAAGGATTTCAGTGATTGAAGCACTATCAACCACAAGCCCCAACAGCACAAGCAGATTTATCAAGCCAATTCCTACCATTTGTCACCATCATAACACTTGTGAAAGATGTGAAGAACTTAAACATGATAGATTTTAACAAAAGCCTCAAACTATTTTTCAGGGAAATAAGTAGGATATTATAGGAATTTATAATTATTCCATCAATGATTTTTTTAATCAATAAATAATTTTAGATTGGAGCTATGAACATAGGTGAGAAGCAGTCTGGCTCATAAAAGTATTTCTGTTAGCCTTCTTAACATTTTTTTTAACATTGGAATTTTTTTGCTACCTTGAAAATGAGATGATTTCACACTAAAGGAACAATCATCGGGACTCTCAGTTAAGACAGAGAAGGTCAGGAAAGACAACCACTCTTTCCATAACAATGAGAAGACATCAGGTAAACTATAAAATTATACCTTGTAAAACCAACAAAGAGCTAGAAGAAGAAGCCAACTAAGAATCCTGCAAAGCCCCTCTGGAAAACAGTGTGGAGGTTCCTCAAAAAATTAACAATAGAACTCCCCTAGGACCCAGCAATAGCACTGCTAGGGATTTACCCAAGGGATACAGGAGTGCTGATGCATAGGGGCACATGGACCCCAATGTTCATAGCAGCACTCTCAACAATAGCCGAAACATGGAAAGCGCTCCAGTGTCCATCAACAGACGAAGGGATCAAGAAGACGTGGTTTATCTATACAATGGAATACTACATGGCAATGAGAAAGAATGAAATCTGGCCATGTGTAGCAACATGGATGGAACTTGAGGGTGTTATGCTGAATGAAATACATCAGGCAGAGAAGGACAGATACCATATGTTTGCACATATAGGAGGATTAGGAGGAACTTAATGGAGGACCTTGGAGGAGAAGAAGGGGAAAACCAGTGAGGGAGAGGGAGGGAGGCAAACCATGAGAGACTCTTGAATGCCGAGAACAAACTGAGGGCTGATGGGGGTGGGGAAGAGGGGAGGAGAGTGATGGGCATGGAGGAGGGCACTTGTAGGGATGAACACTGGGTGTTATATGGAGACCAACTTGACAATAAACTGTTTATAAAAAAAAAAAAAAGAAGTCTGCAAAGAAATCTAAATGAACTAAATTCTAAAAGAGACAAGTCTTTAATAAGTGAACAGAGATTTTAGTGGCTGCTTTTATTCTTGGGGTCATGGGCAGGCAGAGAAGCAAATCTGCAATAAATAGGGGTACTTTGCTGAATTAAGAGGAAATCAAATTAATTCATAATGGCCATAAGGCCTGGCATGATGGATTGGATCCTGACTGAACCCTCAGGTAGCAATGGCACTCGCTGTCCACCAATCCTCCCCCACAGGATGTTTCCCAAGGGCAGAGTAGCACGTGATCTGGGCTGGAGAGCAAGCAAGAATCTCCCACAGAATGAAAACGTGAAGGCAAGAAAGGAAATCAGAGAGAGATCTTGTAATCATTTACCATTTAGATCCCAAGGAGATGCACCATCCCGGTCTCAAGGCATTTGAAACCAGTGGTGATTAAACCATTTTGTTACTGCTGAGAGAAAAAAGGACATCATGTTTCTGGGGATAAATATTACTTACCCTAGTTTCTACTGTCTTTGTACACATACTACTTAGTTTGTGATCCAAAATTATAATGAACACAAAAGAATGACAACTCTCAGCAAGAGAAAAATGGTCAATAGAAGCAGACCTATAGATGACCTAGATAATGAAATTAACAGACAAGAATTTTTATAAACATTTTAAGAAATAAGTGGAAAGTATAAATATAATAGGTAATAAGATGGAGAATTTCATGAGAGAAACAGAAACTCTAAGAATCAAATGAAAATTTCAGACCTTAAAAAGATATATATTATATGAAGAAATCACTTCATAATGGACTGGATAAAGTAGAGGAAAGGATCGGTAAACTCAAAAATAGGTCAATGAGAAAAATTACAGAACTGAAGCACAAAGAAAAAGAATTTTAAAAATGAATATAGTATCAGAGCGCTACAGGGAAAAAAGAAAAAGACAGTGTATACAAATACAATTATACAAAAAGGAGTGTAAAGAGAGAATTGGAGCAAAAGAAGTATTTGAAGAAATAATGGCCAGAATTTTCCAAATTTTGTGATACATACCAACCCACAAATCCAAGAAGCTCAGCAAATCCCACAGAGAGTAAATACAAATAGTACCACTAAACAAGTTATAGTAAAGCCACTGAAAAACAAAGATGAGAGAAAATTTTAAAGCAGCCATAGAAAAGAGGGACATTAAATTTATAGGAATAACCATAAGATTTACAGCAAGTGTCTCAACAATGTAAACACTGTTTATAGCAAACAATGGAATGCAGAAAATAATAGGATGACATTGTTTAGACGCTACAAGAAAAAATGGTCAATCTATAATTCTATATGCTGTGAAAACATTATTCAAAAATGAAAGCAAAATAAAGCCATTTTCAGAAAAACAAAGGAGAATATTCATCACCAGCAGATTGTACTAAAAAAAGTACTAAAGGACGCTCTTCAGGCTGAGAAACAGATGGAGGCCCAGATCTTCAGGAAGGAATAAAGAGTATAAAAAAAGGGTAAATATTGGCAATCATATATTATATATATATGACTATTTAGAGCAAAGAAATAATAGCATTGAGTTGTGGGGTTTATATCATGTCCAGATGTGAAATACATGAAAAATAGCACAGGGGCACCTGGGTGGCTCGGTGGGTTAAGTGTCCAACTTTGGCTCAAGTTGTGATTTCATGATTTGTGAGTTTGAGCCCCGTGTCAGACTCTGCTGACAGCTCAGAGCCTGGAGGCTGCTTCAGATTCTGCGTCTCCCTCTCTCTCTGCCCATTCTCTGCTCATGCTATTTCTTTCTTTCTCAAAAATAAAATACACATTTTTTAAAAAAGGAAAAAATAGCACAAATGGTGGGAGACAATGTAAAAGGAATCATACTTTCTAAGATTCTTACACAGTTAAATGTAACAATACTAATTATATATACGATTTATTAAATATGAAGAATTAAGGATGATTATTATATTTTCTACAATAGACATTTAAAATAATATATGAAAGTGCAGTTTAAAAGCCAAAAAAGAATAAAATGGAATAGTTTAAAGATGTTTGATTAATTCAAAAGAAGGATGAAAATGAGGAACAAATATATAAGAAAGAAATTGTACATATATTAAAAGGGCAAACTTAATGTTAGACATATCCTTAATTATACAAAATGTAAATACATGAAACACTTCAATTCAATAAAAAGGATGTCTAGATAAAGAATCAAGCTCGAATTATGCTATTTGCAAGAGACAAACTTTAAGTATAAGGACATATTTTGAAAGCAAAAGGATGATAAAAGACATACTTTTATGAAAAGATTCATAGAGGTGAATCAGAAGAAAGCTGGTATAGTTGCATTCATATCAGACCAATAGATTTCAAGACATGGAGTATCACTAGGAGTAATAGGAACATGTTATAATGACAAAAGTGTCCATTTATCAGTTAGACCTAACAATCATAAATGCAAGTACACCTAATAAGAGAGCTTCAAAATATGTGAAGCAAAACCTCACATAAATAAAAGGAGAAATAAACAAATCCACAATCACAGATGAATATTTTAATAGGATAACTAGTTAAAAAGTCAAGAAGTATAAATATTTGAGAATATTATCAACTACTTGACCTAATGAATATCACAGAAGATAATATTCAACACTACAGAATATAAGTTTTGTTAAATTCATATGGAACAGTCACCAAAATAACCATATGCTGGGACATAAATTAAGGTTTGGTAAATCTGAAAGTGTTAAAATCATACAGAGTATGTTCTTTGACCACAGTGGATTAAAATAGAAATCATTAACAAAATAAAACCTAAAAATCTCTAAATATGTAGGAAGTAAGTAGCACTCTTTAAAACCACAGTAACAACTCCAAGATCAAAGAAGAAACTTCAAGGAAATGAGAAAATATTTTGAACTGAAAATACACTAAACTAAAATCTGTGAGATGCAGCTAAAGCAATGTTTAGAGGAAAATGTATAGCTTTAAAAGGCATCTATTAGGAAAAAATGAAGATGTAAGGATCAATGGCCAATGATTTTACCTCAAGTAGCTAAAAAAAAAAATCTTTAACCCAAAGTAGAAGAAAGAAAATGAAAGAGCAAAAATTCAATGAAATAGAATAGAGGAAAATAACAGAGAAGTCCAACAAAGAAAAATTTTGTGTTATTTAAAATTAATAAAACTACCAACTTGACAATAAACTATGAAAGAAAAATAAATAAATAAATAAATAAGCAAAAATAAATAAATAATAAAATTAATAAAACTGGTTAATGTTTACCAAAAGGAGATAAAAGCACAATACTAATATTAGGAATAAAAAGGAGAGTATTATAATAGATCCTAAAAACATTGAAAAGATAATAGGGGGATACAATGAAGAACTTTACATTAATACATTTGACAACTAAGAAGAAATAAAAAGTATCCTTTGAAAACACAACCTTATGAAACTCATCCAAAAAGAAAGAGAAGATCCCATACTTGTTAGTTGAATTTGTAGTTAAAAACCTTATACAAATTAAAATTCAGGCCCAGATGGCTTCACTGAGGGATTCTTTTCTTTTCTTTTTTTTTTGGGGGGGGGAGGGGGAGAGAGAGTGCAAGATGGNTCCACACTCAGCATGAAGCCCAACACTAGGTTTGATGCAGGGCTTGACACAGGGTTTGATCTTATGACCCTGGGAACATGATGTGAGCTGAAATCAAGAGTTGGTCACTCAACCAACTGAGCCACCCAGGCGCCCCCTTCACTGACAGATTCTACCAAACATTTAAGGAACAAAATAATAACACTATGAAGAATGTGAAAAGGCAAGCAACAGACTGGGAGAAAACGTTCACAGCACACATATTGGACGAAAGNTATAGAACAAATATATATCATACATACAATATATATAGCATAATAATAAGTCACCCCAATTTAAAAAAGAGAAAAGGGAATTGAAAAGGAGCTTCATAAAAGAAAACACCAAGTGGCCAACAGATATATGTAAAGGTGCTCAATATCATTATTCATCATGGAAATGCACATTAAAACCATAATGAGGTACCACTACACACCCACTGGAACAGCTAAAAGTGCTGATGAGGATGTGGAGTCACTAGAACTCTCATACATTGCTAATGAGAAGGTAAATTGACATAGCTTTTGTGGAAAGCTGTCCATTTCTAATAAAGTTTCATAGACCTATTTAATGTCCTAGCAATTCTTCTCCTATGTAGATATATACATAAATATATATAAATAATGAGTACATATGTCCAGAAAAAAGACTTATACATGAAGGTTCATAAGCAGCTGTATTCACAATGGGCAAGAAGGGAACACAATCCAAACGTCCCTTGATAAGAGCATGAATGAATAAAACATGGCATTTGGTACTACCCGGCAATAAAAGGAAAGAACTACTGATAATATGCAAGATGGACAATCTCAAAAGTATTATACTGAGAAGCCACATCCTGTTAAGATTTTATTCATAGGAAGTTCAATATAAGACAAAAACTAACTTATGGATATAGAAGTCAGTGGTTACCTTTGGTGGGGAATAGGAAACTACTGACTTGGAAAAGAGCATAAAAGAATCTTCTGAGAGATGGAAATGTTCCCTATCTTTATATGGATAGTGGTTACAAATGTAAAATGTGTACATATGTAAGAATTCATTAAAACTGTGCATTCTAGGGAAAAAAAAAAACAGTCTCCTCAACAAATGGCATTAGGAAAACTGAATAGCCACATGCAAAAGAATGAAACTGGACCACTTTCTTTCACCATACACAGAAATAAATCCAAAATGGATTAAAGACCTAAAGGTAAGACCCGAAACTCAGCACCAAAACCCCACATAATTCAATTTTAAAATGGGCAGAAGACGTGAACAGACACTTCTCCAAAGAAGACATCCAGAGAGGCAACAGACACCTGAAAATATGCTCAGCATGACTCATCATCAGGGAAATGCAAATCAAAACCACAATGAAATATCACCTCACACCTGTCATAATGGCTATAATCTACAACACAAGAAACAACAGGTGTTGGCGAGGATGTAGAGAGAAAGGAACCCTTGAGCACTGTTGGCGGGAATACAAACTGGTGCAGCCACTGTGGAAAACAGTATGGAGGTTCGTCAAAACATTAAAAATAGAACTACCCTATGATCCAGTAATTACACTACTATGTATTTACCCAAAAAATACAAAAGCACTCATTCAAAGGGATACATGCACCCCTATGTTTATTGCAGCATTATTTACAACAGCCAAATTAAGGAAGCAGCCCAAGTGTCACTGATGGATGGATAAAGAAGATGTGGTTTCTATATACAACAGAATATTACACAGCCATAAATAATAATGAAATCTTGCCATTTGCAGCAACATGGATGGGGCTAGAGAGTATTATGCTGAGCAAATAGGTCATGTGTGGAATTTAGGAAACACAACAAATGAGCAAAGAAGAAACATAAGAGAGACAAACCAAGAATCAGACTCTTACTAGGGGACAAACTGATGGTCACCACTGGGGAGGTGGGCAGGAGGATGGCTGAAATAGATGATGGGGATAAAAGAGTATACTTATCATGATGAAAAAAATTAAAATTAAAAAGTACAAAAGTCATCATAAAAATTATGCACTTTATTGTACATAAACAAAACTCAACATATATCTTGTTTCTTTTGGAAGCATGTGAAAATCTGGCAACACAGAGCCCACATTTGGCCACAGCTGGTTGAGGGAGTGCACATGCCGCTTCACCCCAGACCCCGCCACTCTCTACTGCACACCCCCAACACGTCACACTCATTCCCACCACCCGGTGGGCCCAGATCCAAGCATCGTAGCACACAGGTCAGGAGGGGAGCCCTGGATGAGGACACCACAGCCACCACCCACCCAGACTGCCAGCTAGCGGGCTCATCAGACTCTAGCTGTCTTTCTGCCTGGCATTTGGAAGTAGGTCTACTTCCTTCATACGGAGCCAACAATTCAATGGGGGCAGGAAGCCTCAAAAGAGAGATCCTGAACTTCTGAATCATAAAGACCACTCAAGCAATTAATTGGGGAAATTAAAGAAGTGTGACAGTATTTTCATTCCAACCTGGTGAAGCGGTTCGTATGGATTGCAGTTTTTAATCATTTAAGCAAATCGTGTGCAAACTCTCTCTTAACAGAAACGCGCACTCCAGATTGCCCAGTTCAACCTCCAGACGCAGAGCTCGGTCGTTGTCTAGTGGGTGTGCTGGGGAACACTACGGGCAGAAGTCCGACGAGGAAGACAGTGGTGAGCCTGGGCGTCAAGTCCACACGCCAGGGTCACTCCGCCCACTGGCCTGGCACCGCTTGGTTGCAGACTAGTGATTTTTGAGTAATTCGCCAACTGGTCTGGCCCAGGCTTGACCTAGCGGAACAGATTTTGGCCAAATAATGGGAACTCTTAGTTAATGGGCCTGTGGGAGGTCTGGGAGGAGCATAGGGAGAGGCCAGGGCTAACAGATCAGGAGGCCTCTAAGGCAGAGTCTATTTACCAGCTGGTATGAAGATTTTCTAGTATTTATTAAGCAAGCTTATCACACCAGAGGCAGTGGGCCAGGGCTGTGCTGGAGAGCCAGATGGGGGCACCTCTTCCCAATTCCCCATTCAGTGACACCACAGTGGCTGCTCAAAACAGCCACAGTGGGAGTGTTTACACCACGGAAACTGGCGAGTACTATGAAACAGTGCTCTCTGCCCACTGCTCACACCTCCAAACACCTGTTGGCCAGCACACTGCTGGGAGTAACTATCAGCTACAACCCCACACTCGGGGCAATCTCTGGACTCATGGACTCTGGTTCCAGGCAATCTTCTAAGTGCTTAAAATACATACTTCCACTTAATCCTCACGGCAACTCCATGGGTATGTTTTATTTAGATTCCCATTTTGCAGATGAGGAACGGAGGTGCAGAGAAGTGAAACTGACTTCCCCAAGGCCGCTCAGCTACTGAGTGGAAAAGAGCTGAGTTCTAACCTAGCCACCTGGAGCCAGAGTCCATAACCTCACCTGTATGTAGACAGGCCCTCCCACACTTCTTCCTGCCTCAGAAGCTTCAGTGGGCTCTGGGCTTTCTGTCAGCCATGGAAACAGGGCCCAAATTACGAGCTCTGGAAAATCTGACTTCCCATTCCTCACAGGCAGGGAAAGCCCAAGCCTCCAGAAGCACACTCCATTCCACAGGCTGCAGCTCTTAAGGAGGCCAGGCGATGTTTGCATCTAATTGAGAAAAAAAAACCCTCCTATCTTCCCGACCTCAGAAATGTGCCTAATGATCCCTTCTAAAATGCCAGGTTGAGTTTCCATTGCACAAACAGGTGGAAGGTACCTGTAACGCAGTGTTACAGGTAATAAATGAGTATTCACATCCCTGCTTGGGCTCTAGCTGCCCCATTCCTGCCTTCTCCGCTTGGGTACTGGGTCCAAGAGGACCTTGGACACTCCTGGCCTGGCCCTGGGCACAACGATCCTGTCTAGCTCTGTCCCCAGCCCTGCATGGTGGCCTGAGATGATTTCTGGGAATTCTGGCTAATGGCACCAAGACCAGATGGCCAGGGAGATTACTACAATTTGATTTCCACGAAATCCATAAACTTGGATGAGCTAATGTTCCTTCACATGCCTTATCTTGTAATCCCAGGGAAAGCCGCGCAGAGCAATGAGCCTGGCTCCTCTCTGCCTCCATAGGCCCTGGTGTGCTGGGTAATCCCTGCTCTCCTGGGAGGGGGTCCTAAAGGCCAAAGAGCCCTGCCAGGGGGCTGAGGAAAGCTCATCACCATGATCATGCTGGCTCCTCAGAGCCTGGAATTTGAGGACGGGGGGGAGGACCCTAGGTTCTCAGAGGCTTCCAGAAGCTACTGGATCTCATGCTGAGGCCTGGGAGACTCCACGTGGTGTCTAAACAAAAGCCCTAGGGGTCTCTCGCCTTTGCCTCTGGCTCTTTGTGAGGCCCAAGACAAGAGACTCCCTCTTTGGGCCTCATGACTCTAAATGTAAAGGAGCTCACTGGCTTCGCCCATTGCTATGTGAGAATCCAGCCAGCACCACCTCCTGTCGCATGTCAGGAGCTGCTCACCAGACAGAACCACTCAAGGCTGCCCTGAGGCACGTGACTACCCTACTGACAGTGCCCAGTTCCCACGGGTGTCCCTCGTGGCTCATGAGGACTTGGATTTAAGCCCCAGCTCTGCCACTTACTAGGTGTGTGACAAGGGTCATGCCACTTCACTTCCCCAGCTCTTGGATCCCCTCATCTGTCAATTAAGGATATTGACATGGCCCTGCCTTCCTCAGGCATGTTGTAAAGTCCACATAAATGTAGGACACTGGGCAACAGAGGATGTAGTGTTAACAGTCTGCTCAAAGTAAAAATACGTTAAATTGAATCAAATGCCTGTGAAAGTGTTTGGATGCTGACGTTATTACCTTTTTCCCCGGCTCTGTCTTTCCTCTCCAATTTTCCCTCCCCTGGGTTCCCACAAACTCTTTGTAATTCTGCCTAATCCTTATGAGCTCACTCAAACATGTTAATGCCTTAGTTGGTGACTTCTGCCTCACCACGTCATTGCATGTTTGCATTGGCCTTCAGTGCTTTAAGTCAATTTGCAACAGGCAGATGGCTACTCAGAGGCACTCGCACGCAGGGAGGCTCTGTAGAAGGACGCTGAGGGCTTTTGGCTCCGAGAGTCCAGGGCTGTGGATGCATTTGTGCGTAGAGCCTCCCTGTGGACAACACGTGTACTTCCTGGGACCCACCCGGCTCACGAACACCTAGCCTGTGGCAACCCCACCAGCATTGTGAATCCAGCCTCCTTATGTTGCAGATGAGAAAACTGAGGTTTGCACAAGGGCATATTACTTATTCAAGGTCAGGAAGTTATAGACAGGAATAAGTGATGGGTAGCAGTCCCTCATGATTCTGCAAGCAAGAAAGCTAAAACAAAGAACAGCTTGCCGCAGTCAGTTTCAGAACTAGGTATTTAGATTTGGGGGCTGGTGCACCCAAACCATTAGAGAAAGAGAGACACCTCCATTCTCTCTTATATATTGCAGGCACTGAGAGTCCCCTTGTTTCTGAAACCGTGTCTAGGCTGCTGATGCAAAATCTGGTTAAACAGTAGGCTCTTTGAAAGATTCCATGACGAAGGGGTGCCTGGGTGGCTCAGTCGGTTAAGCACCTGACTTTGGCTCAGGTCATGATCTCATGGTCTGTGAGTTCAAGCCCACATCGGGCTCTGTGCTGACAGCTCAGAGCCTGGAGCCTGCTTCAGATTCTAGGTCTCCGTCTCTTTCTGACCTTCCCCTGCTCACGCTGTCTCTCTCTCTTCTCTCTCTCTCTCTCTCTCTCAGAAATAAATAAAACATTAAAAAAAAAAAAAAAAAAGATTCCAGAAGAAAGCCAAGGGCTGTTCACTCTCCACTCTCCAAATGGGCTCTGGCCGAGATGGGAGTCCATGGGGCTGGGTTCACTGCTGTCATTTGTGATCCATCCAGAGAGGGCTGAAGATGACCCTGAGCCACTTAGTTCAGGGATACAATGAGCTCTGACCCCCAAAGATATCCTGGAACACGGAGGAGGAGCACCGTACTCATTCATTCAACAAACACTGAACACCTGCTCTGTGCCAGGACTGGATCCAACAAAGATCCAAGTGCAGTTAGAAGAAAATCTGTCGGCCAGGGAAGAGAAAATTCTGAAGTGTGGGCATCAGCTGAGTAGCAGTCGGGTCCAGGAAGGGAAAAGTCGCCCGTGCCAGGTAGTTCAGAAGAGGGAATATAATACAAGGAACTATTGACAAAAGTGTTTGGAAAGGCTGAACAAAAACAGGGGAGAGTGAAGCCACCCAGAGAGGTGGAGGGCCGTGGGAAGGAGGTGGAGCTATCTGGAATCTTGGCCATCCCGCAAGAACGGGGATCAAGAAGGAGGCTGCTAGTGGGAGGGAGTCCACAGAGGAGATGCTGGGAATACCACCTAGGCAAAGAATTTGGAGAAATACCTGGCCCTCCCCCTTCACCCTCCCATCTCTCACCAGTACCTCTTACTGGACAAACCCAACTGGAACCCAGTGGCAAGGAGGCTTGGAAGAATGCAATTTTCAGGGGGCAGCACCTGCCTTGATGCATATGTGCGCGCGTGTGCATACACACACCCACAAACACACACTGTAGAGCACAGCAGGGAAAGGGTGAGAAGCAGATCTGAGAGTAACAGGCAAATGACCCGAACAAGCATGTGAGGTGAATACTCAAATCTGTGTGTGATGTGAATGCTCAAAGATGTGCATGTGCATTATCGGTTTCCAAGGTGCATGTGTGCATGTGTATAGAATGTGTGTGCACATGTTTTAGTGTGACTGCTCAAGGGTGTGTGTGCATCAGATGGATTTCAAGGGTTTGTATAAATGTGTGATAGAAGCAAGCATCCAACGGTTTGTGTGTGATGTGAACACTCAAGGGTATGTATATGTGTGATAGGAATATTTAAAGCTCTTGGGGCGTGTGTGTGTATGTGTGTGTGCTGTGAACACTCAAAGCTGTGTGTACGTGTGATGCGAATCCTCAAAGCTGTATGGCATGATGTTCAAGGGTGTGGTGTGTGCGGCTGTGTGAGAGACTGGTGAGAAGTAGGGACGGGAAGGAACAATGAAGTGTAGAGAAATGTTCTCTATGGACACAGGAGGAAATGTGGCCATGTGCCTTTGTTGGGGATGGATACGCATGCAAAACTTTTCATTGTCTTGTAGCACACAAAAAGGTTAAGAGGATGGTGTTCACAGAAGGGTATATATGAGGTGGGGCTATAAGACACAAAATTTTTTTTAGCAAAAAAAAATCCTTATTTTATTGATGCAGCCACAGCTCAGTGAAGCTTTGGGACCTGCTTTCAGCCCATTTGTGTACCATACGTAAAATCTACAATCATCACTACAGCCACCCCATAGTCTCACAGGTTGAGGCCAGAATTACCTTATCACTTAAGCACTCCCATCTCTGGCTTAAGAACTTTCCCAAAAACCCAAATCTCTCAAGAAAGAAAAGAAAGAAAAGAAAGAAAAGAAAGAAAAGAAAGAAAGAAAGAAAGAAAGAAAGAAAGAAAGAAAGAGAGAGAAAGAAAGAAAGAAAGAAAGAAAGAAAGAAAGAAAGAAAGAAAGAAAAGAAAAGAAAGAAAGAAGGAAAAGAAAAGAAAGAAAGAAAAGAAAAGAAAGAAGGAAAAGAAGGAAATGAAAGAAAAGAAAGAAAAGAAAGAAAGAAAGAAAGAAAGGTGTTAATTTGTCACCTTTAAGGCCAAGCCTCTTTGGGGTATGAGTTAAAACACAAGTTTCATTGCTTGATAATTACTCACTGCCCAGGAGAGTATGCAGGGAGCTACAAAAAAAAAAGTAGGGACCAAATAAATGCGATAGAATCACATTATATGCACCTTTGGTTTTTAAGAATTGGAACCACTATTCAGGGATTTTTCAAGGTGAGACTAGTAATCTGTAAACAGTATGCGCATTTCCACCCCCTGCTCCCACAGGCTTCTGCTCTGGAGTGAGCCTGAGGTGGGTGAGGAAACTCCACCATGGATCCTGAATGCCTAGCTTCGTGGGAACACCTCCTGATGACTGGATGTGAGTCTGAATCCCCTTCATGTTCTTCCAAATTGCCCCAACTGGGGCCTTTCCTCGGGAGACATACACCTGACTCAATTTCCCCTTGGCGACAGGTACGGGAGCCCTGGTGTTTTATATGACCAAGCCCCTGAACACAAGCCACTGGGCAATCTTAACCTCAACCTAATCAACCATGACTCTTTCCGTCACTGGAAGAAACACCAGCCATGTTGGATTCCCCCAGTGTGACCTCATTCTAAAGGATCGTTCAGTGGGAAGTTTGTCCAGGATTTGTGCACTGACTTTAGAGTTCTAGCCCCCAGGAAGGATGTGGCTTCACTGTAATAAGAGATCATGGAACCCATTCTCCTGGCTGGCAGGATGGAAGGAATGAACATCCTTCAAACAACACAGCTCGTAAGCTGTCTTTAAGCACTGTAAAATAATGCCCACATGCACTGCCCTCCAGCCTCACAGAACTTTCAGGCCTCTGTGAGCACCTGCTCGCTGCTCCTTTCCCTACTTCAGCTCATGTGTCCTTGTTCTTCAGGCCTCAGCTTAGCCATGTGGGTCCAGGACACCCTCCTTGAGCCCCCAGACCAGGCTGGATGCAAACCACTTATGTTCCCATGGCAGTTTCCCTGCACTGGTGGATGGGTCTGTTTCCTGCCCCCACCTTCAGCACTAAACCATCGAGAAAACGTTGGCCAAGAGTATTTTGATCAACATTTGATTCCCAATGCTTGGCAGTCAAACCACCTCCTCCACAAATATTTGTTGAATGGTCACTGAAATGTTTCAGGAATTCACTTTGATGTTTAATAAGGCTAATGTTATAGTCTCCCCCAAAATTCCTCCTGCTGCATTTCAAGCTCACCGCCTCCAATCCAAAGGAGACTGATCACCTTCCCGTGTAGAAGTAGCATGCACACATGAGGACCATGACTCTTGTCATTCTCTGACTTCAGTGGCTTCAAGTTCTGCAGTCTCATTGTTCTCAACTCCAAATCCTTTCCATAGTCTCCCAAACTGCACCAGTTCAGGCCTTTCCAGGGCTCCATGGGCCTGCAGCAGACTGCCCGTGGTGACAGGTACGGGAACTAGATGATGCAAAGGTAACTGTCTAGGCAGCATGGGGTAGCGGGTGGCTGGGGGTTCAATCTTGGCTCCACCACACATTGGATAGGAGACCTTCGCAGAGTCACTTGACCTCCCCGAGCTTTTCTGTGGATCAAAATGTGGGGAGAATACAAGCTGCCGCGCAGGGGTGACAGGAGAATCCAGTGAGGCAGACTGGGAGAACATGCCCCCCATCTGTGTTGGTCGGTCGCATGTCAGCTTCAGGCTACACCCCTGACCCCAGGGCACATGGCTTCAGGCTACCCCCCCCACAACCAGGGCACATGGCTTTAGGCTACCCCCTCCTGACCCTAGGGCACATGGTTTCAGGCTATGCCCCTGACCCCAGGCACATAGCTTCAGGCTAGCCCCCTGACCCCAGGAGACAAGAAGACCCAGCAGAGTCTGGGCAAGAAGCCTCTTCCAGGTAATGGCCTAAGGCCAGACGCAGTGAGATTGTAAGGGACACAGTGGTTGTCAAGCAAATTCTGCCATCTTGTGGTGCTCTTGCAAAAGATCCAACCCCAGAGGAATCCGGAAGCCCCGCCTTAGCCCTCTCTACCCCCACCCACCCCACCTCTCCCTTCTCAGCCGGTTCTACCCCAAGGCTTCCAGACCTGGAGATGTCCTCCAAGCCCTGCAGTCCCAGGACGCTCCCAACTTCGTCTACCAGTCCTTTGTCTTCAGCGGTCCTCATGTGACTGTGCGAGGGCCATTCTCCCCCTTCTGGGCCCAAGGGGAACCGGGGGAGTCTCTCCCCCACCTCAGTCCCTTCTTAGACCATTCAGCAGCTACTTGGGGCCTGGGTATCTGATTCTTCAGCAATCGGTGGTGTGTCTGTACTGCCAAATCCTCTAAACAAAAGCTGCCCCCGCCTCCTTCGGCTCATTTGAGGATGACTTGAGGCAAGGTAGCTGGTGTGTGTGTGTGTGTACACGTGCGCACGTGCATGTGTGTACATGCACACGCACCTACTCCCTGCTCTGGACCAGTACCTCCCTAGCCAACCCACCCCGCCTCACAGGGCACCTCCAGGGTCAGGCCCTGGGCTCTCCCTGAGCCTGTCTACTGGGGACACCTCTCCTAGAAACAAGAAGAGCAACTCCTTCCTTCACGTCCTGTGGCCTTACACACTGACATTCCAGGCAAGTGGGAGGTGACGGATAGACTGCAGTGACTGGCTAGGATCCAAGCTTCCAGGAAATGCAGCGAAGTGGGGAATGAGGCTACCCTAAGGTTTTAGGCAAAGAGCCTCTATCTTGCTGTGTGTGCTTGCAGCTTTGTGATCTGTGAGCTCTTAACTGGGTTGCTGACCTTTTAAAAGCTGTGCTTTTCCCCTGCTGGGGTAAGGATGGGCCCCCAAGTCCATTCTGTGTTGGTGCCCCACAGGCCGGCGCCTCGAAGTAGCTCTGGGTTTCCTGGTCCGGGTGGGACCGTGCTTGCACGCCCAGCCAGTCGCATGTGCTTATGGGACTGATCTGCCCACCCATCCATTTTGAAGACGGCTGCTGGAATCCATTAATCTCCAATGTCCCGTGTCCCTTTCCAAATAGGTCAGAAACGCTTGGTTGCCACAAGCAGCACGTAGGCAAGGTGAGAAATGGGAGCTGCAAAAGCTAAAGAGGACACAGGTGGGCTCCGAAGGATTCAGGGGCCTCAATACACTGGAAGGGGAACATTCTTCCTTAGTGTTTACAACAAGCCATGCACAGTGCTAAGTATTTTCACATAAATTATCACATTAGCTGAGAAATAGTATCTTCTTCTTCTGACAGATGAGAGAGGTAAAGTCAAGAGAACTTCAGAACTAGCTTGGTACACAAATCGGAGGAGTTCAGATTCTGATCCCACAATGTACTAGCGAGTCCCCCCATGCAAGTTATCGAACCCTCAGAGTCTCTTTCCTCATCTATAAACTAGGGATAATGACGCCTGCCCTACTGGTTTAGACAGAAATGGATGCTGTGGGGACAGACCCCAGTACAGTTTCTCCACTCTGTCCAGAGACTTGTGCAAGACTTCAGGATGGAGCAGGTCAGCCTAGCTGAAAGAACAGGGTGGGGTGGGGTGGGGCAGGGGGGCCTGGTGGCTCAGCAGGTTGCATCCGACTCTTGTTACCCGCTCAGGCTGTCCTGTGACCCAGAGCCTGACTGGTTCTCTCCCCCTCTCTCTGCCCCTCCTGCTCTTGTGTGCATGCTCACTCTCTCTCTCTCAAAATAAATAAATAAATATTTTAAAAACAAAATAAAATAAAATAGGGTCGGGAAGCCAAAACAGTGCAGGACCTTAGGCCCATCCTCATGAGAGAGAACTGGGAACTTTCTGCCAGATACAAGCCCTCAGGGGGGACTTCACTTACTAATCACCCCTGCACTGGTCCCATTCATCACTTCGAAAACAGCCAATTCAATCCCTCATTTGCATATTAACCCAACCAATCCCAGTGAACCTAGTTTCAATCCCTGTTTTGCATAAAAGACCTTAAGGACAACTGTCCTTGAGATGGTCGGCCTTTTTCATTCCACCCCTTCTTTGTCTTCCTCCGGACACAAAGTCAGGATTTTACCTGGGACTGTGTATCCCAAGTTGCAGAACTCACTGCCTAAATAAAATGCCTGTTTGCTTACAGTTTCAATGAATTCCTTCGTGGTTGACACTTGCCTCAGGTCATAAAGCAAATTCAAACCCAGGTTTCCTGACCCCCAAGTTCAATACTCAAGGGGAAGGAGGCTGATTCACTTCAATATTCTTCATTGTGGCCATGAGGTGGGCTCTGTCCTAGGATCTGGAATCAGTTAGGTGTCGGAGCCAAACAACTCCTTGTCCTATAAAGCGTTAAGTGTGGAAGCGGAAAAGGCACAGCAGGTACTTACGCTTGAGGATAAATGACCAGGAATACAAGTTTGTAAGAGTGGTAATACTTTCTCCACAGTACCAGCAAAGGTAAGCAAAAATGAAGTGACTGCAAATCATTTGCGGAGGCAATGACCAGGTGGGGGCTCGACTTCTGGAAGCCTTCTAAAGGCGTTTTCACTTCTTCTAAGTGGCATTCTCTTCTAAGGGCATACAAACACACCTCCAACTGCAATTCCTAACCCCCAAACCCACACCACACTTTTAACTTCCTCCTACCATTTTCCTGGAAGGTGCCCATCCCCTAAAACACAGAGAACATCACCTCTTGCTTCCCTGGTGAACCTCTCCCAAAGGAAACACTAGAACAGTTTTCTGGTCATGTCTGGCAGCCAGTGGAAGAGTCAGCCTGGCATTCAGCATATACAGTCATTTCAACTCTCATGCCAAAAAAGCTTGCATCCCGTAAAGTCACACTCCAAAAATAACAAGGCTTCTGGGGACAGGGGGTTAGGGCAGACCACGCAGAAGCCTTGGGATTTTGTAGCCAGAGCACAAATAAAACAGAACCAAACCCAGTGATGCTGCCACAGTTAAACTCCCACTGGCGTGTGCACTGGTCCCTTGCACCTTTACTGCTGGGGCTCATGCTTCCTCCTCATGTGCAGAGACTGGAGCCATCAAAATAAAAAAACGTGGTCCAGGAAAGGACCTCCTTCATCAATTTTGTAAAACAAAGGGGAGGGTGGCACCTTCCTGGGCATCTTTCTTTCCACACATTTCCCCAGAGAGCCTAACACGGTGGAAACGCTAATGGTGCTTTTTGAAGCTACTAAACCAGCCACTATTTGTAATAAAGAAAGGCACTTCTATAAAATTTGTGGCTTTTTTTCTTAAGGTAATTCAATCCTGTCCCTGATCACTTCAAAATATTAACGTTCTGGGGAAAATGTTATAGGAACTAACCTAAATTTGGGTTATCCTGACACCATTTCTCTATTTACCAATTGTATATGTGTTATTTCCCATTAAAGAAACAACTTTATAACAGAATGCAGCATCTTAAGAACAGTCATTAAGATTCTGGTACCAATTCCAATGTGTGAATTTTTCCCCAGCACAAAGCAATTCCTGAGACACACCAGCTGCGTGTCCTACAGTTCACGCAGAGAACCATCTGACACCATCTACCTGGAGAGAGCATGAGATCTCACAGGTTAAGGGCTCAGTCCTATGAGACTCCCCACCCCCACCAATCCATCAGATGCCAATCTGTCCAGATACTTGTGCTTCTGGACAACCTGTTCAATCAGATGTTCCAAGGACCTCCCATTTTGGGCTCACTTAATTTGCCAGAATGGCTTACAGAACTCAGAGAAACACGTTACTTCCTAGAATACTGGTCTATTATGAAAGGATGTAACTCAGGAACGGCCAGATGGAAGAGATGCGCTGGGCCAGCTGTGGGGAAAGCGTGCAGAAATTCCACACTGTCTTGGAGTGTGCCACCCTCCCGGAAGTCCCAAGTGCTCACCAACCGCGGAAGCTCTCCGAACACCATCCACTATCCTTCCAGATTTTTATGAAGGCTTCATTTCACCGGCAAGACTGATTAATTACATCCTTGGCCGGCATGGGTGACTGAACTCCAACTCCAGCCTTCTCCCTCCTAGGTCAGGGGGTGGGACTGAAAGTTCCAACCCTCTAGCCACATGGTTGGCTTCCCAGGCAACCAGCTCCCATCCTCAGGTTACCAAGGGGCTTTCTAAAATTCACCTCGTTAACATAACAAAAGATACCTTGATCACTCTCAAAACCATTAACTCCATAGGAGTTCTGTGCAAGGAATAGGTACAGACCAAAAATATATTTTTTTTAATAGGTCATCGTATCACAGTCTTGAAAGTAGTCTCCACCTCACCCTGGGGATCCCTTCCCTTCCAGGCTGGAGTTCCCTGAGGTGGCAAATATGTTCACCTGTACAACTCACTCCAAATCCCAGAAAGAGAAATGCACCCCTGGCCCCATGTCTGCACTTACCCTCACTTGATGGCCAGGTTTCAATCTCAGGGTGGCGCCACTGCCCATGAAATCAGCAAGCCTCAGCGAGGGGACACCTCCCGACTGCAACGCAGGGAAAGAGCATGTGCAGGGGGTACATGGGAAGGAGGGCATTATCAGGACAAGGCACCTCAATTTTAACCTCGGAAAGCAATCTCCCTGAGCCTGGGGAAGAAGACGAGGCTACATCCGAAGCAGAAACAGAAATCCCAGTTCGTCAGCTTACGTTGCACAGGCCCGTCCATTCAACCCAGAAGGCCGTGGGAGGGGAAACGCGGGAGCTGGGAGTCAGGACTACACCCCTGCGCTGAAACCAGCACCCTGCGCAGACAGACGCGGGCCTGAGACCCTCCCTCCCCTCCACTCACTGAGCAAACGTTCCCTGGGTGCCCACTGTGTGCCAGGGACCAGTGGTGACTCAAGCAACACAGGGAGGGATCAAGAGCCCCAACGCGGAGACAAGAGACCAGCCTTCTCCTCCCACACCCTCAGTGACTTAAGACACTGGGCAAAGTCCCATGCGGCCACGATCCCCCGTTGATAAAAGGGAGGTGACAGTCCGACCTGATTATTTCACACAGCTGTCTCAGAAAAGATATGATTAAATTGTTTAAACACAAAATGCTTTAAAAAAAAAAAAAAAAGGAAAGGAAAAAAAATCCCAAAGAAAAAAGCAAAGGAAGAAATAATTTCCTAGGCTAGACTGATACACTTTCATATCAGGTACAAAGGAAGGAAAACACAAAACAGATAGAGGCCAAAAGACTACACAGAACTAGTTTTTTCTTTTTTTGCCTGAGCCTAGAAGCGTTCACAGAACTCAAGGCTTTTAGAAGTTCAGTTCACTTCCCTGGGTTCTCCTTCTGGGCCCAGGGAGCCAGCTGATTCACTATGAAGTCATGCCACACTCAGTTATCAGCCTGGATACAGGCGCAAGGAGCCCTGAGAGACAGCCCTCTCTTCACAGGGAAAAGCCAGTTGTTCTCAAAGGACAAATCAGACAAGACCCACACGAGGATAAACGCATTTATTTCTCCGAGTTTGCTGCACGATATTCCCAGCAAAGACGGGGCCAGCACACAGTGTCCTCAGGGCCCTGATGGCAGGCCTGTGCGGGGACTGTCCACAGCAGCACCACGCTGTCTGTCAGAGGTCCAAGAGAAATCGCCTAACCTGGGCCAGGTACTTCGGTTGCAAGTAGTCACCCAGCTCTTCCTTACAGACCCAGACATGCTGGCCCTTCTTCCGGGCCTGGGAGAAGTCTCCTCCGGTTAAGAGCAGTGCTTTGAAGAAGAATACTTTGGCCCCGAGGCTACTCTCTGTCCGCATTGCCTGAGGGAACTTGAACTTGTAGTGGCCACAGGGCGCATTTCCCAGGAACTTGGCTTCCACTTTGTTTTCTGAAGGGGAGGATGGGGAGGAAACAGAATTGGAAGATAAGGATACACCCACCTGTTTACTCTGGCCCCCCAAATCACTGGGGGGGGGGTCTCTGTAAGAGCAATCGCTGGGAGTGAGGACGAGGATCATTTCTGCAGAGCCTCCTCCCCTCTGCATCCAAACGTTCCTGGCCCACGGGGGCCTCCAGATTCGCCGGGTCCATCGCATGTGCCAAGATACTGCCTTCCAACTGAAGTCAGCAATGCAGCTCAAATGCCACTAACCTGGAGTCACAGCACTGTGCTCCTAGACTCAGCCTGGCCACTGTCGGCTGATGACGGACCAAGATACTTGGTATCTGTAAAGCAAAGCTCATTAGCCTTTTAAAGGGAGTGTTCCTTGAAAAGCAGAAAAAGGACCCCATTGACGTCTGTAGGGTGAAAATATCATAACCAAAGTTAAAAGACAAAGACAGATGGAGAGATACTATCCGCAATCTATAACAACGCATTAACCTTGACCGAGCCCTTCAGGGGAGAGGGAAAGGATAGATTAATTACTAAATGGCATTTGGAGAACTGGCTAAAGAGGAAAAATAAAGCTGGATTCCACCAATCTCAGTTCTCAAATAAAACTGACACCATAGAGATCAAAGATGTAACAACAGACATTTAACTTTCATAAAAGGATTGTTCATTCTGGATGGTGGTTCATGGATATTTAATATTTCCTGAACTTTTCTGTATCTTCAAATTTTTTTTAAATGTTTTATTTATTTCTGAGAGTGAGAGAGAGACAGCATGAGCAGGGGAGTGTCAGAGAGAGAGGGAGACATAGAATCTGAAGCAGGCTCCAGGCTCTGAGCTGGCTGTCAGCAAGGAGCCTGACTCAGGGCTCAAACCCACAAACCATGAGATCATGACCTGAGCTGAAGTTGGATGCTTAATTGACTGAGCCACCCAGGCACCCCTCAAATTTTTCACTAATGAAAAAAAATAAGCCGAAACAGTACTAGAAAAAAATGTGGGACACTTTCTGTATCATTTTTGAGGGGGGAACCCTAACCAAGACACAAAGTTCAAAAAATCCATAAAAGAGAAAACTATTTATTTGCATAAAATTTCTACCAGGAAAAACAAAGCATAAAAGTCAAAGACCAAACCGACCCGCTAAGAAAAATATTTTCGACATGCTCCACGGAAGAAGAATATCTTCAGGTATATGAAGTATTCAGAGATTAATGAGAAAAAAGCCAACAAATCTAAAAGAAAAATGAACTAAGCATATAAACAGGAACTTCCACACAAAATAAGTATCGCTGATCTATAAACTCATTGAAAAATGCTCAATCTTAATTAACAATTAAGAAAACACAAATTCAAACAACAGCTTGTCATTATTACCGAAGTCCCAAAACTTTGACCACTGCCTGTCACGGATAAGAGAAAAAAAAACGAGCACTCTCGTGTATATTGTTGGGGTAGAAATTGGTGATAACCGCCACCTTTGCTGAGAGTTATCAATTTTATGTTGGCGTACCTTTCATCCAGAGATGCTGCTTCTAGAACTCGATCCTCCCAGATAAGTTTCTCTGCGCACGCAAGCAAAGATGAGTTTACGAGGGCGCTCACTACAGCTTGTTTGTAAAAGGCAACAGACTGGTGAGGGGAAGTGCAGTGCACACCGACTGGGAAATCACACACAGGTGTCAGAAGGCGTAAGCTACGGCCTCCCATGCCAGCACAGAGAGACGCTTACAAGCCGTACAGAAGAGAAAACAGAGGTATGTGACCATGTTCCTACTATACATGGGAACAAAACCCAGACAGGGTATGTATGTACCTGTGATTTTTTTTTTAATGTTCATTTTTTAGAAAGACAGAGCGTGAGCCAGGGAGGGGCAGAAAGAGAGGGAGACAGAGAAACGGAAGCAGGCTCCAGGCTCCAAGCTGTCAGCACAGAGCCCCATACGGGACTTGAACTCACAAACTGCGAGATCATGACCTGAGCCTCAGCTACGTGAGCCACCCAGGTGCCCCTGTGCTTGTGATTTCTAATAGGATACACCAAAAAGTGTTAATGGCAGGTGTCTCTGAGACCTGAAATTACTTATCCTATATTACCTTTACTAGACACCATATATAATGAACTGCTTCTCAGTACTAATAAAAAACAAAACAAAAAAGCCACTGTTAGCGTCACATGAGGAATATATGTATGATGTGAGTTCGCCTGCAACACACACACACACAAATGTCAGCAGTGGGTATCTACAAGTGGTGGAATTATACTGGAAAGTCCCTTTATACTCTCCTGAATTTTTCACTTATTTCAATGAATATGTATTATTTTTATATAATCTGGAAAAACGTACTTAAAAACATAATCAAAACAAGAAGAAAAAAGAAATGGTTCATTATAAAATGAGCAAAGAATCTAAACAGGCACTCACAGTGGAGCCTTGGTGGCTCAGAAGGTTAAGCACACAACTTCGGCTCAGGTCACAATCTCACAGTTGGTTCATGAAGCTTCCTCAAGCCCCTCGTCAGACTCTGTGCTGACAGTTCAGAGCCTGCAGCCTGCTTTGGATTCTGTGTCTCCTCTCCCTCTGCCTCTCCCCGACTCACACTCTATCTCTCGCCCTCTTTCAAAAATAAACAAACAGGGAATCTGGGTGGCTCAGTCAGTAGGGCATCCGACTTCAGTTTGAGTGATGATTTCGCAGTTCATGAATGCGAGCTCCACATCGGATTCTGTGCTGACAGCACAGAACCTAGAGTCTGTTCAGATTCTGTGTCTCCCTCTCTTTCTGCTGTGCTCTGCTCATGCTCTCTCAAAAATGACAATTATTAAAAAAATTTTTTAAGAAACAAAAATTTATAAAAACATTAAAGGGGTGCGTAGGTGGCTCAGTCGCTTAAACATCCAACTTTGGCTCAGGTCGTGATCTCGCTGTCCGTGGGTTCAAGCCCCACATTGGGCTCTGTGTTGCCAGTTCAGAGCCCGGAGCCTGCTTCAGATTCTGTGTCACCCTCTCTCTCTGCCCCTCCCCCACTTGTGCTCTGTGTCTCTCTGCCTCTCAAAAATAAATAAATGTAAAGAAATAAATAAAATTTAAAAACATTAAAAAACATAAATATGCACTTACAAATAAATACAAATAGCCAATAAACATATGAAAATATGGTCCATCTCACTAGCAATCAGGAAAATGCAAATGCAAAAGAGATCATGTTTTTACTAACACAGGCAAAAATTAAAAAGAGACGATTTCATATGTTGGTGGGGTCTAGACAAACAGACCCTCCCCTACACCACTCCTGAAAATGTCCAGTGTCACAGTACCTATCAAAACCTTAAGGGTCCATCCTTGACCATCAATTCCACCTCTAGGAATTCCATCTTGCAGAAAGACTGGGGAAGGGAGGTGCCAGCGGGAAGGAAATACACGGACTCTGACTTTTACGCCTCCATACTCTTACATTTCTTGAGCTTTTCTTCACCACTTTAATTATTTTACATTATCTACGGTTTTAATAACTGCAATAAATCAACACATTTTTATCTGTTATACACCCATTTAGTGTGAATACTTCTTTTACACATGTCCTCTGACGTTTATTTATTACAACAAGAACATGAAAAGGAGGAAAGTGGATGCCGAGTGGAAGCCTCCCCACGTGGCTCACAGGAGGAAGGGCTGAGCCAGCATCGCTCACGAACGTGTGAGGGAATCAGAGGATCTGAACACAGGTGTCAGCTGAGGACACGGGAGCACAGCTAAGGTCCCCAGGTCCCCACCCACTCCATCTGTCTCAGCCGCTCTCGCAGGCCCCCCACCGTGGAGAAGGGCCGACGTGGCTGCTGCTGCGTTAGCTCGTGCTCGTGGCAGGGCCAGGAAAGTGGCAGCGCACCGACCCTGCCACACCTATGTCGTGAGCCACGTACTTTGCTGAGAGCTGCGACGATGGGGAAGAACAGACACTGTCCAGGCCTCTGAGGGGGTCAGAATTCTAGCTGGGGACAGAAACGTGTCAATAAAAGACTGTCAGGCAATGGAGGAAGTGAAAGGGCATATTCTCCATTAGAACATAAGCTCGGGCAGAGCTGGGGTAGCGTCCTGCTCGTCGCTGGGACCCCAGTGCCTGAAGGGCGTCCAGCAAACGGCAGGCTCAGAGCAAATGTTTATCGCATGAAATGAACAAGAGGTGCACACAAATCTATGGGAGCCAAGAGGGAGGAGTAGGCCTCGGAGGGGCTTGGAGAAGGTTCTACCACACAAGGTGTAATGTATAAGCTGAGCCTCCAAAACCAAGGAGTCAGATGAGGGAGGAGTAAACCGCTCTGGTCAGAGACCAGCATGGCCTCAAAATAGAGATGCATGAATGACCGCATTACTTGAGGAACGCAGAAAGGTCTGCTGGGTTAGAATTCAGAACACACAGTGATGTGTGGCCAGATGGTGAAGGCCAAATGACAGGATCCACTCGGCCAACCCTGCAGTCTCACCAACCTCCCCATCTAGGAACTGAGACCATAGTCTTTATAAAGAAAAGAGCCACTGGCTTAAACTTTGAGATCCGAGCCTGTGGCTGGACCTCGTACTTTCCCTTCAGAAGCAGCTGCCATGTGGATAGTGTTAGTTGGAGAATGAGAAGGTAGATTTTAGGGGGAAAAAAATTCAACCCACACAAAGAGTAGAAAAAAAAAATGGAGCTCGATAAAGCGAGTATGTTTTACAAGTGAAAGAAAGAACTGTTTCTTCTGCCATCAGGAAGACCAATGTGCTGTACTATAAAGAAAGAAAATAAAATTTAAAAATCTCAGTGGGACAAAGACTCTCAACTGATCTACAATTTTTTTTTTCTGGCTGAAATGTTTAGAGATATCAAAGTTTCCATTAACGAGCCACCTCCAACCCTTAAAGTCACCCTCCTGAGTCGGCCTGTGACTGAGCCGGAAGGGAGTTGGGAGGTCCAGAGGAGGGCAGAGAGCTCACCTGACAGTGTGGCCAGGGTTCGCTCAGCTGTTCCTCGGAGGGTCTCCCCAGGCCGCCACTCTGCCTGGGGAAGTATCCAAATTTCCTCGTCTCCAAGCTTCTCTTTGACCAACAGAATAAGGTTCCTGTCTAGCTTCCGGTACGGTGAGGTTCGGTCGTTCTTTTTATCGGCTTCTGTGGAGAAAAGGTGGGGTCAAAAAAGACAAGAAGACTGTGATCTGCCAGAACCAAGAAGAACAGAATTTTATGGTCTTCCTTGGAGGTAGACTGTGCTTCAAAACCACAACCTTTGTCTTCTTATAATCAAATTACAACCCTGATGCATCGAATTCATACCTCTTGCAGGGCAGAGGCTCACAATCTTGAGAAAACTACAATGTAAGAAGAGAAAACCAAAAGCTGAACTTCTCCTTTGAAGAGCACAACACAAAGTGCTTTGAGCCTTTGGAAAGGAAGCTACACCCAAACTACTTCAAACACTACGACTTCGCTGGGATTACCGACTTCACTAGGCCCCACTTTCTCTGTTCCTTAGTCTTCACGTTAGGAAATGAAGATAAGAGAGTTCAATCCGCTGTTTTAGGAAGGATTTCAGATAAAACACACAAAACTAACTAACGAGAAAAGCTTAATCTCCCTCCTACTCTCACTCCCGAAAGGGATTTTTACTCAGATGACATTCATGAAGTTTCACTGCGAGAGAAAAGGCTATCCCAACACCCTTACCTCCCACTCAAAAATTACAAAGGCCTTTAAAAATTATATAGGGTAGATAGGAGGAACAGGGAAACAAATTTATTCGTCTCCAACCGGAAAGAAGCTTTGCAATTACTTGTTACTTAAAACGCAAAGTAAGGGCTAAGCAAACGTCCTGTCTGGAAACCAAAATACCACCACCCCCTTCCTTTCTCTCCTGCTGGCCTGAAAAGACCACAAACCTGTTATGCGAGCTCCAGGTTTGAACTGTAGGAATTTCTGCTCCCATACGTCTTCCAAATCCTGAACCAACAATACACTCTGGTCATCTTCTTCATCATACAAGTCAGCTTTCTTCTTTGCCAGTCTCTGGGCTTCAGCCAAAGCGCGAAGCTCATGGTCTGAGTACATACTTCTCTCTACCTCAATCTGGGAAAATTAAAAGGACAAAAAAAAACAAAAACAAAAAAAACAAAAACAGGCAGAATGGAAAACAGAGCTGTAGCACGCTTGACAGAAGAAGAACTTTACCACTCATCATAACCAGACATACAATCAAAACATCACAGGAAAAAGAGAAAGAAAAAAACGTCACCTGCACTTTGCGCTTGAGCTACATTTGCTAAAATGTTAGAAGGCGATCGAAGATCAGGCTGCTTCAAAGAACAGAAAAGTAGGAAAGGCATTCCCTGCCCATGGTCCATGGTAAGCATGCTCTGAACCTGTCAGTCTTCGATCAGAATCTCACCATGGACTTTCCTGCCTCATGGAGTTTGTACAGACACTGTTCTTTCTAACTAGAATGTTGTCCCTCATGTTCTTCTCCCAGGAAATCCCTACTTATCAATTTAAATACCACTTTCTTAAGGAGATATTCCTTGACACCTCCTTAAATGCTCTAACAGTAGCTGTATCTTCCTTTACAACACTTATCAAGCTCTGCAGTTATAGTCATGTGATTATTTGGTTACTGACTGGTCCACCTCCGCTAGACTGAATAGTCTGAGAACAGCATGTCTGTCTTATTCACCACTGCATGCCTAGCCCTTAGCACAGCGTCTGCACAAAGTAGGTGGGAATGGATTATCTATAAAGTGATTAATAAAGTGTTTGCAGAATAAATTAATAAACCAAGTAAAAAGCACAAAGTGACGTTTAGAACTCTCAGTAGCCAAGACAAAAAACATCTCAGACTCTGGGGAAACAACCACCTTCTATCACTATCTATGGGGATTTAATCCCCTCAAGCCACTACGCTTAATATTTGCCCTTGTCTTCTTACTTGCCCCTCACACAGACAGACTTTATCGCACCATTTTAGCGATGTGCCCACTACCTTTTCCTAAACATCACAACACAGACTTCCTCCTCTCTAAATTATTGACGACCTAGGACAGAGGAGTCCGTCCTTTTCACCACCGCACACCTAGCGTGTGCAATAAAAGGCAAACCATCTCCAAAGAGCTGCCTAACGTGACAATGAAGAACAATGAAAACAAACTATCTTTTATTGAACGCCTTCTATGTACCAAACCAACCCAGTAAAGTAGATACGAATCTGCAGGTAAATAACACGGAAGTTCTGAGACTTGCCCAAGGACACTCAGACTAACTGGTGCCGGGGTCGCGATGGAACCCAGGCTCACGTGTCTCTACTGGTTCCCCCAGCAGCTCCTAGAAGCCGTGAGCCGCACCTCAATCCTACCTGCTGCAGTAGAGCCGCCATCTCTTCCTGCAATGGGGTCAGCGGCTTCGAGACCAGCGGTGGCCGCTGCAAGCACAACGCGCCCAACAAGCGCCATGGAGACCCGCTGTTCAAGGGTGCGGGCGCAAGGGCCAGGCTGCGAGAGCCAAGGCTACCGGCCCAGTGCCCCTCGAACCGCCGCCAGCCCTTCGCCACCTCTAACACAGTCCGTCTTACGGGCGCCGCCATTTTTCTGCCTTCCCACAAGGCACCGCGGCTGCCTACGGGGTTCCAGGCCAATCCCACACTCCCAGAAGGCAGCGCGGGAGCGGCAAACCGGAAAGACCTCTGTCCCGGGACCTACTGGAACGAACCATTCCAACTTGGGAGGGGGAGGCGGGCGCAGATATCATGTTAGATTAGCGAAAAGGAAGACAGTCCCAGTTGGAACTCTAAACGATAGTTATTGTGGAGTATTTAAATGGGAATAAAAGTCTTTAATGGACTTTATGAAGAGTAATGAGATGACTTTCCTCCTAAGCCCTCCCCCACAAGCGCTCCTGGTGTTGGCGCCGGTCCAGCTACGCCGGCTCCCGGGTCGCCGGGGACGGGAGCTGACAGGGGTCAATTCAAGTCATGCAGGTGGTACGAAAAACGGGGTCTTGGTTCTTGCGGTCTTGGGCTCGGTCACCGACTCCCGGGTAAGAATGATCAGCCCCCTTCGGGCCCACGGGTACCCCCGCGACTGCGCTGCTGCCCGTGTCCCCTCCCCCCCTGCCTCCCGGACTGCAGTAGCTGTTAGGCCTGGACCTCACCGAGATTTCCTTCCCCGCAGGGTCGTGGCCGGGGCGCCAGCCTCCACCGTCCACACCGGCGCTCAGCAGCTACCAGACGCGGCGGCCAAGCAGGAGGTTGAAGAGAAGGAGGAAGCCCCGGCTCCGAGCCGCAGCAGCTTCAGGTGAGGGCCACTCAAGCCCAGCCCACCGACCAAAGTCAGAGAACCAGTCAATTCCCAACTCTGCCACTTGCCATCTTTGGGGCCTTATGCAAATTAATCTCTCAGCCTCAGCTTTCTCGTGTACGAAGGAAAAGGATATGAGAGACGTGGGGATGCAACGAGATGCGCCTTGGCACCAGCGGATGCTCTGTTAACAGTCTGATGAATGAATGAGTGAATGTCGGAGGTGTATAGTAAATGTCACCGTGTTTCTCTCTGAGAGGGGTATTCTGGCCGACTAACAGTCTTCCCTGGGCTTGGATAAATAGGAAGGGGAGCTAGGGGGCGCTAGGCTATGGTGGAGATCAGTGAGTTGGCTTTTGTGCTGAGCTTTTGTGCTGAGCCCTAGGGGCTGGCACCTTGCTTTCCAACAATGCCACCACCCCTATGTGCCATCACATCCATTTAACAAACCTACTTGGTGCCAGGCGTTGTGCTAGGTGCTGGGCACCCAAATACAAAAGATTGGAGGCGCCTGGGTGGCTCAGTCAGTTGGGCGTCCGACTTCGGCTCAAGTCACAGTCTCATGGTTCATGAGTTCGATCCCCGCATCAGGCTCTGTGCTGACATCTCGCTCAGAGCCTGGAGCCTGCTTCAGATTCTGTGTCTCCCTCTCTCTCTGACCCTCCCCTGCTCACGCTGTCTCTCTCTCTCTCAAAAATAAATAAAACATTAAAAACATTTTAAAAAACCAAAAAACAAATACAAAAGATTGTTCTTCCCACAAGTAGTGCCCAGTGTACTAGGGAAGACAGACGTGCAAGCATTTTCAGCATCATGTGGTCAGCAGTGTGGTGGAGGTAAGAACTGGTTGCGTGGAAGTATGACGGAACCGATGTCCCACTCCTGAGGAAGAGGACTGACAGGAAGATAATACGGAGCTAAAAACAGAATTGAACGGGAGTTCAACTGGACGACGTGAAAAGGACCATTTTAGGCAAAGCTAATATTCTGTGTAAAGGCATCGGTATGAAAGAACATGGTATATTCCAGGGGCGGGGTGTGTGTGTGTGTGTGTGTGTGTGTGTGTGTGTGTGTGTGAGATGGCAGATGAGGCCAGCCAGAGAAAGCATAAGAATGCTGAGGGTCTTCTCTGTAACAGTGGGGCTTTCACAGTGTTCCCACTGTAAGCAGTGGGGAGCTGCTTAAAGGAATTTAAGCCAGAATCCTGCTGGAGTCATTCAGCAATGTCAGGCATTATTTAAGGTGTTGGGACACATCAGTGACCAAACACCCCCAAAACTCTGCGCCCATAGAACTTAAGTTCTAGCGAATAGGGGACAGTAAATAGAAAACAGGTAGAACATGAGGGTATGACACAAGGTGAGAGTGTGTCTGTTGTTTGGGAGGAAGAGCAGGAAGACCAGTGTGGAGCGAGGAGTAAAATGGGTGAGCGGGTGAGTGGTGCAGCAGCATGTGGGGCTGCATCTGTGTGGCCGTGTAGGACTTCGTGAGGACTTCAGCCTTGACCCTGGGTGAGATGGGAAGCCACTGGAGAATTCTGAATAGAGGGTTGACATGATGTTGCTTCATCAAAGAGTCCCTTTGGCTGCTGTGTTGATACTGAACTGTGGGGAAGCAGGGATGGAAGCTGGGAGCAGTCTGGCAAGATCATTGGAAGATCATTGAAATAACCCAGCCAGGGAAGGAGGATGGCTTGGACCAGGATGACAGCTCTTGAGGTGGAACACACAGAAAGTGAGGCCGGCAGCATGTATCCGTCGTGTAAGGTGTGAGAAAAGGAGAAGAATGAACAACACTGTAAAAGTTTTGGCCTCAACAGTGGGAAAGGTGGAATTGTCACGTAAGACAGAGAGACTGCAGGAGTTTGGCTTCCGGTGGTTATGTTTAAGGCACTTAGTTAACATCCAATGGAGATACAGTGTAGGCATTTAGAAATGGAATTCAGGGGACCGCTGGAGCTACACACGTTTGGGAAATTCACCATATAGATGGCATTTAAAACCACAAGACTGTACAAGGTCATCAAGAGTATAAGTGTAGGTAAAGAGAAGAGGTCCAAGGACTGAAGCCTGGAGCCCTCTAAAGTTTAGAAACTTAGGAGATGAGAAAGAATCAGCAAAAGAGACGAAGAAGGAAATTCCAGAGAGGTAGTTAGAAAACCTAGAGAGATTTCTTTTTTTTAATGTAGTTCAAGGGCAGAGAGATCAGCTATGTCAGGTGTTGTTGATAGAGTAAGTCACTGTGTTGATGGCAGAACTCATTGGATTTAACATTGTGGGTTGGTGACCTTGCCTAGAGCATTTTTGGTGGAATCATAGGGCTAACGTCTGGTTGGAGTGGGTTCAAGGAGAGCAGGAGACAGACAGAAACGGCAAGTAAAGTCAGGTCTTTAAGAGGGAATAGAGAGATGGGCAGTAGCTCTGGGAGGCTTTGGGATCAAGAGGTTCTTGTCTGTTTTCAGGTTGGAGAAATGACCGCATGCTTTGCGGATGGGAAGGATGTGGGGGTGGAAACGGTGCTGGAGTGGTGTCCTTGAGAGGCAAACGCAAGCAGAGCATCCAAAGAGGAGAGAGGGCAAAGGCTGTGGGCACAGATGTTCAGTAGTGGAAGCCGGCATAAATTCTGATTGCCTGTATTTCCCTGTGAAGGTCATCAGCTGGCTGTAAGGCAACAGAAAGAAGGTGGGGGTTGAAAGAGACAAAGGAAGGTATAAAGCAGTCCTCCAGGAGAGTGGAAGAAGAGTAATTGAACTGGGGACATGCCTACAGTGCCAGTCGCCAGTCAGTGCTGAGGGCCCACTTGATGTCAGAAGTCATTAAAATAAAGCAGCGGCTCTCAGCTGGGGCGATTTGGCCTCCACGGGGACTTTTAGCAGTATCTGAAGACTTATTCGTTGTCACAACTCAGGACACTGGAGGGACAGCTAGTGGGTAGAGGCCACGGATACTGCGGACACTCGTCAGCGTGCAGGCCAGCCTCTCACAACAAAGAATTGTCTTGCCCACAGTGTCACAAGTGCTGACGTGGAGAGGCCCGTCGACACGGGGGTGTGTGCTTCTCTAGCCAGCTGTGCAGATGCGCACCCAGGCTGCAGAGAAGGGGCAGCGGGGGCTAGGGTTTGCCAGGAGGGTGCGATGACGAGGCAGAGGATCGAGGGGAGTGATTTTATAATGATTGGTCAGTGGTGGAATTTACTGGAAGCCAGGAGAGAAGTGAAGGTGTGNATACCAGTGGGGAGAACCGTGGGCTTGAAGGGTTCCCGGAGTGAGGTTCCGTGGGTGCGCCTGCAGCTGGTGGCCTGAGTGTGGTGCTTGAAACGAGGTCATGATGAGGGTGTAGACATGGTAACGACAAGGGCCAGGTATGACCACAGGAGTAAGTCGCTGGGATAGGACAGAGGACACGGATGGGGCCACTGGAGGAAAGGAGGTCACCAAACAGAAGCCAAGGGGTTGGAAGGATCTTACGGAAGCCGTGTATATAATAATGACAGGAGTGGTGAGCCAGGAGCTATTCTCTGCATTTTTCTACATTTATTTGCATTTAAAAAAAAAAACTCTCCAGCCACAGTGAGGAAGCGGTTGAAGAGCGGGAGGCCAGGCCTTCTTTATGTGGGAGCAGAATTACAGATTCCCGGGCCCAGGTCCCGGGCCCAGGACCCACACTGTCAGGGTCAGTTTGGGTTGGCGGCACGCAGGGCCCAGCGCACTCCCACGCCTCAGGTGCCTGTAGCGGAAGTCAGCCCTTCGGCAGAGCGAGCGGCGGCTGTTTTCAGTCCTTGGCCCTCCCAAAGAGACGCCATGTGTGCTGGCCACTCTCCCTGTCCCTCGTATGAGGACGGGTATGAAGAGGCTGCAGGCCAGGGCCCGAAGGCTTTGTCTTTCCTTTGTCCGGGCCTCCCTGCGGTGAACCACTCGTGCATTCGTACAGTGGACCTGGCTCGCGTAGAAGTCCGATCTGGTCCATGCCTTCAATTAAGTGGTTCATGTTCCAAATCCTCCCTACTGTATATAAAGGGCAGCGCACTGGTACGTTCCATCTCGGGTAGCCGTAAGTTTTTGGACCCCCAAGTCAGTAGGGGAAATGATGATCAGTGTTTTAAACATTGACGTCATCTCAGAGCCTCACGACTATCCGTCTTGGCTTGTAGGTTAAAAAGCCCGTGACCTGCTGAAGGCTGAATCACCCCCACAATCAGGCCTAGCGAGAAGGGGCACACTTGTAACTCTTGAATACCATTGTGTTATTTTCTGTTTTGTTTTTTAAAACTATCTCTAGGAAAGCAGGTAGGGCTTGGCGGCAGGATTGTGCTCCTATAATAGTATTTTCTAACCCGGCAGCCACTGAATCTCAGGAGGCTGTGGGAGGTACAAACAGGGTCTGATTCCTGTGTGTAGGCAGGAGGCAACCCGCGTCTGGAATGTTGAATGACAACTGTGTGTGTCTGAATAAAAGAAAGCACAGCATGGTGAACAGAGCTTTGAACTGAGGCAGGGTCTCCTAGACCCCAAAGCCTGGTTTCGCTTGCTGACCCTGTACCCCTATTGGTACCTCAATTTCTCCACCTGCAGACGAAGAGTACTGACCTAGAGATGGCCAGAAGACAGATTAGACTGCGCTAGAGAAAGAACTTGAGCCCACACCGTGTGTAGGTCAGTGCTCACAGCCCAAGTTCACATCTGGTTAACGGGGGATATTTTAGAAAGAGATTCTCAGCCCGGTCCAGAAGTCAGGTGTGGGGCCGAAGCATCAGAACCATGTGATTCTGTGCAGCCGGCTTGGAGATCTGGTCTGGAGTAGAGGTTGGCAAACTGGGCTCCTACTCAAATCTGGCCAGATGCCTGGTTTTTCGTAAATAACATTTTACCAGAACATAGTCCCGCCCAGTAACTTACTGTGGTCTGTGGCTGCTTTCGTACTCCCAGCGGCAAAGCTGAGTAGTTGCAATAGAAACTTCATGGCCAGCAAACCCTCAGTTATCTACTCTCTGGCCCTGCACAGAAAAGGCATGCTGACCTCTGTCATAGGGGATACTGGGTTGGTTTTTTTTTAATAGTGATGATATCATAAGTATATTATTTTGTGTGTGTGTGTGTTTTTTAAATAAAATAGTCAAGATATCACCTGAAACCAGAAATAGAGGTTTGACCTTATTTTTTTTTCTTTTTTTTTTTTTTAAAGGGACAGAGACAGTGTGAGCAGGGAGGGTCAGAGAGAGAGAGAGAAAGAATCTGAAGCAGGCTCCAGGCTCTGAGCCAGCTGTCAGCACGGAGCCCGACGCGGGGCTCGAACCCACGAACTGTGAGATCATGACCTGAGCCGAAGTGAGACGCTTAACCGACTGAGCCACCCAAGTGCCCCAACATTATTATTTTTTTAATTACAGAGAGAGCGGCTCATAGAGAATTGAAAATAATGATCTGATTGTACGAGAAGGGGCAGGGGAGGGTCAAGCGTGTGGATAAAATTCTCTCCTAGCAACTCGCCAGGAGGGCCTAGAGCCAGCACACAAGAAGCCACCGTGTTCACCAACACGGCGGTGGCGCCGGACGGATCGGGGGCAGCTGCTGCAGAAGCAGGTCCAGGTGGCCGGCTGCTGTGTTTTGTGGTCTTAAAAAAACTCAGGATTCACGGAAAGTGTCTCTTTAATTGCAGCATTTACCCTCCACTTCCAGGGCAGGAGAGCCCTCTGAGGTGGGCAGGAAAGAAATTCGAGGAGATCCCGATCGCACACATTAAAGCATCGTACAACAAGTAAGTGGGAGGGGCGCCGGGTAGGTCCGGTGGGGGCTTCTGTCCCCTTCATGGGGCAGGGCAAGCCCGGGGGGTGGGGGGGAGGGCCGCGCTCCGCAGGGCGGAGTTGATGCAGACGTTCCCCCCAGTGCCCTTCCTCCTTGCCTGGGGAAGCCACCTCTGTCTTTATAAAGTTTATTCAGGGCACTTGGGTGGCCCAGTCGTTAAGCTCTGACTTCGGCTCAGGTCATGATCTCACGGTTCATGAGTTCGAGTCCCATATCGGGAGAGATTGAGCCCCTCTTCGGGTGAGCCCCACTTCTGTCTGTCTCTCTCCTCTTCTCTCTCTCTCTGCCCCTCGCTCACTTGCACCCTCTCTTTCAAAAAAAGTTTACTCAGATTTCATGAGAACGTGAACTAGGTTGGGCACACCACGTTGTTAAGCTTTCTTTGCCTTTCTTGGGAATAGTACTTCCTGGTTCTGCTCAAGAGCTGGAGAGAGTGTTCACTGAGGTGTTTGTTGAGTGTTGCTATGCATTAGGGAGCATAGGGTGGGCAATACATAAATGAGAGAGGTGGTTTAAGAGTATACGATTTATTAACAAACTAACCAAAACATATCTCCAAATAAGCACTGTTCCTTTGAAGTACTCGCTCTGGGCCTCTGTGCGTTGACCTCTAACCTCACAGGGCTAAATGGGAATAGTGATTTACTGTGACAAGACTTGACTTCCGAGTGGCTAACAGGCAGGTGCCTGGGACTTCCTGGCTGTGTGTCAGCAACAGAAGCCTTGCTGACACTGGGGACAGCTTCGCATGCCAGGCCCTCACATGGATGTAGGGTCACTGTCTGGTCTCAGCCTGCCCGTGACACGATTCAGAGGCCCACATGGGAGACACCTGACGGTCAGGGATGGGGCATGGGGCGCTCGTGAGATGCCACAGGATTTGCCCGGCGTGCATCTGATAAGCTCAAAATGAGAACAACCGGATTTCGGATTCTCACCGTCTCAGACTGATAAGCACGTGGGTGCTGGTGCTTGTTGGAGCCCCTGTGGCCCACCCTGTCCGTGTCTGCTGAGGTTGCATCGGGGACAGGCAGCTCTCGCGCTCTGCTCAGTACAGAAAACCCAGGACGCCCTGCCAGGGGCAAATGGCGGGTCGCAGCCAGGCCAGCAAGCAGACGGCCCAGACCCAGGGCCAGGAGGCAGAGCCGTGTGGACCGAGGGGAAATGAAAAGTGTGTCTAAGTATTTCTTTTTTTTCTTTAATGTTTGTTTATTATTGAAGGAGAGAGAGCGAGTGTGGGGGAGGGGTAGAGAGAGGGCGAGAGATCCAAAGCAGGCTCTGCGCTTACAACAGAGAGCCTGATGCAGGGCTTGAACTTAGGAACCGCAAGATTATGACCTGATCCAAAGTTGAACACCTAACCAACTGAGCCACCCAGGCGCCCATGTCTAAGTATTTCTTAAGTCAGTTAGAGATGACTGGAAAAAAGTTTCACTTATTTTTTTTTTAAAAAAGTGTTTTGGTCTTGGAACAGAGTTCACCAGCATTAAAATTATCCTACACAGGGGTCGCCTGGGTGGCTCAGTTGGTTAAGTGTCCAACTCTTGATCTCAACTCAGGTCTTGATCTCAGGGTTGTGAGTTCAAGACCTGTGTTGGGCCCTGCACTGGGCATGAAGTCTACTTAAAAATTATCCGGGATGCCTGGGTGGCTCAGTTGGTTAAGCTTCTGACTTCAGCTCACGTCATGAACTCACAGTTCGTGGGTTCAAGCCCCGTGTCGGGCTCTGTGCTGACAGCTCAGAGCCTGGAGCCTGTTTCAGATTCTGTGTCTCCCTCTCTCTCTGACCCTCTCCTGCTCACACTGTCTCTCTCTCTCTCAAAAATAAATAAAACATTTTTTAAAAAGTATCCAATATGGTAATACTGCTCACTTTTTTAGGTATGATAATGGTTTTATGGGATTTTTTTTTTAAGTCATTATCTTTTAGAACTAAATACTGAAATATTTACCAATGAGAGTTGGGTCTGGGATTTACTTCAAAATAACGCATCACCGGGGAAGACCAGAGTGGAAACAGGGTTTATAGATGAGACTGAGTTAGATATGAGTTAATAATTCCTAAAGCTGGGTGATGGGTCCATGGGTGTTCATATACTTTTCTATTTGTTTTTGTGTATATTTAAAACTTCCCCTAACAAAAGCCTTTTTAAAAAGTTGCCTGATGCGAAACATCTAACTTCTTAGGAAAACAAGCCAGACAGGGATATCAAGTCTAAACACCGGCCACAGAGAAGACACCAGGCAGGAAACGTTCCACCCTTCTTCCGGATGACACTTACCCACCCCACAGTGTGCAGACTGCCTTAGCTCGGGCTGCTAAAACAAAATGACCACAAACAGGGGCTTACACAACAGACCTGGATTGCTCACAGCTCTGGAGGCGGGCGTGCGGGACCAGCGAGCCAGCGCGGTGGGGCTCTGCTGAGAGTTCCTCCGAGTCGCAGGCGGCCAGCTCCGTGTTGTGTCCTCACTTGGTGGAAGGGGCAAGGGAGCTCTCTGGGGTCCCTTCTATAAACCAGGGCACTAACCCCGTTCGCGGAGGCTCCACCCTTGTGACCAGGCCGTCTGCTTGCTGGCCTGGCTGAGACCCACCGTTTGCCCCTGGCAGGGCGTCCTGGCCAGAGCCGTCCTTAGGTCCTGTGACGTGTCAGATTTTGATGGGGTTCAGGGGGTGATGGGGAGCCTTCCTGATGCCTCCTGTAGGAGTTCAGAACGTCCGTCTGACAAGTTCAAAGGGAAAGCAGTTGAATGCCTTTCTCTTTCTCACCAGGCGTGCAAGGGCCTATTGTTATTTCCTGACCATCCTTTGTGTCCCGTGTCCCCCTCTGCTTTCCCAGCACGCAGATCCAGGTGGTCTCTGCCGCCCACCAGCCCCTTGCCCGCGCTTCCTGCGGCACCGAGGGGTTCCGGAATGCCAAGAAGGGCACGGGCATCGCCGCACAAACAGCAGGCATAGCTGCTGCCACAGTAAGTGTGCGTCCTCTCCGGCTCCCACTGTGCTGTGTGTCACTCTGTGCAGGACTGGTCCCGGGGAGGGGGCTTCTCCTTGAACCAGTCACTCATAAGCAGTGGTATTTGCCGACCCTTGTTCGATACCCTAACATCGGGGGCAGTTTGAAGGAGCCTCTTTATCTCGTGAAGCACCAATTCGATTGTGAACTGTTGCAGACCTTTCTAGAAGCAGATTGGCAGTATGCACCTCTTCGTGTACGTATCGACCATCTGCTGTACGGCAGGCACTCTACATTCATTAACTTAAATCCTCAGGAGACGCTCGGTATTACCCGTTTTTAAGGGCCAGAGTGTGCGACTTGCTCAGAGTGATCGGTCTGGGTCCACAGCCCAGGCCTGGGCAGGCCTAGGATGGGCCTTACAGAGGTTCACACTCTGCCAAATCAGAAGTATTTCCTGAAGGAAAACCTCAGCCTTCAAACAAACCTTGATGCCCCCAAATAGTATTTGCTGCGTATAAACGATCATCAGAATGTGTTAGGTGTCCCCCACTGGACAGACTGTATACAGTAAAAGGCGTCAGCGGTAACAGTGCCCTCTGCATGGCGGGTTGAGTGGACCTCTGTGTTTTCCAGACTTTCTGTAATGAACGGCCTCTATAACCAAGAAGCAAACTTTTAAGTGATAACACTTAAAATTTAAAACGATAATACTTTTTAAGTGGGTTATTTAGGCTCCACCTTAAAATCCTGCCTTCACACCCGCCCGCCCCCCGCCCCCAGAACAATGGGAGCGACACGTAGAAACCTCCATCAGGGGGCAGTGCTGCCCTGGGTTAGCAGGGATCACAGCTGACGGTAAACTCAGGATTCGACAGGTTCCGTGCCCTCTGCCTGCCGGTGTCTGCCCTGCTGTGCTGTGTTCTGCCCGTTTAGGGGGNGGAGCAGTAGCCCTCTTGCCCCAGGCAGCAGGAGCAAGAGATCTGGATGGAGCTGGTGTCTCTCTGGAGCACTAACTGCTTCCTTCTCTCCAGAAAGCTGCAGGGAAGGGCGTGACCCACATCCGAGTGGTTGTGAAAGGCCTGGGGCCAGGGCGCTTGGTAAGTGACCCGGAGGGGTCTCTGAGGGGTCTCTGTGGCGGGTGTGCTTCCCTCCTGGGAGAAACAGGGCTTGAGCACAGTCAGGACCGGAAAACTCTGTGGTGGATTTCCATGACAAGTTTGTTTCTTTCTGCCTTCAAACCTACTAAGCTTCTCAAAAGCAAGCCCAGATCACTTAGTTTAATTCATCAGACACTTATTCAGTACCTGCTGGGTGCCACACACTGGGAATAGAAAAGTGCTCCCTGGGGGCTGTCACAGACGGACCCCTCAGTACAGACTAGCAGGTGCAGTGGTAAAGCTTGTGCCCAGCATGTTGGGCGCCTACTGGGTATTTCCCCAGAGGTGATATCTCTATTGAATTTTTAAGAATAGAAAGGTATTCACCAGGTGTGGGGGGAGAGAGGGGACATTCCAGGCAGAGGAAATGACAAAAGTGTGATGATTACAGGGTGTCGGGATTTACATATAGTCTTGGTGGGAAGTGGTCAGGGCACCTAGAGAAATGCAAGCATCAAGGACATGGTTCAGGGGTTTAGTCGGGAGTCCTTGGTGAGAGAAGAGTCAGGACTGTAGGTAGGAAAGCCCCATCCCGGCCCTCTCCAAGGTCTTTGTCTGGGACCATGCCATTCTACTGTTCCTTCTGCCCCTTCTAGTCTGCCATCAAGGGGCTGACCATGGGGGGCCTGGAAGTGATCTCAATCACAGACAACACCCCCATCCCGCACAACGGCTGCCGCCCCAGGAAGGCTCGGAGGCTGTGATGGAAAGGAAACCTGCCCCTGAAACTGACCTCAAGTCCCGCCTCCAGCTGGACCTTGTAGAGAGCACACTGTCAGAGCTCTCTCCAGAGGAGGGCTTGCTGGAGCCCCCTCAGGGGGTAAGAGGGAGCTTTGCCCCCTTCTGTGGTCATCTCACTTGTTCCTTTGACTGGAGACTGGTGTCCAGAAGTGACTCCAGAGGACCCCATACTCCAACCAGGAAGTGCTGCCTCTGCTCTGCGATAATAAAAATATCCCACCATCTGGAGTCGTTTGAGTGTTTTGCTTCCAGACTTGCAAACACAGTATTCCCTTTATTTGGCCTTTATTCAGGTGGACAGAGGACCGTCAGTGTATCAGACAGGGCCCAAGCAAGAAATAAATGGTTCAAGAGGTTTAAAAGAGACGTTTAATGAAGATTCTTTACAGAGGTGCAGGCAGGGTTGAGGGAACAAACGCACTTCCAGAAACTTCCAGGACTAGCAAGAGCCGGAAGCCCCTTTCCAGGGCCAGGGGAAGGGGCGGTTCCAGAACCTGGAGGCGGAGAGCGTAGCCTCAGTCCCAGAGGGTCAGCCTCATAGACCATGACAGTGGTCCCCATTGCTTCCCACGCTTTGCACACCGTAGTTTTAGAAAATGTTCTTTTATTCATAGCAGGGCTTTGAAAAGGAAGATAATGCCCAGGAGAGCCCACGAGCACAGACAGGACACTGGGGGCCCTAAAGGACCAATGGTCCTGGGCCCAGAAGCAGATGCCTGGCACTGCCACCAGAGCCCACGGTCGGGGTGTGTGGACAGCGCACACTGCTTCGGTGTGAGCGCTCGGTACATGCCAGGGTGGGCAGGCTCTGGCGCTCTCTTAGACTGTAACTCTCTTAAACCTCTTCATCATGAGGTCTTGGCCTCTCAAAGACCTGCCACCCCCTTCCCTAGAAGACGAAAGTGCATGCACCAAAGGCAGCAAACCACTGACCTAAACTACTGGCTGCCCTGTCCCCTGCTGCGCAAACCCTTCTGAGCAGCAGGCCCCGCAGTCCTGAGGTCACGGGTGGGCCGTGTGCTGGCACCTTCCCTGGGGCCAGAGGAGAGGCAGAGCTGGGCAGTGGGTCCCCACTCTGCACCAGCAGAGTGTCGGCATCGGCTTGTGTGACACCACCTCGTTTCCTGCAGCAGGGCCTCGGACTCTTTCTGCTGCTCTGCTCCGACCGCTCCAAGCTGGTGGCACAGGACTGGCCATACCAGGGAAGCCTCTCTGCTCCCACACAGGCAGAAAGGCAAATACGACTTCTCTCCTTTTCCCAGAGACGCAGTCTTCCCTTCTTGCAGCCAAGGTCATCACCTGCCACCGACATGCACCATCACCACCAACATAAGCCTGCTTCACACTAGAGCACCTGGACACTGGCAGAATGGCCCTGCACGCAGGGGAAGCCATTCTCCAATCGCCTCTGCCTACAACCTCGCTCTGACGTGTCCATTCAACAAAATGCATATATACCTTCCCCCGGGCCTCCTTACCGGTTTTCTCTATTCAGTTTTCCTCTACTGGATAGACACACTGCTTTTTAAATCTGAGTAGCATCAGCCCCAAGCAGAAATTGCCCATTCAACCGAATTAAGCAAACATAGGTTTTTGCTCAATCAGTTCAGGCAGTTGGGGGACAGAAATGCCGTGACGGTCCTGAATGGAGCTCACAGTCTGGGGAAGCTAGACAGACACGAGACCAAATCAGAAAGAAAGAAGTTCCAGAAAAGAGGCATAAATGGCCTTGGTGTTTGAGTGTAAGAATGGCACCCTCAGTTTCAGGGAAGGAAGGGAAGGCTTTATGGAGGAGATGGCAAGCAAGAGAAGCCACTGGACTAGAGTGTGTCCTTAGCATCGGAAGCTGGCAAGGCAACACGGCCAAGGTGCAGGGGGTAAGAGATCATCGGGTTACTGGATGTGGCTTGGTTGGTGTGGGGGGTCCCGGGGTTCAGACCGGAGCAGAAGACAAATGGAGGGAAGAGCTTACGGAAGGAGTCAAACACCTTGTGGCCACACCAAGAATAAAGAGTAGGTTCAGCAGATGTGGGGAAGGGGAGGTGGGCATGCAGAAGGCAGGAGACAAGGAAGAACTCAAACGTTGGGGACTTTAAAGCTCACTCGTTTACAGGCAATGAAGTTGGGTAGGTAGGCGTCGTCTAAGATCAACTGGAAATAAGAATCCCAGAGGTGTGAGGCAAGAAACTATGAGCTGCAGACAGAGATGTCTGTCTTAATGCTGAAGCCGCAAAGGGAAGTCAGGGAAGGGAACAGAAGACGTCTGTGAGAGCGAAGGTCCCTAAACAAAGCTGAGTGGCCCAGAGAGGAGGAAGCAGCAATACCCACCCATGGCTGACACACACCCGTGGCCGTGTGAGGTGCAGAGTTGGGGAAACGGACCTCCAGGGACCACGGAGGAAAGAGAGGGGAGGTGGGAGGAGCAGAAAGCAGGCTGCGGGCTGGGTGTGGGGGAGAAAAAGGTGCAAATGGAAGGGTCCTGTTGTGCCTGGAGGGGCAGGGACAAGCACCTGCCATAGCTCTGGTCTGCAGGGACGGAACCTGGGTCCAAGGCGTCCTCTGCTTCTAACCGGCTTTTATAAGGAATGCAAAAGGTCAGAAAGCATGAAGAGGTGCCCAGTCTCACTAGTAAGCAGGAAATGGAAATTAAAATGCATGACCTTCCTTCCCCAAATGATGCTAATCAAAGCCATGGTGGGGCTGAGACTGCCCAGGAACAAAGCAGAGAGTGAGGAAAGCAGGAGGCCGAGTTGTAAGAGCCGTCTGTGCTGGAGGAGGAGAAGGCGTCAGAGGCGGGATGGAGTGATCAGAGGGGCGGCAGGTGTGCTGTCGCGGGGGCCAAGGGACAAAGTGCAGGCTGCGGCTCAGAGCTCTAGCCAGGCGAGGACCGGGCAACAGCCACCATTTGGCAACCTGGAGGTCACCTTCCCCAAAGGGAGAGCGTCTAGGGCTGGGGGGGGCATGGGAGGTAAGGAGGAGCCAGAGATCAGTAAAGGCTGTGCCATGGCTACAGAGAACGTTCCGGACCCCCCACACTGTCCCCTGAGAAGTGGCAGGCCAGGAGTCAAGGTGTGGAGGTGCCCTGGACCTCAGGGAGGAGACGGAAGTGGCTTGGAGCTTGGGAGAGGCAGCCCTCAGTGAGGTGGCAGGAAGCCAGGCCGCAGTGGGGAGAGAGCCCGCCTGGGGCTCCCGGTGACAGGTGTGCCCGCTGTAAGTTGGGGACAGCAGTGCTCGGCTGGTCACCAGCAACAGAAAGAAACAGAACATCCTTGCAATCAGCACACAGGGAACGTTCCCCCTACCTGCCACCACCACGGCCCCCACACCCGAAACAGTTGTTCTGAAATAAAAGTGCTGTTCCTCTCTGAGCCCTTACTGGGGGGAACAAAAATAGCTAGAGAGAGCCTCTTCAGAGGGGAGTTTGGCAATATCTGTCAACAGTTAAGATGGACAGGCCTCTGGCTTCAGAACCCCCTTCTAGGAACACATGATATGGAGCGGCACTGTCCCCGAGAGCTCCCTGCACCATAGAAATACTCCGTGTCCTCCCTGTTGGCTCGTTGGCCACTGGCCCCATGTGGCTCCTGACAACTTGAGCTGTGGCTAGTGTGACTGAGGAGCTGAATACTGAGTTTTATCCAATTCCGATTAAGTGAAATGCCAATTAACTGAAATGTGAATGGTAACATGCTGCCAGTGCCTGCTACATTGCACAGTGCAGTGTAGATACTTTTCATGGGTGTGGCAAGTATGCAAAGGTACCTGTTTCCTGAAGCTCTGTGAGTAAAGGCAAAATACTACAACCGAAATGTCCATCAATAGCTGGCCGGTTAAAGACATCAGGGTACATCCATTATAATGGAGTGTCAACCCTGAAACAAGATAATATATATCGCTGAGTGAAAAGTAAAAGGGTCCAGGGGACAGTGTGCATAGTACAGTCACTAATTTTTGTACAGAAGGGCAGGATATTGGGGCGCCTGGGTGGCTCAGTCAGCTAAGCATCCAACTTCGGCTGAGGTCATGATCTCAGAGTTTGCGGGTTCGAGCCCTGCGTTGGGCTCTGTGCTGACAGCTCAGAGCCTGGAGCCTGCTTCAGATTCTGTGTCTCCGTCTCTCTGCCCTTCCCCTGCTCGTGCTCTTTCTCTGTCCCTCAAAAATGAATAAATATTTTAAAAAAAAATTTTTTTAAAGGGCAGGATAGGGGCGCCTGGGTGGCTCAGTCGGTTAAGCCTCCGACCTCGGCTCAGGTCATGATCTCACGGCTCGTGGGTTCAAGCCCCATGTCAGGCTCTGTGCTGACAGCTCAAGAGCCTAGAGCCTGTTTCAGATTCTGTCTCCCCCTCTCTTTCAGCCCCTTCCCTGCTCATGCTCTGTCTGTCTCTCTCTCAAGAATAAACATTTTTTAAAAATTAATTAAATTTAAAAAGGGCACAATATGTGTATGTAAATATATATGCGGTAAGTACCTGAGAAGACATACCCCAAAATGGTAGCATCTCTGCAGGGAAAGAAACGGTAAGTGGGAAACAGGCGGAGAGGAGACTTCACTTTTCATCTTTTTCACCCTTAGGATAGGGTGCCTTGTAAACACTGGTGCTTGCTCAGATTAATTAATGAACAACTACAATAAAACAGAAATAAAGGACTGGTTTGTAAAAGAAANACATTATATATAAACCATCTGCTCAAGGATGCACATAACATCATTAATAGATACTTTGACTCTCTCGACCCTTACTGCCCCCAGTCCTGCGGGAGGTCTAGTTTTTTGGGGGAAGGCATCTGACTTGGCTCAGAAATGTGCTGTGGTAATTAATCTGGCTTCTCCCCTCTGCCTGCCTGGGTTCAAATTAAATCGTGCACATGCTCTGCGATTTAGCATAACAGGACTTGCCAGAGAGGCCGGCCTCTGTGTCATTACCGCCTGGCTGAAGGAGGGGGCAGACAGAGCCAAGTGCTCTGTTTCCATAGTGCCCCATGGTGGCTTAACCACCGCGGCTTTGCGTAATCCCCTCGAACGGAAACGAAATGTCAACGGAGGGGCAGCCTTGTGTCCAGGGGGCCCTGGCGGGCAGAACAAATGTGGTCTAGACCCAGACAAGCACGGACTCAGCACACAGGCTGTCAGGCCATACTCTCCACGCCCCCCACTCCCATCCAGACCTCAGGTTCCCCCTCAGGTCAAAGAGGGGGTGAGTGGGATGCAGCTCTCGCGTCCCAGGAGCCCGCAGCTCGTTTATGGAAGTCCCAGGTCCTGACACACTGGTGGCCACACAGGAGGAGAGCCTCCGGGGTGGGACAAAGGCCTGAGCGTGTGTCCCAGAAATGCAATTAGCCCTTCTCCCCCCAGCCCATCTCCCAGGGGCCCGTGAGCCCCACCAGCTGCCCGTCCCTTCCAGCCTGCTGGGGTGGGAAGGGCTCGGTCGTTGGAAACCAGCTCTGCCTCGGTCTGAACCTCAGCCTCTCCACCTCCCAGGGCCGTCAGGGGCATTTGCTAAGCCCACTGTGTACTCCGCTGTATACAGCGGGTGCTCATCCAGGGTGCCTCTGCCCCTCTCACACCTCCCGCAGGCTCCAGGTAGTGTGGGCGCCGGCTGGGAACACGGTGGCGAATGCAGGTACGGGCCCAGCTCACTGCCATCATCATTATTACTTTTTAAAAGCTTTTTTTTTTTCCCTGTGATTTTTTAATCAGAAAATATTCTTTGGAGCCAATCACTTATCTTCCTACTCCCTTAAATCCACTTGACTGGAGATTAAGCCAGATAGTTAAAAATTTGCAGCCAAAAATTAAATTAAACAGCCAAATGACTCAAGAGTCTATCCCTCAAGGGTTTTTCTTCTCTCCTTCCTTCTTTGAAAATCTATCAACGCTCAGATACCATATGCCTGAAACCTGGTAGCTGCCCTAAACAGTGCTGAGGCTAGTGAGAGAGACAGATTCTGGAAAAGACTATTGTAATACCACCGGTCCTGACACAGAACAGGGGCACGTGTGTGTGTATGTGTGTGTGTGTGTGTGTGTATACAAGTGTGTTCATGCGGTATCAAGGAACACTTCCTAGAGGAGGTGACATCTAAGCTGAAAATAAGAGTAAGAGAAGGCAAATGCTGGGGGGTAAGGGGTGAGGGAGAGGACGGTGTGAACAAAGGGCAGAGTGTGGAGATGACACAGCCCAGAATAAACTGCACACACTTCAGAGCCTAATGTGAGAGAGGGAGGCTGCCGCGGGCTGCGTCATGGTCCCAGACACAGCAGGTCTTAACCCTGGAACCCACACTTGTCACCCTATATGCAAATAGGGTCTTTACAGACCTGCTTAAGTCAAGGATCTTAATATGGGGAGATGACCCTGACTATCTGGATGGACCCTAAATGAGATCACACATTTCCTTATAAAATGGAAGCAGCGTCAGGGCGCCTGGGTGGCTCAGTCGGTTAAGCGTCCAACTTCAGATCAGGTCCTGATCTCATGGTTTGTGAGTTCGAACCCCTCACTGGGCTCTGTGCTGACAGCTCAGAGCCTGGAGCCTGCTTCGGATTCTGTGTCTCCCTCTCTCTCTGCCCCTCCCCTGCTTGAGTTCCGTCTCTCACCTCCAGCACAGTCCTCTCTCTCTCTGACTCTGACTCTCTCTCCCTCTCTCTCAAAAATAAACAAACATTGGGCACCTGGGTGGCTTAGTCGGTTAAACGCCCGACTTTCGCTTAGGTCATGATCTCGCGGTTCGTGGGTTCGAGCCCCGCGTCGGGCTCTGTGCTGACTGCCAGCTCAGAGCCTGGAGCCTGTTTCAGTCTGTGACTCCCTCTCTCTCTGACCCTCCCCTGCTCACGCTGTCTCTCTCTCTCTCCTAGAAATAATTTTAAAAAAAATTTTTTTTAATAAATAAACAAATAAATAAATAAACATTAAATAAATAAAGTGGAGGCAGCATCTGGCTGCACAGACAGAAGAGGGGAGGTCAGGTGACCACACAGGCAGAGACTGGCAGGGATGTGGCTGTGGCCAAGGACCACCTGGGGTCACCGGAAGCTGGGAGAAGCAAGGAGTGGACTCTCTCCCTAGAAATGAGGTGAGAACCTGGCAGAAAACAGCAGCCGTTGGGACTGTCAGGCAGGGCTCATCAACTATTTGATGAGGTCCAGGAGGCCAAATCGCTATTTCTCGGTGAAAGAGGGCAAGAAGCGCCAAGCTGCTGTAGGGACGCTCACAGAAGGGATGCGGAGGGCAGCAGTGGCCCCGGCAATTCACGGGCACCCAGGAACAGGCGGGCCCCGGGGGTCCCTGCACTGAGGGGCAGTAGGGGCTCCCTTTTCGGGCTCTACTTCTGGGCCCTTTGATGGGAGCCTCAGCCCCTGCGATGACCGTCTCCAGCCCCTCGGCCGTGCGAGCTGAGGACAAAGCTGCTTCTGGGGGGGCACGGTGAGGGGATCCCGACAGCCGTCCCTGGGAGCAAGCACATGTTGTGTTCATCCTGTTGGGACTGGGGTAATTGGGGCACTGACAGAAATGCATTTCTCACCTATTTCCACTCTGACTGAAAAGTACTTTGCAGTCATTTAGAGTCCTCACGCCCCCATAATCAGGGCTCAGTCGCTCTGACAGAGGCAGGAAACTGGCTCACCACGTGGGCTCCAGGGCCTGGCCAGATGCCACACGCCGAGGGCAGCCCCCCACCCCCCACCTCCTAGGCCCCCCCAAGGACACAACCAGCTCTGTGCAGGCCCTAGGTGAGGGTCAAGTTCAGGAGCACGCTGGACTGCGATGGAGCCTGACAGGGTCCAGGTTTCCTTCCTCCCATCACCATCACTGCCTTACTATGTCAGACTCCCTTTCTACAGGAAGATTCCATGGCTTTCTGGTTACTTTTTTCTAACTTTATTCATTTATTTATTTATTTATTTCAGTTAACATTGCGTCCCTGAAACATTTAGTTTCAGGTGTGCAATATGGTGATTTAGCACTTCCATCCATCACCCGGGGCTCATCATGACAAGTGCCCTCCTTAGTCCCCATCCCCTATTTAATTGTAAAATTTAAGTCCCATTCTGGGGCACCTGGGTGGCACAGTCAGGCATTCAACTCTTGACTTGGGCTCAGGTCATGATCTCATGTCATTGGGCTCTGTGCTGACAGCGTGAAGCCGGCTTGGGATTTTGTCTCTTTCTCTCTCTCTCTCTCTTTCTCTCTCTCTCTCTGCCCCTCCCCTGCTTGCCCTCTGTCTCTAAAAAATAAATAAAAAAAAAACTTAAAAAGAAAAAAAAAAAGAAATCCCATGTGGATAGTTACCACTCTCTTTCAGAGACCCATAGTCCAGCCAAACTCATAACAAAACTTCAAGCTCATGGCTCCCCAGAGTTTCTCTCCCCAGCCCCACCCCTCACCCGGGGAAAGCCATGCAAAGAGTTTGGGGTGCACCTGATGGTTCTGAGCCAGGCTCTGTCAGAGGCATGACCACACCCCGGAACAGAGGATGGGGTGGCCTGAGTGTCCTCCTGCCAGCCTGGGCTACAGTAGCCCAGCCTTGTGGGCCTTATTAATTATATTTTATAAACAAATCCATTCATTCAGCTGGCTTTCATGTTTCTTCAAAAGTTAGAATGCTAAGGGGCGCCTGGGTGGCTCAGTGGGTTAAGTGTCCGACTTTGGCTCAGGTCGTGATCTCTCGGTTCGTGGGTTCGAGCCCCATGTTGGGCTCTGTGCTGACAGTTTGGAGCCTGGAGCCTGCTTTGGATTCTGTGTGTCTGTCTCTCTATGCCGCCCCCACCCCTGCTAGCACTCCATCTCTCTCTCTCTCTCTCTCAGGAATAAACAGACATTAAAAAAAAAAAAAGAATACTAAATGGAACAACAGAAATGGCCATGTTGTCCATTTAGATGATGAGATAAACACGTGCCTTTTGGGGGCACATGGAAAACACCCAGCACAGCACTCAATAAACATGTGTCGCGTGAATGAATGAATGTACGAGAGTGAGCTGCCGTGGGTGGGGGTTGGGGGGGTTCCAGAAGAGTCCAGGTTGACCTAATCAAGGCAGCACACCAAGGGGCAGCCTAACCCTTTGGGCCCATCCCCTCTGTTCCCGCATGTCCAGACCACATTCAGCGAAGTGGTGACTGATCACTGGAAAATTACAGATCTTTTTTTTTTTTTTTCACTGAAATGTCTAACAGACATCTTGACCTCACATGGCCAAAATGAAACTCTTTCCCTCGCCTAGTTTTACCTAAGGTGCCTAACGGAATCACTTGCCCAGTTCAGTCCAAAAATCTTTGGACGCATCCTTGATTCCTTCTCATCCCCACGCCAAATCCATCAGCTGGTCCAGCTGACCTAACCTCCAAAACAGACCCCATTCTGACCAGGTCTCACCAGGCCCGCCCCCACCCTGGTCTTGCCTGGCCTGTCGTCCTGGCCTCCTGATTGGCCTCCCTGTCTCCCACACCCCCTCCCTCAAGCACAGCAGATGTGCCACCCAGCCGCCAGAGCCATCTTTTTAAACCGTAAACCAGATGTCTCTTGTTTTAGTTTTCCTCTTTAGATGCTGTTTCATCAGCGGGAATGTAACTCCATGAATGTAAGGGTTTGTGGATTGTGGGGAGACTCAGGGTAGAAGAGAGAGCACACACAAGGAGTGTGTGTTACTTCTCAGTAACCACTCACTGAATGAAGGCCACTACGCCAGCATCTGGATGGGGGGCTCGCCTCTAACCTCAGTTACCCTGCTGAGGAGCAGGACCCAGCTGCTGACTGAGCCCTTTTCCAGAAAGATGCCACGAGAATCACTGGAGACCAGCACATACATGGTTTTGTTTTTGTTTTTTAAATGGTTTTCTAAAATGTTTCTGGAGAAACATTCACACACAAGAAGTAGAAAGACTCTGATGAACTAGAGTGAACTATGACTAGATGAACAATGACACTCAGGAGCGGATTCCAGCATGCTACCTGGGATTCAAAAGACTCGCCAGTATCGGTTTTTGAAAAGGACTCACGGCAACATTTCCAAAATGTGACAAAAGGATTTAGAAATGAAGGTGGGGGGGTGGTTTGTTAAGTAGGTGCTAAATAAATATTTACTTAATGAATCAACCGCTTATGTCATATGAAAACTTATGCCCATCACGTCATTCTAAGCTCTTCGGTGGTACTAGAAAGGGGTCACTCGGGGGTCCAAGCATCCCCTATAACCTCTGGCGGCTGCCCCCACGCATTCTTCTGCAGGGTTATACAAATATGTATTGTCCTATTGTTTTGAAAGTATTTCTGATAGCTGCTTCAACCTCTCTGTGAATTGAGGCAGGAAGCAGAAGGGCAGACAAAACAAATGAAATCAGCAGACCCAAATCAGGGGCGGCACAGAGGCCGGGGAAGAGAGGTGGACTGAGAGGAGGCCAGGAGAGACGGTTCGCTCCAGTTATGGACTCTGGGCCCATAATCGGAGATTTACATCTCACTCTTTAGAAGAGAGAAGATTCCCTGATCCACAGCTCCCTGGCCATCAAGAGGTGGGAAGTGCTATGGCCTGAGTGAAGCCCCTGTTGCCTCCTGCTGCCGTGGGGACAGAGATTAGCAAGCGCTAAGCCCCCAGGGTGGGGAGGCGCTAGAAGGGCCAGCCAGAAGGGCCCACTGTGTCTCTCCACCTGATGGCCACTGAGGTTGCTGGGTACACCTAATCCAGCTCTCACCACGCACTCTCCCTACTCTGCAAACAACAGCTGGTCAGGGCTGCGCTCCAGGCTGCCCATCTGCCATGCGCCCTGCCTGGCCCGGCCCTCATCCCTTGGAGCATCTCCCCTTGTGACCCCTGGCTCAGATCTATGGCCCCGTTGGGGTTTTTCCTTCCTTCCTGCAGAGCTGCCTGCTGGCCGTGTGAGTCCCAGACATGCCATGTGCCTTCCTCTATCCCACATCCTTCCCCAGGGCCCCTTGCCACATGCAGGGACGAGGGAGGGACTTAGCTGCAGACTCTGAAGTCCGATTTGAATCCTGGTTCCAGAGTTGTGACCTTCAGCAAGTTACTTAGTCTCTCTGTGCCTGAGTTCCTCCTCTGTAAGATGGAGACCATAGTAGGCCCTCAGGGACTCTGAGAGGATTAACTGAGACCCTCAGCAAGTTAACACACCAAGAATTTCGTCTGGCTCAAGAGCCCAGGAAAATGGCAGCTGTTTTTAGCTTAGCTGCATTCCGTCTGACCTTCTAGAAGACACCCTGGGCAGCAGACACCCCCTTTAACTCAAGCAGGGCCACCAGCTCTGTCCGTGTGCACACTAATAATGACAGCCAAAGCAACAGCTTTAGAACCCTCTTCAGAAAGCATCCTGACACCCATGGAGGGACCTTAACAATTCAGTAGAAAGACTATAAAACTAAAGGCCTGCCCAGAGACCCCCATGTTATTCTTTTTTTTTTTTTCAAGTTTGTTTATTGATTTTGAGAGAGACAAAGACAGCATGAGCTGGGGAGGGGTAGAAAGAGAGGGAGAGAGAGACTCCCGAGCAGGTTCCACACTGATAGCATGGAGCCTGATGCGGGGCCCGAACCCACAAAACCATGAGATCATGACCTGAGCTGAAACCGAGTCAGATGCTTAACCAACTGAGCCACCCAGGCGCTCCTCTTTTCTTTTTTAAATGTTTATTTGTTTGTTTGTTTGTTTATTTGAGAGCTCAAGCACTAGGGGGGAAGGGGCAGAGAAAGAGGGGGGGAGAGAATTCCAAGTAAGCTCCATGCTCAGTGCAAAGCCTGACATGGGGCTTGATCTCACGACTACGGGATCATGACCTGAGCTGAAATCAAGAGTTGGACGCTCAACCAACTGAGCCACCCAGGCACCCCCTGCCATGTTTTTCTTGCTTTCCCAGTCTATAAAATGGGAACTATTCTGCCTAATCCTCATGACTCAGTAAGCAGTAATTATCCAGATTCTCCATACTCATATGCTACTCCCAGGGTGCACTGTATTTGGAACAGGCTGTTTTGATAGTAAAACTTGAGTGGCTGGGGCTCAGGACCGCCCCAGGAAGGGACTGACCCCACGAGTGTGGCCAGGGTGGGTCAGCACCCCTGCAAGGGAGCTGGTTTTCGCTCCCTATTCGAACTCATGCAGGGTAGGATCCCGCAAGCCCCAAAAGAGGTCCAAATGCTGGGGGAACCAAAAAAATGACAATGTCACTCAACGGCATGAAGAGCAGAGCTGTGGGGGTGAGCCCACTGCCATCACGCAGGAGTGAAGGGAGGGAGCCTCTGAATCGGGTGCCACGTGAGACTGCCCTCAGTTCTGTGACACCACGTCCAGCCACAGCTTCCTATGTTCAGGACAAGACACCATCTTCCACAGCCTACCTCTGCACGGCCACCCCCAAGCCAGGCCCCCTGTCGCTCTGTGGCTCACACAACACCAAGCGTGCACCTAGAAGGTGCCTACGGGCTGGGACAGGCCGGCCTCTGCCTCCACAGTGGGGGGACCTTGAGGTGGTAGCTTCCTATTCTCACTTCAGTAAGAAGCAGCTGGAAAGGAAGCCAGAACCAAAGGTCGTCCTTCCCCATGGTCTCTCGAGAAATGAGAAAAGCGAGGCCTTCCCTCTCATGGGTGGAAGGACGTGAAGATGCTGGCTAACCCTTCCAACCCACACTCACACCCACCCACACCCACGGAGAGGCTGTCTGCTCCCTGAGAGGGTGCTTCTTGCCGCATGTACGGGGCACCGTGTCCGGCGTGCAGTCTCTTCTTACATCCTCCTGAACCTTAAGTCATATTCCTGGGCCTATTCATAGGTGGAGAAACTGAGGCTGAGACACAAGGGGTCTGAGATGGAGAAGGGATGGAGTCAGAATCCTAGACGCCACATTCTCAGCCTTCACTAGACTTCCTCCCTCAGGGAGTGCTGGGCGAATCTGCCCTCCAGCCCTCTCCCTCCCTCGCTCCTCCCTACACTCAGGTCAACTGAACCCCCACTCCCACCTTGGGCTTTCGTGGGATCCTCGCCTCCTTCACTGTCTGGCCCGGCCATGTGGGAAAGCAGCCCAGGCAACAGAGTCAGAGAGAACTGGATTCACACCCGAATTTCCCACGCACTGTGTGTGTTATTTGGAGCAAGTCTCCGGGCATCGACGGGCTCCCGTGAAAACAGGAGTAACGTTACTTCCCACACAGAGCTGCAGTTGAGAGAGGTGGGAATGCACAGCAGCCATGGATGGAGGCCCAGGACAATCACTGCTCAACACAAGCTTTGGAACCAGGCCACTCGGGCTCCCGTCTCCGCTCTCCCACCCGGCGACCAAGGGCGAGGGGCCGAGTGATCTGGAAATGTCTCCTAATCTCCCTTTACTTCCTGGTCTTCCAAGTGCCAAGCACAAGTTTCTGCTTCATGAGACTGTCGTGAGGATTTAAGGAGTTAATGAGTGTGTAGCTTAAATACCATGATGGGCACACCGTGACCCATCAATTGACTTTAGCTATTGTTATATTTTCTTCTCAACAAAAACACTCCCCTGGGTGATCTTGGCCCTTCGATCCTGACCTGCAGGCTAGAGCTCTGGTTCTCCAGGCTCATTACGTACCCTCCTGTCGGTGCCTCACTGGGCGTCCCCCGGCCCACAAACTGTGTCCGGTACTTTCCCTTCCACAACAGCCTCTTCCCAGGTCCCCCGTCTTGTTTGGGCACCACCCCTCCCACCTGCCTAACTCAGCCATACCTGTTCCTCCCCCAACCCCCATGTACACCTGCTCACCTCCTCTCCACGCCTGGGTCGCTGCCAGACCCCCAGTACTGCTGAGTACCCCCACAGGCCACAGGGCACCGAAGCCTGGCCAGGTGTGCTGAGTGGGCCCAGGACCCGGGCCGGGCTGAGCACAGAGAGGACCACCTGAGAGGCAGCAACTCGGGGAGAGCCAAGTTTTCCACCAGCTTTGCCATCCACCAGGAGCTGTCATGGCCCGAGCATGGGCCACACCACGCGGAGCCTCCACGTGACATTCCAGGGTACAGCTGCCGACAGAAGGAGCTGGTCAGGTGGGAGACGGCAGGAGCCAGGTGGGCAGAAGCTGTGAGAAGCAGGCTGGATGCAGAGGATGGAAGGGGGGGGTGCCCACCCTGCAGGGTTTCTGCGCCTGGGGTGTGACAGGGAGGACCCCCCCAAAGAGCTCCTATACAGATATTTCACTTCCTCTGTCACCTCCACAGCTTCTTCGCCAGCCCCTCCCTACTTCCTGGCCACCCTCTCCAGGTCAAATCCACTCTGGAGGTGTCAGGAAACACAAATCTGACACGGGGCTTCACAGATGACACTCCTCAGGGCCAAGTGCAAGCCCTCAGCAGACCACCTCCTCGGGCGCTCCTGGCCTCAGGGATCCGAAGGTCTGCTGTGCCAGTTCCCAGGCAGGCCAGGCTCGTGTGCCTCCAGCCTCTGGCAGGGTCCCCTTCTCTTCCCTCCCCCTTCCTCTCCCCTTTCCTCACCAGGCTAACCCTGTCATCCTTTGGAATTGGGCTCGGGTGGCCTCTCGGCCAGAAGCCGGCCCCGTGTAGGTCAGGCGCCCAGGGCGTCTGCTCCCGGGCCCCTGGTACACCCATCCGTCTCAGCTGCTTTCAGTGAATCCCACAGCCTGTCTCCCTGTCCGCCTCCCCATCTGGTGGATGAAGGCAGGACTGCTGAGGCCACACCTTACTGTCCTTCCAGCCCAGCGCCCAGCTCCGCTCTGACACTCAGAAGAAGCTCAAGAAATGTTTGTGGAATGAATGAGTAAACACAAGGGGGCCCCTGCAGGCGCGGCCTCCCTCACACTGTGGGTGCAGAAGGACGCGGGGCTCACACACGCAACGGGCCGATGGATGGGTGAAGAGGGGTTACACAAGCCAGCCTGGGGGCCTCCTGAAAGCAACATGGCTGTTTTATGAATCCTCAACACTGTAAAAATACCATGTATGCTAAATAAAGCACGTCTCCAGAGCAGCACTTCACCTCGAAAACGTCCAGTTTGTGGCCTCTCTGGAAGCAGCATCTGGGAGGAATGGGGGCCTCAAGTCAGGCCGCTGAGCAGCCATCTCTCAGGCCCCTTAAGGAATGGCAAGTTCAGGTTCAGGGTGGTGGCTGCCACTGACATCGATCTCCCCACGCCCTCTTTCCAAAGCCCCAGGAAACCCAGAGCAGTTAGCGGGCCAGTTGGGGTGAGGCTTTCCTTTTCCCCTTGTCCAAGACGGGGTGCTCCCAGGGCACCCCCAAGTCCATCCTGAAAGGCAGGCTCTGCTTACTACAGGGTGAGATCATGCTCTCTTCTCCAAAGTCTCAGCACAATCCCAGTGGACCTTTCTAGACCATGTTGCTCTGAGTTATAGCTGGTAATGTTCTTGCCATCTGCTCTAATCATGAACTTGAAGGAGGGGTAGGGTGGGGGGTTCAAGGATCAAGAGGTTTTAGCACCACATCTGGCTCTGCAGGAATAACAGGTTCAGATCATTTGCTTCTTCTAGAGAATTAGCCCTGGGCCCAGGGACCCATTGCCCCATGCCCCCACCCCGGGCGGTGACAGCAGGTGGGCTGGCCAGCCTCCCCGCTCCCTGGTCTGGGGAGAAGCAATCAGATGTGAGCGCCGCATGTTGCTAGGGAGCCACTGGCAACAGCTGGCTGCGAAATAAGTCGTGTCCTTGGGAAAGCATGTTCCCGGCCGCTAATTAAATGCTGCTGCAGCATCTCTTCCTTCGGGGAGCTGTGGAAATGTGCTGAATTAATGCAGGCAGGAGCAGGCAGGGAGCAGCGGGTTCACAGTCCTGCTAAGGCCCCTCCTGGCTACACACAGGAAAGACTCAGGGCACCAGGATGAAATTGCCAAGCCCCCAGGGGGCTAGTCGAGAAAATCCAGGCCTCAAACTATGAGGCTCAGCCCACAGAGTGCCTACCTAACACCAACCTGGCTGTTACAAGTGAATTCAGTGGCTAAACACTTTTTTTTAACTCTTTAAATCCCACTTCTGAGTATATATCCGAAAGAACGGAAAGCAGGATCTCAAAGATATATTTGCATACTCCTGGTCACAGCACTATTCACGATAGCAGAGAGATGGAAGCAACACACGCGGCCACGCAGGGGTGAATGGATAAATGAAGGGTGGTATACACGTACATATGATGGAATATTATTCAGCCTTGAAAATGAAGGAAATTCTTTGTTTTAATGTATCTTTTTTTAAGTGTTTATTTATTTTGAGAGAGAGAGAAAGAAAGCACGAGCAGGGAAGGGGCAGAGAGGGAGAGAGAGAATCCCAAGCAGACTCCCCTACTGTCAGCACAGAGCCAAATGTGGGGCTCGATCCCACGAACTGTGAGATCATGACCTGAGCCGAAATTAAGAGTCATATGTTTAACTGACTGAGCCACCCAGGCGCCCCGAAAATGAAGGAAATTCTGACACAGGCTACAATGTGGACAAACCTTGAGGACATTTTGCTAAGTGCAATTAGTCAGTCACAAAAAGACACCAGAAAAGGACAAATATTGTATGATTCCACTTACACTAGATAACTAGTCACACTCAGAGAGAGAAAGCACGATGGTGGTTGCCGGGGCCTGGGCAAGGAGAAAATGGGGAATTATTGTTTAATGGGGACAGAGTTTCAGTTTTGCAAGATGAACCAATTGCAGAGATTGATTGCACAATGATGTGAATGTATTTAGCAACACTGAACTACACGTAAATAGATAAGCTGGTAAATTTGATGTTTTGTGCTTTATACCACAACTAACAATTGAACAAAATTCATTAAAAATTTTAAGTAATACATGTTCACACCAAAAGGATTACAGAGATAAAGGAAATAAGCAAAAAAGTAAATGTCCACCTTCCCTTGCCGCGAGGTCTGCTTTCCAGAGGTAATTATTGTTAATAGCATCTTCAGTATGCTTTTTTTTTTTAATGTTTTATTTATTTCTAGGAGAGAGAGAGAGAGACAGTGTGAGCAGGGGAGGGTCAGAGAGAGAGGAAAATACAGAATCCGAAACAGGCTCCAGGCTCTGAGCTGGCAGTCAGCACAGAGCCTGACGCGGGGCTCGAACCCACGAACCGCGAGACCATGACCTAAGCGAAAGTCGGACGCCTAACCGACTAAGCCACCCAGGCGCCCCTTCAGTATGCTTTTAAAAGTGTTCCACAGCTTCATGCATATGTATATATTTATATCTATACCGACTTCAATTTCAGTACAGATTTTAGTTTTTTTTTTTTAATTTTTACAAAAAAAATAGCATCACATTAAACACAGCTGTTCAATTACTATGGCTCAAAGAGCTTTCTAAATCAATATGTATGGGCTTGCCTTGTTATTTTTAACAGCTGTATTAGCTCCGACTTTATGGATGTCTTGTAATTTATTTTGTCCTCTAAGGAGGCACAGTTAGTTTCCACGTTTTCATAGTGGAAAAGGTACAATGAAATAGCCTAGTGCGTATGTCTAACTCACATATGCAAATGTTTTGTCTTAATGCATAGAATTTAACTGGGTTTTTAAAATATGAACATTTATGAAGACACTGCTCTTTTGTCCTTCAGGGTCTGAATCAGCCTACTCCCCTACCAATCGAAGTGGGGAGCACTCTATGTTCTTGACGACACGGAGTCATCAAACACTTAACCTTCACTAATCTGATGGGTGAAAAATAAATATCACATTTTCATATAGCTGCTGACCACGTGTATGTATTTTTTCTGTGAACACTCTGCTAATAAGATTCTTTGCCCATTTTTAACTGGGGATTGTTCATTTTTTATTACATATTTTAAAAATGGGCTTTTTTATTTAATTTTTTAAATGTTTTATTTATTTTTGAGAGAGATAGAGACAGCATGAGCAGGGGAGGGTCAGAGAGAGGGAGACACAGAATCTGAAACAGGCTCCAGGCTCTGAGCTAGCTGTCAGCATAGAGCCTGACATGGGGCTTGAACCCATGAACCGTGAAATCATAACCTGAGCTGAAGTCGGACACTTAACCGACTGAACCACCCAGGCGCCCCTAAAAAATGTTTTATAACTAAGGAAATCAATCCTTTGATAAACATGCTGTCATTTGTCATTTTATTTTGTTTTGATAATTGTTATGCATAAGTTTCCACTTGTATATGTTCAAATTTTTTTAATGTTTATTTATTTTTGAGAGAGACAGAGAGTGTGTGAACAGGGGAGGGGCAGAGAAAGAGATGGAAAGAATCCCAAGCAGGCTCAGTGTAGAGCCCAGTATGGGGCTTGATCTCATTAAACAGGAGACCATGACCTGAGCTGAAATCAAGAGTCGGACACTCCACTGACTGAGTCACCCAGGAGACCTGAAAATCAATATTTTTCTAATGCAACACTTTTCAGCCTATAAAGCAAATCCCTCTATTTGATAAGCAGGAAAATCTCATGTCCCTCCAAGATTTTGGGGAGATATGTCTCAATTATAAATGCATCTCCTGCATAACCTCATCAGATACGATTTTTTTTTTTAGCTTTCTGCAATTTGTAATGTGAAAACTTATACATTTTTTCATTCTCCCAATAAAAATCTCAACTCATTTTTTCAAATTTCTGTCAAGATTCTAACATGACCACTACCTCAATTTTATCTGTGACCTACCCTGAGTTGATAATCACTTTTCAGGTAAGCTTTATTCTTAAAAATTTTTAACCAAAATAACGTTAAGAAAATTTTTTTTAATAACTGACTGCAGAAGGGGCATCTGGGTGGTCAGTCAGTTGAGTGTCTGACTCTGGATTTTGGCTCAAGTCACGATCTCATGGTTTGGGGAAACAAGTCCCACATTGGGCTCCACGCTGACCATGGAGCCTGCTTAAGATTCTCTCTCTCCTTCTGCCCCTCTCCTCCATTCATGCTCTCTTCTCTCTCGAAAAGAAGAAAAGAAAAGAAAAGAAAAGAAAAGAAAAGAAAAGAAAAGAAAAGAAAAGAAAAGAAAAGAAAAGAAAAGAAAAAGAAAATAGAATAAAATAAAAATAAAATAAATTGACTGTGACAAACAACCTAAAGGCAATTTATTTTCAGTAATACATCCCTCCTTAAGGACAGACCTCAAACCTCCTAACACACACCCCTTCCACCCCCCAAAAAAGCCTTTACAGTTAAGGGAGAAGAAACTGAGTTTGAAAACCACCTTTATTTTACTTCTGTGTTCCCCCATTCAGAGTATTTCCATTCCCTCCTTTTTTTTCTTTTTAGTAGAAATATAGACCCCTCTCTGTTCTTTCAACAATTAATTAAAACTAAGTGACAGTTCCTCTCCTAATCCCAGAAAATTACTAAATTTGGAAGACACACAGTCGTTGAAGGCCAGGAGATCTCTGGTGTCAGGACGACGAATGGACGTGCAGCATGGGCCCTGCGCACCCCGCTTCACCGGCAGGGCCCAGTGGCAGTTCCAGACAGCTGTCCTCAGGAGCTNGTGGGCTCCCACAGCACAACAGCCCAACCCTGGGCTCCTTCCTCCCAACTCCGTACTCAGACACTGGTTTCTGGAAGCTTCCCCGATGGCACCCCTCGTTTTATGACGTCTCTCAGACACCACGTATTTCCAAGGCAACCTCATGTCTAGTGAGCTTGTGGGCACCATTGTTCCAGTGGCATCTGCTCACTTTGAGTCTCTGTGTCACATTGTGGTAATTTGTGCAATATTGCAAACCTTTTCATTATTATTATATTTGTTACGGCAATCTGTGATGAGTGATCTTTGATGCTGTGTAATTGTTTTGTGTGTGTTCTGACTGCTCCATCAACTGCCACTTTCTCACTCTCCCTGATCCCTGAAACACAATATTGAAATTAGGCCAGTCGGCAACCCTACAGTAGCCTCTGAGTGTCCGAGTGAAAGGAAGAGTCACATGTCTCTCACTTTAAATCAGAAGCTGGAAATGATTAAGTTCGGTGATGAAAGCATATTGAAAGCTGAGAGAAGCCAAAAGCTAGGCCTCTTGCCCCAAACAGTTAGGAAAGCTGTGACTGTAAAGGGAAAGTTCTTGAAGGACATGGAAAGTGCTACTCCTCAGTGAACACACTCGTAAGAGAAACAGCCTTATTGCTGACAAGGAGAAAGTCTTAGTGGTCTGCAGAGAGGATCCAACCAGTCACAGCCTTCCCTGGGGGCAGAGCCTGATCCAGAGCAAAGCCCTCACTCTCTTCCCTTCCAGGAAGGCTGACAGAGGTTGGGGAAGCCACAGAAGACAGGTTGGAAGCTAGCAGAGGTTAGCTCATGAGGTTTAAGGAAAGAGCGTCTCTATTACATAAAACTACACGGTGAAGCAGCGAGTGCTGATGTAGAAGCTGCAGCGAGTTCTCCAGAAGATCTAGCTGTGATCCTGAATGCAGGCGGCTCTGCTCAACAGCAGATTTTCAATGTGGATGAAACAGCCTCATATCAGAAGAAGACGGCATCTAGGACTTTCATAGCGAGAAAGGAGAAGTCAGTGCTTGGCCTCAAAGGACAGGTTGAGTCCCTTGTTAGGGGCTAAGTCAAAGCTTGTGCTCACGTGCCGTTCTGAACATCCTAGCGCCTTGAAGAATCACACTCAACCTACTCTGCCAGTGCTCTATTAATGGGATAACAAAGTCTGGACAGTACTTCTGTTTACAACACGGTACACTAAATACTGCAAGAGACCTCAATACTGTTGAGACCTACTGCTCAGGAAAAAAGGATTCCTTTCAAAATATTACTGCTCGTTGACAATGCAGCTGGTCACCCAAGAGCTCTGATGAAGACGTACAATGAGATTGATGTTGTTTACACACTGCGGACACAACATCCTTTCTGCAGCCCATCGATCTAGATGTAATTTCAACTTTATTTCAGAAATACATTTTGTAAGGATATAGCTGTCACAGTGTGATTCCTCTGATGGATCTGGGCAAGTAAACTGAAAACCTTCTGGAAAGGATTCACCATTCTGGATGCCATTAAGAACATTCCTGATTCATGGTCAGAATATCAATATGAGCAGAAGTTTGGGAAAAACTGACCCCACCCCGCAAGGATGACTTTGAGGGGTTCAAGACTTCAGGAGAGGAAGTCACTGCACATGTGGTGGAAACAGCAAGAGAATAAGAATTGGAAGTGGAGCCTGAAGATGGGACTCAATTGATGAAAGCTCATGATCCAACTTTAACAGCTGAGGAGTTGCTTCTTCGGCATGAGCACAGAAAGCGCTTCCCTGAGATGGCACCTCCTCCCGGGGGAAGTGCTGGGAAGACTGTGGAAATGACAACAAAGGATCAGGAATACAACCTACACTCAGCTGACAGAGCAGCAGCAGGTTTGGAGAGGACAGACTCCAATTTTGAAAGAAGTTCTGCTGTGGGGTAAAAGCCATCAAACGGCACCACCTGCTACAGAGACACTATGACAGGAAGAGTTAATCGACGTAGCAAACTTCACCATTGTCTTATTTTGAGACATTACCACGGCCCCCTCAACCTTTGGCAGCCACCAGTCCGCACCACTGACATCGAGGCAGGACCCTCCACTGGCAAAAAGATTACAACTCACTGAAAGCTCAGACGGCGGCATTTCTTAGTGATATTTTTAAAAATTAAGGTATGTGCATTGGTTTTTCAGACATAATGCTCTTGCACACTTAACGGACAATTGCATGGTGTCAATATGGCTTTTATATGCACAGGGAAACAAAAACATTCATTTGACTTGCTTTACTGTGATATCCATTGTTTTGCAGTGCTGGGGAACCAAACCTGAACTATATCTCTCAGGTATGGCTGTATTCGGAAACATTTTCAGACTAGAAACTCAATGGTTGGGGCTATGACTTACAAATTCCTAAATTCCTAGTTCCTGGCACTTAGTAGGTCCTCAATAAATCTTTAATACATAAATGACCAAATAAGCCAACCAACATACTAGTGTGAAGAGGGAGAAATACATGGATTTTCAACCTTAATAAAAAATACCCTTGTTGGTCATCCGCCTATAAAGGAGGGAATGGATACGGAGGCACCGAGATACCCTAATTCCCTATCAATGTTACTGGTAATCAGTAAAATACCAGCTCAGATCTATATAAATCCTGGATTTAAGTGAATTTTGACACAGGCTGGGTTACAGTTTTTCCTGCCATTAGTGAGTAATGGTGAGCAAATCACTTAGAGTCTCGTCGGAGATTAGTTTCCTTATTTATAAAATGAGGGTAATGTGGCATTTTTCAAATATAAGGTGTCATACGGCAAAACACGCCTTTATTTCTGTGTGTTCATCTTACATTGTTACATAACAAACTGCCCCCAAAACTCAGCAGCTTGAAACAACATTTATCTCACAGGATTTCTGAGAGTCAAGAACCTGGAAGTGGCGTGGCTGGGGGGTTCTCGCTCAGGGTTCCTCATGAGGCTGCAGTCATCGCAGGCTTGACTGAGGCTGGAGGAGCCACCTCCAAGATGTCTCTCTCACGTGGCTATCAGCAAGAGGCCACGCGGGTCTCTCCAGAAGGCTGTCTGACCTGTCTTCTGATTCTGTATCTCCCTCTTTTTCTGACCCTCCCCTGCTCATGCTGTCTCTCTGTCTCTCAAAAATAAATAAAACATTAAATAAATAAATAAATAAATAATAAATAAATAAAAAGGGGAGTGCCTGGGTGGTTCAGTCGGCTAAGCACCTGACTTCGGCTTAGGTCATGATCTCACAGTTCGTGGGTTTGAGCCCCGCGTCGGGCTCTGCGCTGACAGCTAGCTCAGAGC
>NW_027531904.1:5297387-5326495 GCF_008692635.1 Crocuta crocuta
GTCTGAATGTCCTCGTGACAGGACAGCTAGCTTCCCCCAGAGTGAGTGATTGAAGGGGGGGGAGGGTGGACGTGGAAGCCAGGCCCCGAAATGCCTTTTATAAACTCAGGCTTGAAAGTGATACACTCGCACTTGGGAACTACCCAAAAGCATGAATCTAGGAGGTGGGATCATGGCGGGACATCCTGGAGGCTGGCTACCAACAATATGCCACTAATGAACAGAAAGGAGCCTAGATCATTATAGCAGGGTGATGCCTTCTTACTACTTAGAACAACCACTATATACTATATTAAGTGTGCCTTTTGTTTTCTGATGCTTTTTGACAGGTAGGACCTCACTGACCTCACAGACTGTCCCTCCCAGGATTGGCTAATTCCTAGAGACAGTGCACAACTCACCTGGGAGTGTGCCTTTACACACACACCAACCAGTCCAGAGCCCTAATGCCCCAACGGCCTCCTCTATGGTGCTTTCACACTCTGGGCCCCTATCCAGCTGCCCTCATCACCTCAGAGCCAGGTGTCGGACAACTGGGGACAGCCCCTATGTCCCAGAGCCACCGAAATTATTCAGATTAGCCAATCCCAGGCCTACTCAGCCTTCCCTGCCTGTCCCTTCTGGTAGAAACCCACATTTCCCCCTGGCTCCCCAACCTTCAGACTGAGCCAGGTGCCTCCCCGTGGGAGGCTGACATGCTGCACCTCCTATTTCTAGAGACGTGTAAGTAGAACAGACTTCTTCCTTCATGGCAGTCATTTCCACGTCTGTGTACCGAATTCAAACAAACCGTACTAGTATCCTTAAGACAAATACATATTCAAAGAGCATTTAGCTCCCCCCCCCCTTTTTTTTTTTTTTGCATTTAGAGGCATTAGGAGCACGTTGAGGAATATCGTGGGGCACCTGGGTGGCTCAGTCAGTTAAGCGTCGGACTTCGGCTCAGATCATGATCTCACGGTTCGGTTCATGGGTTCGAGCCCCGAGTCAGACTCTGTGCTGACACTTCAGAGCCTAGAGCCTGTTTCAGATTCTGTATCTCCCTCTCTCTCTGACCCTCCCCTGCTCATGCTGTCTCTCTCTCTCTCAGAAATAAAACATTTAAAAAAAATTAAACAAACAAAAAAAAGGAACATCCAGTTGTCATCAGTATTTCTCAACTTCAGCTCTAGTTTCATTTTCTTCCTGTTTGGAATCATGTGCCCCGGAAGTGAATCGGCTTCTGTTCAGAGTCAGCATAAAGTTTCCAACAGCCTGGTTCACATGTTAATGAATTGGTCACAAGAGGCCTCTCACTGCATTAAAACTTCTTCCATTTAAGGGAGCCTGGGTGGCTCAGTTGGTTGAGCGTCTGACTTCAGCTCAGGTCATGATCTCATAGTTCGTGGGTTCGTCGGGCTCTGTGCTGACAGCTAGCTCAGAACCTGGAGCCTGTTTCAGATTCTGTGTCTCCCTTTCTCTCTGACGCTCCCCTGCTCACACTGTCTCTCTCTCTCTCTCAGAAATGAAAAACATTAAAAAAAAATTAAAAATTAAAAAAATTAAAAAATACTTCTTTCATTTATTCCGAGGCCTGTGACAGTCTCCTCTTCCTTCACTCACCTTGCTGGGTGTTTGACAGGTGATCCTTCTGCACGAATCTCAGCATGCCAGTAAAACTCCGTGTGCCAGTGGTTCTCTGTCTCCCTAAGTTCCAAAAAGCACTTGGTTGCTGCTTCGCAAAAAAAAAAAAAATACAGCCTCACATTCATTCCTTCGGTGGCGAACCTTTGCTTCCCTGATACCAAAATTAACCACACTGCTCTGCTTCTGTACCTTTCTGTACACAAAATAACCTTTCAACACAAGATCCTCAGATAATCTTTCTGAAGATATTTCAAAGAGCATGGACATTTAACACATGTGGTTTCCCCCATGCATGTCACTCAGTAGAAATGAGGACCACGTGAAGCGCGCGCTCAGTGTGCACCTGCACAGGTGATGACAGCGGTGACGGCATGGTGGCCGCCTGTCTGGCACTGATGAGATCCCAACATTGGATGCACTCCAATTTTGAAAAACGCATCTCAGGATTGAGGAAATGAAGGAATACCTTCTGGTATAAGGTGCTTACCTAGCCTCTGGCCCCTGAGTAAGCACTTGGTAAACGTTCACAATCAACGACAGCAAACTAACTGTCAGCAAACAAGGCTCCTTTGAATCCAGTGAGTTTGGCTACAAAGAGTAAGGTTAGGGATGTTCTGGTCTTCTCAGAGCTGGACATGCTGGGACAGAGGCTGTGCGGGAAGAAAGGCACCACTTCAAAAGCCACCAGTGTGCTGTGTAGGGGCTGGGCCTGGAGAAGGGGCAAATTTATATTTCTGGATCAGCAAGGAACAAAGAGGTTCTACCAAGGCTGGGTGCGGTCTCTGTGACATTAAAGAGGTGGGTGCGGGGGGGCGGGGGAGCCTCCCACCCAGGCCAGGAGATCTAGGGAGAGAATGGAAGCTAGGATTTACTGACTACTTACTGTATGGAGAGCTTTAATTAACACTCATTTCCTGCTCACACCAGGCCTGCCAGGTACACGTTACCCCATTTTACAGAGGAACTGAAACTCGTTGAGGTTGTTATTATCCATCCCAAGGACACAGAGCTAGCTGGTGACAGGGACAGGGTTTGCACCAGGCCCCACCGGTCCCATAGTTCTGTCAGGACAGCGTGAGTAAAGAATGAGTCCTACCATACATCTCTCCTCCCACGTTATTTCTGTCTCTGATAATCAAATGTTGTATGATGGAGAGAGTCTTCAGAATTCTTCCTTCCCCCCCCCGCCCCCAAACAACAGAGGGTTACAGCTATGAAGGTTTACACGAAGCAGATTGATGTTGTAAACAAAAGTGCCCTCTGGAACATCAAAACCATCTAATAGGCTCAATTCCTTTCGAAGCACGCCTTGCAGAGAACCGTTATGCTGATTACCAATAATTATAATCTATTCATTAAGGAAAGTCTCCGAGGGTTTCTACAAAGGAACACTTCATGGCTGAGATGGGAGTTACTCTGTGTACTTGAAAAATAATGAAGCTACCGTTCTTTTAAAAATTATCTAATTTAGGCTTTTCACTGATTTAATATTGTGCTTCTCCATGAGGACTCTGAATGAAAGAGACTAAATTTAAATGGAGCCTTTCTCTCAAAGGTCCAGAGCAGCTTGGCCCTGGATCATTGACACATCAGCCCCTGCAGAGCAGGGATGAGAAGAGAGAGTGCCAGGCAAGAATTCAGATCTGAAAGATAAATCCCCTGAAGTCTCTGCTTTTCTTAAACATTTTGGTTCCAAAGAGTTTGTTTCTCCAAAGATTCTTGAGGTTCATTGGATATCTGTGGAGAGAAGGCACTAGAATTTACTGAGAGGAGCCTAAAATCCTTTAAGAACAAAGTTAATATACATACACAGGGGTTGTGACCTTAATATGGGTCAAGTGCTCAATGAGCTGAGTGCTTTATCTCTCACTTTAGTTACATCCTTTTAGGCATAAGGAACACCCAGGCCAGTACGGGTATGGCTGAACGGGGCTTTCGGAGAGCCAGGAATCTTACAGAAATCAGAGAACAAGAGTCACAGTTTGGCCTTTTCTAACCCAATTTAAGAAGATACCCAGCCAGCAGGAATTCCCTGACTCTTTCCACACAGGACTTGCTTTTCTCTCTACGTCTATTAATTATAAGAAACAATTATAAGAAACAACAACCACAACAAAAACCAATTCAAAGTGGCTTAAACAGTATGGAAACTTACTGTCTCCCAGAACTGGAAACCCAGATGTAGGGTGGGTTTCAGGGTTGAGTGACTCAGTCAACCAACTACGTTATCTACGATCCAGGCTCTTTCCTCTCCACTCTGCCATCCAGGTTAGCTTCCTCCTCAGGTTGATTGGGTTTTTTTTTTGGTTTTTTTTTTTTAATTTTTTAACATTTCTTTATTTTTGAGAGAGAGACAGACAGAGCATGAGCAGGGGAGAGGCAGGAGAGAGGGAGATACAGAATCTGAAGCAGGCTCCAGGCTCTGAGCTATCAGTACAGAGCCCCCCCCCGACTCGGGGCTTGAACTTACAAGTTGCAAGATCATGATATGAGCCAAAGTGGGACACTTAACCGACTGAGCCACCCAGGTGCCCCTGACTGATTCTTTTTGGATAGGATCGTAGGGTACTGGGCTGTGGAACTGTGGGCCACATGGTTCCTCACAGACATTTTCAAAAGAGAAATGTTCCCCCTGTACTTCCAGAAACCTCTACCTCACAGTATCATTGACCTGATTTAAGTCACACGACGTTCATAAACTACCCCCTTCTGCCAGCTGGTCTTGGCCTAGTTCTAGTCACTAACACGGAGCACGAGATCACCGTGATTGGCAGGGCGAAGTCAGACATCTGGGCGCTGCGGGGAGAGGTGGGGGCTGGAAAAAAGGAAAACTGGAAATAGTTGCTAAGTTATTATCTGCAGTAAATGGGTTAAGCACTGAAACCATCTGGGAAATCTAGGAGGAGAAAAACAGGTTAGAGGTGGGGAGTGGGAATCAAGAGGCCTGTTCTGGACATGGTGGTTTTGAAATGCCTATGAGATATTCAGATGAAGATGCCAGGTAAGCAACAGGATTTATGAATTTGGAGGTCCAGGAAGGGATTAGGGCTGGGGTTATAATTTTGAGGATCAGCACACATAAAACTAGGATATAAAAGCAGGGAAATGGGAGAAGTCTATTAAAGAAATGGTGTACAAAGGAAATGAGGTGAGGATCCAAAGCCAAGGGCTGGGGCACTCTAGCATCTAAAGGTAGAGCCAAGAAGCAGCCAGCAAAGGGGACCAAAAGGCACAANCTGTCCTGGAAACCAAGAGGAGCAAGTGCTTCCTGACAGAGAGAGAGAGAGAGATGAATTATGCCCAACGCCAGCCGGCTGAGTGCAAGAAGGACGAGAGGTGTGTGCAGAACTGGCGGCACGGACTCACTGGTCTGGACAAGCACATTGTCACTGGAGGGAGGACTAAAGCCCATCTGGAGTGGGCTGAGGAAAACTGGGACGTGGCGAGATTAAATTATTTAAACAACTCTTTTGAGAAGTTCTTCTGTGAAGGGTAACAGACAGGGGGCAGTAACTGAAGGGGGAAAACAGGCCAAAGCAGGAAGTTTTAAAGAAAGAAGATCTGGAGCACGTGCGGGGCTCGGTCTATTGAGCGTCTGACTTGGGCTCAGGTCATGATCTCACGGCTTGTGAGTTCGAGCCCTGCATGCAGCTCTGTGCTGACAGCTCAGAGCCTGAAGCTGCTTCAGATTCTGTCTCCCTCTCTCTCTGCTCCTCCACTGCTCATGCTCTGTCTCTGTCTCAAAAATAAATAAACATTAAAAAAAATTTTTTTTTCAAATAAAGAAGATCGTAAGGGCGCCTGGCTGGCTCAGTCAGTAGGTCATGCAACTCTTGATCTCAGGTTTGTGAGTTTGAGCCCCATATTGGGTGGAGAGATTACTTAAAAATAAAATCTTAAAAAAGAAAGAAAGAAAGAAGATCCTAGAGTGTATCTAATGTACTAGTAGAAATGATCCATCAAGATGAAGATAAAGAATCATCACAGGAGTAAAGAAGTTGAGAAATCTAGAAAAGACAGGATTCATTGAGTACATGGAGGAATTGGCTTTTTAGGGAAGGAAGCAGGGCTGTGTGACTCCTGAGGAAAAGCAGGAAAGGAACACAGACACAAGTCATGTAACTGACTTGGTAAAAGAAAGGTAAGGCCAATTCCCACCTGATTGTTTCTATTTCCGTCTGGAAATAGGTGGCAAGGTATCAATGAGAAATGGAAGGTGGGCTTTGGAAGATGAATGAAGGTATCAAAATGGCAATTTCAGTGACTGGGAGAGTAAACAGAGAAGGGAAGTATATGAGGATTGCTTGGGGACTTAGACCTGATGAAAGATCGAAGATATGACCAGGGGAACGGAGGATCAAGGTGAAAGGAAATACACATTAAGCTTCAGAAAGGCTAGGAAATTGCCCAGGGTCACTGAGCTAATGGGCACAAGGGCGGGGATTCACACTGAGGCCCCAGTGATTCCACACTCACAAGTCCCTCGGGTACAATGGAGCAACCCGTCATAAAAGAAAAGCTGTGGGTGAAGTGCTTCTACCACGAAAAATCAGTGGAGTCCCCACAAACATGTGACTGCTCTGGCGCCCAGATTTTGTTATGACCCACGAAGAATCTAGGAGAGTGCCTCGGTATTTCAAGTTCCAGACGTCCAGGGAGGTCGTTCAAACCCTCCTCTTCTCTGGATCACCGCCACGGGCTCGTCGGCCTGTCTCCCGCCTCTAGTGCCTCCAAAACACCTTCCGGACTGCTAAAGACGGTCTTTGTGAAATTCGGATCACGTCTTCCGCTGCACAAAACCCTAATGCCACGCACGAGACTTCTCTTCACGATTTAGTCACACTGTCCGGGCCTCCCCACAGCTTGTGCCGCGGCCATACTGATGACCACTCCACAGCCCCGACAGCCCCCTTCGTGCTGCTGAGCCTTTGTGCGTGCCGATCTCTCCCGAAACGTCCTCTGGCCTGGCCCACACATCAGAGTCCCGTCTGCCCAGTTGCAGTGCCCCTTCCCCAGTACGGCTCTCCTCCTCCACCTCTCCTCCCCCCTCCTCCACTGTTCCCAGACAACCGCTGCCGGGGCTTCTGCCATTCTGCATGACAGTTCTCTTTACTGGCCTACGTGTCTCCTCCTCCACACCTCAGCACAGCATCTACCTGACCCATAGCTGGAGCTCAAATCCTGCGCTGTGTGCTGAAGGAGAATGAATTTAGCCTTTCAATGCTGAGAGTGAGGAGATTAGCTGAACTGTGTTTGGTGGGGCCGCTATCTCCTACCACGTTTGTTACGTTCCCAAGGGAGGCCGATCTGGATGGCAGAGGGATACAGAATCCGTCTGTCTGCACCCATGACTCCTTCCACAAGCTGCTCTGACGTCCATCATTCCAAGGCTGCTCTCAAAGTCGGATGCTACTAAACAAGCTAACTTCCTAAACGGGGGATACGCATGCAGATGAAACACAAGCAGCCTCCCAAGCCCCCTGGAGGACGCTGGCTGAGACTGGACAGAAGGAGGCTGGCTGGGGGCCAGCAGGTGTTTGGAGGAGCTGTGACGGCTGGGCCACACAGGAACAGCCAGCCCGATCTCTTCAGGGACACCTGGAGCCTGCCAGCTCTCACTACCCCACTGCGGTACGTGCCACACGGGGTCTGGCTCTCCCACCTGCGTGACACAGACGGTACAGATGGCAGCGTGCTTCCACATGCGAACGTGCAGTTACGCCCAGCCCCGCCAGCTGTGACGACTGCCAGGAGAAAACCCCAGGGAAGGACACAATCCATGCAGCCACACGCCACTCGGCTCTCCCAAGGGCGGCTGCTGGAGTCACGGCCTCCAGTCCCTTCCATGGTCCTTCCTGGAACCACGAACATGAAAAGTATTTGGTGAGATCGGGACAAAAGGCAGTCATCAAATAGGTTATATTTAAGTAAGAAAATACCAAGGCTTTATTTATTTATTTTTTTTTATAAAGACAGCCCTGTGGTTGCCTATGTGGAAAGGATGGACACGGTTCCCGTGAGTAAACAAGGTATACCTGCTTCAGACCACACACAACATAATGCCAAAGAATGGACATGACGGGAGGGAAGATTTAATGCTCATCTTCATAGCAATAAAACGCAAAATAAAACAAAAACTAACTGGACTTAATTAATGCTGGGCGTTCCCACAGGGAAAAGACCAGAGGACTTTAAATCAATCAGTAGTTGGATGCAATGCAAATTCCTTTTGGCTGCGCCACCCTCGCCCCTCTCTCCGTCTCTCCCCATCGGAGGCGTAACCACCAGGAACCAACAAAGCTGACAGTCAGGGAGCCCACGGAGACACGAGGGGCCGACGTCTCGGAAGAGCAGGCAGCTGGGCTTCGGTGAGGCACCTACGTGCAGCAGTGTCGCATGTGGAAGTTGACAACGTACTCGGCATTAGTCCTCTGCACAGAAATAGCAAAAGGCTCAAAAGGGTGAAAGGTGAAGGCAACAAGGCGTCGCACTGTGTGGTTGACGGGGCGGCCCAGTAAGCCCGCCTGGATCTCAAACTTGAGCAGGCCAGAGTCCCGGGCATAGAACCTGGACAGAACAAGGAGAGAAAGAGACGATGGTACAGAGTATTCACCACCAGCCAGACATCTGCGCAGCACGGAACACGCCGACTCATTACTCCGTCTTACGGCATCTCCTCTGACATCAGCCCCAGGTCACCGGAACTATGAAGCCACCTTAGTCCCAGCTGCTCATTTTATGCACAGGGTCCCTGTGAATTTTACTGTGCTGTGCTGAGTCACTGGGTCATTTCTCTTTCCCAAGATAACCCTTAGTTACAGCCTTAACTACAGCCTCCCCTTTTCCCAGAAACACTGCCCCAACACCGTTTAGGCCAGAGCCGGAAATGAAATGCGAGCTACGTGTACGCCTTTAAATTTCCAGGTAGCCACATTACAAAAGGTAAAAAGAGAAAGGTGAAATTAATTTTAATAAAATACTTTGTTTAACCGAATACTGGTCTCCAAAATACTGTCATTTCAACCTATAATCTGTGTAAAAAATATTAATGAGATATTTCACATTGTTTTTTGTATTAAGCCTTTGAAATCTGATGTGTGACCCGTAAGCGTATGTCAACTTGATCTAGTCACATTTTAAATGCTTAACAAGCATATGTGCCTAGTGGCTATGATACAGGACAGTGTAGATCTAGGCCCATATTTGAGTTAATTTTTAAGAATAAATTCTTTTGAAAGGTTCTTCTTTTTCGCATACAAAAACAAAATACTAAGTAGTCTGCCATTTTTCATCTAATAATTCCATTCATCCACATACTTAAATACATGTTCCCAGGTGCAAAATAAGTATCCTCCGGTATTAGGAACTAGGGATGCTCAGGGGGGTGGGGGCTGAATTAGCGTAAATTCCAGAAAATGAGAGCTCTGAATTAGAGAGCTCTATAATTTCCCTTTTGGAAAACAAACATATGTACACATAAAGATACTCATAGCCTCTGACTCAATAATCCCATTTCCAAGAATTTACAACCCCAGAATTTAATCAAAATGAAGTAAACTGTGATGTGAATAAAGACGGCCTCTAGCACAGCTCTAAGGTAAAAATGCAGACCGAGAATAAAGACCCAGCGACAGGGGACAAGTTAAATCAACTGAAGTGCATCTAACCAAGGGAACACTATGCCGCCATCAAGACCATTATTCTGAGGACTACGTAACAACACGGAAAAACGTGTGTAAGATACAAGCCCATGCAAAATATCACGCTAAGAAGGATGACAACCATGCCCATGCAGACGTGCAGAGTGACAAAGACGAGGCTGCAACATACAATACACGTGTTCAGGTCACAGCGTTTCCTCTTCCAGTGCCTCTGATATCCTTATACTTCTCATTTTAAATTAAAAGTAAATGAAAAAACCCCATAGTCAGGGCCGATAGCCATTTCCAAATTCGTTACTTAGGTTAATCTTTTCAAATCAGAGAGGCAGGTCAGAAAGGAGGGGAGCGTATCTCATGGCACTTGACAACATCCAATGAGGCCCATGATATGCTTTTACATGTGAAAACCACATTCACGGAACCCACCTAGTCCCCAACACACAAAGGGCTTGTAAGTAAAGCGAGTTGTCTGGGGTTCTAAATCTAATCACCAGTTCACAGGAAATAGGGGAGAATGAGGAAAAGAGTAGATACTCCTCCAGGGATGCAGTGAGCAAACTCCAGTATGTGGGGAATACTACAAGACAAGCAACATGGTTTCTTCAACAATTTCACTGCAAGGAGAAGAGGGGGAGGCAGAACATCTAGAATAAAATGGATTTGAGGAAGTAGCGACCAAATACAATGTATGAACACTGTTTAGATCCCAATGGGAACACGTGCAACCATAAAAGAATATTTATAAAACAATAGGGAAATGTGAAAACTAGGTATGTGGCGGTCTTAATAAATTTTTGATAATTTTCTTAAGACAGAATAATGGTATTGAGGTTGTATTTTTTTTTTTTAACTCTTTCTCTTTTAGAAATTACTAAAATGTGTATGAGCAAAATGCTATGAAATCTGGGATCTGCTTCATCATAATCAAGGGTGGCAGCTGGGAGTGGGGGTGGAAAGAGGAAACAACACTGACCATGGGATGGGAACTGTTAAGACTGGGCAGTGGGCACATGCAAGTTCATTATACTCTTCTGCTTTCACATGTTTAAAACTTTCCATAATTAAAAAAAAGGTTAACTGTTTATTGAAACTTGACTGAAATATCCCAAAGGAAACACCATGAATGGTGATTAATTGTACAGAATGTTACCCAAGCCTCTTTAATACACAATGAAGCTGGATTGTGAAATACTAGCTACCACTGTTTCTATGTCTCTATGTGAAAAAGACCTTCCACTCTCCAGCCCAGGGTTCCAGAACATACCTCCCCCGAAATAACCTCACGGGTGGCAGTGGTGCCCAATCCTCTCCCTGGTACCTAATGCATCACACAGAACAACACAAGCTCCCACAGAGAGAAGGAGGGTCTGTGAAGCAGACATCTGTGATGGAGGGACTGTCTGTAAGAGGCTAGTCTCAAGTTTCTAGCAATAATACAGTATCAACATTCCAGAATTTGTCCAAGTGAAGAAGCAGGAGTTTCTCCAACACCTGCTCGTTCGTCAAACTATCTCTGCTAGCTTTTCTACTAGGTAACATGGGGGATAAGATGATTTGAGTGAAATAAAATTAAGAAGTCTCAACTATAAGTACTACCATGAAATGGCATGTGGTTTTATGCCCTGGATACCTTTAAAAGGGAACAACTTATCTGAACTGGATGTTTTGAGGAGAAACAAAGGGCAGAACTACTGAGACTAGTACCTACGTGATCTAAAGCACTCACATTGCAGAAACAGCCTGTCCCTCCAATTCAACCCATGAGGACAAGCGGACACAGTCACAGGGAAATGACCTCTGAGAAGAAGAGTAAGAAAGCAGGCCATCCGGAGCCCGGAGGCTGTGGCGACGGTGTACCTGATAGGGTGATCTCCACAAGTCTTGGGGCGCTCCATGACAGACACCCACTTGTCATCGTAGCTGAAGAGAGACAAATCAAGGTAGGGGCTACCGCTGTAAGACTGGGCACTGATGGGGAGCTGACCCAGCAGCCGGCGTACCGCCTCCGTGTGCCCTCCGTACTTGGCGTTTACAATAGTGTCTTTAAACCTAAAATAAAGCACCAGTGAGGAAGGTGTTAGTGGACACAACAAGCAGCCTTGGATTTTAAACTGATAAAACATGTCTAAAAACAACTCAGTCTGTAAACAGAAATCTAGATAATGCGGCAAGTCAGAACTCACACATCACAAGTCGGCTTGGCTACAGCTCTTCTCAGAAACAGAAAAAAATTCGACACAGGAACATTAAATTACGTTAGAAAAGTTAACAAAGCCTTTCTTTCCAAACAAGTTTAAAAAGAGTGTGACTATGCCATGACACCACTTCCACTCTACTTCCCCCAAATAATAGCCTTAGTTTGCACTGGGAGTTCTAGAGAGCAAAGAACCCTATAGAACGAGCGACCTCTCTGTGACTCTCCTTGGGATCAGTTATAAGCCAAAGTCCATCAAAACTTTGGACAAACTACTTGTTCTTTGTTTAAAGTTTAGGAGCTGGCTACCTGCGTCCCCGCAGAAACACCGGCGTCTGAAGAACTATAACGCGGACACACAGTCACACATCTCACTTATTTTTAGTAATAATAACCATGGAGCAATTTCTCACACTTGTAATGAATACTACATTTAATACCCTTTGAGCAAGTATTTCTATTCTTCTGGAAATTTACCCTAAGGAAGCAATTCCATATTTAGAAAAATCTCTGTGCCCCTTTATTAAAGCATTGCTGATGATGACGATAAATTGACAGAGGATTAAGAACCTAATGGAAAACTGTAATTTTCAAATTACATGGTAACAGTAGAAATAGTTATCATAATGTAAGTCAGGGTATACTCTGTCTACACAGTATGATTTTTAAAAAATGAGGGGGGGGAGGAGGAAGGGAGGGAGGGAGGGAGGGAGGGAGAGAGAGAGAGAGAGAGAGAGAGAAGTTAGGCCTAAAAATCAGACTGGTGGTGGCGCACCCGGGTGGCTTAGTTCATTAAGTATCTGACTTCAGGTCATGATCTCACAGTTCGTGGGTTCAAGCCCCCTGTCAGGCTCTGTGCCGACAGCTCAGAGCGTGGAGCCTGTTTCGGATTCTGTATCTCCCTCTCTCTCTCTGCCCCTCTCCCACTCACCTCTGTCTCTCTCTCTCAAAAATAAACATTAAAAAAAAAAAATTAGACTGGTGGAAATACGTCAAAATAATTGTGCCTGTGTAAGCACATTTTGTTTTTATTCTTTTTCACTTTCCTACAGTTTCTTAGGAAGAAGGTCAACTTTCAGTATGTATTTTTTTTAAATCTCTCTATCAAAGCATATCATATGGTTTAAAACTCAAAGGGAAAATAATTTAGTCCAGGGAGAAAATGTAACATCTCATCCCTGAAATTAACGGAATGAAAACCAATGAAGCAAATTTAAACACTTAAACGTTCCTGACTTTGAGGAGACCCAAAAGATTGATGAGACGGGTTCTGATTTTTGTCGTCCCCATTAACCTGTGATGCTAGATGGACATTAACACTTCATTATGAGCCTAGCTATCAATACTGCTTTTCTGTTACTCCTCTTGACAGTAATTTTCACAGCCTCAGTGTAAATCGTGAAATTAAATCTTGGGCCAAAGAGAACTTATTTCTTTCCCTTTTAAAGGGGCTGGAATCAAAGACCCTGGGTTCTTTGATTTTCAGCTCCTTTTCAGCCAAGATGCAACACTACCTCTCATAACCCACACCCCGGCCTTGCCCGGCTCACTCACTGCCAATGACGGGGCCTGGCCCTCGGTACTGCCTCTCATAACCCACACGGTGGCCTTGCCTGGCTCTGGCTCCCAGTGACAGGGCCTGGTCCTCGGTGACAGCAGTGCTTCTCCAGCGCCAGCACCACCTCCACTCGCCATGCACCCCACAGACAGAAAGACGAAGCCGTTATTCCTGTGCCAACTTCCAGTGTCTAAATCCTGGCTCACTGTCACTCTGCCCGCTTATGCCTCTCTCAGTTCGTGGCGATTTCTCAATTCGCAGAGACCATCCTTCCAGCACGTGTCCCCCTGGCTCCTGAACTTCCTCTTTGCCTCAGCCCTCATCCCGAGGTACTACATCCTCAATCTCACCATTGCCGTGGCTGTGACCTCTCTGTAACATCAGGGTGGGGCACCACTCTCTCCAGCCTCCTCTGCTATCTTTCTAGCACAGCCCCTCTACTCCCTGGATCCACAATCCACTGATTCTACCAACTTTGTCATCCTACACCTTTATCACGTCCGGTGTCCTCTCTCCTCCCTCAGGCCACGTTCAATTCCACACTTAATCCACTGCACTCATCCTCCACAGCCCTGCCTTCCCTTGCTTGGTGGTACTTACCTGGCAAACCTACAGCCCTCATTACGCTCAACGCTGCCTGCTCCGTGCCTGTATCTGCTCGGTTTTCTCCACGGCTGAGGGGGACATACAATGCTCAAATAAATGTAGAACCATGAACTTCGTGAGGCCCTCCGGCTGCAGGCACTCGGACGACACTACCCCGGTCCAGCTGGCCCTCCCACTCCCTCTGATGCCTATTTCACACATCCACCAGGCCCACCCTCACCTGATGGCATCGCCTGCTTTGTTCCTGACAAACAGAAGGAACGAGAAGAGGACTCTGAGGCTCCCATCCGCGACCTGCACCACACTACTGTCTGTGCCTCCATGTGACAGCAATCTTCCCGCTTGGAAAGGCACCAGGTCCCATCCCCTCTCATACATGACATCAATTCTTCCCCACTTTTTCCTAAACCATGATTTCCCCCAACTACACAGTCTCATCTGCATACAAACACGCCATTTCCCCCTCTCATTTACAAAGTAATAAAAGCACTCACCCCTCCAGCGCAAGCACCATCTTCCGGCTCTCCCTTACAACAAAACTCCTCAAAAACTTTTCTGGTACTGTCTCCAATTCTTCTCCTCCCATTCTTCCTTAAGCCCTCCCCAAAGAGGCTTCACCCCACCATCCCACGGAAACCACTCTCATGCGGCTCACCGGTGGCCTCCACGCTGCTAACTCCGATAGCTGATTTATGTCTCAGGAGATATACACCCGTCCTGGCAGGAGCATCTGACACTCCTTCCTGAGAAACCACCAGACTTCTCCACTAACAGAACCTCTGATCTTCTCCCCTGAACCTCATCCACAGCCTCACCATCGCAGTAGGAGGGCAACTCTCCTTTACAAGACAAAAACATTACAATCATCTGACTTTGCTCCTTCCACAGCCCAAACCCCATGCTCCACTAATCTTTAGGGTTCTGTTTTCAAAATACGTTGATCATACAATTACAGCTGACCCATGAACATCGCAGGGTTAGGAGTGCCAACCTCCTGCACAGTCAGAACTCCACATATAACTTCTAGCCCCTCAAAAACTTAATAGTCTACTGTTGACCGGAAGCCTTACCAGTGGATAACATAAACAGGCGACTAACACACATTTTGTATGTTATATGTATTGTTACAATAAAGTTAGCTAGAGAAAAGAAAATGTTATTAAGAAAATAAATCATAAGGAAAATAGGTTCACGGTTCTGTATTACTGTAAGAAGCCTGTGTTAAGTGGACCCATGCTGTTCAAACCCACGTTCTTCAGGGTCAACTGTTCCCACCCTGATTCAAGCCAATGTCATTCAAGCAACAAATAACTGCCGACCGCCTAGTATGTGCCAGGCACTCTTCTAGGTGCGTAAATACATACATATGTATTGCCTGTGACAAGAAACATACTTAGCGGATCGTTGCAACGGTCTCCTAACTGGGTTCCCTGCTTCTACCCCACCCTCCTACAGTCTATTCCTGACACAGCAGCCAGAGTGACCCTGTTAAAGTAACAAGTGAGACTGTGTCGCTCCTCTGCTCAAATGCTGCACAATCTCATCTGCAGTTAGGACCAAAGCCTCAGACAGCCTCAGGTGTCTGGCCCCACCTCTGACCACGTCTCCAACTACTATGCTCCTTCTGACCCCAGCCCAGCCACTCTGGCCTCCCCGGTGCTCCTCAAATGCATGAGACCCACCTGAGGACCTTCAGATCTAATACGGCCTTTGTTTGGGATAATGTGCTCCCCAATACCCACGTGGCCTGCTCCCTCACCTCCTTCAAAAGCTGTGCTCAGAGAACACCCTCGTGAGGCCCATGATAACAAGCCGACCAGAACAGAGCTGGCAATCTCTTCTTGATACACTCAAACCCACCAGACCTCCTAACGATTACAATCTTTCCCTGGACACCTGCCTCTTGGAAACCTCCACCCTTCTGTCCCCACCTGGCCCACCTGGTGGTCTGCCGCTCTGGAACTTCCCTTTTACCATCATCTTCAGAATGCTCTTTGCTTCTCTCTAGTTTCAGGCTATTTCCTGTACCATACTTTTGTGGTTTATGTGGAAAACACATCTTCCAAAGGTTTCCTTAGAAAAGATATATGAGAGGTAATTTTTAAAGAACTTACATGTCTGAAAATGTCTTTGTTCCACTCTACTGGATATAAAATCCTAGACTGGGGCACCTGGGTGGCTCAGTCGGTTGGGTGTCCGACTTCAGCTCAGGTCATGATCTCATGGTTTGTAGGTTTGAGCCCTGCATCGGGCTCTGTGCTGACATCTTGGAGCCTGGAGCCTGCTTTGGATTCTGTGTCTCCCTCCCTCTCTCTCTCTCTCTCTGGCCCTCCCCTACTCATGCTCTGTCTCTCAAAAATAAATAAATGTTAAATAAATAAAATAAAATAAAATTCTAGACTGGATATCATTTTTTTCACAGAATTCTGAAGGCATCATTTTAATGGCTTAGAGCTTTCAGTGTTATTACTGGTAAGTGTGATACCATTCTGATTTATTTTTTAACATGTGAAATGTATGTTCTTTCTCAAAGTTTTTACAATTTTCTCCTTAGCCTCAATGTTCCAAATTTTCATGATGGTATGCCTCCATACGGGTCTTTATTTCATCGGGTACTTGATGGAGCTGGTGATACACTAATAAAGATTTAAGAATTATTTATCTCCGGGGGAAAGGCCATGATTTGAAGCGCTTGCCAATTTCTGTGCTGTTGATCCTACTGCTGTGGTCAATTTCAAGGTAGCAATGAGACACCACGGAATGTGGCACTGTCAAAAGGTGAGCCATAGCACAGAACTCTACAGTATTTTCACCACACAGATGAAATAGACACAAATACACCCAAGAGCATAAATAATAGTAAAATAATTAGGAAGTAATTAATTTTTAATACCACGTAGCAATTGGTTGCAAAAATTTGTGCATGTTTAGCGCCTGGCTCTCCTGAGCCCTCCTGAGCCAGCCCAGCCCCTCATTGAAGTGACGGAAGCTCTTCAGCACAGGGAAATGGTCTCACACCATTTCCTCCCTTCCTTTTCTCTACCGCACCCTCTGCAAATCACCAGAAACTGGGAGCGCCTCCACAAATTCTCTAATTTCTTTTCATCGTTTCTCTCCCATTTTCCTACTTTCACCTGTTTATTCTACTCTCTCAACTACACGTACAAAGTTTAATTTCTGTTCTAGGAATGTTTCCTTTTCTATAGCTTCAATTATTTCAGTGATTGCAATGTTGTTCCTTTATTCTTTATATTGTATGTTTTCTTTTGGCCTAAATATTTTCCTTAAGTAACTCATGATCCTCAGTGTCCCCCTCCTTTTTTTCTTGAACATTTGCTCCAACCTATAATGGATCCACTTTCACTTATTTTTTACCAAAAGATTACTGGAGACTGTAAAATTGGGCATTTAGAGCCATGTGTTCACAAGAAATAAAAAATAATTCCAATGTATATACACATTGTACTTTCGATGCAGCAAAGCATGATAAGATGGCTAATAAAATATGTTAGGATATATTAGGATTATATATTGGGATATATTGTATTAGAATATATTTCATGTAACACGTTATATTAGGATACAAATACAAATCGCAAGACAAGAAAAAACAATGAAATTTCAAACAGTATGGGAATAATTTGCTCTCTACTTTTTATATCAAATACTGATACCAAATTACTATGGCATCTAGATTCCCCTAGCTATGTTCAAAAGTGTTACATTATACACCATAAACTTATGCAATGTTATATGCCAACTATATCTCAATAAAACTGGGGGGGGGAACTTATCATTTTTTAAAATAAATATTTAATATACGCTGAAAATTACATCTTATGTAATTATTCAAATTTAAGAGCAAAAAAATTTTAGGATTAACTTAAAATTAATGTGTAGGGACATCTACAGTTGTTCAAAATCTCTTGGTGGCATGATGCAAAATTTTGAGGATATCGAAGCTAGGATACCACCTTTCTCTTCAAACTTTATTTCTCCTGGGACTTCTTACAATTTCACTTAATTCCAGATGCATTCTGAAATAATTAAAAAACAAAACACAGCTTCCTCTAACTACTGGGTGGCTTTGGTCCCTCAGCCAATACCTACTAATCTTCTCCCGCACAAAAGACACAGGCCCAGGCACTTTGGGTAGGGCAGCGAACGGAAGAGACAACACCCCTGCCCCCGTGGGCACTGACCCTCTCTGGTGACTTCTTTTGATGTTTCCACTCAGCCAGCTGTACTTGTAATTAGTTGACAACATCTGCCTAATTTAAAAGTTAATTTTAAAAGAAGGAAATCCATTCCAAAAAGAAAAAAGCACAATCTGATCCACATTCTGCCTCCAAAAATCCTTCCATACTGAACAGAAATGCTTAGAAGGCAGATAATTTGTGTGAACCAGAGAAAAAGGAGAAGGCGAGTTAGCGGCATGAAAACCAACGCCCACTTCTCGTCGCGTACTATCCTTTTACGTAAAGATGACGCCACGGCAGTAATGCACCTCCTTTGCTCCTTTTTCCTAGTGCCAATAATGCTTATTCTGAGTCCTCTGTTCACTCCGTTCGGATCTATCCTGGAACCTAGGGCAGACCCTTCCCCTAACTGGCTAAGGCTGCGGGGAGCCACATGAAGTGCCATCTAATGGGGCACTGACGGACTACAGTAGGATTCAGCCTGGGCCACTGGCCCAGAGCAACCATTCGCTTCACAATAATGATCTCAGATAATTGTACCAGAAGCTCTGGTTCATAGGAAGCCCTGCTGATGGGGGCTCGATACCTGAAGGTCTCTTCTCTGGGTTGGCCAGTTTCCCTCGGGAAAAATCTCTAATCTCCTGCATAAGGAGTATAGGCCTGGTTGTCATATCTTACCTTTCGGTTTGTTGGCTTCCATTCAATTCTTGTTTTTAGCATCCTAAACCCCATCCCTATGCTCAGAATGCTACACTTCCTGAACGTGAAACCAGGGCCTACACGGTTCAAGTTTCTCAGGAGACTGAACCTCCAGTCTCTTCTGTGGAGGTGGAGGAGAAACAGTCATTTGTCCGAGTAGGCTTAGAGAAGGGTTAGGCTAAAGGAACCAAGTGCTCCTTTCTTTTTTTAATTTTTTAAGTTTACTTATTTATTTTGAGGGAGAGAGAACACACACAAGCAGGCAAGGGGGCAGAGAACGAAGGAGAAAAGATTCTGAAGCAGGCTCCACACTGTCAGCACAGACCCCGACGTGGGGCTCAATCTCACAAACCATGAGATCGTGACCTGAGCCTAAATCAAGAGTAGAAGGCTTACCTGACTGAGCCACCCAGGTGCCCTCTGATTGCTCCTTTCAAGACCAATCTTCCCAGTTTAAGCCCACATCACAGGTATCTTCCGAGGTACCCAGGGCCCCAACTCCCTGACCCTTTCTAAAGAGGGCTCTGCAGTCTTGTTTCTGTTCTCTGAAGTGTGCGAAGTCAGTTACCAGGCATCAGTTAGCTTCTCAGCTCCCAACACTGATTCGTATCTCATGTCGCCAATCATCTCCTGCCTCCAGGGTCTCTCCTCTTCCATTCTCTTTATTTTTTTAAAGTTACACCTTTTACTTCTTTTTATTATTATTTTAATGGGATTTGGGGATGAAGCAGAGATAAATGCATGTGTTCTACACATCACATCACGTTTAACCAGAAATTCTAAAATTATTTCCTTAGTCATTTGCTCAAGAAATACTGAAATGCTTGACATTAATACGATACGTACAATAAATGTATTCATGAGAACGCAGCAATAAACAGTAAGGACACAGTCTCTGCCTTTCCGCAGCTCACATCCAGTCTGGGAGGAACCACAGACAATGCACTAGTAACTCCACTGGTGCTGAGAGATAGAAAGGAAAAGGTCAGAACGACCTTAGGGGTTACAACGGGAAGACCTAACCAAACCAAGGTGGGCAGAGAGAACACAGGAAGGGCTTTCTGAAGGAAATGACTACCAGCCTAATACCAGTGAATTGTCTGAAGAAAAAGTAAGCCTGTTAAGCCTGGCAGAGAGCTTACCGGCGCTGGATCTGCCTTGCAAAATTGTTGCTGGAAGCTGAGCAGGGAAACTGGACTTCGCTGTGCAGGGTAGCGTTTCGGAAGAGGTCACAGAAGTTCTCAAAGAGCTCTAAGAGCTCATCGGATGTGTTCTCAAACACAGCAATCACCTCTGTTGTCACCATATTGTACACCACAAAGAAAGAGGCCTGCAGGAGAACAGAGAGAGCTCTGAGCCAGCTGGGGATAAGACCATGCCTTGGAAACTTAGCACTGGGCTGAAAATTCAAACTACCCAAGGAAAACAAGCGAACGCTTCCACTCCTGCACTAGCGTAACAGCCCGGCTGCACGTGGTTCTGGGAAAGGAGGAAGGCTCGTGGACCTGATCAGGCAAGGGCCATCAGTCATGGCCAGTACTGCCGGATTTACCACTGTATTTGCTTCTAGAACTACTGAGCTGGCCCAGTATATGTGTAGAAAGGTTTTCAGCCTTTCATTTCAGACTCTGCAAATTCAATGTTTTTCCTTCCTAGTACTTCTTCCTGACCTGCTCTCCAACCCACTCTGAAATAAAAAGCACTTTTTTAAAATGCCAGATTTAATTTTCCTTCCTGCTGAGAAAGTGATTGGTAGCCTGTAGCTGCCTGTTGGCAAATTATTTTCTCTTGTATATGTACAGTTGAAAGTTTAATTCAGGGGCATTTATTTTCCCTCTTAAGATTTCTAACATGCAGAGAGACACCTTAGGTACACTGTGGCCCAAAAGTGCCCAGGCAAGTTGTCACCAAGCAGGGAACTGGCGCTGAACAAACGAAAAATCAGAGAAGCATTTTCCATTTCTTCCTTCATAAATGTCTTTTCAGCCAAGAGCATTTATAAGACACATTTGAGACCTGTAGCAATTAAGATCGGAGGGGGAACTTGAAAAGCATTCAAATGCCATAGGTGGCAGGGTTACTACTTTCTCTGAATGGTCCCTGGGGGCCGGCCCTCCTCCTTTACACAGCCAGTGCTCTGTGAACCCCTGGTTTTTGTCACAATGAACGTGGCCGCGTGAATCAACCTGCAGGCTTCCAACAGGACGCTCCACGTTTTCAGAACGTCAGCATTAGCACCCCCCCCACCCCAGGACTGACTGTGAGTCCCCATCGCCGATGCCTGGAGCCGCGTGGCCCGTCTGTCTTACTAGGCCTCATCCTTCCCAGAGCGTCCGTGACATGACTCTTGCGGGGTCACCTGGAAATTAAATATGGCTGTAAATTAAAGAGGCTGGAGGGTAACCTGAGAATAATACCCATAATATTAGCAAGGCTGTGTGTGTACATGTGCCTTTTATTCATTAACCTTATTGGAACCTATCAAATTACACTGGGGAAGGAGGTGGGAGGAAAACGGCAAACTGGGTTTAACGTTACAGCCTCTGTCAGCAAAACACTGAGCTCCAGGGCTGATTCGAGCTACAATCTATTACCGCTCCCGGAAGCAAGTAGGTCATGTTTTTTAGCACAGGGAGGAAGGGTAATCTCAAACGCGGCTCCCACAGATGACTTAGTCCTTCCACAAGAAAAAGGTAATTATAGCTCAAACCTAAATAAAAGACTGACTCATGTCCTTTCTATAAACGTGGACAACATTTGGATCATATCACGCTTCACCAGGATCCATCACAATTATGTGAATATAAAATTACACAAACCTTTACTAGCCTTGCCTCCAGGGCAGACTGGGAAATACAAGACAGAAGGGTACAGGAGTCAAGGGCTTCACTGCCAATCTCCCATGACATATAAGATGAACTAGATGCTCATTCGTGATGGCTCAGCGGGTGACTTCTTCATTAATAGGGAAGAAAAAGATTCCAGAAAAAATAATGTCCAGCCATATTACTCACCGCTCCCCCTCCCTGCCACCTTGAAGAATACACAAGCTATGATTCAGAAGAAAAATACTGGAAAACATTTTAACACAGATGGCTGGTAAGGTCTCAGGAAACAATGCCACGTACAGTCTCTCTATGACAGAAGCAACTGCAAGTCAGTGGGGGATACCAGACTTGGCCCCCTTTGTGATTGAAAGTGGTTTGCTTTGTGGTAACTTTGTGGTTTACTCTATTCTCAATTCCCAAACTCATATCTAAGATGTTCTGGAAACAGAATAGGGGGCAAAGGTATAGAAAGGTAGGTGTATTACTTGATCAACACTAAAATGGTGAGGCTCTCAAAGACAAATGCCCCAAATACCCTGAATTTCAACATGGTTTCCAACCCCAGAGTCTTAATGGTTTCGGTGCCCTTACCACCACTTTATTCCCATCTGAGAAACAGCTATCTCCCTTAAAGAGACCTTTTATCCAAACCAAAATACTCTAATACTTGCAGTCCTGAGGATTCCCTTGGAGGATGAGAAACTCTGACTTCCTTTTAATCTTTTCACTGCTCGGGGTACCTGAGTGGCTCAGTCGGTTAAGCATCTTTCTGCTCAGGTCATGATCTCATAGTTCGTGGGTCCGAGCCCCCCATCTGGCTCTGTGCTGACAGCTCAGAGCCTGGAGGCTGCTTCAGATTCTGCATTTCCCTCTCCCTCTGCCCCTGCCCTGCTCACACTGCCTCTCTCTCTCCCAGAAATAAATAAAACATTAAAAAAAAAAATTAATCTTTTCACTGCTCTACAATCTATGGTCTAACACATGGGCAAGGTCAGGGTAACGTCATAAAACTTAACTACCAGATGAGCTTACCTATTAGTTACCTTCTGAAGGTTTTATGAAGAAGTATATTGACATTAACCATTTAGGCAGGAAAGGGAGGCTACACCTTTAGGAAGTGGTTTTGGTATGGTGGCTCATTCTCATTCCTAGAACTAAAGCAGTCAGACCACCAATCACAGTCTCACAAAACGAAGGCAGAAGTACCCATAGTCAGTCCAAACTTCGACCCTGTAGCATGTGGGCTTCTATCTCAGGGGTACTGAAAATGCTCTGCAGAAGAATCAGAATCAGGGAATAATCAGAGCTGACTATCCACAAGGCAATGATGTGAGATTTAGCTTCCATTTGTCCACATGAATACAAGTGGCCAGAGAAAAATGGAGTTGTTTTGAGTTTGAGGCCTAGGTGAACAAAATTCAAGACTACGTGAAATGCGAATTTCTGGGAGGCTGGCTGCAGGCAGACAGAACCGCTCCGTCTCCCCAGGGGGCGGGAGGAAAGGCAGGAGCGCACTGCATACCTGTGAGGGGTCTGTGACCCGCAGGGTCACCACGTCCTCGCTCGTGTACTTGATGAACAGGTGGTTCTCGTCCAGCAGCTGCATCTTCCACATGCGCAGCTGCCGCAGCTGGTCAAAGTACTGGAAGAAGCGCCTCTTGGCCATGGCACTGCCGTCCTGCTCCGCCCGGCGCCACAGGTACACGAGCAGCCGGTGTTTGAGGGAGTTGATGAACGGGTCTCGGAAAGGACTGGCCATACCCGTCTGACTGTCCCGCTGCACCTCAGGGAAGACAGCTGACACGGTGAGGAGGTCGTCCTCGTAGCAGAAGCGGCCGATGGTCCTCACGTCGATGAAAGTGCCTTCGGGGGTCACCTGGAAGACGTGGATGGTCTGCTGCTGCACCGACAAGATGGCCAGGATGTTCTTGTACAGGTACAGTCCCTGGTTGTGCGACAGGACCACTTTATCACACTTGAAGGTGCGTGTGTCACACAGGCGGCCGGTGTGCAGGTCAATGATGTGGAGGGAATAGTCCTCCAGAGGGGACCGGGGGTTGGGGGTCACGGACTCACTGTTCCGATAGACCTCGTAAAAAGGAGGGTGTGGCTCATCCGGGAGGTAGGCAGCTGAGCCCACGATGACACAGCGGCAGTCGTCGGTGAAGAGGCTGCACTCCCGATTCAGGTGCTCGCCGTTGGCGGCCACGTTGGTAATATGCAGCAGGACGAAAAAGCGTTCAAAGAGCCGGCCACGGATGTTGACCGACCGCTGGTCATTGCCGTTGGACAGGATCTCCCCGTCATAGCCCTGCAGCAAGTCCTCAGCTGCCTGGCAGCCCTGGTACTCATAGATCTCGAGAGATGTCTGGTCTGAAGAGAAAGCAATAAAGTAGCGTCCATCAGGTGAGAATTTACGCAAGAAACAAGGAGGCTTTTCAACATTGACGACCGTGAAGTTGGGGAAGACATTCTGGTGGAATACTCGGACCTGATGCCAGTGGGTGCCTGCCTTGCCTGAGCTGATCCGTCGGCGTTCCAGGCGGTGAATGACATTTTGGTTCTGGATCCTTCGAGGTTTGATGGTGGAAACATGATGATCCATTATCACATCTCTGCACGGAAAAGTAAAGCAGTCAAGAAAACAAAATAAAGTCGACTGAAATACAAATATACACAAGTCAAAGATTTTCCTCCTTACACCCTGGACCCAGGAGCTCCGAAGATGAGGTGATCAGCAATGCTCCTTCCCAGATTATAGTCAGAAAGTGGTCCCCACATTTCTAGGTCTAAGGACAGGTTTGAGGGAAGGACCTGATTCACTAGGAACACCTTCAAAGCATGCTTAGATGTTGAGAAAATTCAACAGAATAAACCTGGAACTACATCAGAGCTGTTCAGTGTAAGAGTAACACTGAGCGCACATTCATTAAAGAAATGGACATACTGCGCTGTTAAGATGTCCATATTACCGAAAGCAATGTATAAACACAACACATCCCTACCAAAATCCCAATGGCGTTTTGCAAAAATAGAAAAATTCATCCTAAAATGCACAAGTGACTTCAAGGCACCCCAAACAGCCAAAACAATTTTGTAAAAGAACAAAGTTGGAAGACTCAGACTTCCTGATTTCACAACATATTGCAAAGCCAAAGTAATTTTTTTTAAGTGTGGTACTGGCATAAAGACAGACAAATACCCCAATGGAATACAATAGAGAATCCAGAAAGAACCCCGTGCAGATGTAAACCCAAAACTCAGAAGTTCAGAGAACCCCGAACGTGATAAACACAAAGAAATCTATGCCCAGACCCATCACAGTCAAACTTAAAATTGGAAACACAAAGTAGAAATCTCACAAGCAGCCAGGTAAATGATATACTGCCTAGAGGGGAACAATGCAGTCATCTGTGGATTTCCTGGGCAACGGCGGAAGCCGGAAGGAAGCAGAAAGTTTCTGAAGCGCTGAGCCACCTCTGTGTCATCATTCAATCTCAGCTAAAACAGCAACTTCTCAGATTTTCCCTACCTTCCCATCCACACCAACTATCATTTCACCATATTTTACTTTCTTCAGCCCTTATCACTTTTTAAATGATCTTGTTTACCTTTTTAGCATCTGTCAGCACACAGGAGAACCCAGGCACCCTGCCCAGTTCTTGTTGAATCTCACCACCACCTGGGGCAGTACCTGAAGCACAGCAAGCGCTCACAAATAGGTTAAAGGAATGAAGGGGAGCAACATTCAAAATGGACCTTGCAGGGTAAAGAATTCACAAGGCGGAGGAAAAGAGGAGCGTGCTCTTGGATGAAATACGCTTGGAGGGAGCCTGGCATGGTACATTTGGGAAGCACAGAGATCCCAAGCGATTAGAGCCCAGGAAGCACAGTGAGTAATAAAAGAGAAACTTAGAGAAGCAGACCGGAGCCAGCCTAGAAAACACAGTACACGTCACGCCAGGTCACACCAGCTACTGCAGGTTTTAACCTGGGGAGTGACTGGTCCAATCTACATTTTACAAATAAGAACATATACAAAGTGTGGTATCTACTTATATCCTGTCTCCTTCTAAGAGGGATCTCAAGTGCTGTACCTAAGCATAGAGTCTATCTAGTCAAGTGAAAGACAAGCATATCTCCATGACTAAGTAAACGAAGTTTCTCCAACTGTTAGTCACAACTCACTGATGAGGCCTTGAAATAAATTTAGTGGATATACCTGACACGTTAAAAAGTGGAATAAAACAGAAAACACCAAACTGGATCACGTATAGTAAGGGTAAGTACTATTTCATGAAATTTTTGTTTCAATTATACATAGGAGTTACTCGCACGGGGTAAGGATATAAAATGTATTCCCTACTGATCTAAACTAGAGCAAGAGAGCGCACAATGCCCTCAGGCCAAATCCAGTCTGCCTGCCAGTTTTTGTAAATGAAGTTTTATTGGAACACAGCCACACCCATTCATTTACCGGTTAGCTAGGGCTGTAATGCCCTACAAAGGCAGAGATGATTAGCTGAGACCACAGACCACATGGCCCACAAGCCTAAAGTACTTACTATCTGACCCCTCGCAGAAGAAGTCTGCTGACCGCTGACCTTGGGCGCTCGTTCCTAATGGGAGCAGTTGGGTAACCTCCTGCAGTAGACAGGACAGCCCCCTGCATTTGGATCATGATCTCAGTCGTGCTAAGGATGAGAAACCCTGACCTGGAGAAACGTCTGCACACAGACAACAAGAACGACTGCAGCGACAGACGCCTAGATAAATTCTCCCAGGCACGTTCACACGGTAGAATCTTATGAAGCAATGAATTAATGCTTAGCTAATTAACCGTTAGCTTTACATAACAACCTACATGAATCTCAGAACACAATGATGAACGGAGAAAGCAAGCAGCACAATATTTTTGTGTGTTTCTCTTTGTATACACTTTGCACAACTTCTAGTTTAAAGGCCATCAATATATATGGTACACACTTATAAAAAGCAAAGGAATTATAAATATAAAATTAGTACCGTGGTTTCCTGAGAGAAGTAAGAAACAGGATAGGGGTTGGCACACGCTGGCAACTCCAAGGTTATATTTTTTCCTAAATCAGCACTCACTGTACCGTCATTCTTTAAAGACTACATGTATTTAAAGTATTATTTGTACTCAGAGTTTGTTTTTTTTTTTTTAATTAGAAAATACCTGTGACAAGGAAACTAAGGTAGGAGAGTAAGACGAAGCCAGATGTACCCAGCAAGGCATACCACGCGGACCCGCGAACTGCCAACCTTCTCATTTGGCCCTGATTTTCTCAGCAGACAGAGCCGCAAGGAAAACCATCAGATACAGAATCCGCACAGCCTGTAAGATACAAACTCAACAGATGCTTGGAAGACCTGTGGCTCTTCCCCGCACTGGAGTTAAAAGCATCTTGCACGTTCTCTCTAAGGCCCTTTGCACGATCAAGAGGGCACATCCTCCACGACTGAACAAGAACCCGGTATCAAGTCCCACACAGCCATTCCTTGTAACGGGGACACTGCTGATGTGGCTATTCAGATTCAGCCTTAAAAACACACTCTTGAGGCTAAAGCATTTTAAAACCCCAAACAACATACAAAACTGCGTCACTTGATCCCTGCGGAGGGCAACCTGCCAACCTAAGACTGGCTGGAGTCAGAGGGAGACCCGACTGGGCTGAGAAAGGCAGATGAGGCCCGGGAACGGGAGGAATAGACACAAGACACCCTCTAACAGACTAACTGCTGAGTCAGATAAAGTGCGACCAGAGTTGTTCAGCTAAGAAACAGCCACTGATCATATTAAGCAAAATAGATGCTTAATTCTAAGAAAATTGGGGTACGCTTTGTATAGCCCATCTTAAATTCTCTGATTTGTCTTTTTTTTTTTTTTAAGTTTATTTACTTAAAGAGAGAACGAGTGGGGTATGGACAGAGAGACAGGGGGACAGAGGATCCAAGGAAGACCCTGTGCTGACAGCACAGAGCCCGACACGGGGCTCGAACTCACAAACTGCAAGATCATGACCTGAGCCCAAGCCAGATGCTTGACTGAGTCACCAGGTGCTCCTCTCTGATCTGTTTTTTTAAGAGAAAGACACCAGTAATTGGGGTGATGGGTGTGAAGGGGCGGGGTGAGGGGAGCTGAAGACCTGTTGGCTTCAGCTCCAAAGTGTACAGGAAACCCTCTCTGAATTTCCTTCTGCGTGTGTGCTTGCTCTCTCCCTCTCCGTGCACGCACATGCACACACATACAATTTTATATCACACGACTATGATTTTTAGAGATCTGGGGGAGTTTTTCAAGGCTTTTTCAAGTTGTTCTCTTACTGTTCTGATTATAAACGTTCAAACACTACAGAACAAGTATGTCAGCAAAGTCCCCTCTAGTCAGGGTGACACTTCTGAAAACAGAGTAACTTGCGAGAGTCTCCTAAAAGCTGGCCCTCTCCCAGCTCCCCGCGGCCGGTGAATGGCCCAGCAACCCTCCTGCTAGGGGGAACCAGACACCTGACAGCCGTCCTTGGCCCCTCTTTCCCGGAGCCCCCCGCTCGGTCACCAGACTCTGGAGACGATCTTCCACTTCGTATCACAGCCTGCCGGCATCCTTATCCAAATTTTTATAATTTCATGTCTACGTCACCGCACCAGCTTCCTACCCAAATCTGCTCCTTTCAACAGCCAGAGAGACCCTTCCGAAACGCTTTTGTGACGGCATCCTTTCCCTTGCGGACTAAAACAGGCCAGTCTCTCCCCACTGCTCTTAGTGAGAAGAATCAAAGCCCTTGACACGTCAGCCAGGTGCTCAAAGGTCTCAGCTCTGCCTCTCCAGCTTCACCGTCTCCGGTTAACTCTAACCTTCTCTTCAAGAGGGACCCCACCTCCGGCCTCAGAAGCTTGGCACTTGCTGTTAACCAAATTCCAAAAAGCTCTTCTCCCTCTGCCAAGTTAACTCCCAATACAGCCATCAGGCTACTAATAATCACCTCCTCCGAGAAGTCTTCCTTCGCCTCCCCGTTAGCTAAAATACCAACTTACTAGCCACACCTCTCTTTCCTGGCACTTCCCGGGCTTGCAACTTTGCCTCGGCATTCTACTCCTATCTGTGGCACCAGGCGGGGGGCTCCGCACCAGCACGCAAACCTATTCTGCACGCCCATCACACTCCGGGACACCTCCGAAGCCTCATTTCCTGCACGCGGGGCCCGCCTCCCGCCAAGCTCTTGGCCAAACCAGGTATCCACAGGCGCTGTCCCCTCTGCCTAGAACGTCAGGCCCCAGGCCCTTGCCATAACTTCTCAAGTTGCAGCCTAACTGCCATCTCCTCCAGGAAGTCTTCCCTGACCACTCTCTCCAAAACAGGAGTCCCCGTTATTTTTTGTCTGTCTTCTCCACAGTAACGGCCACAATGTGAATCCGCACTCGTATGGTTGTGCATTGAATAATTTACTCCCCGCCCCCTCACTAAACTGTACTCCCCGGCTGGGAAGCAACCAGGTCCACTCCGGGCACCGACGTTTTCTCAGAGCCCCTCGTGTGCGTTCGGCACGTTTTTTACAGAACGAGAGAAGAAAGCCTGGCTGAATCGGGCCACTAGCTCGTCGTGTGGTGCTAGACATGTCCTTTTCGGGGCAGGTGCACACACCCCCCTCAATGCTTCGTGACAGCTTCCAGAATCGGTAAGGGGATACCGAGGGGCGGGCACACGCACCCAAGGGG
>NW_027531904.1:5326600-5362593 GCF_008692635.1 Crocuta crocuta
ATGCCTCCGGCTCCGCGCCCGCGGCCGCAAGTCCCCGCTTCCGCTTGCCGCCGGAAGTGCGGCTCAGCGAGAAGTGGGGAGAGCGCGGCGGCGTGAGCCGGCACTAAGAGAAGATGCAGCGCACCCTGGTGCCCGGAGGGGGAATCGAAACCCCCGGAGCCCAGTGGCTGCGGAGGAAAAATTAACTGGGAGCCCTAACCTGGGCACATTGGTGATCTCTTACGGTGAGGTCTCTGCGCCTCCTGGACACGTTTGCAAAAACATGGGTAAAAATTAATGTTTCAGAGGCACCTGGGTGACTCAGTCGGTTAGACATCCTACTCTTGACTTCGGCTCAGGTCACTGTCTCGGGGTTCGGAAGTTCGAGCCCTGCATCGGGCTTGGAGCCTGCTTGGGATTCTCTCTCCTTCTCCCTCTCTCTGCCCCTCCCCTGCTCTCTCTCTCGCTCTCTCTCTCTCTCGCTCTCTCTCTCTCACACACACACACACATAATAAATAAATAAAACTTTTTTTAAAAATTTTAATTAATATTTCACCTCTTGATTAGATGCACCCATTCATCAGCTGAGAAACTATCTGCTCTGTGTTGTCTCCGCCCACACAGTTAGCACTTGGACCACTGGACTGTGTTCATCTCTCTGAACACTCTCCCCAATGCAGTTGCTGGCATGCAGTCGAAGTACAGAGATGCTTCTTGCACTAACCTAGTCCTAAAACCTTTACTTGGACAGCCTGCCCCTAAATTCCCCTCTCTGTCTCCTTTGGATCTTTCAGTCCTCAGGGCGTGAGTCACCTGATGGCTTCCCTGGCTGCATTCACTGCCTTCCCGCTGTTTTCTGTTAGCCCTCATCACTGTCTGATATTACCCGATGTGTGTGTGTGTGTAAATTTTTCTTTCTTCTGTTTCCCTTCTCCCTTCTAGAATGTCAATTCCATGACAGCAGGGATTTTGTCCTGTTTTCTGTTCTATCCTCACCTACAGCCAGGTTTAGCGCCTTGTAGGTGCTCAGTAAGGATTCAGCAATGAAGGGCTCTGCCCACATTGCTCACAGCAACCATAGGAGGAAGGAATGTTAATTAACCTTTACAGATAAGCACACAGACTCAGGAAGGTTAGGTGGCTAAGAGGAAACAGACTGGGTTCTCCGTCCAGCCTTGACATTTCCAGGCTGAGTGTTCTCAGGTACTGACTACAGAGTCTTCATTTTCTCTTCTGGGAAATGAAGAGTTACCTGCCTAGTAAAGTTATTGAAAAAAGTAGACGTGTTCTGCTTAAAGTGCCCGGCACAGAGCCTGGAATGTGGTAGGTGCTCAGTTAAGTATTATTGTAATTACCCAAGATCAACTCCTTTGCCCACCCATGATGCAACTGAGACCCCAATGGGTACCTGACTCGTACAAGTTCATACAAGCACAAACGGCAGAACTGAGACTGACCCAGGGCTTCCATCTCCGCTCTACCCTCTTCCAGGGAGATTCTGACTCTGCCTTTTGGGTTCCTACATGATTTTAAGCAACTCACTCACCTTCTCCATGTCTGTATTCTTATATATAAAATTAGGTAGGGGCACCTGGGTGGCTCAGTCAGTTAAGCATCTGACTTCGGCTCAGGTCATGATCTCACGGTTTGTGAGTTCGAGCCCCACTTCAGGCTCTGTGCTGACAGCGCGGAGCCTACTTGGAATTCTCTCCCTCTGTCCCTCCCCAACTTGCTCTCAGTCTCCCTCTCTCTCAAAAATAAAATAAACATTTAATAAAATAAAATTGGGTAATTATCTGAGTTGATTATTGGAGAGATCACATAAGACAATGTAGTTTAAACTATCCAGAGCTACCCAAATGGAAATGTTCGGGGCCTGCTCCCTCTGTGCTAAGCCTGGTAATTAAAAATTGGGAGCTTCCCTGGCACCAAGTGTTGAGGAATAACTGAAAAGAAGCTTCACATCTCATAGCATCTACAAAAGCCAATTCCAAATAGACCAAGACTTAAATATAAAGGCCAATCTGTGAAACTCTTAGAAGGAAACATAAGCATAATTCTTTATCACCTTGGATTAGGCAATAGTTTCTTAGATATAACACCAAAAGCCCAAGCAACCAAGGGAAAAAAAATAGATAAATTGAGCTTCATTAAAATGTTAAAATGTTTGGGGCGCCTGGGTAGCTTAGTCGGTTGAGCGTCCGACTTTCGCTTGGGTCACGATGTCACGNCTTCAAAAGACACTTACGAGAAAGTGAAAAGACAACTCAGTGAATGGGAGGAAATATTTGCAAATCCTCTATCTGATCAGGGTCCAGCATCAAGAATATTTTTTTAAAAACTCTTGTCACTCAACAACAAAAGGACAAACCAATTGAAAATCAGGCAAAGGATCTAAGCAGGTATTTCTTCAAAGAAAAAATACAAATGGCCAACAAACACATTAAAAGGTGCTCAACATCATTAGTCATCAGGGAAACACAAATCAAAACCGTAATGAGATACCATTCCTCAGCCACTAGGACGACTATAATTTTCAAAAAGGAAAATAAATATTAATGAAGATGTAGAAAGTGGGAATTCTCTTATACTGCTGGCGGAAATGCTACAGGCATCGTGGAAAATAGTTGAGCAGTTTCTTTAGAACTTAAACATGGATTTACTAGAGATATGGGATCAAAAGAAATAAAAACACATCCTCATAAAAACTTGTATACGAATGTTCCTAGCAATGTTATTCATGATTGCTACGAAGTGGAAACATCTTGAAGATCCGTGAATGGATGGGTGGACAAACCAAAGGTAGTGTTATCATATAGATAATGATATCTATCTATGTCAGGATATCTATATCAGGAGATTCATCAGGAGAGGATTGACATGCTGATATATGCTACAACATCACCTTGAAAATATACTAAGTGAAAGAAGCCAGACATAAGAGGCCACACATTGCATGACTCCACATATATGAAAAATCCAGAATCCCTGTCGATAGAAAGTAAATTATGGCTGCTGGGGACTGAAGAAAGAGGAGAATATGGGAATTCTGCTAATGAGTACGGGGTTTCTTTACAGGGTGATAAAAATGTGCTGGAATGAGAGGGTGGTTGGTTGCACATCTCTGTGAACATACTTGAACTATACATTGTGTGTGTGTGTGTGTGTGTGTGTGTGTGTTTACTTATTTTTGAGAGAGGGAGAAACAGAGCATGAGTGAGGGAGGGGCAGAGAGAGAGACACACACACACACAGAATCCAAAGCAGGCTCTGGCCTCTGAGCTGTCAGCACAGAGCCAGACACGGAGCTCGAACCCACAAACTGTGAGATCATGACCTGAGCCAAAGTCAGAGGCTTAACCGACTAAGCCACCCAGGCATCCGTGAACTCTACATTTTTAAATGGTGAATTCTACGGCATGCACATTATAGCTCAAGTTAAAAAAAAAAAAAAGTGGGGGGAGCTCTGAACGTCAGGTCGTTCCCCAGCTCCGTGGCTGGGCTGGGCTGCGGAGCCAGCTGTGAGTGGGCTGCAGGCCTTCCCCTTCCCTCTTCAGCCTGTCAGACACTGCCCCTCTTCAGGGGTCAGCCCAACACCCCCTCAGCCCCTCCACCGCCCTCCCTGCCCATTCCCGCCCACCATGGAGAAGGCAGCACTTTCTGGAGCTCCTCTGATTTCTTCCAGGAGGGCCTTCCCCATGGGACAGAGCTTAGACCAAAAGCATCCTTAGACATTGAGTTATCATAGTGTTTCGTCTACTTTTGTATATGTTGGAACTTTCCATAACAGCAATAATAACAGAAGGTAAAAGTCCCCTCCACCTTGTCTGGCGTCCAGGCAGCCTGTGTCTCTCTTCACCGATGAGCTTACTCCCATGCGTGGCCTATGCGAAGACAGAACAATGGAAAGAATTCCCTCCCCTGGAATGTGGGCTCCCACTGCCCTGTCCCTGGCATGATGCTGCATGGGGGTAACAGGACAATAGGGCCTTGCCTTCTTTTCTCTGCCGACCTCTGGCTTATAAGTTTTCCTTAAGAAAAAAAGGGGGTGTCAGGTTGCAGTGAAACTGGTTCTAAATGACCTCCAATACTTCCTACCTGCTTACTTAACGTATCTGTACCTCAGTTTTCCCATCTGTAAAATGGAGATAGTACTTATTGTACCTATACTCTAGGGTGAATAGGGAAATAAAATTAATTGTTACATTTAAAGCTCTCAGCAGTCTGCCTGGCACATCTTCCTTGGCTCTCAATGGCTTTATGTCCAGATAAACCCATCATGAGTTGAAAATATAAGTTGAGAGGCACCTGGGTGGCTCGGGTTAGTTAAGCGTCTGACTCTTGATTTCAGCTAGGGTTGTGATCTCATGGTTCGTGAGATCAAGCCCCACATCAGTCTCTGTGCTGAGAGCATGGAAACTGCTTGGGAATCTCTCTCTCTCCCTCTCTCTCTCTCTTTCTGTCTCTCTCCCCCATCTCTCTCTTTCTCTCTCAAAATAAATAAACATTTTTTAAAAAGGTAATATGATAAGTCAAAAATACACTAGACAGCATAGTTTAGCCTCAACTACCTTACAGGTGCTCAGAACACTTACATTAGCCTCCAGCTGGGTAAGATCCTCTAACACAAAGCCTGCTTTGTAATAAAGTGTTGACTACCTCATGTAATTTGTTGAACACTGAGCTAAAAGTTGAAAACACAATGAATGGTCATATGGGCACAGAATGGTTGACAGTGTCTGGGCTGTTCGTCCTCGTGGTCATGTGGCTGGCTGGGACCCCCGGCTCACCAGAGAGCATCGTATGCCATGCTGCTAGCCTGGGAAAAGATCAGAAGTTAAGATTCGACGTATGCTTTCTACTGAATGCATATTGCCTTCCTACCACTGTAAAGCTGAAAACTCTTAAGTCAAACCATATGGAAGGCAGGATCATCTTCATTTAGTCTCCATCAATGTAAACTCAGTTAACAATTTGGCTCTTACCATGCTGGGACACCTCGTCTTGGAACTTTGCTAATTTTCATCATCAGTGAGGCTGTAAGGCCCTTGAAGATAAAGATTGTTTTCAACTTCCATGTGCCTGATGGCTCTAACTTCTCTGTGAGTGTCAACTCCACTCTGCAATCCTGCCACTGGCTTGTTATGTGGCCTTCACAAGTCGTTTTTCTCTGCCTGCTTTCCCATCTGTGAAATGGGTATACTGTGGGGTTCAGATGTAGGAAAGTCATTGTGTTTGTGAAAGACCTAATGTTTACATGAATTTGTAAATTCAACCAGTAATACACAAATGCGTTTGTGCGCAACTTATAATTACAAAAATAATACACGAACATGATACTCTGGGAAAGCTCCGGCAAATAATATGGAAAGAGAGTGAAAAATGGAACTCCCCTTCACATCCTCAGTCCCACCCCTTCCATCTAGTAATTGCACATATATCCTTCCAGACCTTTCTATGTGTTATTGGTACAAAAGTAAGAACAATCAGAGATCTAAAAATAGAATTTTGCTTCACTTTTTTCTTTAAACATGAATGGATATTGCCTTACGTGTCATCTTGCAACTTGCTTTTTGCATTTGTTGGTAATGTTTTGGAGATTGCTCTAGGTCAGCACCTAGAGATCTAACTTATTACAGAGTATGAATGTCCCTGATTTAACTATACTCCTATTTACGGCCACTTAGGGTTCTTTCAATTTTTACCTTTATAAGCTGCCTCAGTGAATAATCTTTGATCTATATGTTTGGGCACAGTATAAACATATGACATATATTTAACAGTAGAATTACTAGGTCAAAAATTAGCATATCTGGTTTTTTTTTAATATTTTTATTTATTTCTAGGAGAGAGAGAGAGACAGCGTGAGCAGGGGAGGGTCAGAGAGAGAGGGAGATACAGACTCTGAAATAGGCTCCAGGCTCTGAGCTGGCAGTCAGCACAGAGCCCGACGCGGGGCTTGAACCCACGGATCGCGAGATCATGACCTAAGCGAACGTTGGACTCTTAACCGACTAAGCCACCCAGGCGCCCCTGGCATATCTGGTTTTTGGGGATTTTTTGAGAGAAACAGAGAGACAGAGCATGAGTTTGGGAGGGACAGAGAGGGAGGGAGACACAGAATCTGAAACAGGCTCCAGGCTCTGAGCTGTCAGCACAGAGCCTGATGCAGGGCTCAAACTCATGAACTGTGAGATCATGACCTGAGCCAAAGTCAGATGCTCAACTGACTGAGCCACCCAGGCGCCCTGAAAAGTTAGCATTTCAAAAGTCAGAGAGTGCTAATTACAAAAAGGTTGTATCAGTTTGTATTCTGATCACTCTGCATCCCTGTCTGTACTATGTATCACCAATCTTTCTTATTTTTGCCTGTGACATTAGCAAAAGATGACATTTTATCATTTTAATTTAGATTTTCTTGCTTACTGATGGATGAGGTCGGCTAATTTTTTTTTTTCTGATGTTTATTGGCCATTTATGCTTTTACTCTGAGCTGCCTTTGCATACCCTTGGCTCATTTTTCTACTGGGATGGTTTTCCTTATTGATTTGTAGGAACTGTTCATATATTCTGGAGATCCATCCTTTATTAAGACTCAAACGCTTTCTCCCTGTGTGAGGCTGGTCCTTAACTTTCAACTTTTATTTAATATCTATTTATAAGGATGTCTTTAACATGCGCTGCTTCCCATGGTTGATTCTTTTTTTTTTTTGTAATTTTTTTAACGCTTATTTATTTTTGAGACAGAGAGAGACAGAGCACGAGCTGGGGAGGGACAGAGAGAGACACACACAGAATCTGAAACAGGCTCCAGGCTCTGAGCTGTCAGCACAGAGCCCGATGCGGGGCTCAAACCCACAAACCCTGAGATCATGACCTGAGCCGAAGTCAGACGTTTAACCAACTGAGCCACCCAGGCACCCCTCCCACGGTTGATTCTTGCTATTTGTCAAATTAAGGCAAAGCCCCACATGGGGAGGCTGTCACGCTGCACTTCCTGGAAAATCTTCCAGGGGTAAAGGAGGCCCAGAGGTGTCTTTCCTCCCTACCTTTTCCAGGAAGTGGATTTCATTTCATTGCTCTCAGAGTCTGATGTTAAAAAGGCAAGACTAGGACGGCCTTCTGAGTCTGCAAGGACTTGCTTTCAATTCAGAATGAAATAAAGAGCAACAGGAGGGCTCTGAGCAGAGGGACAGCTTAAGCAGACTTGTGTTTCACAAGGTTCACTCCCGCCGTCACAGGGAGAGGAGACTATTGAGAGACCAGCCAGGAGGCTAGTGCAATGGACCAGGCGAGAGATGATGGCTGCCTGGATTTGAGCGAGAAAGGTGGAGGTGGTAAGAAGTGGTCAAATGTGAAATATATATTGAAGGCATATCGCCAACGGCCTGGATAAGCCATGTGAGAGAGAGACAGACAAGAGGCAAGCATATCCCAAAGTATTTGGCCTAAGTAGCTATGAATGCTTTCACTCAGAAAGTAATAGAGGGGGGCCCGGGTGACTCAGTCAGATAAGCATCCGACTTCAGCTCAGGTCATGATCTCACCATATGTGAGTTTGAGCCCTGCGTCAGGCTCTGTGCTGATGGCTTGGAGCCTGGGGCCTGATTCAGATTCTGTGTCTTCTTCTCTCTCTCTGTCCCTCCCCCACTCATACTCTGTCTCTCTCTGTCTCTCAAAAATAAATAAATGTTTAAACAAAAAAGAAAGGGGCACCTGGGTGGCTCAGTTGGTTAAGCGTCCGACTTTGGCTCAGGTCATGATCTCATGGTTCGTGGGTTTGAGCCCTGCATCAGGCTCTGCACTGACAGCCAGCTCAGAGCCTGGAGCCTGCTTCGGATTCTGTGTCCCATTCTCTCTCTGCCCCTCCCCCACTTGTGCGCTGTCTCTCTCTGTTTCTCAAAACTAAATAAATGTAAAAAATTAAGAAAAAAAAAGAAAGTAACAGAGCATTTGGATTGGGCTACGTTTGAAGTCATCGCCACGAAAACAGGAACCATTTCTGTTTTGCGCCTACTGATCCCAGAGGCCTAACACAGTGCCAGGCACATGGGCACTCAATACAGAGTTGTCCAATGCTGATACCAGTCTTCTGTCCACACAGGGCAGCGCCTCAGATGACTCGTGTGATTTCTGCAGCTCTTCAGCTTGCCTCTCTCAGATGTTCCAACTTCTAATTGCCCGCCGCTCCCTCCCACTGTGCTTCCAGCTGGGGAAGAACATTGAGTCCTGAGCCCCCGCCACAGCCCGTACTCCTCTGTCCCTCCTGGGAGACCTAGTGCACACAAGGTCCCCAAGTGAGTGGGACGGTGGAGCGACAGGGAGGGGCGCCTGGAGGACCTGAGAGCCTTCTCTCCGGTCACTCCATCCCTCCCGTGGCTCTTCTGCCAGGGCTTTTAGCAACTCCGCTCGGTCTGTGCATTAGCCACGAGAAGAAGAGATGGGAACAAAAACGAGATGAGAGGCTCTTGTTCTTTTTCCCATTCTAGAAGAGGCTGGCTGAGCTCTCTCTACCTCTATATTCAGTGGCACACACTTCTTACCCCCAATAGTATCCCACCGCCACCATATTATCACCATCATTATCATCATCCATCTCTTCATGAAAATCCTCTCCCAATCACCACTTAGTACACACTTACTATGCCAGTCACTTCACCTACCTTGTGTCATTGATCCCCTGTGACTTAGATACTGTCATCCCCGCTTTACAGATGCAGAAACTGAGGCTCAGTTTCCCTTGCCTCTCGTTGAGATCCCCCACTCTATTCTCGCCCTACAAGGCTCGCGTCTTTATACTTAAGTCCTTTATTGCTCATTGCTCATTGCAGGAAGCGGTCAGTTTCTCCTTGTAGTTCCTCAACCTTCAGATATCAAATCCAAATTCTTTTTTTTTTTAATATTTTTATTTATTTCTAGGAGAGAGAGAGACAGCGTGAGTAGGGGAGGGTCAGAGAGAGAGGGAGTCACAGAATCTGAAACAGGCTCCAGGCTCTGAGCTGGCAGTCAGCACAGAGCCCGACGCGGGGCTGGAACCCACGAACTGTGAGATCATGACCTAAGCGAAAGTCGGACGCTTAACCGACTAAGCCACCCAGGCGCCCCTCAAATCCAAATTCTTATCAGCTGTTGGAAGATGTACCTTCCTTCCATGCTCTCGGCTAAATGCTTCCTGCCCCAGCAGTGGTTTCCCTTTATCTTCGGGGATCCTGCAGCCCTCAGTCTTTCTTGAACAATCTTCCCACTGCCTTGGGTACCTATGCTCAGGCAACAGGATGAGGGTTGCTTCTTGCCAAAAAATCTCTCTCTCTCTCTCTCTCTCTCTCTCACACACACACACACACACACACACACACACACACACACACACTGCAGAGTTTTCTTTTGGCTTGGAAATGTTTAGGAAGAATTGCTCCTTCACTGGCAGAGAAGAAGAGTCGGGGCTTCAGAATGAGGACTGCCCTGGGTTTAAACAGGCCATCATCCCTTGCTGTGTCTGGACTGGGATGCCTGGGCAGCAAGAAGGGGGCTGAAATCTTGTCCTTGCTCTTGTTCAGCCAAGCTGGGACCCTGGCATGCGGCTGTAGCAATCAGGGAGGGGGTGTCTTTTTCACTGGTTCCTGCAGAGGACTTGCCTCTTTTTGTGATCCATCCACTCGCAGAGAGAGCTCTGTCCTAAGTCACACAAAGGCGCCTTATGGTAGCAGCCGCCATGGTTCAGATCTCATTTTGACCCCATGCTTGCAGTGCAACTTTAGGCACGTGACTTTACCTGTCTGTTATTCTCAGTCAGTCTTTCTAAGACACTGGCTCTGTACCCAGCTCTGTGCTGCAGGACTAAGGTGAATAAGTCATGATTCCCACCTCGGAGAAGCCTGCGGTCTAGTCGGAAAGAGACATAGACAACTGATTTCTGTATGATGCGGTGAGTGCTCAGGTGTAGGTCTGTGCGCGGTGGGTAGACGGGCGCCCAGCTCAGCACTCTGAAAACAAATGCTATGGAAGATGGTGAAGGAGGGAGGGGTGGTGTTTCAGGCAGGGGGCGGGGCACACCGGCCAAGGTATGAAATGCAAAAGAGCATCATGTCTACAGAGACCAAAGTGCGGTTGGATGATTGGGCATTACAGAATCACAAAGGGTTAAGTAGGCAGTGAGAGGAGACAGGGATGAAGGCTCTGAGATTCACTTGTCTTTGAAACAGGGATCACAGTATTTGCTCAAACAGTGCTGGATCCGATTAGGTATTCAATCTATAACCACCTCTATGCCCAGGCAGATTGGAAACTTTTCAAAGGCAGCTACCATGTCCGAAAATTATGTCTATGGCCGTGACTCACCGTGCTGAATAAGTCTGTGTTAAATAAGTAGTTTTTGATTGCCTACTGCCTACTTACTACATATTAGAGTCCTGAGAGTATTTGTTAAATGGTGAATGAATGAATGAGTAAAGCCAAACCTGAACTCCACGGCTCTCCTTCCAGAGGTGCTTGAGATCTAGGGTCAGAAGAAGGTCTCTGGGGAGGAAAGAGAAGTAGGAAACCATCAGCCCCTTCTCGTCTATTTCAGTACCTGTGTCCGCCACAGAACTGAGCCCCTTGGAGCGTGTCCCTCAAGCTGGAGGGCCCACAAGTGACTGAGGACCTTCCTGTCCCACCCTCCTCTCTCGGGTCAGGACAATTGTGGGAGAATGGCTGAAGAGTGAGTGGCCAGGGTAGGGATGCCGGCAGAGCTGGGGTCAGGGGAATGATTGTTCATGTTGCTTGCTGGAAATGAGGAGACGAGGCTGGGGGCCGAGGAGGCAGAGTCCGGGGAACATGAAAAATCTTAGCTGCAGGGAAAAGCACTCTTCTTCCCATGAAGGCAATGAAATTACAGGTAATTGTGAGACGCAGAGATTTGATAAAACCTAGAGAGGCTGTCAGGTGAAGGGACCAGGGCTGGCTGGGGCGGATGGAGCAGCTGGTCTTCCCCTCCAGCGCTGGTAATCATCCCTCCGTTATGAAGACGGAACAAATAGCCCTTCCTGGCCCCCGTATGAGGCGGGCAGCCGGGATGGCTGGAAGAGCAGGGTGGACTGCATGAGCCTCCTCCCAACCACCCCCCGACTACTACGGTCTGGCAGCCCAAGCACTGCGGAGCAGGGGAAAGGCCCGTTCTGAGGACAGATGTGACCAGGAGTGGCCGAGCCAGAATGGACCCCCTGTCCACCTCCACCAGCTACCAGAGGGCCTGGAGGGAGCCAGAGGGCAATCTGTGGGAGCTGGGCCGGGCATTCTTTTTTCCCTCCCGCCTCCCCCCAGCCTGTCTTCCCTCTCATCCACTGAGAATCCAGCGGTGAGTAACTCACACTGTAAAGCAGAGAATGGGTGTGGAAAGTGCCGCTTAGAGAAGCCCGGGGCCATGTGGATACACACAGCAGATGACAGTGAGCCCAGGCGCTCCTTTGTCAGGAAAGGTCTTCAAGAAGAAGTAACCTCTATCTGGGTCTGGCGAGCAGCTGTGCGGGGAGGAAGCAACAGAAGGGAGAGTAGGTGAGAAAGCAGATGATGAAAGACACCTTCTAGAACACGTATTTCCCTTTGGGAGACAGGTATTGAAGGAAGTTACTGAAACACAGAACCAGTGATAAGCATCTTGGAGGAGAGCACCATCACTCTGACCAGGAATTATTATTTTTTTAATGCTTATTCATTTTTGAGAGACAGAGAGAGACAGAGAGCAAGAGGGGAGGAGCAGCGAGAAAGGAAGACACAGAATCTGAAGCAGCTCCAGGCTCTGAGCTGGCTGTCAGCACAGAGCCAGATGTGGGGCTCGAACGCATGAACTGTGAGGTCATGACCCAAGCCAAAGTCAGATGCCTAACTGACTGAGCCACCCAGGCACCCCCATACTTCTGATTTTTAAAATTTATAATGAACATGCTTTATTTTAATGATTGCCAAAGTCGGTATAGATATTTGTGCTGAACGTATTCAAAATAAAACACAAGTGACAGCATAAAAAGGTAGGTTGGAAAAAATGCTTGAGTTTTCAAGCTGCTTATAATCCTTCTTTTCCCCTCTGAACAGGCCACCCATGGGCAGAACAGCTCCTCAAGGACAAATTATGTTTCCTTCATTCTACAGCCCAGAGACGCCACTCCATTCAGCGAAACAAGCCCTTTGCATGAGCATCTTCTATGCATGGGTCACCTGGCCAGGCACTGGGGACAAAGAGGGGACACCAGAAGAATAAGATGAGCTCTCATCCTCAGTTTGATCAGAGTATAGGGCCGGGAGAGGAAATTTGGCTGGAAAGAAAAGCAGGGGCAGCTGTTACAGAGTCTCCACAGCCTGGACTTGGTCTGCAGTGGAGGCAGGGATGTGATGGGATTGGAGTCAGTCCCTAGGAAGATCATCTCAGGGCTGTGGAGGACAGGCAGGGAGGATGGAGACAGGGCCACGAGGGAGGGAGATGCTGGGCCATCTTTCCAGGCGATGAGGGCCCAGGCCAGGGGGTGTATCCAGAGAGCCCCTCTTACTGACCAGCGGGCTTCTCTTTGGGGTAACAAGCAGCGAATGGGCTGATCGCCCCTTCCCCAATGTCTGAACAGACTGTGTCCTCTTGATGAGCAGTTCTGAACCATGACCGCCCAATGAATGCAGCTAGAGAGTTTTACAATGGCTGGGTCCCGGGGCCCTTCCCCAAGCATTCTGATTTCATCGCCCAGGGGTGCAGCCTGGGCATGGGAGTATTTCAGAGTTTTCTGGGGATTCTAGGGTGTAGCATAATTTGAGGGCCGCTGCTCCAGAGCACCATGAAACACAAGAGAAGCCCCAGGGGTCTGTCCCCAGGGACGTTCTTCCACCTCCCCCTAGAATAGATGTTAAGCAGCTGGCCACTCTTTTCATCAGACTCTGAACTTGGAGCTTTTCCTGTCTTCTTGCAGCATGGAGAGTGTTCAGCTACTTCTGCTCAGTGTTACCCACTAGCTTCTTCCTTCTGGAAATTTGCTAATCACTTAATGCACAGTTGATCCCTCTTCCTGTTTCCCTCATCATTATGGGTACATTCTGTACATGGGTCCTTCTCTACATCCCTGGGATTTGGAGAGGGGCAGGAGGGAAACACATGGGTGCCAGGAGCCACCCTCACCTGGAGGCTCCTATCTTTTATGGGAGCAGGGGTCCCAGGAAGGATTGCAATCCTGGGGACATCTAGCCTCCCTAGTCTCCAAAGTCTGAATATAGGCAAAGGACATCATTTTAGGTATATTCATAAAGAACTGGGTGGGCTCTGTTCCAAGATGGCTGGGGTGGACATTGGTAACTGGAAATTGACACTTGTGATATGTAACCAATAATCAGAGTAGTTGGGTTGTGAAGTTTGGCCACTTCTTCCATGGGTGAGACCGCCCAGAGTTACTCTTTTCTCTCCGCCCCTCTGATTAAAACAGAAGGCTGGAGCTCGGGGCTCAGCGCAGGAGGTCGGAGCCGTTAGGCCCTTCTCATGGCCATGGTAAGATAAGTCACCTTCCACTCAAACAGGAATCCTACCTCACAGCCAGCCAGGGAGTGATTTGCCACATGTGCCGATCCATAACTAGTGAGTTTGGGAGACAGCCAAGGTCCTTCTGGGGACCTGGCCAGCAGCCTCTGGGGACAGAATGACAGTGAGCAGCTAAGAACCACTGGATGGCCTTGCAACCAACATGGGACAGGTTCAAGAGATGGGAAGAGGGAAGGGAAGAGTGGGGACCCCTTTCCTTGCTGCCTGCACAAAACATCACTGTCTGCTGAGGGCTGGGCCCCTCCGGGCATCTGATAAGGTTGTTAAGTCAGCTAAAACACCTGCCCAGCCATCTGGCACTTTCCTCCTCCAGACATGGCCACCCAGACCTCCTTGCTCACCTCCTCAAAGCCAGGGGGCTGCAGGGGCTCCACACACTTGGCAGGGAGAATGAACCCCCACCCCCAGTTCCAAGGGCTGTAAGGCAGTGTTCTCGGTTCCCAGGTGAAACTTCAGAAATTCTTCTTTGACTTTATTAAGAAATGGATTTCTATCAATGACGCACCTTCTCTAAGGCTCCTGGTAGTTTAAACACGGGTTAATTCTGACCTCGCTGAGATAACAGAGTAGCATGGATGGTGAGGGTGTGGGGTGGCTGGAATAGGGAGAATTTAAACAAGGCTGCCATCTTTCCATATCAGACTAGAAAAGAGCGCAGCCCAGGGACCATTAATCATCTCAAATGCTGGGCTTCAGGATCTTATCGGCTGTATAATCGCCTCATCCCCTCCTCTTCTGGGTTCTGGAAACCATAGCATTTGCAGAGAAAACACAGCACCTATGTTAGCAAATCATGTTATGATCTATCTAGTAGCACATGACCCACTAATGTATATATTTAGCTGTTTCGATCGAGCTCTGAGTTGTGTTAAGAAAAACACATTGGGCTGATGGAAGTGTTCTGTATCCTGGTCTGGGTGATGATCATACAGGCGTATGCATTTGTAAAACGTCATCCAGCTATTTGCCTAAGTGCCCTTGATGCACCTGCTCTCTATGTATTATCCCTCTACTTATACATTTACTGTATTTGTTTTTATTTTATTTTTAGAGAGAAAGAGTGTGAGCAGAGGTGAGGAGCAGAAGGAGAAAGGAAGAATCCTAAGCAGGTTTGTCATGGAACCTGACACTGGGCTTAGGCCCACGACCCTGAGATCAAGACCTGAGCAGAAATCAAGAGTCGGACCTTCAACTGACTGAGCCACCTAGGCACCCCATCTACTTATACATTTAAAAGAACAAATCTATGAGGTGCCTGGGTGGCAGAGTCGGTGGGCATCTGACTCTTGATTTTGGCTCAGGTCATGATCTCATAGTTTGTGGGTTTGAGTCCTGTGTGGGGCTCTGTGCTGATGGTATGGAGCCTGGTTGGGATTCTGTCTCCCTCTTTCTCTGCCCTTCCCCCACTTGCTCTCTCTCTCTCTCAAAATAAATTTTAAAAATAAACTTAAAAAAAAAAGAAAAAGCTATTAAAAATTTTTTTAACATTTATTTATTGTTGAGAGACAGAGAGAGACAGAGCATGAGCAGAGAGGGAGGGAGTGCCGAGAGAGAGGGAGACACAGAATCCAAAGCAGGCTCCAGGCTCTGCGCTGTCAACGCAGAACCTGATATGGGGCTCGAGCCCACAAACCGTGAAATCATGATCTGAGCCAAAGTTGGACACTTAACCGACTGAGCTACCCAGGCGCCCTGTAAAATCTATTTTGTTTTAAAAGGAATGCACAACTGGGTGATGCTAAACTCTGAGGTTTAACACCCCTCCCACCAAGGGACCCAGACTGTGTGTGTACAACTGGAGCCCTTAGTGCCTGGATCCCTGCCCACTGTGGGGCGGGGGCAGGGGAGGGCAGCAAGGTGGAAAGAAGTAGAATTCGAGGAGACACATCTGTACTTAAATCTTGACTCTGCCGTTTCCGAAGTCACTGAAGGCAAGTCACTTGGCCACTCTGTGCCTCAGCTTCCTCCCCTGTAAAGTGGGGATACGATTTCCTGCCTTACCAGTTGCTGATGATGAAAGGTAATTAAATGGAAAGCCCCTGGCACATCACAGACACACACCAAATGGCAGTGCTGGTCCCCGGGTAACAGCTGGTCTCTCAAGAGCCTTCTCCTGCTTCCTTGTCCTTATCTCAGCTTGACACACTCGGTATCTGAAATGAGCTTCCACATCACTTGGCATCAACTTCCCCCTCTTCCCCCTCCCCTCACGAGCTCCACAATCTTCCCATCCTTATTCCCACTTTGGAAGTCCCACTCGTAACCCCTGTGCCTTGCCCGACTCATGCTGCTGTTGCCCGCTCCAGCAAGGGTGGGCCAAGCCCTTCCACCATCCGTCCCAGGAGCCCGACCCAACCCACTCTGCACTCGGTGCCCCCAGCAGCAGCCTCGGCCACAGCAGCTGGGGCCCCAACTTGGGGCCCCATCCTGGATCCAGGAGATCTTGGGCTGAGATTCGCATGGTGCACAAAGAGACCGTCAACAACATACCCAACACCTGCCGACGGAGACCAGAGGGTGGCCGGTTCTGGGACTTCGGGGTACAGATGGGGCAGACTCAGCGCCCACACACTGAGCCACCTGTGTCCGCTCGGCAATGCAGACCCATTGAAGATGAGGTGTCATAGACGGGGACCGACACTTCAGAGGCTTCAGGGTTCGCCTGTGCCACAGGGAGGTCACAGCCTCCCCGAGACAAACTCTTTCCTTTATCAACGACTTACAGCTTTCCAAACCACTCCATCATCACGGGCCCACCTGTGCTTCCCACTCATGCCAACTAGAGCCAGGCTGATCCCTTTTCTGCACTCTCGGCTTCCAAATACGTAAAGATTTCCATATCTCCAATCCATTTTTTCTAAATATTTATTTTGGGGAGAGCACAGTGGGGGAAGAGCAGTGTGAGGGGACAGAGAGAGGGCGACAGAGGATGGAAAGCAAGTTCTGCACTGAAAGGCCGACAGCAGTGAGCCCGAAGTGGGGCTCAAACTCACGAACTGCAAGATCACAACCTGAGCTAAAGTCAGACGCTCAATAAACTGAGCCACCCAGGTGCCCTTGTATCTCCAATCTTTGAGAGGAGCCACCTCCAGATGAAAGACACCCTATTCCTTCAACCGTAGCTCAGACTTGAGCCTAAGAAGTTCCCACTTGCTCTAAGCCTTGCCTCGGTTCCATCATGGCAAGGGGAAGAGATAAAATCAAGAAATGATGGCTATTTTCACACCGGCCCCCAAGGGCCCATTCCAGGCCCTCCCCTGTGCTTTTCACACCCATTTACCATCCCGCACCCCTGCTCCCATCCCCTCCATGATTGATTCCTGGTTCACACTAATTAGGCCTGGCTTGCACCATGAGGGAAAGAGAGCTTTGCCATTTTCTTTAAGGAAACCAAGTGAGAGGCTGACCTGCTGGTGGTTGCCAGGCAACCTTGATGGTCCTACAGGAAGACAAACTCGGGAGACACTGAGCCCGAGAGCCTAGTTAGCAGCTATTGAATACGACTCTCTGCTCCACTGAGAGGCAGGAGAAAGGCCTGGCTGGCGTTGGCACCCATTAGTGCAGCTGTCTTTTTAAATGGAGTGCACAAGAGTGTGTGTGTGTGTTGTGTGTGTGTGTGTGTGTGTGTTGGGGGTGCACACGTAAAGTGAGCTGGGAAAGAATAAAGTAGTGTTAGTCTTTAAGGTAGAATTATCCTGACAGACACCGTGGCATAATTTGTGAAATATCACACTTTATCTGTTTACCCTTAAAATTTCCTTTCTGTCTCCTCAACTCTGGGAGACAAGCAGAACTTGGAATTTCTTACTCAGAGGAGGACAGAAAGCAGACACAGACTGTAGGCAAAGGCCTTTTCTGTTTCATAAACTATTAAGCCACAGAACAAGGGATAAGATGAAGAGTCTTGGAAGGGGCAAGGGCAGAGGTGTGGTGTTAGGGAAGGGGGGATTCCTGGGGTCCAGGGTAGAGACAGAGGTCTATGACCCTACTGTTCCAGAACCTGACCTAAGGTGATGGTAAGATTTCAGGTGGGTCTGAGCACCTGCACTCCCAAACGAGTGCCTTTGACTGGCCCATGGCTCCCCACAGGAAGGAACTACACAGGTGGTGAGTGGGTGGAGCAGCTGACGCAAGGCTGGCACAATGTGTGGCTCAAGGAAAGACCACGTGAGCCAGAAGACAATCCCTTATCATCTTGGACAGCCCAGAGCCTTTGCACGACTCTAATGGAGGGAGAGGAAACAAGGGCTCAGACGAGGACTCAGAACCCAATGGGGTAGAGAGAGAGCAGTTAAAGGTTTTTAAGCGAATTGGGTTCCTGGGCTGCCGAAGAGTCAGAAGAACACGTGATCCTTAGGTCATGAATTCAAGCCCCATGTTGGGTGTAGCGATTACCTAAATAAATAAATAAGCTTGACCAAAAATAAATAAATAAATAAAACTTTTTAGCTGAATAACTTGGTAATCTGTACCAGACTTTTAAATGTCACACCCAGTGGGGCGCCTGTGTGGCTCAGTCGGTTAGGCATCCCACTGTTGGTTTCAGCTTAGGTCATGATCTCACAGTTCCTGAGTTCCAGCCTCTCATCGGGCTCCATGCTGTCAGCCCAGGGAGCCTGCTTGGGATCCTCTGTCTCCCTCTCTCTCTGCCCCTCCCCCACTCACACTCCCTCCATCTCTCTCAAAAATAAATAAACTTTAAAAATTAATAATAAACATCACACTCAATAATTTCACTTGTAACAAGAAGTACCATTTGTTGTAGCTGTAACACAGCTGCCAGGCAATGAATGCTGTTAAGACTTTTCCTACGTGCCTGCCATCATGAAATGTTACCAATCTTTTGGAAATGTTGCTGGATCTGTTGTTGGGAAAATGGCATCTCGTTGTTGCTTTAATGTAATAATGCTGACTAGCGGTTTTTCACTTCTGGTTGTTTGCTTTTTAATGATGAGGCATATTTGTGTATTAACTGGTGGTAAAATTAAAGCAAATAAAAATCATGATCCTTTATCCTCTTAAGAACATGGCTTTGGAATATAGAAAACAACAATAGAAAACAAGGTGAAACTAGGGCTTCTGGGTAGCTCAGCGAGTTAAGCATCTGACTCTTGATTTTGGCTCAGGTCATGATCTCACAGTTGGTGAGGTCGAACCCCGCATCAGGCTCTACACTCACAGAGTGGAGCCTGCTTGGGATTCTCTCCCTGCTCCCTCCCTGCCCCACTCGCCCTCTCTCTCTCTCAAAATAAATATGTAAAAAAACATGTAAATAAACATGTAAAAAATTTTAAAAAGATGAAATTAATAAATCCACATGGTAGAAGGTTTTGGCCACATCTATCAGATATTAGGTAAAAGTAAAAGGTTTGATAACATAATTAAACTTGATCATATATAAATGTCTATTACATATGTGTATACATATACATAAACATAAATACACACAAAATCCAATGAAAATGCACGCGCGCGCGCGCGCGCACACACACACACACACACACACACACACAGAGAGCAGGGAATAGTCTCAAAAAATGGACCCTGCCTTAAGCTACAAAGGAAAACTCAAAAAATTCTAAAAATAAAAAATCGTAAAGAAGCCACAGTCTCCGAACACAATAAAATAATATTCAAGATTAATAATATTGAAAGGATAACTAAAACACTATCTGCCCGGGAAAATAATTAAAATATTCTCCTAAATACTCAGACTAAGCAAAAAAAGAAAAAATCAAATTACAATGTATTTAGAAATGAAAGACAACCAATTGGTTTAAGGATTTAAATGTAAAAAGACTAATACATCCAACCACTAAGAATTTTTTTTAAATTTTTTTAAATGTTTTATTTATTTCTAGGAGAGAGAGAGAGCGAGCGTGAGCAGGAGAGGGTCAGAGAGAAAAGGAGTCACAGACTCTGAAACAGGCTCCAGGCTCTGAGCTGGCAGTCAGCACAGAGCCCGACGCGGGGCTCGAACCCATGAACCACGAGATCATGACCTAAGCGAAAGTCGGACGCTTAACCGACTAAGCCACCCAGGTGCCCCCAACCACTAAGAATTTTTTAAAAATTCTATATGACAAAAACTAAAATCAGCAAAATCAAATTATAAACTGGGAAAGAATATTTGCAACTTATATCACAAAGGGCTAATTTCCTAATATATAAAGATCTTCCATAAACCAAAAAGAATAAAGACTAATAGCCCAAGAGAAAAATGTCCAGAGAATAGGAACCAGAATATGTCACAGAGAAAGGAATTTAAGAAATGGCTGTTAAAACAAAAGATGTGATATTCCAGTACATATGCAATGAATTTAATTGCAAAATAATACTACATTGAGATACTGAATCATAGAAGAAGACACACTGGGGGCACCTGGGTGGCTCAGTTTGTTGAATATCCGACTTGAGCTCAGGCCATGATCTCAAAGTTTGTGGGTTCAAGTCCTGCATCAGGTTCTGTGCTGACAGCACAAAGCCTGCTAAGGATTCTCTCTCTCTGCCCCTCCCTCCCCTGCTCTCTCTCTCAAAATAAACAAATAATTTAAAAAATGTTTTAAGAAATAATGTGTCTGTAGTAATACTCGTTGCAGACAAAATAGAGGCCAAAATCAGGGGACAAAAGTTTGAGAAGAAACAGATAATAGGCTCACTTCAAAGTAGCTCTCCCAAGATATTTTTCAATTACAAAGGGGAAAATAACTTTATAGCGGAGAAACCTGGCAGAAATCACTTTGTTAACATCAGTAATAAGATAACATCATGGACCTTCAGATAAAATCCACTGCGAAGGACACACGACGTCTTCTAGAGTTTTCTTCCCAGTAATGCATGGCCTCAGTCCAATCAATGAGAAAACACCCCACAAAGTCAAACAGAGAGATATTCCACAAAGTTATTGACCAATGCTCTTCCAAAGTCTCAAGGATGTAAAAGTCAAGGAAAGAATGAGGAACCACCACAGAGCCAAGAAGACTAGGGAGATAGGGCAACCAAACACAATGTGAGATTCTAGAACAAGAAACAGGCATTTGGAAAACTTATGAAATTCTAATGAAGTCTGTAGTTTTATTAGTAGTATTGTAAAGATGTTAATTTTCTGGCCTTGATAACTGTCCTGTGGTTATATAAGTAGTTGACATTAGGGGAGCTGAGTAAGAGATATACATTAATTCTCCCTTTTATTTTTGTAACTTTTCTGTAAGTCTAAAATTATTTAAAAATAGGAAGGAAGGAAGGAGCAGAAGGGAAGTTGATGAAACATAATAAACAGAAAAGGAAAAGAGCTGAAAATGCTGAATTTGACAGTGCCTTAGGTATCTCTCTTTGGTGAGCCATGTTCTAATTTCAGGAAATGACTCAGCCTACTGGGAGTTTTATTTTATTCGTGGTCTTCTATGAAATGAAACATACTCTCACTCATCATAAGATCTAGCAATCATGCCCCTTGATATTTGCCCAAATGAGTTAAAAACATGTATCCACACAAAACCTGCACACAGGTATTTAGTTACTTATTTTTATTTATTATTTCTAGGAGAGAGAGAGACAGCGTGAGCAGGGCAGGGTCAGAGAGAGAGGGAGTCACAGACTGAAACAGGCTCCAGGCTCTGAGCTGGCAGTCAGCACAGAGCCCGACGCGGGGCTCGAACCCACGAACGTGAGATCATGACCTAAGCGAAAGTCGGACGCTTAACCGACTAAGCCACCCAGGCGCACCTGCACACAGGTATTTAAAACAGCTTTATTCTAGTTGCCAAAACTTGGAAGCAACCAAAATGTCCTTCAGTAGGTGAATGGATAAACTGTGCCACATCCAGACAATGGAATAGTATTATTCAGCCCTAGAAAGAAACAAGCTATCACAACCATTAAAAAAAGACATAGAGGAGGGGAACCTGGGTGGCTCAGCGGGTTAAGCAACAGACTCTTGATTTCAGCTCAGGTCATGATCTCACAGTTCATGAGATTGAGCCCCACATCGGAGTCTATGCTGACAGCTCAGAGCCTGCTTGGGATTCTCTCTCCCTCCCCCCACTCTCGGCACCTCCCTGGTGCTTGTGTATGCTCTCTCTCTCTCAAAATAAATAAATAAACATTTTTTAAAAAGGCACAGAGGAAACTCAAATGTGTATTACATATATAAGAAGCCAACCTGAAAGGGATACATACACATGATTTTCTGGAACAGTCAGAATTGTGGAGACAGTAGAAAGACTAGTGGTTGGGGGGAGGGAGGAATGAACAAGCAGAGCAGAGAGAATTTTTAGGGCAGTGAAACTATTTTTTTGGATACTATAATACATGTTATTATACATTTGTCAAAATGTACCACACAGAATATACAACACCAAGGACGAGCCCTAATGTAAACTGTGAACTTTGGGTGATAGTAACATGACACTGTGGGCTCATCAGTTGTAATAAATGTTCCCTCTGGTGGGGAATTTGGAGAGAGGGGAGGCTGTGCGTGTAGAGGCAGGGGAGAGAAGTGAACCCTCTGTAACTTCTGCTCAAGTTTGTTATGAACCTAAAAGTGCTCTAAAATATAAAATCTATTTTTAAAAAGTTTTACATTTAAAACAAATTCTGAGTGGTTGGGCTTCTCAGTAGTTGGCAGAAGGAGTCCCCACATCATTTTATAGGTCAAAGAGATTATATGTAAATGGCCTGCAGTTCACCCCTGGGCATCCTGGAGTCAAAAACTCATGGAGGTCATTGAGCCCAAGTGCAGGTAGCAACAAGGTTATTTTAGAATTGAAATCCACAGCTAGGGGCTGTGGAACACAAACCCGTAAAACCAAGCTCTTTGGAGCACTTAACAAGATTTCCACCTGATGATGGGAAAACAATGATTTTATTGAGATTTGTCCAGGAAACTAGGCTCTCCCAATCTAACTAAAAGGATGAGATCATTTTAGTAATAATAATGTGAATCAGAAGCAGTCGGTCAGCTAGTGCTACATCTTCTGTGCATATCAATGAACTCATCCCTTTCCTGCCCAAAGGTGGGAGAGATTGAGCAGCTCAGAGGCAAGTGTTGCTGGCCTTCCTGTCCCAAGAATGCCAAGAATTCACCTGTATCCTCTCTCGAATGACCCGTGTCTGTGACTAACTAATCACTTCTAAGGGCTGCCTTCCATTGCTGCCTGTGGCATTTTCCACTAAAAGGCTCCTCTGATAGATGGTCTGGTAGATTGCCAAAGGAGTGATTTATGCTTACAGTGAAACCCAGGACCTTCTCACCTGCCTCCCTGGGAAAGCAGCCTTTATCTGCACTGCTTAGGACACCCTGGGGAAACATGAAGGGGAAATTGAGTACCGTCTCTTTATCTATAACCTAATTCAAAATTAGTGTGTGCTCTAACTGTAAATCTCAGACTGAGCCGTTCTTAGCTAATTATGTTTTTGCCATTTCATTTTATGTGATAACAATAGTATGAGCATTAAGCAGAATTTATAGTTTTCCAAGTGCTCTCTTGAGTGTGAGCGTATTTGATGCTCACCAAAACCCTATCAGGTAGTAAAAGAAGGGTCACCATTCTCATCTGAGGAAACAGAATCTCTGACAAAGGAACTGAATGGCTCCCCAAAATCAAACATCAGTTTCTACCATTGAACAACCTTGTGTAGGGATTTTCTACTTTAAAAATAAATTGTTAAATAGTTCAAAGATACGTAAAATACAGAAAAATACAAAAGATAGCCACTTACCTATCTCCTGGTTTTATAAACTTGTAACACGCTTGCCTCGGATGCTTTTAAACAGGAAATAAAATGATACAGGGGCATCTGGCCGGCTCAAGCAGCGGACCATGAGACTCTTGATCTCTGGGTTATAAGCTGAAGCCCACAATGGGTATAGAGGTTACTTAAAAAATAAAATAAAATAAAATCTTTTTTAAAATGATACTGATACAGTTCCTCTCTTCTTTGCTAGAGGTGATTGCCATTCTAAAGTTGTGTTATTAAACCCACCCTTCTGTCTGTATTAAACATTTACTGCATCTGTATTTGCTCATGATAATCTATGATATGTGTGCTTTACTTCTGATAGTCACTTCATAGCTTCTGAATCTTTTTGTAACTTGTTTTTCTCACTGAACATATTTTCTAGACATCCAAGATGATAAATATAGAGCCACAAATTAATGGATCTACGTATTTTCTTTAACTGAGCTAGTATTTCATTGCACAAATAGGCCACAGCTTATTTATCCATTCTCCTACCAATGGATTTTTAAGTTGTTTCCAAGATCAAGAGTTGCATGCTCTACCAGCTGAGACAGCCAGGAGCCCTATGTCTTACTCTTCAAATATTGCTTCAGTGACCATTTTCTCATGCTTCCTTGTGACCAAGTATGTGAATTTCTCTAGAGTATGTACCTAGAAGTAGGGTTGCTGGATTGAAGGATATACACACCTTCAGATTTATTAGATCTCCAAAGTGACTGTAGCAATGTATACCTCCAACAAGTATCTAAAAATTCATGTCTTCCCATGAATTTTTATTCAGCTGGAATTATTACCCTGGTTAATTTTCCAATCTGATGGGTATGATTGGTTGTTTTAATTGTTTTCATTGCATTACCCTCATGACTAATCAGTTTGGGCATCTTCATAAGTTTATTGGCCCTTGGAGTACCCTTTTCTTTAAAAAAAAAAAAAAAGTTTATTTATTTTGAGAGCAAGAATGAGGGACAGGAGCAGGGAGTGAAGGAGAGAGAGAATGCCAAGCAGGCTCCATGCTCCAACATGGCTCTTGATCTCATGACTGTGACTTGACCTTAGCTGAAATCAAGAGTTGGATGCTTAACCAACTGAGCCACCTAGGAGCACCCTTGAAGTGCCCTTTTCTATGAATTGCCTGGTTATGTCTTTTGCTCAATTTTCGATATTGTTTATCTTTTTCTTACTTATTTATACAAGTTCCTAAGGGATTCTAGATATCACTTCCTTACTGATGATATGGTTTGCAAATATCTTCTCCCAATTTTTAACTTGATTTTAACTTGGTTGATATCTTTTGCCTCTACTAAAGTTTCAAAGGTAAATGTTACCGAATTTTTCTTTTTTATTTGTGCTGTTTGGGTCTTGTTTAAGAAATCATTCACTGTCAGGGTGCCTGGGTAGCTCAGTCAGTTAAGCATCCAATTTCGGCTCAGGTCATGATCTCAAAGTTCCTGGGTTCGAGCCACGCATTGGGCTCTGTGCTGACAGCCCAGAGTCTGGAACCTGTTTCAGATTCTATCTCCCTCTCTCTGGCCCTCCCCTGTTCATGCTCTGTCTCCCTCTCTCTCAAAAATAAACATTAAAAAAAAAGAAATCATTCACTATCATAAAGTTATAAAGATATGCTCCTGTATATTTTTCTATTTTCTATAAAACCTTACCACGTTTTTACTTTTAATTCAAAATGTAAATTGTTTTAGGGTATAGTATGAGGTTAGAAACTACTTTCATTTTATTTTCCTTATAAATGTTTTCATATAAATGATCCAACTACCAAACACCCATAGACCAGTTTTCCATATACGTGTAGGTCAGTTTCTGAGCTCTCTATTCTATTCTATTCGGTTAGCCTATTTTAACATTTCTGTGCCTGTCTTGTTCTACACAGTACTCATTACTATAGCTTCATTATAAACCTTGATATTTGATAGGGAAGTCTCCCTCCTTAGTCCTCACTTTCTTGGCTATTCTTGGTCATCTTCATATAAAATTTAAGATCAGTTTGTTAAGTTCACACAAGAAATCCCCTGGCTTTTTATTAGAATTGCAACAAACTTATAAATTAATTTAGGAAAATTAACATTGGAATGTCATTGCCATATCCACAAACATGTCATGTCTCTCCATTTACTTAGATCTTCTTTTATATCTTTCAATAAAATTTTAGAATCTCCTCAATGAGTGCCCTATCATTATTAGATTTATTCCTTGGTATGTAAAAGGTTTTCTTATTATTCTGAATAAGTTCGTTCATTAAATTATCTACTTAACTGAAATGTTGATCAAGAATGCTACATTTTTAAGTTTATTTCTTTATTTTGGGAGAGAGCAGGGGAGGGAGAGAGAGAGAGAGAGAGGAGAGGAGAGGAGAGAGAGAGAATCTCAAGCAATCTCCTCACTGACAGTGCCTAACCTGACTTGGGGCTCGAAACCATAAACTGTGAAATCATGACCTGAGGTGAGATCAAGAGTCAGATACTTAACCAACTGAGCCACGCAGGCACCCTTAATTTTAATTAAAAAAAATTTTTTTTAATTTGAGAGAGAGAGAAAGAGAGAGAGAGAGAGAGGGAGCATGAGGAGGGGGAGAGGACCAGAGGGAGAGAGAATCTGAAGCAGATTCCACACTCAGCATGCTCAGCATGGAGCTGACACAGGGCTCGATCTCATAACTCTGGAATCATAACCTGAGCCCAAACCAAGAGCCAGACACCCAGCTAACTGAGCCACCCAGGTGACCCCTCCCCTGACTTCATTTATTAAAGAAACTCTTCTTCCATTGAATTATCTTGAGACCTTTGTTGAACATCACAGTTGATAAATGTATGGATTTGTTTCTGGACCCTCAATTTTACTCCCTTCATTTATATTTATCTTTATAATGTCTTGATTATGGTAGTTTTGCAATAAGTTTTGAAACTGCAAAGTGTGAGTCCTTCCAACTTTGTTCTTCGTTTTCAAGAGTGTTTTGGCTATTGTGGGTCCCTTGTTTTTCCACATGAATATGAAGACCAGCATACCACTTTCTGCAAAAACAACACAAAACACAGCTGGAATTCTGATAAGGATTATGTTGCATCTATAGACCAATGCGGAGAGTATTGCCATTTTAACAATATTAATTATCCCACTACATGAACACTGGATATTTTTCTACTTACTTAGATTTTTAAATGTCTTTCAGCAATGCTTTGTAGTCTTCAGTGTACAAGTTCCACACATCTCATTAAATTTATTCCTAAGTATTTTATTCTTTTTGATGCTATTGCAAGTGGAATTGTTCCCTTAATATCACTTTTGGATTGTTCATTGCTAGAAACAGAAGTGATTTTGCATATTGATATGTTGCAAACTTGCTGAATCTATTCATTATGCTAATGTTGGCGTGTGTGTGTGTGTGTGTGTGTGTAGGAAGATTCTTTAGGCTTTTTTTCCATGTCATCCACAAATAAAGAAGTTTTACTTCTTCTTTTCTAATCCTTTCACTTCTTTGTTTTGCTAAATAACCCTGAATAGAAACTCCAATACAACATTGAACATAAGGGGTGAGAGTTTACTTCCGCATCTTGCTTCTGATCTAAGGAAGAAAGCTTTCAGTCTCTCACCATTAAATGATTATTAGCATTTGTCCTCATGAGTCTTTTTTTTTTTTGTCTCCAAAAAGAACAACTCAAAGTTTGCTGGACAATATAACTATAACCACCTTCTTTAAAAATTTTTTTTAAATTGTGGTAAAATGCAATGGAACATGAAATTCACCATGCAAAGTTCAGTGACATGAAATATATCACATTGTTGTGCTACTATGCCACCATCCATGGCCAGTACTCTTGCAAACCTGAAACTCTGCACCCATTAAACAATAATTCCTCATTCCCCCTCCCCCAGATCCTGGCAACCAATTCTCCTTTCTGTTTCTATGAATTTGACTACTCTGGGTTCTTCATATGAGCAGAATCATCCAGTATTTGTCTTCCTGTGAAAATGTAAGAGGGAAAAAAACCAACCTTCTTATCAGGACATGCCCCGCTCCGTATGTTGTCTGAATGTAGGAAACACACATGTCTGCGTGTCAGTCAAAGGTTGGACCTCATGGCACCAGCCAGCCAGTGGTGAAGCAAGAATTTCAGGCTGAGTGAAGCCCTTACCAGCTCCTGCTGGACACAGGGGGCAAAAAACCTCACATGATTGCAGGTCCTGACAGGTGACATTAAGGAAGTGAGCAGGTGAGATCCCTATCTCACCAAAAATAATTCACTTTCCTCTTTACTATTAAAAAAAAAAAAAAAATCAAATGGCCGATGATTAATGATCTTGGTGACACTGACAAATAGGAGAGGAAGGTTTAGTTTGGACTGGACTCCAGCTCTTTCTACAGGGTCAGTGCTATGCCACCACACGCAAGAGACATGGGATGCCTAGATTTCTTTTTCTTTTTAATTTTTTAACATTTATTCATTTTTGAGAGAGAGTGCGAATGGGGGAGGGGCAGAGAGAGAGGGAGACACAGAAACCCAAGCAGACTCCAGGCCCTGAGCTGTCAGTGCAGAACCAGACACTGGGCTCGAATCCCCCAGCGGTGGGATTTTGACCTGAGTCAAAGTCAGATATTAACTGACTGAGCCACCCAGGCACCCCAAGGGATGCCTAGATTTCTATGTGAACATTTTCAATCTTGTTAACAAGTATTTAAAAAAAAAATTTTTTTTTAATCTGTGAGACCCCAGTTAACAGTTCTGTGCCTCATTTGGCTCCCTGGCCACAAAGCATGAAACCCTAGATGCACACTAGCTCCGTGGTGGGTTTGTTACTTTCTCATCCATTTGGCTGCTCTCTGAAGCAATGGAGCCTCGGTTTATCCCTGTACACAGGTGAGGATTCAGGCAGGTGGTTCTCTGTGGTTGCTCAGGCACCAGTGTTGGTGAGAGAGTGGGTGAGAAGGGTGAGCGATCACATTCTTGAATTCAGGAAGGACAATCTGTCTGTGGTCAGGTGACATGGGGCCCACCTGCTAAGGTGGGGCGGTAGGAGGGAAGGGGACAGATACGGAATGTCCCCGTGGAAATGAAGGTTTCTGCGTGATCTCTCTCTCTAGGAGTCTCCCTGAAGCCAGGCGGCCCCTCTCTCTTCACCTGCTCTTCCGCCAGGACCACGGAACAACGCGGAGGACAGAGAGCTGGACTCCAGACTAGCTCTAGGGCCTCGTCCAGTGCGGGTGAGGTTGGCTTCTGCACTAAAGCGGACACCCTCCGCCCCACTACCCCTTCAAGCTTTCTGCCTCAGCGGAGCTCGGGATCCCGGAGCCCAAAAGCGAGGCAAGAAACAGAGAAGAGGGCGGGCTGCTCGTGGGCCTCCTAGAACTGTTGCCATAGCCACAGGGGACTTTTGATGTGAAGCATGGTGACCACCCCCAGCACCACCAACTTCCCTTCTCCCCTCGTCCTCTGGATGACGTCATGGACGTCAGTGGCCCTGACAGGCCACCTGTGGGTTGGTCTCGGCTTTAAAGCAGCTGTTCTCCCCTGGCCCCCGCAGCCCTGGCGACTGTGTCTGCACTCGAGCACCTGGAGCAACTCCTGACCTGCCTCCCGCCCCAGCGGCACCACCACCGCTTGGGACAGAACAGATTGTCCGAGAGAGGCAAGTAGGGGTGCTTCACAAAATACCTTCCTCAAACCCCAACCTCCCCCACCCATCCCGCCCCTGCTCCGCAGTTCTTGGGGAAGAAGGGACAAGCCCAAGGCGGGGTGGGGAGGGGGCTTTCTTCGAGAAAGAAGTGGAGCGCAGCTGTCTCTCTCTTCCTTCCTGGCCGTGGCAACCCAACTCAGGTAAAACCCCGATCATTGTCACCGGTCCAATCCTCCCCCGCAGGGCCAGGACTCGGTACTGGAGGAGCCCCCAGCTGGAGGTGGGATGCGCGAGGCTGAGCCCGGGGCTCTTCCGAGGGCCGGAGGAGGGGGCGGTGGGCTCAGCATCCGCCACAGGTGCCGTGCCTGCTGACAAATTCACGAGGAGGCGGGAATGTGGCCAGGGCGCCTGGGAAGCTGGAGGCGGCTCCGCACCCCGGCAGCTGAGCGCTCCTGCGGGGTGCTCCGGCCCCTGAGTTCTGGGGACGTTTCGTTCTCGCACCCACCAGCCCGGCGACGGCGACATTGGCTTGTCGGGCTGAGTCAGGCTTCCGCTCGGTGATGGGCAGCACCAGCCTCGGGAGAGCGCGCCCTCCGGAGCCAGTGTTCCCAAGCCCACACCACAGGGACCCAGTCTCCGCTCTCCTCGCCCTTCAGAGTGCAGGTGCGGCTTACCTGTTGCGTGCAGAAAAGCGGCGGGGTTCGGTGTTCCAGACTCCCCTTCCCAGCCTTGCCCGCCACCAGGTCGGAGCGCCAGGAGTCCAGGCAACCCAGCGCCGAAGGAGAAAACGTGGGGAGTGCCAGGAGGCCACTGGATAATTATCCCAGTGTAAGGGGCTCTTTCTACACGCCGCGACTGCGGCAAGTTAATTACACTAATTCGGGGAAGGGAAGGGAGAGGCGCAGGGGATTCCGCTTCGGAGGGAGTCGGGTCTGCTGAAAAAGCATTTCTGTTGCAGACACGTCCTTGTCTCGCCTTTATCCCCGGCAAAGGGTGCCTGCCCTTCGGGTCCCGGCCTCGGGGGTCAGAATACGGCAGCTGGAAGGTCCCCAGAGACCCTGACCGGTGAATCCGAGCCTCCAGCTTCAGCACCAGAGCCTGGACAGCGCCCGGGCCGGAGCGCGAAGGTCCCCAGAGACCCTGACCGGTGACTCCGAGCCTCCAGCTTCAGCACCAGAGCCTGGACAGCGCCCGGTTCGGAGCGCGCCCGGAGTGGGTTCCCGCGCGCCCCTCGGCTTCCCAGCCCAATTCCGCTTGACCTAAATTGCTCAGACCTCACCCGGTGGAGGCCAGGAGATGAGGCAGGGCTCGCCGAGGGAGGGAGGGGCGAACCTCACCTTCCCCGTTTCTCCAGGAGCTTAGGTGTCGGATTCTAGGACGGCATTCTATCTCCCCCTTCGCTAAGACCGATTGGAATATAACTTGGCGCAAAGTGCCGGGAGGGCGGCGAAGTGAAAAGAGGCGCGCCTGGAAATGGTGAGTTAGGGGCAAGCTGGAAAGTGGGTCTACCGGAAACCCCAGGCACTGTTGTGTTGTTTGAAATATCACCACATCCAAGCCGTCTTCTCTTTCTCGCCCCCCCCCCCGCACCTCCACTTCCTTTCTCTCTCACTCCACAATCTCCGAATACCCTAATGCAGGCGAATGAAGGGGGGAGATTTGAGATATAGAGGCCGAGGTAAGAAGCCTATTTTATCTGAGTCTGAATATCTGGGTAGGTGAAATCTGTGCAAAATGAACATCAAGGTCCTCAATTTTAACCAAAGGAGTCCAGGGTGCCCTTTGCACCAGGAGCGGGATGACTCTTTTGCCAGGGAAGAAAAAAGCCGAGGAGGGGAAGACGTTATCACAAAAGGGCTAATGGAGGTGGGGGAGGAGGAGAGGGGACAGGACCCGGGGACTAGAGTATGGTTGCCAGGCAACCAGCCCCAGCCTCCTGTTGCCTTGGTTACAGTGAGTGGAGGGGTTTGGGTCACTGATTATCTGCAAGCACCTTGATTCTTTAAATTATCTGCTGAGAGTCCCTGCCTTCCCCGGGCTGGATGGGAGACACAACCGGTCCTGTAAGATCCCAGGGCTTTAAGAGGAAATCCTGGCAGGTGAATTTTTCTTTTTTTAAGTCAAGGTTCATGGCAAAGCAGCTACCTTTCCACCAGGGCAACCCTTTCCACTCTCTCCTCTGCCCCCTTCACTGAGGTAATCAATCCTACCTTGCCATTTCTCTAGCAATTAGGGATTTTTCTCTTTCCTCCCCCACCCCATTTAGTCCCTTAAATGGAGGGGCTGATTTTCCTCCCTTCTCTTTTCCTCCCTTTAAATGAGAAAAACATGTTTGTTCTTCATGGATGAATGGCAGGAAGTCAGGGAAGTTGTCCAAAGCTGTCACAGGTACAGAGAAGGTTTCTCCTTGGCTTCACATTGGTTCCTTCTTCCCTAGACAACCCCTCCATGGGAGGGGAGCTGAATTCTAGATCACCCTGTCTTCTCCCCTCTCCCCACAGACCACACAGAACAGGCTGGTAGAAATGCAGCTCTCTTAGCAAATTGCCCCGAGGGTCACCTGCATTTGATTCTTCAAGATTCTCTTCTATTTCCTCTCCAGCCTGCCTCATAGTGAGCAAATCAGTGCTCAGTATTTCTAATCATCTGATCTTTTTTGCTTCCCTTGATGGACAAACACTGATTCCATTTTTCATCTGTCAGCTTTCCCCACCTGCGTTCATTGGTAATATCTGTGGGAAATCATTTTACCCATCCTTTCCCAAAGGCAATTGTAACAGTCTCAGAATGATTTTAAAGGGACATCACTAGTCGGTTAATAGGACAAGTAGTGTTCTGTGCACTATTTCACCTAGAATACTTTTCCTTAAGAGCCCTGAACTTTCCCTTTCCAAAATAAACCCTGGTTTTAAACTGAACTATGATTTGACAACAGAAAGATCTCTGTTTCAGGTGGGAGCTATTCTATCAATATCTGTGATGCCTTACACCAGTAAACACACTCTTCACTTTCTCTTCCTTGCCTTTTCCTTCACACATGGCTAATATAAAAAAAAAATAATCATTATAACTTCAATCTAAGTTGAACGTCAAAATTACCCTCTGTTGACTCGCTAGTTTGGGGAAGATTTCCATTAAAATTCTTTCCCCTCACGTGTTACTATAGAAACTTCTTTTTAATACAGACCAGACAGCTGGTCTGCTTTTTGTACTTTTCTTCCCAAAGAAGTGCCTCCTTTATGAATTCTCTGGGGCAGCTATCATTGATCACATCAATAATGTCCCATAGCCCCATAGCAACAGTGTGTTGTTTTTTTTTTTTTTCCAATTATTATTCCCTTTCTGCTCATTTTCTTTATGGACAAAGGGTCTGCTTTCCTTTCAAGAAGAGAACTGAGATCTTATTGGCCAGGAAAGGAGAAGCATCATTTCATTGGTTAGTTTGCATTGCTTTGTCAACCAATCAGAGGATGCCATTTATCCTTTTCTGACTAGCTGAGTGAACAGGGTACCTAGAATATTTGAATCTGCCTTAGTTTCTTCCAGTAGCAAAGAATGGAACTCAGAGTTCTAGGACCTGAGAACTTTGGCTAATCCAGATTACATTTCACTTGTAAGAGCAAATTTTGCTACCTAGTTATTTGTAGTTTACTTGAACACAAATTGAACACTTGAACACATTGTTCTATGGATTTTTCTTCTTATTTAAAAATGTACCTTGATCATCTTTCCACATCAGTGCAGGTTATTGGTATCAGCATACCAAGGGTCCAGGGAATTTTTGTGATTTCTCCTAGAAGTTCAGAATTGGTTCCCACCTTTAGGAAGGTAGTGAAAACTGTCAGGGGTGAAGATGGGAAGCTGGGGCCGGGGGCGGGGGGGNTTCTGGATTCATCTGTCCAACTTTGGTGCCCCTGGTAGTTTTGTTTGTTTTTTCTACTTTAATTCATGGCTGCTCCTTTGGCTTGCATTTTCAGTGACGAGTAAAAAATCTGGATGGATGGAGACAATGAGCCTCCAGTGTAAGAGCAGGCACACTTCCCAGGAAGACTTGTGGCAGGTAGGTGATGGTGGTCCCTGGAAATGGAGATCATCCTAGCCCCTTGTGCCACTGGAGTTGGGCAGGTCTGCGTTTTCTTTCTCCCTGCACCAAATAGTCCTATTTTGTGATTCTGCCATTTGCCTACACTTCTGCCAAAGAAAGGGGCATTAAAGTTCCACCCCTTCCAAGACAGAAACTCTGTCAGCGATTTAGAAGAAGGTTTAATGTGAGTATCGACCCCCTTGATCCATCTTTTCTTGGTTCTTGGCTGGAGGGCATGCTTGAAATGGACAGATGCTTGATCGTGATCGTGATCTCAAGGGCCACCTCCTTTAGTGGCCCCGTCTATGCGAGAGTTTCAGGGGCATCATGAGCCCCAGCCCTGGACAATGAGCCCTTCAATATTTGGGGTTATGTCTTGTATACCTTTGATTCCCTGGAACTTAGTCATGCTTAAAATAGGGTCTCAACAATGTCTGAACTGAATCCTACAGGCTAGTATCAAGACAAGTCCCTTAACTTCCTCTTTATGACAAGGGCAGCTCTAGCCCTGGACCCTCCCCCAATTTTCCTTTCCAAAAGCTTCTATTCCCTAGCTCTCTTCACAAAAGATAAATGAAGGCTCAGCTCATCGTTACCATGGTTACATGGAGTGGCCATACGGAGGATCCCTGTCACCCATTACTGTCAGGAGGAAAGAGAGAGGAGGGGTTTGGGGATCATTGCCACTCAGGAAACCATGGAAACAAGCGTTGCCAAGGGGATGACTCTAAATTCAGAGTAAAGAAACTAGAAGTGGGGAGAGGGTAGTGGGGGGCTCAAGGGCAGGTCACGGTTTCAAAGTACATTTCTCTTAGACTGTGACAGCCTCCTTTGCTATTTGCATCTTTTTAAAAATAAAGTATTTTTCATTGTATTGTTTTTTAAAGTAATCTCTATGCCCAACGGGGGCCTGAACTCATGACCCTGAGATCAAGAGTTGCACGTCCCACTGATTGAGCCAGCCAGCCGCCCCTCTATTTGCATCTTCACCCAACCCAGAAAGTGCCCAGGGTTAAAGAATTTAAGAGAACTGGGCTTCAAGTCCATTCTCATTGGTCCTGCACAGAAAAGGCCAATGAAAATGAGTCTATTCACACTCACGATCAACTCTGTCTCCAAATTTTGCCTCTTTGCTAACCGGTCTCACGAGCCAGACTCTGTGGTAGGCACTGGAATATACTAACGAGCAAAAGTCCCTATTCTCATATTGAGCTGATCACAGGACAGCCACTTGGTGGGCTTAGGTCAGGGCTGCTCACATGGGCTGGGCTGGAAAAGTCCTCAATGGCAATGTCCAGAGATCGGCTAGGATTCTCTCCAAGCTCTCTCTGTAATATCTTTTAGCTGATCTATATCACCACCGGAAGTTTACCTGGGAGCTCCCTGAGAAAGGCCTGTTTTTCCTAGGAGTACCTAGGGTTCTAACCTCTTCCGTTAACATCTTGCATGTGACTTAGCCTTATTCTCTAATATTAGCACTCAGGTCTTTGTCTCTGAAACTATACTAAGGATGATATACTAGACCTCTTTCGACAATGCCAAAGAGACATAAGGCCATTAGTAAAGAGATGAATGACGACAAAAAATCCCTTTCTCTTCCTTGATGAGTTAGATGCCAGGGATGGGGATTTGGAGTCACAGAGCAAGCGCCCCACTGGGGAGTAGAGAAAAGGGGGTCTCAACAACCTCCTGGGCAGGCCTATCTCTCCCCTGCATCCTCCACAGAAGAACTTGGGGTTTTCTCAGGCTCACCTGTGTAGGGCTCACAGTTGGAAGGTGTCGGGCCTCAGAGCTGGGCACTGCCAGTCTTCTGTCCCTGCTCTGTGTCTCCCAACAGGTCCTGCCCATTCTGGATGGAGAGAACAAACCAAAGGTTGGAGAGCTGGGCTACAGGGGAACAGTTCTCCATTAGAAAGAGAAAGAATTAAAAGCGGCACCAATAGGGAAGGGTAATTATCCTTCAGCTGCTGCAGAAATAAAATTAGGGCTGCGCTCTCTGAGCCACCAGGATATTGTGGCTTTTGCCAATTAAAAAGCAGATACATCCTGCCAGTGCAAGTAGAGGCTGGGCTAGGCATGGGGGGGCTTAGCCTCTCCTCCACCGTGCCTGGAGCTGGGCTGGGGCAATCCCCTGGGGAGCCCAGCACTGGACCTGGGGGGAAGGGGACCCTGGGGCTGAGAAGCCACCCTCCCCCTGCCCACAACTGATACCCCTTTTCCTTTCTTTTCCATACTGCTTGTTCGGCACCCTCACCCCCCCTTCATTCTGAGCTGTGGCTCCGTAAGCCCTGGTAGGATTTTCACCATGGGTCTTGGCGGTGGACTTGCAGGGCTTGGGGAGAGGGGTCACCATCACCTGGAGTCCTTCCTTTTTCCTCATCTCTAATCTCCATGATAATACAATGCTTTATGATTAATGAAAGGTAGAGAAATCAGCTGCTCCCCTGCCTCCCTTTACTAAATAAGAACTCTGTATTATGAAAGCAAGGATGTTCCTTATAGAAAATGAAACACCCAGGGCGCCTGAGTGGCTTAGTCGGTTAAGCATCCGACTTTCGCTTAGGTCACGATCTCGGGTTTTGTGGGTTCGAGCCCCGCATGGGGCTCTGTGCTGACTGCCAGCTCAGAACCTGGAGCCTATTTCAGAGTCTGTATCTCCCTCTCTCTCTGACCCTCCCCTGCTCATGCTGTCTCTCTCTCTCTCTCTCTCCTAGAAATAAATAAAAATATTAAAAAAAAAAAAGAAAAACACCCCAACACTCGGGGGCAAGAAAGAAAACAAGACGTTCCCCTCCCTCCTCACTCTGAGCAGAGGCTCGGGGAGACTTCGGAGGTGGGAGAGGAGTGGTGGGAGGGGGCGCACTGGGCGGTGGGCTCTGGGCACAGAGCTGGCCCCCCGCTGGGGCGCGGGCTTGGAGGGCTCGCCCCATCTGGAAGACTAGTGATTTTGTTGTTGTTTCGCTGCACCCAGCAACAAGTCCCAGTCTGCCGCATGGTGCCGGCCACCGCAGCGG
>NW_027531904.1:5363376-5371163 GCF_008692635.1 Crocuta crocuta
AGGCCTTCGGAAACCACCCCGAGCACTCCCAGGGCAGCACAACCTCAAGCCGACTCTTCCAGAAACAAGGACAGATGTCAGTGTGAGCTGAGAAATGTGAGGTGGGGGGAGGGGTGCGGGGACGGGGGTGTCTGTCCTCGGGAGCGCTGGGCTGTTTCCGCACCACTAAAGGGCAAGGAGAGAGCACCTGTTTCTGTTACTCACGGACTCACCCCACAACCGTTTATCGCCGGGCACCCGCAGTTGGGTCGTGTTTGGCAGGAGAGGGTGGTGTGTGTGGGCACAGAGGGGATGGGGCTGGGGACCCAGGTGCCTACCAGGCTGTGCGCCGACTTAGCACCAACAACATGCCACCCAGGCTCTCGCCTCCAGCTTGTCTGCTGTCTACCCCAGGTTGGAGAGAGGGGACCCCCGTGTTTGCAACTGCCTGGCTCCAGAGTCTGCCTCGGAGCTGCTGGGTCCAGAGGTGTCACCAGGTGGAAACCTGGGGTGGGGTAGCTGTGCTTGGGGGCAGCAAAAGCATTTCCCAGCCTCTCTTCATGCCTCTGGGTGTGGGGCAACTTCCTCGAAGGTGGTCATCCAGTCCCTGTGATGAGACCCTCATTGAGGTCACATTTTTCAAGCAACAATCCAAAACGCCCTCTCTGGTCCTTTCCAACTATATTCCCACCCTTCTTCTTCACACACACAGCAGGAACAAGGCATCCTGGGGTCCTCCAGCCAAAGAAGGGACGGATAAGTCAGCAGCTTTGAGAGGCAGAAAAGGCTGGAAAAATCTTAACACAAAAGCACCTTACCAACTTAAGTTGGGTTGGGAGTTGTTCGCCTTTAGGAAACGCTAAAAATGCAACCATTCGTGGAGCTCACCCTACTTCTATCACCTGCCACCTGTGTGACCTTTGGCAAAGAACTTAACCTCTCTGAAGGAATCAGTCCTTCATGCCCACCAGAGGCCCCTGCTTGCTGTCACTGCTTCAGCTGCTCCTTCAGCTCCTCCAAACCAGCTCCCTTCTCCCCTATTTCCTGCCTCTTAAATTTCTCTTTAATTCCTAACCCTGCCTGAAGCCAGTGGGCAACCGATCCTATTAGAAATCTCATTCACACTTGAGAGGGCTGCAAATTGGTGTCACCCAGCGGGTGTCTGCCCTCCGTTGGGGCCAAGCTAGAGAGGAAGGAAGTCAGATCTCTCCCTGACAGTCCTCAGCCTCCAGGCCTGGATTAGAGGCAGAAGGGGTAGTGATCCTGCCTCAGTGAAACAAACACCTGGGGAGGGAAGTGGGGTGCACTCCTGAGTTGAGACACGTATGGGAGAGCCCTTGCTGGTATGTGGCAGAATGAAAAACAGAGGCATCTAGGCACTCTCTGGACGTGGGGGCTGGAAGGGAATTGGGGCTCTGCTATCAGGCACTCCGTTCTATGCCTGGTTCCACCACTTACTGGCTGTGTGACTTTGAGCCAGTCACTTAACATCTCTGAGCTTCAACTTCCTCACTTGTAAAATGGAATTTATCACAACTACCATGCCAAGTTGTTAATTTATGTTAAGCGAGAGAAGTGTCATAGTACATAATGGCATATGTAAATACTCATCAGTAGTCGCTTTGCCTCCTCCTTCATGGTTTTCCTCTTCCCTGACCTGGGGCACCAACGGTCCCCCTTCCCTGAAGTCGGAGCAAATGAGAACTAGAGAATCATCATCTCTCTAATACAGCCTCCCCCATCAGGTAGAAGTTTTACCCATTCAGATGTTTATCTCTTCCCTCTCCGGACCACTACCTTGTCCATTTCAGGAGGCTCAGTATATAATGAAAGAATGACTCTAGGCCATAGACCACCCCCCCTTCCTCCCTGCCACCACCCCGTTTTAAAAATGTAGAAACCAAGGCTCAGAGTGGGTGTGTGACTTACCTCTGGGTCATTAAGCAAAATAGATAGCTTACTACTTCTTAATATAACTCTCTAAGTATTTTGGAAAACAAAAGGGTCGGTGATCCAAGGGTCAGGGCATCTGGGTCCCCTCCCCTTAACTGCATGTACCCTGTTTGTGCAGCCAACAGCCAGGTCTCCAGCGCGAAGCTCTGGTTCCCTGGATGAGCAGGGACACGGCGCCCTCTGCTGGGGTCTCTAGGCAGCTGTGCTTTAGCGGTGATTCTGTTTCGGCTACAAACTGAAATCTCCTGATAAGCTTTAAAACTTTGCATATTCAGGGGCGCCTGGGTGGCTCAGTCATTTGGGTGACCGACACTTGATTTTGGCTCAGGTCATGATCTTGCGGTCCTGGGGTTGGGCCTTGCATCAGGGTCCCATCGCGGGGAGCCTGCTTGGGATTCTCTCTGCTCTCTCTCTGCCCCCCCCAACTGCTCTCTCTCTCTCTCTCTCTCAAAATAAAGAAATGAACATTAAAAAATATCTGCATGTTCAGGCCTCTCTCTAGACTACTTAAATCCGCATTTGCGGTGTGACCAAGCATCAGTAGGTCTCAAAGCTCTGCAGGTGATTCCAATATTCAGATTGAGATTGAGGACCACAGATGTAAGGCTTAATTTCACATGTAAAGAAAGTTTCTAGTCTAGAATGGAACCAATAACGGTGGAGAATACAACTCCCCTGGGTCACATCCCCTTCATTTTCTATAGAAAAAAAAATCAGTCATGTGAGACTTAACCTAACGTTTCAGAACCCTGGAAGTTCTCAGAAAGTGAGAGAAGGTATAAGGGCACCCCAATGTCGTGGTGACAGGCTATGTCCAGGTAGGTCCAAAGTCACCATTGGATCAAGAGTGCTATACGGAGGAAATCTGCTCAAATAAAATGAGAAAATTATTTGCATTTGATTTCCAGAGTTTTGTCAATGTCATACCCTCTGAGGACTCTTAACTTGAACATGAACCCCAAAGCTGTTAATCAGCTCATTAAAACAGATTGCTGGGCTCCAAGCCTATGGATTTCTGCCTCAGTAGGCCCCCATTCCCAGGTGCTGCCGGAGCTGCTGGTCTATGAGCACCCTTAGAGAGCTACTCCTGTAAGAAATGACCAGACGGACACCCCCTTTCAAGTCTGCACCTGGTCCGGCCGCATGAGAATCTCAGAGCATTCCAAATAGTCCTCAAAACAGGCACACAAGGCAGGCAGAACAGTGCTTTGACTGTAGCAATGATGATTTGTGAGCGCAGCGCAGATCAAGTCCTACGTCTCAATTGCTAAGGGTTCGGAAGGTGGAGAGGAGAGGGTGGGGTCCGTAGCGACAGGGCTCGGGTTCTGGGCTTTCTCTCGCCAAGCCCAGCTTAGAGGGGTGCTGCTATATAGAAGCCCGGTCTCCAGGGAAGGAAGAGATATTTTCACTCCAGGAATGAGAGGGCCAGGTCCCTAGGGGTGGGGTCGGGGGTACTGCCATCCACAGGCAAGAAGCCAGTATTGGACCATCTGTGTTGGATACCTGGGGACCTTCAACTTTTTTGCTCGATACCATTTTTTGTTGTTGTTTTGCTTTGTTTGTTTTTTTAAGTAGACTCCACACCTAATGTGGCTTGAACTCAAAATGCCGAGATCAAGAGTCACATGCTGTAATGACTGAGCCAGCCAGGCACCCCCTGCTTGATAATATTTTTAATCATAAATGTATTTTTCTTTTTTTTTTTAAATGTTTTCTTTATTTCTGAGAGAGAGAGAGAGAGCATGAGCAGGGAAGGGTCAGAGAGAGAGGGAGACACAGAATCTGAAACAGGCTCTAGGCTCTGAGTGAGCTGTCAGCACAGAGCCTGACGTGGGGCTTGAACCCACGAAGCGTGAGATCATGACCTGAGCCGAAGTCGGACGCTTAACCTACTGAGCCACCCAGGCGCCCCTTTAATCATAAATGTAAATAGTTATAAAGGATGTATTGTAAATATTCACATTAAAAAAATGTGTCCTTAAGGCAGTGAAGTCTAAATATCATAGCAATCTGATACCAACATTATCTATTTTAAAAGGAAATGAAGGAACGCCTGGGTGGCTCAGTCAGTTAGGCATCAGACTCTTGATTTTGGCTCAGTTCATGATCTTACGGTTTGTGGGTTCTAGCCCCGTGTCATGTTGGACTCTGTGCTCACAGTGTGGAGCCTGCTTGGGATTTTCTTGTCTCCCTCTCTCTTTGCCCCCCTCCCCCATCTCAAAAACAAATACACTTAAAAAGTGAATGAAAAACTCTTACTGGCAATGTTGAATTTCACCCGAGCCCTGGGCTCCTAGAAAACAGCAGTGATTAACAAATTCCTGAATCCTTTTGTGTTCTGGAAATGGCTTATTTCAAAGAAACACCCTGTCCCATCTGACTGAGATAAGACTCTTAGAGGGGTACTTGGGTGGCTCAGTCGGTTGAGTGTCTGACTATTTTGGCTCAGGTCATGACCTCATGGCTTTGGTTCTGTGAGTTTGAGCCTCCCATGGGGCTGCTTGAGATTCTCCTTCTTTCTCTGCCCCTCTTCCACTCGTACTTTCTATATCTCTCTCAAAATAAATAGATTAAAAAAAAAGATGCATGGATTTCCCCCCTTCCTTCACCTGTGATGAGGTGACAGACACTTCAAATTCCCATTCCCTGACTCATCAGCGGTTAGGTTAGGTTAGCTGCTAGGCACCCTGATCAACTGCAACAAAATGCTTATTGACTAAACATTGGCTAAGCTTCTCTTCTTCTTCTAGATCCCTTAACTGCGGCCCACCCGCAGCCAGAGCCAGTTTACAGTCCTTCTTTACCGACCCCTCCGGAGAACAGGCTTCAGGATAAAACAGTCTCCCAACTACTGCACGACCTACCATCTGGATATGGGATTAGATTACTCCCGTTTATCACTGCTCTCCATTCCCATTCTCCCTGGCCTTGTTTATTCTTTCTTATAAAAAGAAAACCTTTTTTGCCTAACCTAGTGGACTTTCTGGTTAGAGCACTCCCCTATGGCTATAGCTCTCTGCCCCCCGCCCCCCGCCCAATAATCCTTCCAAATAATGTCTCTCTTTACTAAATCCGGATTTGTTTTTCACTTACATTATATGCAACATTGCTTTTGCTTCTTGAACTTCTATTTCCATTCAGCTGGTATGGAGTTAATCCCAGCCAGCATAATATATCCTCAGGCTTGGCAATATTTTCTGGATCAGCCAATCGTACATTTGTGTCAAAAAAATTATGTATATAAATTTGATCTTGTGAAATCTAAAAAAGTGTTCTGTGACCCATAAAGTTCTAGGTGTTCATTTTTTCCTTCTAAATCGAGGTATTGTTGCAAGGGTTTGCAATATATGTGATCAACTAACATATATAGCATTCCATGAAATATTAGAGAGCCTCTTTTTTTGTTGTTTGTTTTTGAGAGAGAGAGAGTAAGGAGGGGCAAAGGGAGAGAGAATCTTAAATAAGCCCCATGCTCAACACAGAGCCTGACATGGGGCTTGATCCCATGACCCTGGGATCATGACTTGAGCTGAAGTCAAGAGTTGGAGACTCAACCAACTGAGCCACCCAGGTGTCCCAGAGAAATCCTCTTTACAATAAAGAAGGAAAATTTTATTGGAAGTGCCGTTGAAAATACATCTCTTAAGGAGGTAGTTTGAGCCAGTTGTTTTTCCAGTAAGTTCATGGATCCAGGGATGAATATTAATTTTTCCAAGAAGGAGACAGAGTTTGGACCTTTTGTAAGCACTGCTGAACACTGTTTACATAAAAAGCAGAGAGAAGTACAAGGAAGTTTGTTTTGCCAGTGTCTTAGATCTTTTAATTCCTGATAATTATCTAGCCTCAAAACAAAATATTCTAAATGACCTATTAGCTGACAACATAATTAAATCCTCCTTAGATCGCAGCGGAAGCGAATCAGAAACCACCTGACTTGTAGAAGGGTTTCTTGTCCCTTCCTCAGTAATAACTCATCTGTGGAACTGGCTTATTGTTCATCCTTCCTGGAGACTACTTTCATTTCCCAGGATAATGCAGCAGAGCAAGATTCAGAATGAGTAGGTGTGTGAGACTTTCCTTTGTAAAGCTGGAGACAGCGGGTTACCCAAGAGGAGAACAAGGCTCAACCACAAAGACTGGCATGTGCTCAGCTCAGGTCCAGCCACATGGGAGTTAAGGATCTGGATGCTGAGTCCCTGAAAACCCTCCTTGCCCCAAGAATTAGCTCTCACAAAGTCTCTGTGTCTGGAGACCTTCTATCCCCTTCCTTTCCACTCTCTCTCCTATCACTGTTGCCTAAGAAGTTCTGGAATCTGTCCCGAGCTCTTTATCGTCTCTCCCACTCTGGCCCCCAGGATCTTACCTTCCTGGATGTCCACAATCACCCCGAACCCCTCTTTCTCCAGACCTAATCCATTCCTCTCCACACTGCAGCTAGAGCGAGAGCTTCCTCAAAGGCAAATGAACCAGCCCTGGGTTAAACTCTAGCTCCCTGAAGCCATCAGGAGACTGAGTAGAAGGACTTACCTCTCTAGTGGCCTTGTCTTTTGTCCTGCTTCCCTCAAATCTACTCCGGTCTCGGAAGTAGCAGATTCCTGGGCACAGGCACCCCAGGCCTTCTGGGTATTTTGCAATGTCACTACTGCTTGCAAGACAGAGCTAGGAGGAGTCAGGGTCTTTGTTTGGATACGAGCTGTTTCTTTTCAATTTCTTTAAAGTGTCAATTTCCTTGGGGCGCCAGGATGGCTCAGTCTGTTAAGCCTCTGACCTCAACTCAGGTCATGATCTCAGGTCATGATCTCAGGTCATGATCTCATGGTAGGCGGGTGTGAGCCGCGCATCAGGCTCTGTGCTGACAGCTCCGAGCCTGGAGCCTGCTTTGGATTCTGTGTCTCCCTCTCTCTCTGAGCCTCCCCCTCCCCTAAAATAAATAACTATTAAAAAAGTTTTAAGTGTCCATTTCCTTAACTGTAAAACAAAAATAATAATAGCACATATTTCATGGGGATCTTCTACATATTGTATAAGTATTGCCTGGCACACAGTAGTGCTCGCATAATAAATGTGAACTGTTTATTATTGTTCTTGCTATTATTCTCGTTGCACTGAATTCTCTGTTAACCGTTCTCTTATCCAGCTAGACCTTGAGCAACTGCAGTTTTAGGGATTGTGCTTATTCTGTGTAAGCAGTGCTTGGCTCACTGCTGAGCCCATAGTAGGAACTTCATACTTATAAATAAAGTATCGCAAAGAGATCAATGAAAGACTAGCACCGAAGGAGCAAACCTGACTTTAAAAATCTTTCTTTAGTGCCCCTCATGCGTATTATTTCACTGAATCCCTACGACCCCCAAGGGGTAGGGGCTATTATTCCCATTCTGCAAATGGGGATGTGTCTTCTGTAAGTCATTCGGCCTCTGGTGGTACAGAGCTCGTAGGAGGCTACATCCCGACCCGAGGAGCGGGGTGGATCGGGGCTGGGGGGACACAGATGCGAACGGGACCGCGGAACGAGGAGGCCGCGCTCGGCTCGGCTCCGGTTCGTTTATAATTTCTCGCGCGTCTGACTGGCTCCAGGCACAAACCACACCCCTTTAGGAGCCCCCGCCCCCTCGGCCTCCCTGCGCCTATCCGCCACGATCCAGGCTCCCGGCCAATCAGAAGACGCGTTAGGCGGGCGCGGCCGTTCGGCGAGCCAATGGGCGGGGAGCCGGAGCGGGCTTGCCCGGGCATGTGGGAGCTGCGGGCGGCCTGAGCTCCACGTGCGGCCGGGAGCCCAGCGCCGCTCCTCAGGTGATCTCGGGGACCCTGCTGGGGACGGCGGGCTCGGAGTGGGGGGGGGCTGGCGCGGCGTG
>NW_027531904.1:5371215-5379813 GCF_008692635.1 Crocuta crocuta
GCGGGAGTGCAGGCCTGGCCCCGGGCGCAGCCTGCGCCGGGTCCCCGCCCTGCTCCGGAGTCCGGGGCCTGCGGGGGGCGTTGCTGGGATTCGGCCTCTCAGGCTCGGCCCGCGAGTGACCGCTGCCCTAGTCCCTCCCTGGCCGAAGTCCAGCCTCCCCCGCCGGAGGGCTGGGGGGGCGGATCCTCAGGGATCGCGGGCGGCCGGGGCCGACCGTACGGGGCCCTCGGGTCTCGTTGCCCAGCCGAGAACTCGGAGCCCACGGCGGGGGGGGGCGTCGCGCGCTCTGTGAAATACAGATTCTCAGGCCCCCTTCCCAAAATGGCAGTTAGGAAGGCCAGGGGTGGGTGGGGGGAGGTAGGCCTGGGAATCGGCGTTCTCAACAGACGTTCTAACTGCTTTTGGCGAAGCCTCAAACCTAGTTCAACGCTCGGTTTTGTGGTGAGGGGATGGTGACTCGGTCCAAGTCATCTAGCTTTTTTTTTTTTTAAATGTTTTATTTCTGAGAGAGAGACAGCATGAGAAGGGGAGGGTCAGAGAGAGAGGGAGACACAGAATCTGAAACAGGCTCTTAGCTAGCTGTCAGCACGGAGCCCGACGCACGTGGGGCCCGAACCCACAAACCGTGAGATCATGACCTGAGCCGAAGTCGGACGCTTAACCGACTGAGCCACTCAGGCGCACCGTAAGTCATCTAGCTTTTAATGCCAGAGCTCTAAGTGGGCCTGCACCCATCCTGCCTTCCCGATGTGCCCCCAGGGCGGTAGCCCCGAGGCGATTGTGACTTCGTGGTTCCTTTGAGGCCTTGGCTCTGAGGCCTGGGGTGCTGGGGTCCTTACCCGCCCTCACCCTGCAACAGGGAGGCCCTGAGGCTGCTGATGCCGGAAGAGACGGTTCCAGGCCAGAGGGAGATTTGCGTCTGTCCTTACTGAAACAGTTGTGTTCTGTGAGCAAAACTTCTCTCCAGCCTGGCTGAGCTCTGTCTGGGGGACCCAGGATGGGGGAGGCAAGTCCTAGATAATAATCGTTGGTTCCCCAGGTCAGCAAGGTCCCAGCATATAGAAGAGGGCTGCCTTCATCTCTTGAAACACAAGGCCACTTTTTCTCAGGGTGCTTACATTTCTGGCTTCTTTGAAACCTTCTCGCCAGAAGGGTCAGGGAAGCCACTGGTCCCCCGTTCAGCTCCTGACCTGCACGGCCCTGAGCCCTCTCAGAAGGGAAAGGGCCCTCACCCCCAACAGAGGTCAGTTTCTAGCAGCATCAGACTGTCTTCCTAGGGCCCGCATTCCCCCCATTGCCGGGCTGAGACAAGTTGAGGTTCTGTGACTGTCAGCTCTCATACGTGACTTGTGACTTGTCGAGATGGAAAAGCTGATTATGGTTAAGTGCACTTCTTAAAGGGGAGAAGGCTTCTTGGGGAGTGGATGAGCAAGCCAGAGGGGGGTGAGTCAGGATGGGTCACTGCGGGCGTCACCCGGTAGCGCTCTTCCCCACGCCTCTTAAATCTCTGCTGCTGTCGTTCAGACTCTTCTCCAGAGCTCCTCCCTTAAGGCAGCTGTGCTCCTGTCCCCCATAGGTCCCTAGATGAAGCCCGTGCTTTGAGCACCTTCCAGAGAGTTCTCTCGCGCAGTTCCCTCCGTTGTCTCCTCACCCCCTACCTCCTTTCCGCTTGCTGCACCCGCCTCCTTGCCCTCTCACCGCGGTTGTGCTCTGCCCCCCTGGACTGAGTGTCTGCATTTTCTGTGGCTGCCTTTCCCTTTCTGCACTGCTGGCACACTTTCCTGAAGCCCTTCTAAGTGTGCCTGCCCTGCGAGGCTGCACTAATCCGTGCCTCTGTCCATCCAGTACGTGGCCACGTGAGTCACCATGGCCAGGGGAGCCTGTCCTTAGTTCACCGCTCCCATCCCTGAGCCCACCCTGGTGGGTGTCTGGCTGCCTCTGCTCGCCACACCGGGAGCTCCCTGAGCTCCCTGAGTTCCCAGTCACCTCCGGCTCTGGCGTCCCCACGGTCGGGCAGATAGCAGGCCTGGCTTCAGCTCCCTTCACACCCTTCTGGAGAGGACCTGCTATATGCCGGGGCCTGGGCTGGCTGATGGGGAAGGGACAGACACATGCGAGGCTCTATCCCTACCTTTCGAGTGCTTTGCGATAGGTACCTACTGCCCCAACGTGTCGTGGACCCTTCTCCGATGTGCTGTCACGTATAGAGGGGTGACTTTCTTTGCTCCCCAGCTAGATGGTAAATGTCTGGGCTCAGGGCTACTGTGCAGTATTTCAGTGACTTCCCTGGGTGCTCAGGGACTCCCTCAGTCGATCGGCAGAGATCAGTCTTGGGACACCAGCTTAGGGTAGGGCCACCACGGTGTGCCATAGCCTTCCCAGAGTGGGGACAGAAGGTTGAGTAGTAGGAAAGGGAGAGGGACAGTTCCTCCAGCCGTGACCCACCTTGTGCTTTACCCACCAGCGGCATCAGCTGCCCGTGGGCCCCTCTTCCTTCCTCGGCCCTGGGCTCCTTCCCTTTCAGGCCTTTGCCCCAAACGTGGCCACTAATTCATCTCCCTGTCGCCTAGCGGGTTACTGTTTCTCCTTCACATAGATTTAGCCTCCTCCGGCAAGCCTCGCAGAATCCTCCGCAGCGAGTTCTGCTTCCCTGGCCCTTCTGACCCAGCCCTGCACGCACCCTGCGCTTTGTCCCTGTCTCTGCAGGGAGACAAAACTTTCTGGAGCCCGGGGTCCAGAGTCTGTGCTCAGCACCTGGCCCAGCTGGGACCTCGGGAGCCTCAGGCCACCCAGTGGGATAAAGCTTTGTTCCAGCAGGACTTCTGGAAGATGTAGACAGGATGGGGGCATATGGGAGGGCGAAGGGAGGCAAGAAGGCGGCCTGTGGCCGGGGAGGGGCACTGAGTCCAGGCTGAGGCGGCTTTGGTCTGGGAAGAGCTCGTTACCAACCAGGAGAGTCGGTACCTGGGTGGCCCAGTTGGTTAAACATCTGACTCTTGATTTGGGCTCAGGTCATGATCTCACGTTCGAGCGTCCGGCTCTGTGCTGACAGTGCACGGCCTGCTTGGAGTTCTCTCCCTCTCTCTCTCTCTCTCTCTGCCCCTCTCCCACTTGTTCTCTCTTTCTCTCTGTCTCTCAAAAAATAAACTTACAAGGAAAACTGGACATGCTTGGCGTCCATCCTAGAGAGACATCTCCTCTCTGGGAAAAAGGGAGCAGGTAGTTATTGAGCCCCTACTGTATATGGTGTATGCAAATCACTGCACACGAGTATTGTCATTTCTTCAACAGGAAAGGTAGCAAGCAGGGCCATTTTGCATGCAAGGCGCCTGCAGCTCAGCAGAGCTCAGTGCGGTGCTGACTCAACCCTGCTCTGCCTGCTTGGAAGACCTGGTTTTCTGGTCTGTTAACAATGTACCAGCTGACTTAGCAAGTGAGGTGAGGCCTTAGCTAGGGCCCTCGCTCCGGGCCAGCTGCCGGCCTTGCTGCACGGGGTTTGCAAGCCCCTGTGAGCTCCAGGCATGTCTAGAGAGACAGAGAGCTTGGGGCACCAGAGGCCTGCGGACGCACTGCTCAGGGCCTGTTCTGTTTCCCTTTTTGGAAGTTGAGTGGGTTTTCCAGCGCGCCACGGCCTATGGGCGGGGAGACTTCACAGTGCGCCCAGTGATTGAAAAAATGTTTGTCTGTGCTCTTGTGATTTGTGAAGTAGAAAGCCATTTAATAAATTACCGTATTTTGGGGGCACCCAGGTGGCTCAAGCCGGTTAAGCATACAGCTTTCGATTTCGGTTCAGGTCATGGTCCCGCAGTTCGTGGGTTCGAGCCCTGCTTTGGGCTCTGTGCTGACAGTGAGGAACCTGCTTGGGACTATCTGTCTCCCTTTCTCTCTGTCCCTCTCCTGCTCATGCTCTTCCTCTTTCTCTCAAGATAAATAAACGGTAAAAATATTCTGGGACACACACACGTGCATAAACACACATGCATGTATACATACATATATACACACTTTTGGGGACCCTTATTTTTCCATAACTATACCTTTCTAAACAAATTTTTTTAAGCTTATTTTTAAGAGAGAGAGTATGAATGGTGGAGGGGCAGAGAGAGAGAGGGAGAGACAGAATCCACAGCAGGCTGCTGTCCCTGAGCTGTCAGCACAGAGCCCGATGCAGGGCTCGAACCCATGAACTGTAAGATCATGACCTGAGCCGAAGTTGTATGCTTACCCAACTGAGCCACCCAGGTGCCCCTCACTTTCTAAAAATTTTTGATGCCAGCGCTTGTTGGAGGTAAGCTACGGCTTGATCGTTGAGGCCGTGGACTCTGGGTCCATATCAGTTCTTGTCTCGTATTAATTGCGCAGGTTACTTAGTCTCTCTGCTTCAGTTTTCTTGCCTGCGACTTCAAGGTTAATAACACTTGTTTGGGTTGTTGGGAACATTTAGTGATTCCCTTAGTGCACTTAGAACAGTGATTTGCACATGGGGTTGACTGAGTGCATGACTGAGTGCATTGCTTGTTCATAAAGGTGCTCGACGCAGCCTGGGAGCCTGAGACAGAGCGCAGGGGTGTGGGGCAGTGTGGCAGGGGAGCACACCTCTCACGCAGCCCCTGTGCCCTGTGTGTCCTTTCTGCAGAGCGCTGGCCCACTGGCAGATCACCTCCCAGGCTTCGCTGGCCCGCGACGGTGAGCTAATTGGGATGGTGCCCCGGGAGGGCCCTGTGTCTGCCCAGCGCCCATGCCCTTCCCCGGCCAGCCTCAATGCCAAGGATGTACTTCGGAGAAAGCACAAGAGGAAGAGCCGACAGCACCAGCGATTCATGGCTCGCAAGGCCTTGCTGCAGGGGCAGGGGCTGCTGAGCTCGCCCCCGGAGCCGGGATCCTCCCCATTGCCTCCACGGCCGGAAGCACTGCTGGCCACCAGAGCCACCGGTGGCCGGATGCAGCATCCAAGGAATGAATCCAGAGGGGCCTCATGCAGCCGAAAGCCCACCCCCAGGGAGTCTGCAGCTCCCTGGCCCAGCAAGTATGTGGCTATTGACTGTGAGATGGTGGGCACGGGACCCCGAGGGCGGGTGAGCGAGCTGGCCCGCTGCTCTGTGGTGAGTTACCACGGCGACGTCCTCTACGATAAGTACATCCGGCCAGAGATGCCCATCGTGGACTACCGTACCCGCTGGAGCGGCATCACTCGGCAGCACATGCGCACAGCCATCCCCTTCCAGGTGGCCCAGAAAGAGGTGAGGGCAGAGGCGGGGGCTTGTGCGATGGCTGACGGCCGGGTAAGGGCAGCCCTGGGTGTGAGCCGCTGCTTAGCCAGTGGAAACGGAAGACTTGGGGGAGAGGTTACTTAACTTGTCTAAACTGTGGCTTCCTTCTGCACAGACAGGGGTGCATAAAATCCTGACCCACCTCCACGTGAGGATCGCAGGGCTGTCCCCCATGATAGTGTTTGTGGAAAGACTGCCAGCTGCAAGGTGTGAAAATGCTCCCGTGTTAATTTTCTTCTCCGCTGCAAAAGAATCACGTATCTGTTTAGAACTTGTAAGGCCCGCGATTCCATCAGGCTCCATCAGCTTCAGGCGTCAGTGTTTCTGCATATTTCCTTAGTTTTTCAGGGCTTCGAAAAAAAGAGAGTGGTGGTTGGGATCGTGCTCAGGTGCTGAGAGTTCCCAATGTGCTTGACCATGGGAGGCTAGCATTCTGGGTCTTTGTCCCCAGATCCTTCCGTGGAGATGAGGTGGAGATTCTCATCTCGTAGCCTTTGTAGGCTGGGGGAGGGCTCTCGTGTGTGTTCCTAAAAAGCAGCATGCTGTGTCAACTTGCACGACAAGAACCTCAGAGCTTACGGGGAACACGGGGTTAGGAACCCAATAACACCCAGAAAACCTCAAAGGTGAAACCCACCAGTTAAAACCTAGAAACCTACTAATGGTTGCACAGTTCTGCGCACGGTAAGTGGTGAAGAAACACCGATGGGGGGCACTTTACCTTGAAAACAACCCGCTGTTTCCTTGTGAAAGTGGGTGTCAGAAAAGTCGCCGTTTCTCTTAATGGTGAGTGGGCGAAGAGGTTCTTTGAAATCAGAAAGTGGGAAGGTCGGGTGTGGATGGCCGTGGCCCATCACACGGCAGAGCGAGCTCACTGGTGTGTGTGTGTGTTCTGTGGGCTCCCGCGTGGCTCAGATGAGCCGGGTGCGGTTTTCTGCAGGCACTTACATGTTTACCAAGGCGAAAACCTGCCTAAGTAAAGGGGGATCTGCATTATTCTCAAGCAGCGTCCTGATTACATCCATCATGTTGCAGCTTGCGTTTTCAAACCAAGCACTCCAGCAGCATGGCTTAATGTTTTGTGTCCTCCTTTTCTGCATAAGAGACGGCCTGAGCTCGTCTTCCAGAAAGGTTTGGAGATGACCCAGCTAGGATGTCTTCCTGGGAATCAGCAGCGGCAGGAAGCGAGGCCTGCGCCGCACCCTCTGATTCCTTGGTGCTTCTCTGGCCTGGGCGGCGGGGGGCTCCCCAGACAAGACCTCTCGTTGTCAGCTCAGACTCTGAGCCAGTAAGGAGTGTGCTCGATCCCTTCCCAGCACCGAGTGGTGGTCGGGGGTACCAGAGTGTGGCGGCACAGGGCTCTGTCCCTCTGCCGTGAGAGCCGGGGTAGTGATAAGCCACATGTCACCAGCGGGAGTGGCGGGCTGTGGGGACCGGGCTGGGCGCACAGGCCTGCGGGGATTTGCAGGCCTGGACGTGGCCTCCCAGGGGCCTGAGGAGGGTGGAGGGCAGGGAAGGGAGGCACACGTCGGGCGGGCGGCCAGTGCCGAGCAGGAGAGCAGGGTTCACGGGTAGGAGGTAGAGGGGTCGTGTACCGCAGCGGGACAGAGGGACCGAGTCCGGAGGAGAGGCTGTGTCTGCTCACGCCGACAGAGCTGCTGCTCACGGTCTCCAGTGCCGGGCACAGTTCCGGGGGCGTCACCTGCTGGGTGTTTCTCGGTCACCTCCTGCCGGCTGAGCTTTCATTGAACATCGCTAGTCAGGCCACATGTGATGCCCGGTGTTTACCCTGAGCTTACCCCTGTGTGTGTGTGGGAGGGGATAGACCCTGCCGGAGGGGGAGGTGGGCCTAGAAGGTGTGATGAGTCTCCCGCCACCACTGGGGAGAACAGGGGTCCTAATGTGGCTGCGCAGTCGTGAGGGAGGCCTCCTGACCTGTGAGCCCAGACCGGATGAGGGCAGCTGGCACGGGAGCTGGGTGGGGTGGGGGAGGGCGGTGACATCTTCTGGGCTGGGAGGCAAGAGCCTGTGCCAGCAGGAAAGGGTCACTGGTATAGAGTGACTAGAAGATGTGCCCCCTCGTGCCCTCCGTTAATGCTCCAAACTGCCTGGGGGGGAGCACCTGTACTCAGGACCGAGCTGAAGTCGTAGTAACTGGGAGGGCCTGGGTTCCCACTGGAGGCTGCTGGGTCGACGGGAGCTCGAGGCCCCCCTCTTCCCCCCATGCTGCGACCCCTTGGCGGAATCCAAGCGTGGGCGGTGAGGCTGGCAGCGTGACCGAGGGGCCTTCCTGCCTCCTTTCTCCGCTCACAGATCCTCAAGCTCCTGAAAGGCAAGGTGGTGGTGGGGCACGCGCTACACAATGACTTCCAGGCCCTCAAGTACGTCCACCCTCGGAGCCAGACCAGGGACACCACCTACGTGCCGAACCTGCTCCAGCAGCCGGGCCTCCACACCCGCACCCGGGTCTCTCTCAAGGACCTGGCCCTGCAGCTGCTACACAAGAAGATACAGGTGCGTGGCCCGTAAGCAGGTGGCGGGAGCGAGAGACCCGGGTGTGTGGCGGGGAGCAACCGGCGGAGCAAACAGGGGCCCCAGTCGAGGCCACGTGGCCAGGTTCAGGTCCTCTTTCCTCCTGGACAGGGACCCAGGATCTCACGCGTACAGACAGCCCCGGGTGCTTTCCCCACCGTCCTTCCCCAGTATCCCCGCTTTGGCAGGCTGCTGTCTTCCAGACCCACCCCCCACCCACCTCCTGGCTCTGTCCCCGCGCCTGCGTCCGGGACCCCATGGCGGCGGCTGGAGAGCTGGATGGAGCCTTCCTCGGGGGCAGCCAGTAACTCTCGCCCCCACCCTCCTCCGCGTGACTCCAACGTGCTCGTTGAAGTCGTGGGTCTTTACGTGTGTCGTTCTGAGGACGTGGGCTCGGAGAGGCCCAGGGGCGTGCGGTCCGTGGGGCGACCGGGCTGTTCTGCCTGAGTAGCACCCTCGCCCTCCGCCCCGTCCCCAGCCGCGCCCAGCACTCCGGTCCTCCGCGATCGGGCCGCGGGCGGTGACCGGGGCTCTTGTCTGCAGGCCGGCCGGCACGGCCACTCGTCGGTGGAAGACGCCGTGACAGCCATGGAGCTCTACCGGCTGGTCGAGGTGCAGTGGGAGCAGCGGGAGGCCAGCAGCCCGCCGGGCTGCCCGGACGACCGAGAGCCTGACAGCAGCACGGACGTGGAGCAGTTCATGGAGGACCGGTACTGGCTGGAGGACCCGGCCCAGGGCACCGGCGGAGCGACGGCGCCCGCGCCAGACAGAAGGGAGTGAGGCCCCGGGCACCGCT
>NW_027531904.1:5379883-5383327 GCF_008692635.1 Crocuta crocuta
CCCAGGGGGGCCAGCCTCTGCCCGCCGGCCGCCAGCCCCGGGCATGGGACCATCAGTCCTCTCGGGTCCCTCTGCCCCCAGCACAGCGCCCCCCTCCCCAGGGCACTTCCTCCCCACCCCTGCGGTTGCCAGTGGTGCTTCCTGGACACCGTGGACATGTCAGCTGGGTGTGTGAGGAGGACCCAGCCCGAGGAGGGAGGGTGCCGCAGAGGCCCCAGCCGTCACTGCCTGCCCCACCCCCATGCCGTGCTGTCTACAGGGGTGATGTCTCCTCCTTGGGGTGTTAGCTCAGCGACCTGGTAAACCCCCCTTCTCTTGTCCCCTGCCCTTCGTCCACAGGCATCGTCAGCTTCAGAATGAGTGTGCCCTGAATCTGTAGAGTTAAGGCCACTCTATGGGATCCCCCTTCGCTCTCTCTCTGGACCGGAGCTCTGGCTGTAGCCGTAGCGGGGACCCTGTGCGAGGCTCGGATGGCGAGGCAGGGCCCTCAGGCTCAGGGGGTGGTGGCACGGGAAGTCACCAGGCACTGGTGACAGGGGGAAAGCCGATAAGCTTCGGTGGAGAGTGTGGCGTATTAATTTTGACCCAAATCAGGCACTCCTCCCGCCAGCCCCCGCACTAGACTCCCTTAAGCACAAGCCTGAGGAACAAGAGAGCAGCTTGAGTTCTGGGGCCCCTGTGCAGAATCGCACCCGAGGGACCTGGAGTTATCGAGAGCAAGGTCAGCAGTGTGCAGGGAGCAGAGTGGGCGTGCACTGGGGGGCTAGGGCCAGGCAGTGCATCCGCACCCGGGCTGGGGTCCCTCGGGCACTTCGACCCACAGTCATGTGGTCACTGGGTGTTCTCTAAACTTCTAGAAATACTTTGTCAAGATTTCATGTTCTACCCTTCTTTCCTTGTCTTCTAATTTGGGGTATCGAGGCGAGCCAAGAACTCTGGTCCACACAGACCTTTGAGGCCCATCTTGGCTTGCCACTTAATAGCTTTGAGACCGTAAGTCTGTGACCTCAGTCTTGAGCCCGTTTCCTTGTCCGTAAAAGGGGGATGATGATATAATCTACCTCACGGGGTTGTCATGGGGGGATGCTAGGGGCCTGGCACTTTGCAAGCTGAGGTCAGTGGGAGCTGCTGTTGTTTCTTCGGGGGTCAGTGTCGGCATCTTCTGGGTCGCACCTGCACGTGCCCCTTGCTTCGTTCGGTGCGGGGTTCTCCCTGCGGCCGGGTGACCCGTGTGTGTACACTCTGCGTGCAGGGGATGACGATGGTGTTTAGGTCACTCTGGCCAAGCAGCAGGGCCGAGAGCTGAGGGACGCTGCTGAGACCACACTACTTCGAACTCGTCTGTTACCAGCTCCCTCCCCGCCCGCAGAGTGGGGGTCTGGCTGGGGTGCTCACCTCTGCTGCTCCGGCGCCAGGGCTCTGTTCTGGGTCCTTAACATCTGCAGCTGGCGCCACACGCCCAGCTGGGGCCGCAGCTTCGGGACTCGGCTGTGGCTTGAAGGAAGATGGCGCTGTTACCAGCAGGGAAAATATACCGGTTTTAAGAGCAGCTTTGTTGTAAAACCATCTGTTCTGGAATAAAACTCAATTAGAAACGTGGATGAAGTGGCCTTTTCTGAATTCCCCACCTGGGGTGGGGGGCGGCTTGGCGGAGAGCCGGGGAGGTATGGGAGCACCAAGTCATGCCAGTGCTTTGGCATTTGAGGTGGGTGCTTTCAAGGTGACGCTTTGCAAGAACATTCTAAAGGGACACAATTTATATAGTTTATTTAAAAATATATTTTTAAGCTTATTTTGAGAGAGAGAGCATGAGCTGGGGAGGGTCAGAGAGGGAGGGACAGAATTAGAACTCCAAGCAGGTTCCGTGCTGTCAGGGCAGAGCCCGATGTGGGGCTTGATCTCATGAACTGTGAGATGATGACCTGAGCCAAAAGCAAGAGTCGGACGCTTCACTGACTGAGACCCCCAGGTACCCCTATTTTTAAAAATTTTATAACTGCCCTATTGTAGAGCATAAAGTTTAATTTGTTTCTGCTGAAGCTATGTACTCACTTTTTAAAGATAATTTTTGGTTCTGATTGTGATAAAATGCACCTAACATAAAATTCACCGTCTTGACCATTTTTAGGTATACGGTTCAGTGGTGTTAAGGGTATTTACATTGTAAGACAACCTCCAGAGTTTTTTCATCTTGCAAAACTGAAATTGCTCATTCCACACTTAATTCCCCATTCGTTCCCACCCCCAGCTCCTGGGAACTGCCATTCTGCCTTTTGTTTCTATGAATTTTTTTAATTTATGTTTTTGTTTTGTTTTCTTAATTTTTTTTTTCTGAGAGAGAGAGACAGCGTGAGTAGGGGAGGGTCAGAGAGAGAGAGGGAGACACAGAATCCGAAGCAGGCTTCAGGCTCTGAGCTGTCAGCACAGAGCCTTACGCGGGTCTTGAACTCACGAACCATGAGATCATGACCTGAGCCAAAGTCAGATGCTTAACAGACTGAGCCACCCAGGCGCCCCTCACTTTTTGTGTCTTTAAAAAAGTTTTTAAATTTTATTTTGGAGAGAGAGCACTAGTGAGGGAGCAGGGTAAACGGATAACGATTTATTTTAAAATGTTTATTTTTGAGAGAGAGAGTGAGTGGGAGAGGGACAGAGAGGAGGACAGAGGATCCAGAGTGGGCTCTGCGCTGAAAGCAGCCAGCCTGATGTGGGGCTCAAACTCACAAACCATGAGATCATGACCTGAGCCAAAGTCAGATGCTCAACAGACTGAGCCACCCAGGTGCGCCTATTTTTATTTATTTGTCTGTCTGTCTATATCTATCTGTCTATCTATCTATCTATCTATCTATCTATCGTCTTTTTTTAGTGTTAGGGCGCACGCGTGTAAGCAGGGCAGGGGCCGAGGGAAAGCGAACCTCAAGCAGGCTCCATGTTCAGCACGGAGCACAACTTGGGGGTCCATCCCATGACCCTGGGATCATGACCTGAGCCGAAATCAAGCGTTGGACACTCAACTGACTGAACCACCCAGGCGCCATCTGTTTCTTTTTAAAAGCGTGTTCCATTTGCCATTTTACATGCATTAAATGCAACCACATCAAATTGCTGCCCTTTGACGGAGATTTCGTACCTGCCACACAGAATTTAGAAACTCACACAGGCGCAGTTTGGAGCACATGCCGGCTGAGACGGACGGACAGGGATTCAGAGGGCGGGGCGCCTGTAGGGAATCCCGCGCTCAGCCTGTGGCCTGTGCTTGGTGCCACCCAGTGGCAGCCTCGCTACCTTGTTGAGTCACAGGTGGGCACACAGCATGCGTGCCTTGTAAGGTTGTGAGGTTTGCCCCGAGTGAGTCGCTTTGCTGCTGTCACTTGACCTGAGATTTTCGGCCTTGGTCTGGCCGATGGGTGACACCAGTTAAACCCAGGAAGCCTCCCCTCC
>NW_027531904.1:5384253-5385389 GCF_008692635.1 Crocuta crocuta
TAATTTTTTTTTTCTGAGAGAGAGAGACAGCGTGAGTAGGGGAGGGTCAGAGAGAGAGAGGGAGACACAGAATCCGAAGCAGGCTTCAGGCTCTGAGCTGTCAGCACAGAGCCTTACGCGGGTCTTGAACTCACGAACCATGAGATCATGACCTGAGCCAAAGTCAGATGCTTAACAGACTGAGCCACCCAGGCGCCCCTCACTTTTTGTGTCTTTAAAAAAGTTTTTAAATTTTATTTTGGAGAGAGAGCACTAGTGAGGGAGCAGGGTAAACGGATAACGATTTATTTTAAAATGTTTATTTTTGAGAGAGAGAGTGAGTGGGAGAGGGACAGAGAGGAGGACAGAGGATCCAGAGTGGGCTCTGCGCTGAAAGCAGCCAGCCTGATGTGGGGCTCAAACTCACAAACCATGAGATCATGACCTGAGCCAAAGTCAGATGCTCAACAGACTGAGCCACCCAGGTGCGCCTATTTTTATTTATTTGTCTGTCTGTCTATATCTATCTGTCTATCTATCTATCTATCTATCTATCTATCGTCTTTTTTTAGTGTTAGGGCGCACGCGTGTAAGCAGGGCAGGGGCCGAGGGAAAGCGAACCTCAAGCAGGCTCCATGTTCAGCACGGAGCACAACTTGGGGGTCCATCCCATGACCCTGGGATCATGACCTGAGCCGAAATCAAGCGTTGGACACTCAACTGACTGAACCACCCAGGCGCCATCTGTTTCTTTTTAAAAGCGTGTTCCATTTGCCATTTTACATGCATTAAATGCAACCACATCAAATTGCTGCCCTTTGACGGAGATTTCGTACCTGCCACACAGAATTTAGAAACTCACACAGGCGCAGTTTGGAGCACATGCCGGCTGAGACGGACGGACAGGGATTCAGAGGGCGGGGCGCCTGTAGGGAATCCCGCGCTCAGCCTGTGGCCTGTGCTTGGTGCCACCCAGTGGCAGCCTCGCTACCTTGTTGAGTCACAGGTGGGCACACAGCATGCGTGCCTTGTAAGGTTGTGAGGTTTGCCCCGAGTGAGTCGCTTTGCTGCTGTCACTTGACCTGAGATTTTCGGCCTTGGTCTGGCCGATGGGTGACACCAGTTAAACCCAGGAAGCCTCCCCTCCCAGCTCCACC
>NW_027531904.1:5385460-5389610 GCF_008692635.1 Crocuta crocuta
CTTCCCGCTGGCTGGGGCCAGAGATTTCTCCCCTAGGCTCTCATCAGGGCCTGTGTCTGACCTCAGAGCACACAATGCCTTGGGAAAAAATGCAACATGACTCAGGCAGGGCTCTGGGTGTGGAGGGGTGGGGGTGGGGGGCTGCTGCAAAGCAAACAAGTGGAGCGGGACGAGTAAAGGAGAGAGTAAAATACACGGGATTTCAGAGGGTGCTAACTATTCCTGTAGAGAAAACCCAGAAGGGATTGGAGGGACAGTGCCCGAGGGAGAGAGAGCAAAGGGATAAGATAACCTGGTGGCAGAACTTTCCGAGTGGGACAGCACGTGCCCTGGCCCTGGGGAGGAGAGAAAGCCAGTGCAGTGGAAGGAGGTGAGAAGGGGTGCAGAGGGGCTGGCCTTCGCAGCAGGATGGAAGGCAGACACCTGATCTTGCGCCCCTCCCCCTCCATCCCGGGCCCAGAACCGAAGGACCCGGGAGGGCCGGGGAGAGTGGCTACTGGGTACGCAGAGGCCTCGGATTTAGGTTGAAGCAGCGGTGCGATGGCTGGTGGAACAGGTGACGGAGGCTCTTGGAAACTGCAGGGGAGTGGAGGCTTGCTGCTTTTTTTTCTGGACAACAGGAAATCACTGTAAGTTCTCCAGGAAAGTGCTGTCACACCCAGTACGAGACATTAGGTTTGGGGAAACTACATCCGTTAGGAGTTGAAGGACGGAATGGAGCCCTCACTGCATGAACAGGGAGGCAGGAAGATCCTGGAGCTGATGTGCAGGTGGGGCCGGGGCTCAGGGAAGGCGCGGGGCAGGCTCCAGTCTAGGANGAAGGGGTGAGGTGCGCAGGCAGGGTCCTATGGACCTTGAAGAAGCAGAAACGTCCCATCGGACCTTTAGGGGGTTACTTTTTCAATGCACATTCACATAAGGTAACCCATTTCGCTTCATCTTCTCCCTAAAACGGGGTAACAATCCTTTATGCACTTGAGTATACGTGCTGCCGAAGCGAGCACTCCTTTATGCACTTGAGAAACACAAAGTCCCCAAACAAGTCTGAATTCAAGCAAAGGTTGCTCATTCAGGATGGGAACCAAAACATAACCTCTTCTATCTGCAAGTCAAACCAATTGAACAGCAAGCGCGAGCAATGCCTTATCATTTAGACATACTTCGGTCCTTGCTTTTCTTTTTGAGGGCTGTGACAGTCACACGTCCGTCACCCGGCGAAAACACCAGGGACCCCGGGGAAATTCCTTTCCAAGACACAAATCGTGGAGACCTCTGGGGGAAATCAGATCCCACTGCTCAAAGCTGACTTCGTGCCGACCTAGGGTGGGAGGCAGGAGTCGCACCGCAGAATACGGGGACGACTTCCTTGAAACTTCCATGAAACCTGGTTCTGCTTCTGTCCCGGCTGTAACTGTAACTCATTCATCTATTCGATAAACGCCGAGTGTTCTCTCTGGGTCAGACACTGTTGTAAGACCTGGCAGCCTGTAGACCATAGGAAGTATGGCCCCGGGGGAGGGGGAGGGGCCCCTTCCAGGGTTTCTTTTCCTTGTCCTTCAATAGTGTCAGCGCAGCTAGAGGCAGAGCCCATTGAGGGCAGGCGGATGGCCTGGCCGTGTCTGAGGCACCCCCGGAGCGCTGGAGGCTCTAGGGGCTCCCTCCTTGCCTTCCCTGGGTCGGGGAGGTGAGGCTAGCCCTACTCGCACCCCAATCTTCCATGCCCTTCCTGTGAGCAGCCTCAATGTCCCAGGAGCCAGCTCCCCCTGCTCCCATGAGAGACCTCACGGAGTGCCAGGCTGGTAGTGGTCCCGGAAGCTGTGGACACTCCCTGGGCTCCGCTCCTGGAGATGCTTATTCTACAGGCAGGCAGAGGGTGAGAAAGGAGAGAAAGATGTGGCAATCTGCTTCATCCACGTCAGCCGCATCAACTGAGGAGGGGATCTACTAAGCACTTAAGTGTGTGGTTGGAGGGGGGGAGGGGCAGGGGCAAAGGCCAGAGGTGGGGACATAGAGCCCCGCCGGCTTTGTCTGCGGTGACTCAGGCCCCTGGGCCCCCCACCTGCCAGCAGCCCGAGGAGATGGAACAGCCCTGCCCACGGGCCCGGCCTCCCGCCCCTGACTTCGCCTGATAACAAACCAGAAACTGAAAGAGTCAGGATTCCCGGCTTGAAGTCAGAGATGAGTCACAGCTAAGAGCAAGTGCAGGAGTAGAGAAGTGGCAGCAGAAAGGCAGACGTGAGGCGAGGGCACCAGAGGCGGACAGGTGAGGGGGGCTGGGGCGGCGAGGCCAAGGCGCCTCCCCAGGGGAGCAGCTAGCTGGGAGGGGGCCTGGCGGTCCTGAGGCTGCTGGGCCTGACCAGAGGCCCTGGGACCTCCGGGCTGAGGAAGCCGGGCGGGGTGGCAAGGGGCCAGCTTCCCCTGTTGCCAGATGGCATTCACGACAAACAGGGCAGAGGGGACAGGCTGGCTGGGTGGTGGCCTCGGTCGGCCCTTGAGTGACACCCCTCCCGCCTCCCCTCTCCAGCACGTCCGGGGGTCCTGGGGACACATGGCAGGCGCCACCGAGGTGGTGGCCATGGACTGCGAGATGGTGGGGCTGGGGCCGTGCCGGGAGAGCGGCTTAGCTCGCTGCAGTCTCGTGGACCTCCACGGCACCGTGCTCTACGACAAGTTCATCCGGCCCGAGGGGGAGATCACGGACTACAGGACCCTGGTCAGTGGGGTCACTCCTTGGCACATGGAGGAGGCCACACCATTCGCCGTGGCCAGGCTGGAGGTGAGTGGAGGAGGGCAGCGCGCCAGCCAGGCCGGGGCTCGCGGGGGGAAGTGGGGAAACTGAGGCTGCCTGCACGTCCTCCGCACACACACTTCCTGGCAGCTCACCCAGGTGTCAGCTCTGCGACCTGTGACCCCAGTTAAGATCGACTCCCCATCCGCGTCTGCGTCACTAGGGCAGGGAGAGACCTGTGGTGTCTCCTTCACGTCCCTGAGCAGGAAACCACCTAAGACTCACATCTGGGAACAGCCTTCGGGGCGTCGAGTCCGCCTTGCTGGTCTTGTGATGGGGGGGGCTGGGGACCCCCGATGCCCCCCACAGTGTGATTCTTTGCTCTACCCTGAGCTGCCTCTGGGGAGCCCTGTGAGGAAATGAGGAAAACGAGGCCCTCGCTGGCCGGGCCCTCGGTAGTGGGGCTCCGGGTCTTGAAGAACAGGCCAGAGCTCCCCTCTCCTCTCCCCTCCCTGGCTCCGGGAGCTTGTTCCTAGATGGCACAGCCAGGCCTTCCCCTCAGCTCAAGGTCAGCGTGTGGCCCCAGGATTTCCCACCCTCCTGCCACACCTCGTTGTGATAACTTTTTCAGTTTCCACTTTCTGTTTCTGTTTCTCTGAGCCACCAGACGGAAAGCAAACTCTAGCACCTGCTTTAGTCACTTCTGGGAAAGTTTGGAAGGGAGAGTGAACTCATCAGTATCTAGGCTGCCGGGGCTCGGGGAAGTCCCTCCCCAAAGAACAGAGAGGACTGGCGTCCCCACTCTACATACAGCATGTGGGCCGGGCTCCCTGTGCTGTAGATGAACCCACGCCGGTGGCTATTGTTTACTGAGCTCTGGCTACTCGCTGGATGCATCCTGAGCACTGGCCGGGCTCACTCACGCCTCCCAGATCAGCCTGCCGAGGGCTCCCCGGAGCTGGTAACCCACAGTTAAGAGGGGCCAGTTTTGAATCCTGGTTACTTAACAGCATCCTGGGCAAGGTACTTGGGCGGCCTCTCTGCGCCCAGTTTCCCCCACCTGGAAAAGAAACTGGGTACGATAATAGTAGTGACCTCATAGGATTCTTGTGAGGCTTGAGAAAGCACCTAGAGAGAGTGCCTTTTTATATGAAGATTCCCAAAATGTTAGCTATTACGAGCATCTGTGATCCCCATACTGCAGATGGGGAAACTGAGGCCTGCTTGAACTAAGTGTATTCATTTGCTCAGGCACCATAGCAGAGTAGCACGGGCCACAGGGCTCAAACAACAGAAACGTATTGTTCCAGAGTCCTGGAGGCAGGAAGTCTGAGCCCAAGGTGGTAGCAGAGTTGGTTTCTTTCGAGGCTGGGGGGCCGGGGAGGGGGGAGGGGAGTGGGGGGATTGAAGGGGGGGGGGGGG
>NW_027531904.1:5389619-5391046 GCF_008692635.1 Crocuta crocuta
GGAGTCACTAAGACTAAGTGACTCCTAAGTGACTCACAAGGTTTCAGATAACTAGATGTGGTCAGGACTCAGAACCCAGGCTCAGAACTCTAGGGCTGTGTGTCCAGTAGGGGGTTGCCAGCCCCATGTGGCCGTGAGCGCCCGAAAAGTGGCTTGTCTGAACCGTGATGTGCTGAAGGGTAAAATGCATGCAGGATTTCCAAGATTTGTATTTAAAAAAAAAATCATAAAATACCTCATAATTTTTATATCGATTATATGTTGGAATATTAGGTTAAAAATTTTTTTTTTAATGCTTTATTTATTTCTAGGAGAGAGAGAGAGAGAGAGAGACAGCGTGAGCAGGGGAGGGTCAGAGAGAGAGGGAGTCACAGACTGAAGCAGGCTCCAGGCTCTGAGCTGGCAGTCAGCACAGAGCCTGACGCGGGGCTCGAACCCACGAACCGCGAGATCATGACCTAAGCGAAAGTCAGACGCTTAACTGACTAAGCCACCCAGGCGCCCCATAGGTTAAATAAAACCTATTAAAGCAAATTTCACCTTTTTATTTTTTTAATGTTTTATTTATTTCTGAGAGAGAGAGAGACAGAGTGAGCAGAGGAGGGTCAGAGAGAGAGGGAGACACAGAATCTGAAACGGGCTCCAGGCTCTGAGCTGGCTGTCAGCACAGAGCCTGACGCGGGGCTCGAACCCACGAACCGTGAGATCATGACCTGAGCCGAAGTCGGACGCTCAACTGACTAAGCCACCCAGGTGCCCCTAATTTCACCTTTTAAAATATGGCTATTAGATGGTTTAAAATTATATGTGGGGCTTACGTTATATGTCTACTGGATGGCACTGTTCTGTAGGCATAAGAGGAAGCTAGGAAGCCCTAGGCAGGGAGTGCAGTACATCAGGGCAGCTCTGGAAAGACTCCATGAGGCTGGTGGTATTTACAAGGGGTGGGAAGAGTCTGTGTCTGCAACACAGTGGACCCCAGACAGCCATGGAAGATTCTTGAGCAAGAGCATGGCAGGATCAAATCCAGTTTCAAGAAGGCTAGAATGGGGGTGCTGTGGAGGGTAGATGGTAGTAAGGAAAGAGACAGCAATAGGGTGGTGAATCAGAGCCCCTGGGGAGGCATCAGCAGTCAGGGGACCAGGAAGAAAAAAATGTTAGGACAGAGGCACCCAAAGGGGAGTCGTTAAGTAGGGGAGGTCAACGCGAGGTGAGTTGGCCATTCAGGTGTCAACGGGAGGCCCAGGGACCGTGCAGGAGCCCCCCACCCTCAGATCCCCACTGAGCGATCAGCTGGATGGCATGTCTCTGACCTTCCTCCTTGTCCCTGCCAGCCCCCCACCCCCTCGCTGCCAGAGTGGCTAAAAGGGCAGGAAAGCCCAGAGCAGGGGCGCGGGGGTGGGGGAGCGGGGGGGAGGCAGCAGAGA
>NW_027531904.1:5391051-5431509 GCF_008692635.1 Crocuta crocuta
AGCCATGTCCCTGCATGCCCTTGAGCGCCCGCCTGGGAGTCAGGATGTGGAGGTCCTCCTCCTCCGGCTCCAGCGCTGAATGCCTCGGTTCTCAGCGGGAGATGGCCCTTGGCCCCGCATTCCACAAATGTAACTGGGGGCCCTGTCCAGAGCGGGTGCTGGACAGCCATTTAAGGAGTGAGCCAGGGGTCGCCTGGGTGGCTCAGTCGGTTAAGCGTCTGACTTTGGCTCAGGTCATGATCTCACGGTTCGTGGGTTTGAGCCCCGCGTCGGGCTCTGTGCTGACAGCTCAGAGCATAGAGCCTGTCTTTGGATTCTGTGTCTCCCTCTCTCTCTGACCCTCCCCTGCTCATGCTGTCTCTATCTCTCTCTCAAAAATAAATAAAATATTAAAAAAAAAAAAAAAAAAGAGTGAGCCAGGAATGTACGGACCAGGCAGATCTTTGAAGCCCACCTGGGGTTTATAGTTCCTGCCCCATCACTCGCTGGTGTGTGCGACCTTCGGCGAGTTATCGAACCTTTCTGAGCCTCAGTTTCCTCATCAGCGCCCGGGAGGGTTAACACCTCCTCCCTGGCCTCATGTAGGTCAGATGCAGTGACACAGCCCATCGCCCTGAGCACAGTGCCCGGCCCCTGTGATGGTCACTCACAGTGTGACAGATACAGACGCGCAGACTGTATGTCTCAGTCCCCTGTCTGACTTCCCCTGAGAACCACAGCCTTGGATCCTGGCCCTCATTTTCTGCTTGCTACGGAGGGATGCCTGCTGGCTCTCTCCCCGCCTCTGCTGCCAGAGAAACTTGCCAGGCTTGACTCAGATCAGCTGAGCAAACGGTCCAAGGAAGGGGTAGAGCGGAGACTCAAATTCTGGCTCCAGAGCTTGCTCTGGGATGTTCAGTTCCCCCGATCCACACGTGCACACGCTCAGTGAAGGCTAAGGGTCCAGTACATGCATGGGACAGTGCCAGGCACCGCGCGTGTGTGCACAAGGCAGCGGTTCATTTGTTTCCAGGAACCAGGGCACAGAGGCAGCGTGATCCCACTCAGTCACCCGGAATGTTCGAATCCCAAAGACAGAGACTGACCGGCTTGCGGGCCCCGGGATGCCCTGGGAAGCTCCCAAAGGGAAGATGCCCATCTGCGCCTCCAGGGCTGAGTGACATGTCCAGGTGAGCCTACGGCTCGCCAGGCCTTGGCCTCAGAAGGGCAACTTTCAGAGACTGCTCACCAGCCTGTCTCTTCCCCCCACAGGAGTGGTGAGCAGGCCCCGCTAGTGGCGAGCCACAGACCGGCCCACGATAGCCACGAAGCCCCCCACAGCCCACCCTACAGGGTTGCTGCCATAGGGCACCGGAACTGTGCACGGGCTCCCCCTTCTGTTTTTTATTCTCATTTTTTGTAATATGATTACATTACTTTTTTAAAATGTTTGTTTCTGAGAGAGCGCAAGTGGAGGAGAGGGGCAGGGAGAGAGAGGGATGAGGGTCAAAAATGGGCTCTTTGCTGACAGCACAGAGCCCGGAGTGGAGCTTCAACTCAGAATCTGAAACAGACTCCAGGCTCCGAGCTGTCAGCACGAAGCCTGACATGGGGCTCGAACTCATGAACCGTGAGATCATGACCTGAGCCAAAGTCAGATGCTTAACCGACTGAGCCACCCAGGTGCCCCTAAGTGGAGCTTGAACTCCTGAACTGCGAGATCATGACCTGAGCCAAAGTCGGATGCTCAACTGACAGGGCCACCTGGGTGTCCGGCTACATTACTTTTATAGTGGAACGTAATTGCTTGTTATCTTCCCCAATCTTCAGGTCTGACTGTCATCTAGAGCAGCGGTTCTCAATGTGGAGTGGGTTTTGCCCCCCAAGGGACATTTAGCACAATCTGAGACATTTCTGGTTGCCATAAGTGGGGCAGGGGCCTGCTACTGACATCCTGGGGGTAGAGGCCAGGGATAGTGCCAAACATCCTCTATTTTTTTTTCTTTTTTTCTTTTTTTTAAAATATTTTTATTTATTTCTAGGAGAGACAGAGAGAGACAGCGTGAGCAGGGGAGGGGCAGAGAGAGAGGGAGACACAGACTCTGAAACAGGCTCCAGGCTCTGAGCTGGCAGTCAGCACAGAGCCCGACGCGGGGCTCGAACCCACGAACTGCGAGATCATGGCCTGAACCGAAGTCGGACGCTTAACCGACTAAGCCACCCAGGCGCCCCATGCCAAACATCCTCTAATGCACAGGACGGCCCCTCCCCCAGCCACACACACACCAAAGAAGTACTGATAGTGCGGAAGTTGAGAAACCGGCCTACAGAGCACCACAAATCAGGCAGTCAGCTCAGGAGAGAGCCCATGAGGAGACTGAGGTCCAGAGAGGGGCAGTGCCTTGCTTAAGGACACACAGGAAGCTGTGATGCAACTCAGTGTTCGGATTCAGGGCTCTCACCCAGTGTAATGCTGTTTGTTTTGTTTCGTTTTCCCTAATAGTAATTTTTAAGAGCGTGTAACTTATTTTGGTAAGTTAATGCTCCTTTCACGTTAACCCAGTACACTGAGTCGCATCTACCCTCTCACTGGGCTTAGGGAGGGGTAATCACATTTTTCGTTGGCAAACAAAACAGCTGAGTCCCAGGAAGCATCCTGGCTTAGGAGGGAACTGCAGACAGAAGAGAGGCCACGGTGGCCTGTGAACAAGGAGTCACTGGGCCAAGCACCTCCTGCTGGGCCCCGCCCCTGCGCAGGCGTCCCTGGGGCTTGGCCAGAGGGAGGAGGAGGACTTCACCATCCAGGTGAAGCTGCATCAGCAGCTGAGGGGGGTGCAGGGGCCAAGCTGGGGGCAAGGGACAGGAGGAAAGGGAGACTGAGGCTACTCTTGAAGATGACAGGAAGGCCTGGCCCTCTGGATTTTTCACAAGGGCCCCAGGTGATTTTTGCGACCGGGCACATCCGGGGAATACTTGGAACGAGAGTGGAAATGCTCTAGAAGGACCCTCCAGGCAGACACGGGACACTGGCCCTGGTGCTCTCTGCCGTGTGACATGGGGACATGCCCCTCTGCATCCCCCCTTCCCTGTTGGTAAGACGGTGTGATAATCCCGTCTCCGGGTCCAGGACGTCTGAGCGCTGACGCGGGCCCAGCGTGGCTCTCCCGGCTGCCACTGAGGACTCTGGGGCAGGTGCCCAGCAGGTGGTAATAACAGCTATAATGCTAGTGATGGGGTCAGGCAGGTCCGGCCAGCTCACTGCAGCTCTCAGGTCACCAGCCCTGTCACCCGGGCCAGCCTCTTAGCCTCTCTGACCCCGGCCCCTCCTCTGTGACTTGGAGATCAGAATCCCTGGGTTGAGATGTCCTTGGGCGGGTGCGGAGAGGAAAGTACCTGGCTGGGTGCTGTGAGTGCAGCTAGGTGACTGTCCCTCCTCCCCGCTCATTCCTTCCGGGAATCGAGTCTCCGCCCCCTGTGTTTGATACACCCGCCTCCTGGGTCAGGGCAGGTCCCGCAGGTCACACAGGACCTGAGGTCTCCCTGCCAGCTGGCACCTTCTCCCCCTCCCTGGGCTCCGGCAGGCCCCCCACTTCCCCCACCCCCAGCCCTGGCTCAGAAAGTCGGGGGAGCCCTGGCTGCTAATGGGCCTCTGGAGCCTCACCTGTCCAGGCCTTTGCTTTACGAATGGGGAAGCCGAAGCCCAGAGATGGTCTGTGATCTCCTGAGAGCACACAGCGAGTCCTAGCAGTCTCTCCCTGTCCAGCGCCCGGTGCCCGGCGTGGTTTTGGCCTGAGACGTTGCTCACATCTCTCTGCTAAAAATATTCATTTCTTTCTTTCTTTTTTTTTTTTTCCTGATTCCTTCTGCTTGTTCACCCCTCCTTTTNTAGCCGAAGTCAGACGCTTAACTGACTGAGCCACCCAGGTGCCCCTCACCCCTCTCATTTTATTTGTCTCCTCATGAGCCCAGCGGTGCTGAATGTAGCCACCTCCCCCCTCCCGCCCCAGGACCTTGGGATCAGGAAGTGATTAATTTCCCAGGAATCCACCTCACAATGACTTTTGTCCCATCAGCCCGGGACCAGGGCGGCTGTTTCTGGGATGGCAGACAGTCTCTCAGGGCTTTGCATGAACTAGGCCCGCGCCAGCTCCCAGCTGGGGGAAACAGGCCACATTGTTTGAGAACATAGAGAATGTGAGCAAGGAAAGGCGCGTGACCCACAGCTGCCCTGTAGGGCCCTGTGCGCTCCTGCTGCGCGCTGGCCGGTGCCCTTTCCTCCACACATAGGACTCCATCCAGAGGCGCCCGGATGCTCAGAGAGTTTCGCATCCGACTCATGATTTCGGCTCAGGTCATGATCTCATCCCTGCTTGGAATTCTCTGTCTCTCTCTCTGTCCCTCCCCTACTCTCTCGCGCGCTCTCTCTCTAAGTAAATAAACATTGAACAAAAAGAAATGTGAAGTCCAGAATCCTAATCCAGAGTTCTGGGTCCACCAGGTGACTCCTCACCCCAAGCGCGCACTAGAAGCAGCACGGTCCGTCCCTCAGTGAGCTTCCCCGGCCCCAAGCTGAGTGTGGGCCCCGACAAAACCACAGGGTGAACGGGGTGCGGTGACATTGCCTGTTGATGGTAGACGGGCAGAGCCCTGATTCCACCACTGTGGCCGAGGGCAAGTCACCTCATCTCCCTGAGCCTTGGCTTCCTCTTCTGCAGTGGCCACAGTGATCCTGTGGTCTCCAGGGAGAGTGTACCAATGTCCCACATGGTGTCTCGAAGGCCACTAGAAACGGAAGCAGGGCATGGGAGGGTGTGAGCCACGTGCAAGGCTCCTTCCCCAGGCACAGAAGGCAGGGCAGAAGCTGGGGGAGAGCTTTCCACAGGGGGGCCTGAGCCCCCAGGCTGCCCCTCCAGCTGGGGCCCGACACGGCTCCGCCCAAGATCCCCCCTCCATCCTTCTCCAGTGGCAGCCAAGGTGAAGAAGGGGGAGCGGCCTGCGTGGCCGAGGTAGAAAGCTGTCTCCACGGCCACCATGGGAGAGAAGTGGAGAAGTCAAGATGGGAGGCTTGGGTACTTTAGGGGTCGCTCCCCGAAGCTCGGCCCTGGGGGGCTGGTGGATGCCCGGAGCAGGCAGCCTGCCAGCTCTGAGCCTGGCTCTGTCGCCAACCAGCTGTGTGGCCGCCCCAGTTACCCAGTGGTGCTTAGCAAATCGCCTCTGAACATGGTGGTTCAAACAATGTCAGTGTCAACGTTTACTTTTCTCCTGCATCTGCAGTCTGGCCAGGGCTTGGGGGCCGGGGACGGCTGTCCGGCTGAGGCAGAGGCATCCTACAGGCCCGGGCTGGAACCCTCGGAAGCTTGGCCTGCCCACCCAGCCTGTGGCTGGCACCGGGGCCCCTCAGACTCTGCTCTCAGCCTCCAGTGGGCCCTGCAGCATGGCGGTTTCGGGGCAGCTCAGGGCCGCTGGGAAACTTGGCCTTCGGAGAAGTCAGAAGTCACGCAGGCTGGCCCATATTCATTTCGGTTGAGTTCCATCTTTTTTTTTTTTTTTAATTTTTTAAACATTTATTCATTTTGAGAGAGAGAGAAAGTGTGAGTGGGGGAGGGTTAGAGAGAGACACAGAATCCAACGCAGGCTCCAGGCTCTGAGCTGTCAGCACAGAGCCCAACATAGGGCTCGAACCCACGAGCGATGAGATCATGACCTGAGCCAAAGTCGGATGCTAACCGACTGAGCCACTCAGGGGCCCTGAGTTCCATCTTTCGAGAGAGCAGGCGTTGAATCCGAATGCTCGCTTTAACATCACCAGAGTAACCTGGGGCAAATCATTTCACTTTCTTCGTGCTTCCTTTTTTTTTTTTTTCATCTGCAGAATTTAAGTTAAATATGGGCTGCATTAGCTTTCTGCGGCTGCTGTCACAAAACCACAGGCTTAGCGGTTCAAAGCTGCACGAATGTGTTATCCCTCAATTCCACGGCTCCACAGTCTGACCCGGGCCTCAAAGGCTGCAATTGCGGTGTGGGGAGGGCTGCGTTGCTTTCTGGAACTTTCTGGGAGCTCTGTGGGAGAGTACAGCTCCTTGCCTTTTCCAGCTTCTCCAAGCCCATTTTCCTTGAAGCAGGGCTTCCTTCAAGGCCAGCAGCTGGAGATCAGGTTCTCAGGGCAAATCACAGACCTCCACGTGGAAGGACCCTTAAGATTCGGGTGGGCCCACGTGGGTAACCCAGATAATCTCCCTTTGAGGTCATCGTTCAACCTAAAGCCCGTCTGCAACTTTAACTTCTCTCTGCCTTGTAATGTAGTCGAAGATTCTGGGGGTTAGGGCGTGGGCACCTTTGGGAGGTCATTCATCTGCCTGTCACAGTAGGCTCGTTGACAGAGTTAAATGACATAGGTGACATACTTAGATGAGTGCCTGGCACACGGGGCGTGGCCAGTAGGTGCCACCCTCATTATAAGGGGATGGAAGTCTGCATGTGCCTTCAGCACGGAGCTGAGCTACTGTGTGCGAGGAGGGGCCTGGTCTAGACTCCTCGCTCTCCACACAATAGGGCTGAGGCCCAGAGAGGGAAGACAACTGGCTCAGAGCCACACAGCCATCAAGGAGGGGCTGCCTCCCTCCGGTACCACGAGGAAAGCATGTGTGTCTTCCCGACCAGATACTGTCACTCCTGAAGGGCAAGCTGGTGGTGGGCCATGACCTGAAGCATGACTTCAAGGCGCTGAAGGAGAACATGAACAACTACTCGGTCTACGACACATCCACGGACAGGCTGCTGTGGCGAGAGGCCGGCCTGCAGGGCTGCAAGCGCGTCTCCCTCCGCGTACTCAGTGAGCGTCTCCTGGGCAGGCGCATCCAGGTGAGCACCGTCCCCTCCCCCCAGGGGCTCGCCAACCAGCCCTCGGCCCCCAAGCCGCTCTGCGTCTCCCACCCCAGCCCCGAGAGGCCGTGTGCTTGCCAGCGAGGAGGGGCACTGGCCTCGGGGTCCCCAGCACACCGGGTCCAGGATGAGGATCCGAGCCAGGAAGTTCATTGCAGAGGTGACCCCGGGACGTGCTGGTGGCGCCGAGAGGGCCCCCAAGAAAGGTCTTGTGTTTAAACTCCAGCCAGTTACTCTATGGATAGCTGGAGTTGTTGTCTTTCTTTTTTTTTTTTTTATTTACTTCTGAGAGAGTATGAACAGGGGAGGGTCAGAGAGAGAGGGAGACACAGAATCTGAAACAGGCTCCAGGCTCTGAGCTGTCAGCACAGAGCCCGATGCGGGGCTTGAACCCACAAACTGTGAGATCATGACCTGAGCCGAAGTCGGAAGCTTAACCGACTGAGCCACCCAGATGCCCCTGGGGTTGTTTTCTTTAATGTTTATTTTTGGGAGAGAGAGAGGGGAGATCCGAAGCGGGCTCTGCGCTGACAGCAGAAAGCCCAGTGCAGGACTCGAACTCGCTGACCAGGAGGTCATGACCCGAGCCCCTGCTTAATCGACTGAGCCATGCAGGCGCCGTGATCACTGACGGTCAATCCCACTGCGGGCCTCTGGGAAATGGGGTAAACTGCAGCCCTCAGATTTATCCAGGGAGTGGCCGTATTTACACACAGCCCTGGGGCCCCCATTTCTCAGCACGTGTAGTGTGGGGCAAGCCCCGATAGGGGCTTGGGGTGCTTGGGGGCTCAGCGAGGTGGGCCGGACACCAGCAGCCCCGTCTCCACGTGGGGGAGATATTTATTAGCACCCACTCTGTGCCAGGCTGGTCAAGATGCTGGAGGGGCGGGGCTAAGCAGGGCTGGGCTTGTGCCCCAGGGACTCTTGGGTGGAAGGGAGCGTGGTCCATTAGCTGGAAGGGATGAAGGGAGGCAGGTCTGCACAAATCTGAAGGGTGAGTCTTAGTGGAGGAGGGTGGGGAGGGGAGGGCAGGAGCCCCAGCCTGAGATGCGAGGAGCCGGGTGGCTGGGCCATCAGGGACCGGGTAGGGCGCAGGGGACCCGCCTGAACGTAGGCCCCTCTGTTAGCCTCGTGGCACGCAGGACCCAGGACAGAATGCTCCGCACGTGGAGTCACTGAAGTGCTGAGCAAGTTGCATTTAGAAACATCATTGTGGCATTAAGAAAAATTTTTTTAACATATATTTATTTTTGAGAGAGGGAGAGACAGAGACCTGAGCATGAGTGGGGGAGGGGCAGAGAGAGAGGGAGACACGGAATCTGAAGCAGACTCCAGGCTCTGAGCTGTCAGCACAGAGCCCGACGCGGGGCTCGAACCCATGAACTGTGAGATCCTGACCTGAGTCGAAGTTGGCGCTTAACCAACTGAGCCACCCAGGCGCCCCTGGCATATATTTTTTTTACATTCAGCCCGTCCCCTGGAGCTCCCTCTGTGTCTGGGTGTCTCCAGCGCCCCCTCCCCCCCACCAGATTATAAGCACCTTGAGGACACGACACAGCCTGGATGCTGGAAGTTGTGCCTGGCCATGCCTGGGCCTGGTGCCCCAGCTCTGGGACTGACAGGAGAAGCTGGGCCTGCTCCAGCCACCTGCGGAGTCCAGGGTGTCAGAAGCCTGGGGATACGCACCCACCGATCCTCCTCGGGGCCCTGGAAACCGAGTTGCGAGCTGGGAAGGCCCGGGTCACAGGGGGATCTGCATTCCACCCTACCTCAAGTCCCCCCCACTCTGTATCTGTGTCTGCAGAACAGCCGGTCTGGCCACAGCTCGGTGGAAGACGCCAGGGCAACGATGGAGCTCTACCGGATCGCCCAGCGAATTCGGGCCCGCTGAGGGCTGCCCCCTCGCGGTGCGAGACCCGAGCCCCAACCAGCCCCTTCCGCAGGGACTTCGCCAAGGTCTTCATCTCGTCGGGACAGCAGTTCCCTTGCTTCTGGAAAACGCATCTTTAGTAGTAAAAAAGCTCTATATTTTTTCTACTCCACCAGTGGCTCCTCCTCTTGCCTTTTTTCGGAGCCGGGGGAGTCCTGGTGATGGGCCTCAGTCCACGTGAGGCTTACACGACAGTCAAGACTGAGCTGGAATGGGGGGCTGGGGAGGGTAAGTCAATTTCCTTAATCATCTGGAATCCTTGAAGAATCTAGGAGGCATGCAATTAAATAATGCCCTTGCCTCCCTTTTCCTGTTGCGTTTATGCCCAGGGGAGCAGCACCCCGATCAGAGGTCAATTCATGCCATCTTGGAATGGGTGCCCAGGCACTGGTGAGCTTGGAAGCCGAGGTCCAGAGACTGTGGTGGGTGCTACCCGCAGTGACCTTCAGCAAGTCGTCCCTCCTCTTGTAAAACGAGGAAGCAAAGGCAGGGGACTTTGAAGTCACAGAGAACTAGGTTGGACTCCACGTTCTGTCATTTAGTAGCTGTGTGACCTAGAGCGAGTTATGTAACCTCTCTGTGCCTCAGCCTCTCCATCTGTAAAATGGGCATTTCTATCAATTCATGAGGTTCTTGTGAGACGTTGCGTACAAAGCCCCTAGCACCATACCTGTCACAGCTTAAGCACTCAGCAAGTGTCAGGAACTGGTGGTTATTGTTTTTGGAGACCCCAGGGAGAGCAGCTGCACTCTGCTGTGGGTCCCCAATCTCTGACGGAAGGGCACGCATGGCGTGTGGGAAGGAGAGTCCACACCAGAGCAGCGACGGCTCATTAGAAGCAGCTGATGCAGAGTTATTTTAAATCCATGCTGGTGTCCCTCTAAAGCAGAATTACTGTGGGGGCCGGGGGGGGTGGGGGGGCAGGTGCTCCTGATGCCTAGGACATTTCAATCACCTGCGATGCTTTGTAAGCAACCCCAGTACCTAAGCACAGTGTTCTCACACTTGACCAAGCATCAGCATCACCTGGAGGGTGCTGGACCCCACCCCTAGACTCTCCGACTCAACAGGACTGGGGTGGAGCCCCCGAATCTGCATTTCTAACAAGCTCCTCACTGATGCTGATGCTGCTGGTCCAGGGCCACACGTTGAAAGGCACTGTAAGCATCAGGTGATTGAACGTGTGCGGCCACAGCCAAGAGCCACTGGCTTACGGTCTGAGTACCACCAGGGTAGACCCCTGCTATCCCCCTGGCTGCCTGCTCACGCAGAGAGAGGCCCGCAGCCCCGAGAAATGTGTCCTAAATGGCCCCACTACACAGATGAGGGACTTGAGGTACAGTTAAGGACGCAAGGGACTCAAATCCAGGCCCAATTGATTCACCCCAAATTCGAGTACTGTTCGCTCAGGCTGCATGATAATAGCATTGCCTCCCACTTGCACACTGACTTCTGGGGGGCTCCCCCCGATGTCTGGGAGAGAGGGGAGGTGCAGCTTGCTCTCTGCTAGCCTGGTGCCCGCCTGACTTCCAGAGCTGTGACCCGGCCCTCTGCTGCGATGATTTTGGAGAACCTTCAAAGTTGCTGGGTGCGGCCGCATGCCTGGCTGAGACCGGCCACTAGGTGGCGCCCTTGGGCCGTCTGCCGGGCGGGAGGCCTGGAAGGCAGAACGACTCGAGGAGCCTTTGGGCAAGAAGTGTGAGGGGCTGTCTTTAAAAATGGCTAAGGGGCTGCAACAGTGAGCCTCTAGGCCGCCCTCACTCAGCCCCTGAGCTGAGGCTCAGATTGGGGCTGGGACGGTGAAGGGGCCTGGCCTGGAAGGCGCGCCCGGACTCTCAGACTCCCAGGTCAAGGTCCTTCCCAGGTCAAGGTCCAGGGGTGAACCAGGATCCCCAGAGCGATGGGAATTCCCAGGGAAATCTCTGACCAGCTTCCTGCTTCCGGCTGTGGTGCTAGGAAGTCCCCAGTGGGGAGGCGCCCATCCTACCTCCCAGGCGGACGCTGAGGTGAGGGTCAAGGACCCCAGAGGGGGGCGTGAGCCCTGGGCTCCGGCCCCGCTCAGGACCCCCATCTTCCCTACAGCCAGTGCTCCCGTGGAGCGAGATGGTCACAGGGAGACTCCGAAGGTGGCCCTCTAGAGAGCACCAGCTTCGGGGTCAGGCTGACTTGGCTTGCGCGTCTCACCCTGAAACAGCAGCTGCCCCGTTGGGTGGGCCGCGAAGGGGGTTGAGACCTTCACAGGGTGCCCAGCGTCCGCTGGAGTTACTGCCTGCAGATGTCAGTGTCATTCGGTGAGGTTGTAAAGCCTGGAGGAGGAGAAGGTAATGCTTTGCTGTGTGGCTGCTTTGTGAGTTCTGTCGTCCCCACCCAATGGCCTGGACAAGCAGCTCAGAAAGCAGAGCTGGTGAGCGCCCAGGAGCCTCGCTCTTACCCCGGGGGCCAGGCTCATCCTCGGACAACTTTCACCTCAGTCTTCTCATCTGTAAAATGGGTATATTAGCCCCAACGCCCATAGCTATCCGTGGGAGTAGTTGGGGCCAGGGATGTGAAACTGCCCTGCAATCTGCTGCAGCCTACACAGCCTTTGGGTGGAATTTCATCGCCCAGGGAGGCCACGGCCTCTTGCTCTTCTGCCCTCAGTTCTGGAAGGTCCAAGTCAGGTCCGCCCCAGGCACACAGGGAGAAGCTGGAGCTGGGCCTTGCCTTCTGCTCCCTCCTCCCCGAGCCCTTTATCCACCCTACTTTACTCGCCCAGCTAGTTTCCGGTCCCCCACCCTCCCCAACCCTGCCCCACCTTCCTTCAGACCCACAGCCGCTGAGAGGGGTGGGGGCTGGGGGTTCCCTTTCTCACTTTGTCCCTTCTCTCAGCTCACCGTGCATCATCTGCCCCTGGGTGCCCTTCCTAGACCCTAAACACCCTGGGGGACTCTCTCTGCCCCAGGGCAGGAAGGCCAGGCGAGTGACTCTACCGTCCAGTCCCCAGGGACCACGATAGACCTCAGCATAATGGCTGGGAGGGGGGAGGGGAGACGGGTTTGCAGGGAAGGTGGTTTCCATCTGGGTGAAAGCTCTATCTGGCACCCGGTGCAGGGTGGCTCAGGGTGTGTGCTCTCAGCCGAGCTGGGCTCCTCCTGCCCCAGGTGCACCTACAGGGCAAACCAGAGGAGAAGGGTGAGTGTGGGCAGGTGCCCCAAGCACAGACGTAAATGCCCAAGGGACGAGTCCAGGAGACGAAGCAGGGACTCGGGCCGGATGTGGCCTGCTGCCCTGGGCATGCATGCCCGGCTGGACCGGGCAGTTGCCACGCAGCCTCAGCGGGCTGTGGCCGCGCAGAAATGCTGACCGGTGGACACATTGTCAGGGCTGTGTCTGGCCGGCCCACAGGCCACCAGCGTGAGACCGAAGCTCTAGTCCACCAGACACCTGACTCCTTTCAAACAGGGACCTGGATATTCCAAAGACAGTGAATGCACAGTTTTTTTTTTTAATGTTTATTTATATCACGACCTGAGCTGAAGTTGGACGCTTAACCGACTGAGCCGCCCAGCCACCCCTACCCTGAGTCTTTGACTTTCCAGGTTAGATGCCCCCAGTTCCTTGAGCGTTTTCTCCTTCTGTGGAGCCCCTCCCATTCCGCCTCGGTCCCACCACCCGGCCACTGCCTGGCCTGTCCGTCCCTTCCTGCCCACCCCCCTCGGCCACATCCTCATCAGATTCTTAGCAAATGCGGAAAAGGTAGGAAGGGAACCAGAGCCTGAGACAAGGGACAGGCAGTGTCCTCCAGCCCAGGGCTGGCCTGGGGAACACCTGGGTGTTCGAACGGCTCCGGCAGAATGAACCGAGGCACCGAGGATGGGGTCCCTTTGTGCCACCTAACCCCGAGGCGTCGCGGAGAGTTTGGAGGTGGCTGGAAAAGATGGTCTAAAAATGGCCCCATCTCACTGCACGTACCTGAGTCATCTCTGACTCAGGCCCGTTTGCTGCTGGGGTGAGGGGACTGCAAAGGTCTCTTTCGCCTCTCATACCCCTCAGCCTTCCCTCCCTCTTTCGCCCGCCCAGCCCGAATGGAGAAAAGTGCTTCTATTCAGGGGAAGGATCCTCTGCCCTGGCCGGCTGGCTGTCTTCAGGCCCTGGCCCGGCCCCTGCTCCCCGCCGCCCCCGGCTCCCGTCCAAAGCCCCGCTGTCTTCCAGGGTGAGGATCCAGCGCGGGCTGCTTCCAAGGGTGGTAAGAACACTGCCCGCTTCCTGCCCGGCGAGCTGCGGGCTGGGCCGGGCTCCGCGCCCAAGAGACTTACTCACTCGTGGAACAATTTTTCCTCTATATGGAAAGAACATATGCTTTTCCTGCTGGGGGAAGAGAGGGTTTTGAAGAGCTTTGCTGAGACGTGTAGGAAAAGGCAAGCATTGGCCTGGCCCCAGCACCCCGATTTCAAGCGATGTGCGCACGGCGTGTTTGGGGGCAGAACTTGGCATCTGATCCCGGGTGCAAGGGGAGGAGGCCCCAGGAATGCTGTTCCCTCCGTTTTAGGACACGGAGCTAGGGGATGTCCTGATATCTTCCCTCTCCCGTTCTGTCCTTCGGTGTCTGGGGCTCCGCCCTCCCAGCTGACCCCCCACCCAAGACCCCCAGTCTGAAGGGGGGGGCTCGGGCCAACGCCTGGCTGTTCAGATCTCACTGCACCCAGGACTGGCCGGAGTCTAAAAGGAGAGGCAGATATGAAATAAAAATTCTTTCTCTGTGAGCTAGCATCTTCCGTCTAAGGGACAGGAAAGGGCTGGAAGCAGGAGATCAAGGCTGGAGCTCTTCTGGAAAGAGGAAAACCCAGGAGCCTGGACCGCAGTGCAGCCACAGGAAGGGCAGGGCCTGACAGGCGCAGGCTGGAGGCCCGTCACCCCTCCCCCACCCAGCCAATTGCTCCCGGGCTGGGCCGCCTGGGCAGTAGCCCCTCCGAGCTTCTGTTCTGACCTGTAGACTGCAGATAATAATAACCGCCTGGTGCAAGGCTCAGAGACCACGATGTGAAGTGCTGGGAACGGACAGGGCTCAATGAACATAGCCTTGAACCAGGATGCACCCCGGCTCTGAGCAGAGGCCTGGCTGCTGGCCCCGGTGGGAGATGGGCACCGGGCCTGGAAATGGCTGCTACGGACGGACCGTTTCCGGGTCCCCCAGAAACCAGGCACCTTTCCTCTAGCCCCATCGGGCCTGCCCCTTATTCAGTGTATTCATGTCAATAAGTCGTGCCTCCTGGTGTGTTCGCGGTCTGGGCCCCTATAACAGAGCATCATAGACTTTGATTTTCATGGTTCTTGAGGCTGCGAAGTCCAAGCTCAAGGTGCCGGCAGGCCTGACATCTGGTGAAGGCTCTCCTCCCGGTTTGCAGACAGCCATCTTCTTGTGGTGGAGATAGAGGCTGCCTCTCTTGCGTCTCTTCTCTTCTCTTCTCTTTTTCTTATATTTTTTTAATGTTTATTTTTGAAAGAGAGAGACACACACAGAGTATGAGCGGGGGAGGGGACAGAGAGAGAGGGAGACACAGAATCCGAAGCAGGCTCCAGGCTCTGAGCGGTCAGCACAGAGCCTGACACAGGGCTCGAACTCACAGACTGTGAGATCATGACCTGAGCTGAAGTCAGACACTTTTAACAGACTGAGCCACCCAACTGCCCCTTTTGTGTCTCTTCTAAGGACACCAATCCCATAACGAAGGCTCCTCCACCCTCGTGACCTGACTCCCTCCTTCAGGCCCCACCTCGAAACGCCTTTGCACTGGGGACAAGGGAAAGAGGAAGCCAGCGAGGCCCCGGGAGATTAAATAACTTGGCCAGCATCGGGCAGGGATGAAGCGGTAGGTTTGGGACTTGAATTCATCTTAGGGGAAAAGATGCTTGGGATTTGTCACCTGTGGATAGGAATGAAAAACCCGATCTCTTCTTCTGTAGCAGCGCAAGGCCCACCCTGATGGAGAGGAAAGTGTCCCAGGCTAAGGGGGGAGGGGGTCAGGACTCAGGGGTCCTGGCCTTCAGCAGCAGGCATTGGAAAATGGAATTTAACCAATGTTATCGGCACCCACTGTTTACAAGGCATGCCATAGCACATCCGAGTTTAAACCCAAAGCAAAGAAAATTCTCGATCCTACACTGTCCCACCTATTGTGCCAGGTACCCTCCCCCAAGCATCTCAAATGCCATCTACACCCCCTCTCTCCTTATTCTCGTCTCTCATTTGCTCTAAACCCCAACTTGGCCTTCTCTTCCCACCTCTCCACGGAAACTGTTCTCACCAGATAACCAGTGCTGTTATCCATGTTGGCAACTTCAAGGTATCTTTGGGTTCTCGTCTTCTTAGATCTCTCCATGTGCTTCAACTCCCCTGGAATGAGTTTCACCCCCTTCTCCTTGGGAGGTCCTCAGGACGTGGGCCTTGCCCGCATCTCCCCTGTGCACCTTCTCTCCCTCATCCAGTCCGATGGCTTTAAGACTCCATTCCATCAACAGATATTTATTATGGACCTGGTACGTGTCAGGCGCTGGTCTAGGGACACAGAGAAGAGAAAACAAAATCTATGGCTCCTGCCCTCATGGGGCTTACCTTCAAGTACAGGAGATGGATAGTACGCAAATAAATACATGATATCATGTCAGCTGGTGGTAAGGATTCTGCATAAATTGTTAGATAGCGGAGGGCAGAGTCAAATCACGGAAGGGTTTTAGGTTGCAGACAAGATGGCAGCCTCACATGCGCCGGGAGAGGACGTTTTAGGTATGTCCTTCTCTCCCACATCCAAGGCAGAGCATAGCTCATCCCATCATAGTTAGAGGGCAGGGAAACAGAACAAGCTAAGGAGTAGAAACTTAGCTGGGGGGTCAGGGGCTGCGGGGAGGTGGATAGACACAAACGGACAGGGAGTGGTGAGCCCAGCACTGCGAGGGACTCCATTCTGAGATGGGCTCCCCTCCCAGCTCACCTGAGGGTGTGTGTGTTGGGATGTGTGTCCTGTCTCTGGAAAGATAAAGCCGGCCAAGGTAGTAGCTGATGGCTCCCAAGAAGGTCAAAGATGAGCTTACAGGGAAGAACACTGAGATATCTGAGGAACTTCCCTCCTATCTCAAAGGCTGCAAAACTGAACTAAAGGGAAAAGACCAAATAGGAACTGTAAGTAATCATGATAAAGATCTACCAGATGCAGGCAAAGAATAACAACACTCATATCAGACAAAGGACTTGTATCTAGAATCTATAAAGAATATTTGCAACTCAACAAGAAGAATTTTATTTTTTTAAGATCTTTTTTTTAAGCAATCTCCCCACCCAATGTGGGTCTCAAACTCATGACGTCAAGGTCAAGAGTCACATGCTCCATCAACGGAGGCGACCAAGTGCCCCAACATTGTGTAAGATTAAAGTGTCCAACGTGATGGTTTGATTGATACAGGTATAGATTGCAAAGTGATCACCCCAATAAGGTTAGTGAACACATCTATCACCTCACGTAACTTCCTTTATTGTGTGTGGCGAGAATACTTAAGATTTATTCTTTTAGCAACTTTCAAGTACATAATACAATATCATTACCAACAGTCACCATGTTGTACGTTGGATCTGCAGAACCTATTCATCTTATCACTGGGAGTTCCCGTCATTTAACTAACATCTCCTCTCTCCCTCCCTCCCACCCCCAGCCCCTGGCAACCACCATTCTAGTCTCTGTTTCTGTGAGTTTGGCTTTTTTAGATCCCACATATAAGGGAGATCATACGGTATTTGTCTTTCTTCTTTGTGACTGGTTCCCAGAAATGCTCTAATCTGAAGTATATGGTTGAGCAAGTCCCGTCAAATGCCCATATAACCATATATAACCAGATAGCCTACACTTCCGTACGTGTAAGCATTTTCATTGTCCCAGTAAACTCCCTCATTCTCCCTCTCCAGTATCCACTATTATTTTTTATTTAATTTAATTTTTTAATGTTTATTTATTTTTGAGAGAGAGAGGCAGAGCGGGAGTGGAGAGGGGCAGAAAGAGAGGGAGACACAGAATCCAAAGCAGGCTCCAGGCTCTGAGCTATCAGCATGAGCCCGACGTGGGGCTAAAACTCATGAATGGTGAGACTATGACCTGAGCCGAAGCCTGATGCTCAACCAACTGAGCCACCCAGGCGCCCCCTGTATCCACTATTCTAATGTCTATCTCCATGATTAGTTTTGCCTGTTCTAGAATGTCACATAACTGGAATCATATAGCATACAGCCTGTTGTTAAGCATAATATTTTTGAGATTCATTTACATTGTTGGATGTAGCCATGGTTCATTCCTGCAGGAATAGAAAGGTTCTATACCCTCACTGTCCAAAGTAGTAGCCACTCACAACATGTAGCTCTGGAGCACTTGAAATGTGGCTAGTGTAACTGAGAGGTAAGGGTTTTTTTTTCTTTAATTTTTAATTATTTTTATTTCAGAGAGAGAGAGAGAGGAGCGAGCTCACAAGCAGAGGAAAAGGACAAAGGAAGAGAGAGAGAGAATCTCAAGTAGGCTGCGTGCTCAGTGTGGGGTCCTATGCAGGGCTTGATCCCACAACCCTAGAACCACGACCTGAGCAGAATCAAGACTCAGATGCTCAACCAACTGAGCCACCCAGGTGCCCTGGGATTGACTTTCTAAATTCTGTTTAGTTTTAATCTGTTAAAAATCAAACAGCCACATGTGCTTACTGGCTACCAGCTACTATAGTGGAAAACGCAGATTAAAAAAAAAACAACACTGATAGATTTGGGAGGGGAAGTCAATCAAGCAATGATAACAGTTGGAAATATTAATGGACTCCTGTCAAAACTGCGCTGATGGAGCAACAGGGAGAGACAGGCAGTCATAAAAACCTTTACCATTTTTGTCTTTACTTCTGTTTTGACTCCCCAAAAGTTGGACTGTTTACGCTGTTTGATAACAGATATATTCCACTATATACATAAGTGATTTCATCCACTGTCACAATGATTCACGTTTTGGGCATTAAAAACATTTTCCCCTTTGGAACTCAGGGTCAATATCTGAAGGCAAGAAGTAGTCAAGGGCTCTCTGCACACCCATCATCTATGTTCCCTTGACCCTGGGTTCCTCTCCAGCTACTGCCATACCTCTCCTTCCCCTCCCAGCCAGTATTTGCCCCGGGAGAAGTAAGCATTTACTGTTCTCTCCTTGTCCCTCTGCAGTGCACTGGCTCCAATGTCCTAAGGACTTGGCTGGAAGAGCTCTAACCAACTCTCTCTATAAGCTTCCAATGGTCCAATCCGATGGACGTTTTTCAGTGCTTATCCTCAGCCCCTCCTCTGCAGCATTTAACGGTGTGGCCACACCCTTCCGGAACTCTGTTCTTTAGAATGTGAGCCTCTCCTGATTCTTCCCAGCCTGCTACCTACTTCTCTGCAGTTCTTCTTTCTGCCCACCCCTTCAACAGAGTGTTCCCTTCAAGCTCTTCCCCCTCAGCCATTGTCTAGTGTCCCTGGGTAATTTTACTTTTCTGCATAACTTCAATTGTCCCTTTTAGGTGATGACTCACTAGGCTCTTTCTTGAACTATAAGCCTGTGCAATTGGACTCTCCATGGGCACATTGAACAGCACCCCCCCCCCCAATTATGCCTAGTGTCATCATTCTCTTGTACCTTCCTCATGTATTTCTATCTTGATCTAACGATTCCATCCATCCATCCATCCATCCATCATCCATCCGTCCTTCCATCCATTTAAGCCAGAAACCAAAGCTTTCCTTGGCCCCTCCTTCTCTCTTCCACTTCTATATCCAAACACTCTCCAAACCCTAAGGCTTCCATTTTCCAAATATCTCCCACATCCCCTGACATCTTCATTGCCTTAGCTCATGACCACACCATCACTTTCCTGGGTCACCTACATTTTCTTCCACTGGACTTGTATCTACTACAGTCGTGCTCAGCTTCACTCCCGATTCCATACCATCTTCCTAAAAGTCAAACAGGCGTCATTCCCCTGTTCAGAATATTGTTCACAGTCAAGTCCAGTGGGTATTCATTATACAGTATTCGGTATTTCTTTGACATCTACTCAATCTCTCTAGAGTGTGCAGACCTGATGGATCACAGATCAAGAGTTCCTGGCTGCCCAAGCTAGACCGATTGGTCTCTGTATCCAAGAGCTTTGAATCTTGTGTGGACGGATCAAGGCTGCAGGTGTACTACTCACTGATTGTAGCGGCGGCAGCCTGACAAACCAGATGTACTCACTTACCCAGACTCTTGGCACCTCCTCATTCCTGTTCTTTTCCAGACCTAATTCATGACATTTTCTTAGATTCTTTCCTTTTTTGTTTTTCCCCTTCAGGCCTATGAGTTAATGGATCTTCTTCAAAGAAGTCCCTCTTCTGATAAAATTAGCCAACTTCTATTTCTGTTGCTTGTGACTGGGAAGACTGCTCCAAAGTCCAGACTCATTAATAAGGCAGTGAGTGGCCACCTGCTTCCCCCACATCACCTTCTGTCACAGTCCCACTGAACCATTCACTCCAGCCTGCAGAATGACACTCCATACCCTGTACACAACACACCTAGAAAATTCTTCCTCTTTTTCCCCCTTTGAGTCTCCACTATGAAGCCTCCCCCGGGGACTCCTTCTGTGGCCCCTGGTATACCCCCCACCATGTTTTACTGAAACCGCTCCCTTACACATATACCCCCTGCCCTGGGACTGAGCACAGCCTGGCACATACTAGTACTGTGCTCAGTCAACTCCCTACTCTAAGCCAGGCTCCTCAGCCAGAAAATGAAAATAATGACATCAGGGTTCCTGATTACAACCTGCAGAAAACATCTCTGGCAACTTAAGTGGAGAACATCTCTGTTAGAAGGACGCTGGGTAGCCTGGAGAATTGCCAGTGAGGGACCAGGCTCAGCTCGAGCTCCAACCAGGAAGGAGGGGCAGCCAGGGCGCGGTGCGGTCACCATGGCCATTGGCAGCACACACTGGATGCCACCGGGGGTCCCAGCGGAGTGAATTCTGACTCGATCTTGTATCTGTGTGTCACCTGCTCCTTAGGTCCAGTCCTCCATGTGAGAGTGGGTGAAATATTTACCTGGTCTTTTAAGCTTCTTTTTTTAAAAAAAGTTATCATTTATTTTTAATATTTTAAAAATTTAGTTTTTTGTTTACTTTGAGAGAGACAGCATGAGCAGGGGAGGGGCAGAGAGAGAGGGAGAGAGAGAGAATCCCAAGCAGACTCTGAGCTATCAGCATGGAGCCCAGTGTGGGGCTGGAACCCATGAACCATGAGATCATGACTGGAACTGAAACCAAGAGTTGTACGCTTAACCGACTGAGCCACTTGGGCACCCCTGGCCTTTTAAGCTTCTTATGGAGAGTGAAGCCCAGTTTCTCACCAAGACTCACACAATGGGGACATCCTCAAATATGGGGGGCAATTCAGGTGTCAGTGGTTCCCCTCAGTGAAGATGTCCATCACACAGTGCCGTGGGGTCGTTAGGAGGATTGAATGACATGATGCAATGACCCAGTGATCCTCAAAGGCATCCTCCCCTGAAGGCAGAAGGGATGTAGAGTATCCTGATCAGGAGGTCCAGCCTGGAGCCTCGGGCTGTATGCTTGTGTTATAGTCATTCACCAAACACCTGCTGTGGGCCAGGCCTTCTTCTCAGCCTGGAAATTCATCAGTGAACAGAAGCGACAAAGCCCCTACATGGTGGATCTATACCCTAGTGTTTATCTTTGCAGCCTCATGTTTTACTTGAAAGTGGGTGCAGACTCCTGCACTCTGATTTATAATGGGACCACAGCAATATACCCGTAACATCCAGTGCTTGTTTCAATACAAAAGTAATGGCTTCCTACTAATGGGCTGGTGGCCGCCCTGCTATTTGCCGGAAGATACAGAAAACTGTGACTTTATGTGCCCGAATTTGAGCAAGTTCTGGTTGACACCAAAAACAGAGCTTAAACCAAGTCTGAGGGAGGAAGGAAGGAGCGGGGCAGAGGGATCTGGGGCCTCGCCAGCCTCTGCCAGGGTCCAGGAACAATCTGGAAGCCCCCTCCCCAACTCTGCCCAAGGCACCAGAAAGAACCACACACTCTTTCTTTCAAGGGGTTCACGTAATGAGCAGTCCCAGGCTGGCAGCGACAGTGTTCGGGGCCGATGGGCAGCTAGATCAGCACAGACCTGGGCCACTGTGGTCACCAGATGGCCCGGGGGATGGGGTGCTGCTGGCAGTGGCGGGCAGCCTGGAGCCGGAGGGGCAGGCAGGCTATGGCCAAGACAGGGGAAATGATCTCCCCTGGCAATAGTGCCAAGAGGGTGGTGGTGGCTCTAAAGTTTGTCAGGGCCAGATGTAGGGTGGGAAGGAGGCCCAGAGGGACCCGCCCACCCCAGCAGCCTGGTTGCCCAGCTGGGTGGTTTTGCAGCGCCTTGTTGCCTAAGGAAACTCACTGTCCTTCCCAGGCAGACCGCTGGAGGATTTATGGAAAACAGATGCTGGTCGGGGTAGGGTGAGGGGATGGGGTTGAGCTTTCCCTCCCTCCCCACCCATGGTCAGGAGCAGACCCAGGAAGACCGATGGGGGTGAACCCTCGCCAGCCCAGCCTGTCTCCAGAAGAGACCCTCAGATTAGAGCTCACATGTTTCGTCAGCTAAAAAAGGGGCCATGAGGACTTGCCGCAGGGAGGCAGATGTGGACAAAACAGTGACAAGAGATTACTGCATACAGCGCTCCCTGCATGCCAGGCACCGCTCTGAATTCATGACTCCCCCCCATGCCCATGTTCACAGGCACAGAGAGGTTAAGTAACTGGGGCAAGATCACAGAGCTAGTAAGTGGGCAGAACTGGGATTTGAACCCAGACAGTTGGGTTCAGGATCTTAAGCCCTGCCTGGCATGGGCCTTGCATATACTCAAGAGGGAGAGGGCAGCCAATATTTCTTCAGCACCAACTGTCCAACTAGGTGGTGTATTCCCTCCTTCATTTCATCGTCACGGATATTATCATTGTCAGGACCATTTTACAGATGATGAAGCTGAGGCGCAGAGAATATATCATGGAACTCGCACAAGGTCCTGTAATGACTCCATGACAAATTATGGATCTGAATACAAGTCTGTCTCATCACAGATCTCAGCACATAATAGCACCTCAATAAATGCAGAGCCCCTCCCCTCTTCTCTGAGTCCAGGAGTCTGTCCTGGACTCACGTCTGTCCTAGCTAGTCTGGCTGCAGTGTCCCACCCAGGGGTCCCGCACAGCGTCCCCTTCTCAGCCAGACCACTTCCTGTTGGTGAGCCAGCCAGAAAAAGCCAGAACGAACGCAGACCTTAGACAGAGGCTGATTGCAGCCTCCGCCACCCCCCCTCAGCCCACCCGCCTCCTTACAGGGACCTTCGGACAGGAGCCAGCCTCACAGACAAGGGCCGCATGGATCGGCAGCCGGCGCCTGGCCCCCGGGGCGGGCAGCCAGGTGCCCGCAGCCACAGGAGAGAAGGGCCCCTCTTCTCTCCACTCAAAGGTGGATTGAAGAAGGCTGGCTCCATGATTTTTCCAAGAAGCTTGTCCAGAGCCAGAGAATGGGAACATCTGTGTCCCGAGCTCTGTCCTGGATGCCGCTCAGGCCACAGTCTGGGGCTGGCGTCAGCTGGAGACAGCGCTTCGTGGAGGAGGTTCTGGCTTGCTGGCCGGCGGGTGGGGCCGGTCTGGCTGGCCAGCTGCTGAGGGCAGCTGCTGGCCTCCACCCCAGGAGATGGGGAGCCCAGGCCAGGCAGGGGAGCAAGAAGAGAGCTGAAGGCTTGGGGACCGGGGGCTTTCTCCATTAAATGTTTGTGCAAAAGGGCCGCGGAGGCCATGGCGTCCCAGCAGGTGGACCTGGGGCCGTGGCTCCATCTCCTCAGACCTCTAGACCCAAGCACCTCCCTTCCCCCCTCTCTCTTTCGAGACAGGGATTTGCAGGCTTCTCTTAGCTCTTCCATCAGCTTGTTCATCAAGGCTGCAAGGGAACATAGAAATCACCTGGCCAACTGAGTCTTCCTCTCTTTTCCCACTTGGTATATTTTTTTAAATTTAAATTTTATTTGCTTGAAAACATCATATATTGGCACGGCTCAAAGTTAAGGTGCTATACAAAGCCATATAGATCTTCCCCGACTTCCAATGGAGTTACGTCCTGGTAAACCCATCGTAAATTAAAAGTATCATTTGATGAAAAAGCACTTAATACACCTCACCTACTAAACCTCATACCTGAGTCTCGCCTCCCTTACACGTGCTCAGAGCACTCACAAGAGCCTACAGCTGGGCCAAGTCATCTACCGCAAAGCCTATCTCAAAATAAAGTGTTGACTGTCTCATGCACCTTATTGAACAGTGTGTGAAAACCAGAATGCCTGTCCACGTATCAGTGGGTCACCCTCGTGGGTGTGTGGCTGGCTGGGGGCTGCGACTCACTGCCTCTGCCCAGCAACGGGGGGGAGGATCGACCTGTACTTTAAGAATATCGCTGCTACCTGCGCCTGCATCCCCTTCCCCTCCCCCTCCCCTTCTTCCTCACTACCAGGTAACTAGTCCATTATATCCAGGTGTGTCTTTCTGGTGCTTCCTTATGCAAACCAAGCATATGCAGGTATATTTCCTCCCCCTTTAACTAGATTAAAAAAACAGCATACATCATTCTGTATCTTATTTTTTTGCCTAATATATCCTGGAGATATTTCCTTATTATTTTTGACAGTATTCTCATTTTCCAGTTGCATAGCATTCTATCTCATGCCCATTCTTTATTATTATTATTATTATTATTTTAGAGGGGAGAGAGCAGAGGAGAGGAGGAGAGGGGCAGAGGGAGAGAGGGAGAGAATCTCTAGCAGGCTCTATGGTCAGCACAGAGCCTGACTCCGGGTTTAATCCCACAGCCCTTGGATCATGACCTGAGCTGAAATAAAGAGTCAGATGCTCAACCAATTGAGCCATCCAGGCCCCACCTCCCAAATCTTGTGGCTATTCTATAGTTTATTAACCAGCATCTTAAAGAGGAGCACATGGGTTAGTCCCTGTTTTATTTTTTAATTTTTTTAACATTTATTCATTTTTGAGAGACAGAGCAAGACAGAGCATGAGTGGGGGAGGGGCAGAGAGAGAGAGGGAGACACAGGATCTGAAGCAGGCTCTGGGCTCTGAGCTGTCAGCACAGAGCCTGATGCGGGGCTCGAACCCACAAACCACGAGATCATGACCTGCGCTGAAGTTGGGCACTTAACCGACTGAGCCACCCAGGCGCCCCTTCCCTGTCTTATTTTCAAGTGAGATCTTGGGTGGAAGCTGGATTCACACCAGGCTGCTCTGGTCAGAGAAGTGGGGGGTGAGGTTCATGCCCTCCTGGCAACCTCCGCCACACGTGCCAGGCCTTAACAGAACGTCAGCACGCCAGGGAATGCCCCGTAAGGGTCCCCACCTGCTTATTTTATACATAGGGAACAGGTGCAGCTAGGACCAGACTCACCCACGGTCACAAATTCCCCAGCAGCGAGACTAGAATTAGAAGCCAGGTCTCCTGGGCTCTACCCTCCACACCGGGCGTGTGTTACCCCAGGGGTACCTGAGCAGGACTCTGGGACCCCATGACTCGAGTGGGAGGCAGATGTCACCATGGACCCAGCCATGGACGCCAGGCCTGGGTCTCTCTCTTACTCTGGGTTTCTGTTTTCCCTCCCGTCGCCTGCATTCAGCTCCTTCACACTCCCAGCAGAGGGGTGTCTGGGTGCACTAAGCAGGATGAGGGAATTCAGGCTGCTGAGCCGGGCCCTTAAGAAGCGGAGAGTCAGAGGGGCGCCTGGGTGGCTCAGCTGGTTAAGTGCCCGACTTCGGCTCAGTTCGGTCATGATCTCATGGTTTGTGGGTTCGAGCCCCACGTCGGGCTCTGTGCTGACAGCTAGCTCAGAGCCTGGAGCCTGCTTCGGATTCCTTGTGTCTCCGGATGCCCTGTGTCTCCCCTTTTCTCTTCCCCTCCCTACTTGTGCTCTGCCTCCCTCAAAAATAAACATTAAAAAAAAATTAAAAACAAAAGAAGTAGAGAATCAGCAATGTGCCGGAGCAAGGAAGTCTGNCTTTCTCTTCCCCTCCCCACTTGTGCTCTGCCTCTCTCAAAAATAAACATTAAAAAAAATTAAAAACAAAAGAAGTAGAGAATCAGCAATGTGCCGGAGCAAGGAAGTCTGAGAGGCCTCCGGCTTCCGAGGCACGTGTAAGCAGCTTGTTTTTGAAAAGAATCACTGAAGAGTGTTACTACTGGTAAGTGATGGAGGAAACACATTTTATGAAAGAGAAATATGTTTACAGCCAAGCAAAGGTTGAGGGGAGGGAGGGTCTGTCGAATCAGGAAGGACTTAACCAATAAACAGGATCCCAGCAGGCCACGAGGAAAACAAGCAGAGAGAGAGAGAGAGAGAGAGAGAGCGGAAGCGGAGGGAGGCCAGTTCACCTCTGAAAGGCCAAATCTCGGGGGCACGGGGGAGAGGCAGGGTTTGGGGGGGTTCGGGGATCTCTGGCACCACCTCCCCCATCTGAAGACAAGGAAGTGGCCTCACCCAGCAGTGAGGTGACCTCCTCTGGGTCACGGGGCAGGTTTGTGGGCAGAGTCCCAGCCCCGAGGACGTTGCTACCATGTGTATAGTAAGCAGGGGCAGCGGCGGGAACAGAGCCAGCCTGGGAGCCGGACACCTGGGTCCTCTTAGACCCTGCCCCAAGCTGAGTGACTCTAGACAAGCCACGTCCCCTCCCAGGGTACAGCTGTACCTTCTCTATGACGAGAGGGTTAGACTGAACGGAGGTGGCTTTTAAACATTTTTTGAGCTCCAAAGCGCAGGGGGGACCGGATCTCACCTTGGAGCTGTGATGATAGCCCTTAACCCCCATCAGCCGGGGACGGAGGGGAAGTCACCAGCATGAAGCATGAGCACTTGGACTGTGAGTGCCTCACATGAGGTCATTCCTCCTCACTTCTCTTGCTAAACCTCAGGATGGCCTGAGATGGAATTCCTCATCATCCTGGGAAGCAAGACCCAGGGGTGCATTCAATTTCATTTTTTTTTTTAAGTAGACTCCATGCCCAGCATGGAGCCCCACGCGGGGCTTGATTTCACAACCCTGAGATCAAAACTTGAGCTCAAGACACCTCATCGACTGAGCCACCCAAGCGCCCTGACTCTGATTTAGGAAGATATAAGAACGTGAGATTCCTTGCACCCAGACTTGTGGCCCGAAATGTGTAAGAAGCNTTATCAAAACTTGAGCTCAAGACACCTCATCGACTGAGCCACCCAGGCGCCCTGACTCTGATTTAGGAAGATATAAGAACGTGAGATTCCTTGCACCCAGACTTGTGGCCCGAAATGTGTAAGAAGCCAGAAAAATCTCGCTTAAGTTTGGCCCACCATGGGGATACTTCCTATAAGCCCTCTCTATCTGCCTGGCCTGTCCCTCCGTGAAGGACGCATGCCTGATGCCCGCACAGAGATGAGTGGCAGCCGGGTGGGTCCGTCCCCTGACCCTCGCCCACGGCTCTGTGTGCCAGGCCTCTCTGGCCCAGGTGACCCTGGATGCTGCGCCCTGAGGCTTTGTGGCTGGAAGTTAGGAAGAGACCTGAGGAAAAGGGCCTTTGGTCTCACTGCATGTGCACACACGCACGTGTGCACACACACACTGTACATGCATGCAGGCACACACCTTTAAAGAGAGGCATGAAGGTGCTGATGGTCCCTTTCGGAGCCGGGGGCAGGGTGTTGTGTGTGCGGCTGGCGGGGCAGGTGCGGCGGAGGGAGGGGCTCACTGAGATGCTGGTGTGGGTGAGGACAGAAATGTCCAGACACCTGCTTGGTAGTTTCTGAGCTCGAGGCAAATTCGGGTCAATCAGGAGTCATTCAGGAATTAATGGCTCAGACACTTAGGTAATGGCATAGCCGTTCGGAATCATTTTCCCCACTCCCCGCCCTTGACCTTGTCGGGAGACTTGTTTTATCCCAAACCTCACAGCTGGGTTTGGTCTGGCCTCAAAGCCATGAACACGTTTTATCTCTTTATGCCGTGTGCCACTATGCGTGAAGACACAGGGTGGCGTGGTCCTTATTGGAAACCCCAAACCTCCAGGCCTCTGAAAACTGAAAAAGAATTTTTGAAACATTCGTTTGGTAATAAAATTTGACCTGAATAGACACGGGGCAATTTACAGTCTTCACTGCTTGTTCAAAAGTTTAGCTGCAGAAATATGTGTTCGATCACAACGTGCTTTCAGACCCCACTGGGGTGTTAATGTAATACAGAAGACATGCACCGCGTTACCCGTGTGAAGCTGAGAATTCTGATTTCCGAAATGTATTTGATGTCAAGGGTTTCAGAAAAGGGATTGCAGGTGACACACTGCGAATCCCATTTTACAGATGAGAAAACTAAGGCTCAGGGAATTTAAGTGCCTTCCCCGAGAGTGCACGGCTAGGAGGTGGGAACACCAGATAAACATGCCAAAGCCGTGGCTCTAAACCCTTTGCTCTTTAGCCCAGCATGCCAGCAGGGCCCAGAGGCGGGGAGCCCAGGACCAAAGCTGAGGGCTGCGGGAACCCGGGACACGCCGCAGAGCCCACTGCCATCAGCCCGTGGCCTCCTTCCAGAAAAATCTGATGAGACCTGGGCCTTGCCCTCTCCTCCCTGCAGCCAAAGTCAGAAAGAGCTGCCGTGTGAGTTGGTACAGCCCCAGCTGGAGAAAGATAGCCTCCGAGCTGAGCAGGAATAATAAGAGCATCACAGTGGGGACAAGATGCTATGTGATAGACTGTTTTGAATCCCCTCCAATTTTGCCTTTAACATATGACCTTTGGCCCTCTGGGAAGGGAGATGCAGACCCAGCATTAATTACCCCCAGCTGGAGGTCAGGTGGAGGTCACGGAGAAACCACAGAACAGAAGAATAGAAGGCTTGACTTTACGTTTTCACAGCCGTCATTCAGGTGCTGGTCTGGAAAGGTCCAGGAGTGGGACTTAACACCTCTTACACGGGGTGAGGATGCTTCTGGCCCAGGAGACTGATTAGTAGCTTTCAATCCCGGAAGAAGGAGGGAGTTGGGAATGAACAATGCAATGGGACCCGGATGCTGATGTGGGAGGCCTTTCATGGCGTCCCGGGGGGGGCGCATGGAGGGACCCTAGCCCCCTCCCCTTTAAGGGCAGGACCTGTGGCTGGACCTCCAGGATGTGATAGCCCTGCGGGTGCGGCCAGGACTGGGCTGGGACGGGGCAGCAGGGTGGGATGCTGGGGTCTGAGTGGCCCTGAGGCAGCCCAGCAGATGTCCTCTAATCCAGGAGGGACGGCGCCCCCTTCTGATGCAGGAATATGGCCAACCTTCCCGATGCCGGGAGGGGCCTGGAATGTAACCGAGGGAGACCGAACCGAGGGCCTAACCAACGGGGTTTCCAAGTCGTGACAGGGGACACGATGGCAAGAGCGGCAGGGACCATTCCTTTGAGACCACGGCATCGCCCAGGCCACCAGCCCGGGGTGCAGTTGTGCCTCGCACCGGGGGTGGGGACACCAGAACCTCCCCCCCAGCCCTGCTCCAAGGGAACTATTTGCTGAGAGGCGCCTGCAGGGCTTAAGGACCCGCCCCGGGCCAGCAGCCAGCCTGCAGCCATTCGAGGCTTTGTCCTTTTTGCTAATAATAAACCCTGGGGAAAAGCTGCGGCTGGAAAGAGAAACACAGAGCAGAGCGGACCCTGAGAATCTGCCTGGGATTCACAGAGTTCCTTCAGTCCCAATTACCAGTGGAGCCCTGGAGCCGCCCGGCCTTCTGGTGGGCTGTGCGAGGGGGTGGGGTGCGGGGCACTGTCCGTGAGGCAGGTCATGGGGGGGTGTGACACTGTCCCCACCCCCACCCCCATTTGTTCCCTGCCAACCTCCTTGAACTCACCCTGTGACTCCCAGCGGAGGCTTAAAGACAATTCTGCAGCCATTTCATGCCCCAGAGGGAGGGCTTGGGGAAGGAGAGGCATGAGATGTCCAGCTGTGTGACCCTGGGTAAGGCATGTGCCCTCTCTGGGCTTTAATTCTCCCAGCCTGAGTTTCTAAAGGGGCTCCTGTCCACGCTCATCTATGAGGAGGTAAACGGTGCCCCCATCAAAGCCCATCCTGGATTTGGCTAAGCCCTTCCTACCCCGGTGCTGTGCATATTGGGCCTGGAGGAAGTGAACTGGGACATGGGGGGTAGGGGGGCAGGGAAAGGAAGGAGGGCAGAGAGGGAGAAGGTGAGAAGGGACACTCAGAGTTACAAGGAGGCCGAGGGGCCTGATGGAGACCCTAGCTGGATGATCAGGGGCAAGTTATTCAACAGAGCCTCAGTTTCCCCATCTATGCAATGGGCTTAATACCTACTTGGTGACAATTACATCAATGAAAGCATATAAAGGACTTATGGGAGGGCCTGGCACATGGCAGGCTCAGTACATGTCCCTCCGGCTCCCGTCTCACTTCTCAGAGATGAATCAGAAGGCGCTGGCCGCACTCCGGTCACGAGCATGTGCAGGCCTCTATCAGCTCCAGGTGTGTGTGCTGGAAGCCTTCCCCGAAGTATTTGGTTCCCCTTCACGGGAAGAGATGATGGAGAATCGGTATCGTTTCCTCCTTAAGGGTTTGGCAGCTGCTCGGTGTTTCGAGGTCACGTGCACATCCAGGTTTGCAGCTTTTTTGGCAGCACCTGGAGATTTGGGAACACTGGGCGGCGCATCCCCTTGGGACGGCGGCGGCTGGGGCCAAGCAGCCACTACGCGCCTTTACTTGACGTTGCTTGTAATTCTTCATCTAAGTTTATTTTTGTATATTTTCCTTCCTCACATACATAATTTGACATAAAACGGGAATGCGATCATATCACATATGCTCGGTTTCCCTGCCGGCTGGCTCGTCTTCCCGCCCGGCCCCCTCCATCCGGGTGATCCCCATGCCACCCCCTCCCACACAGCCTTCAGCCTGTTTCGCATGCTCTGAAGTCATATTCTGACATATGTGTGCATCTAGACACACGTTTGCAGGGGCTGTCTGTAGATCACCCCCCCCCATTTTCACAAATAGGAGGTTACGTTATAGAAGCGTTTCTGTGTCTTGCTTTTCCATAGTCCCCCAGGGATGCAACTTGTCACCCCCCAGGCTGGCCTTGGTCTGTCAGACCCCTTTACTGCTTTCATTCCCTCAGGGGCTCCTGTAGGCATCTGTACACATCTGCACCGACCGCCCCTTCTCTGATCAGTGCTTCCCACCCTGTGGTCTCACACACCGGGGACCGCAGCTTGGGACACAGGGCCCTTGGATCCAGGTGACCACTGTACGCAAGAGCAGGGGTCTGCGAATTTTTCTATAGACTTTAGAAATATGATAAAGACCGTACTTTTCATTTCTGGGTATTCATTTCGGCTTCTTAGAGCAATAACTCACCATAAATGTGGCTTAAGACAACCAGATGTATTCTCTTGCAGAATCAAGGAATCGGTGGGGCTGGGCTCTCTCTGCAGGCTGTAGGGCGGGGGTCTTTCCTTGCCCTTGGCTTGTGCTGCTTAACCCCAATCTCCGCCTCCTTCTGTGTGTCCAGCTTTCTCCTTTCTGCAGCTGTTGGATTTACGGCCCATCCTCAATCCAGGAGGTTTCCATCCCGAGATCCTTAACTAATTACACCTGCAAAGGCTGCCTTTCCAAATAAGGTCTCTTTCTGAGATTCAGAGTAGGCATAAATTTGGGGGGGGTGACTTCTGGTTTTATTATTTTTTAGTGTTTATTTTTGAGACGGAGACAGAGAAAGAGCAGGGGAGGGGCAGAGAGAGACGGAGACACAGAATCGGAAGCAGGCTCCAGGCTCCCAGCTGTCAGCACAGAGCCTGACATCGGGCTCGAACCCACGAACCGCAAAATCATGGCCTGAGCTGAAGTTGGATGCTCAACAGACGGAGCCACCCAGGCGGCCCTTGCAGGGACACTTTTCAACTCACAGTGGTTCTCTTTCAAATCTTCATGTCGTCATCTTCTCTTCTCCTTCTTTTTCTTCTGTGGTATCTTTTTCCAATGTGCTCTAATCTACGAAGTATATTTGTTTGCCGTCTCTCTCAGGTTGGGGTCTGTGCACTGGAGTCCTTGAGGCTCCAGCCCCTTGAGCTTCACTCATGGTGAACTGTTTCCTTGTGTATTTTATCACCTTTTAACGTGCTTTCAACTCCGTGTGGGCAGGACTCCTGTGAGGATTCCTTGCTGCCTGGGCTTTGGGAGCTTTCATCCCGAATAACAACCGCACCTGCTCCCTGCGGCTGGGCCCTCGGGGCCAATAGACTTTGGGCACTAATTTCAGTAATTTCTTAGGCTGGGAGCGGCTGTACCTCAGAGAACACATATATTTGGGCCTAAATCCACCAGCAGAGCAGACCCGATGTTTCAATTTCTCCTGTGCAGATTTTTTTTTTTTTAACCCCAAACTCCCGTGGAGGTAGATATGCAGTCTTGTGCTTTCCTTTTACGGGCACAGTCTCTCCTTGTCCACCCTTGCTCTGGCTGCGGACCATGCGGTCCTGGCTTTCAAGAAGTGTCTTGGCTCCAACCCCGTCCCCTGTGCCATCGCAAAGTCCCCATTCCTGACTCTGGTGGACAGCGAGACTGGCCTCCTGAGTGCCACATTCTAGTCTCCCTTCCCCTTGCCCACACCCCCTCCAGCAGCAGAAACATCAACTCTGCCGCTTAAGAGCCAGGAGATCCTCGAGCAAAGGATTTAATCCTAAAAATCCTTCCCCTCTTCTTTGCTTTAATTCTAACTTTCCCTTTAAGGCCTCTCCCCAAATCACCTCCTCCAGAAAGCCTTCCTAGATTCTACCGGCTCCATCTGCCATTGCTCTCAGACTGGTACTTTCAAGCCTTTGCCTTACTGTGAAGCAATGTGGCGTTGGCAGGACACTGCAGGTTCCTGAGTCTCCTGAATATGACAGGTAGGTGTTAAGGTGAGACAGAGGGTGGGGACGAGGGAGGTGACGCAGCAGCATCAGGCATGGACGACTGAGCCCCAGGAAGGAAGCTGGATTTTAGCTGTAAGTGGTGATGGCTTGGTGATGTTTTCTGGCNCACTCAATTGGATGCCCGCTCTAGAACTATCGCTCTGGCTCCTAGGAATAGAACAGAACGGACACCGGCCAAGAAGCCAGGTGGCCAGTTTGGAGGCACTCAGACTCCACAGTTCAGGTGAATGATGAGGGCCCTGGAGCAAAGGCCATTCAAGGGCAGAGGGTGGGGACGGACAGATGAAATGTTTAGGGAGCAAACATTCAGTTAAGTGTCGACGATGTGGAGGGGCCAAAAGTGCCGTGGCCGCCCCCCTCTCTCCTGCTCCCTTAACCACCTCAGACCCCCTCCTGGGTGCTCCCTCCCCTCCCCCCAGCACTGACACAGGGGGCGCTTTGGGTAGGAGAAAGGGGCGCAGAGAGGCAGACGGGGTTCCTGACTTCTGCGGTCTCTCTGAGGAGCCTCCCTAACAAACGTATTCACCCGTCTCCTACCTGCTCCAGGACACTTGGCTTGTGTGTTTCAGGACGGTTTGAATTTTTTCAAAAAAATTGAAATTCTCGGCCAGGCAAGCCAATTCCAGTGAATAACCACACAGTGAAACGTGACAAGGGCCCCTTTCACAGGCCCCGACTGCACCGAGCTGGCCAGGCGACCAGATGAATCCGCTTATGTGGGAAGGTCAGTGACTCGAAGCCCCTGGGAGTCTGACTGAACAGTGAGCTGAGCCTTTATGATCATGGTGGAAGGAGAGCCTGTGTTGTCTTGGGCGGCAAGACCCCCCATGATGATTGACCGAGTGATTGATTTTTTAAGTAATCCAATCATGTATTTCTTGGTAATTTGGTAAACTCATTTTCTTACATTACTATAATTTATATAATATGCAGTTTTGTCTTTTTAAATGCTTATAACCACTTTTCCATGTTACCATGGTAGGGTTCATAATTACCTTTTTTAGTTTTTTATTCTTTTTTAGATGTTTATTAATTTTTGAGAGACAGAGCATGAGAGGAGGAGGGGCAGAGGGGGGGGCACAGAATCTGAAGCAGACTCTTAGGCTCCGAGCTGTCAGCACAGAGCCTGATGCGGGGCTCGAACCCACGAACTGCAAGATCATGACCTGAGCCGAAGTCAGACGTTTAGCCGACCGAGCCATTCAGGGGGCCCTTTAGTTTGTTTTTAAAACCATGTTATCAAGGTGTCATTGATATATATAAAGCTGTAAATAGTTAATGTTTACAACTCAAACTGGGGGTAAATATGTATCATGACATCACCACCACCGTCAAGGCCACGTACATACACACCACCTCCAAACGTTTCTTCCCACCCCCTTTATTATAACTATTATTACCGTGCGTGTGGCAAGAAAAGTCTCCCCAACCCCATGAACGCTGATTTTAAGTTGTTCGTTCAACCAAAATCTACGGTGTCCACATCGCGTCAGGGACTGTTTGAGGCCCAGAGACCCCGCGGCGAGTGCAGAGGCCAGGTCCGTTGCTCCCCGAGCTCCCCTCGAGTCAGGGAGCCGGACAGCAAGCCCATCAACTCGTTCAACGCTCTAGCGAGATAACCTGGGGCAGCAAGGAGCACAACGAAGAAGACAAAACAGGGTCGCGGGATGGGGCGTGATGCTACCTTTAAGAAGATCCTTCTACGCAAGTGACATGTCACTTGATAACTGAAGGACAAGAGGTGGCCATGCCCCAGACAGGGAAGAAGTGCCAAAGGCCTTGAGGTGGGGACGAGGTGGCCATCAGGAGAGTGTGTGCTCCAGGGCTGTAGGATCTGAGGGGGAAATGTGTCCTGGGAACAGCTAGCACTTGAGCTGGAAGGTCACAGGAAGTACGGTAGCCAGTGTGTGGCTGGCGGCTCACCAGCCAGGGCAGCGAGTATGCCGCCACCTTACCAGCCCGCAACTCCACTCCTCGGTCTTCTCTCAGGAGATATAGGGGAAGACTCTGTGAGGCTTAATGCAAGAGTGTTCACGGCAGCTTTTTAAAAAGTTAATTAAGTAATTTATTTATTTTAAAGAGGGAGAGAGAGCGTGCATGGGGAGGGGCAGAGAGAGAGAGAGAGAGAGAGAGAGAGAATCCTGAGCAGGGTACATGCTGTCAGTGCACAGCCTGACGCGGGGCTCAAACTCACTAACCATGAGATCATGACCTGAGCCAGCCATTTAACCAACTGAGCCATCCAAGGCGCCGCTATAGTGCCCCCATTTTTCATAATGATCAAATGCTGAAAACAGCCAATACAGCCCTCAGCAGGAAGCCGGCTAACCAACTGGTGATGGGCTCAGACACAGACTATGACTCAATGATACAAGAGAATGAAGTGCATATGCGCGCGCACGCACACACACACACACACACACATACACACACCATACATGCATGTCCAAAACTTACGCTGAGTGTAAGCCAGCACCAAAGAGTATACACTGTAGGGATCCAGGGGAGGCTGGGCTAATCTGTAGTGGGGGGAATCAGAACAGTGGTCCCCTCTTGGGGCGGGGCAAGGACTGGTTCAGAAAGGGCGTGAGGAAGCTTTCTGGGGTGATGCTGCCACTCCAAATTGTCACGGAGGTTTGCAACACATAGGTTTTCACATTTCCCAAAACACACTGACGGGCACTCTCTAGACTTGTGCGTGTCACTGTATATAAATTTTACCTCAGGGGCACCTGGGTGGCCCAGTCGATTAAGTGTCCCACTCTTGATTTCAGCTCAGGTCATGATCTCACAGTTTGTGATTTTGAGCCTCGCATCAGGCTCTGCACCAACAGTGTGGAGCCTGCTTGGGATTGTCTCTCTCTCTCTCTCACTCTCTCTCTCTCTCTCTCTCTCTCTCTCTTCCCCCCCCCCCACTTGTGTGTGCACACACACAATATATAAGTATATAGATAGATAAATAAATCCAGAGCCTGCTTTGGATCCTGTGTTCCCTTTCTCTGACCATCCCCAACTTGCACCCTGTCTCTTTCTTTCTCAAAAAGAAAAACATTTTTAAAAATTTTTTAAAAAATCAAATTCCTAGAGGCGGAAAGTAGCACTGTGGTTACCAGGGCAGGTGATGGGGTAGCGGGGAGATGTTGGTCAAAGGGTATAACACTGCAGGTATGAGAATGGATAGGCCTAGAGATCTAATGTACAACATGATGACTGAGGTAAGACTGAATTGAATCCTGGAAATTTGCTAAGAGTAGATTTCAGGTGCTTTCACTACACACACACACACACACACACACACACACACAGGTCACTGGGAGGAGATGATACAGTAGCTTGATCATAGTAATCATGTCATGACATAGTTGTAGGGCAGATGATCATGTTGTACCACTTAAATATATACAATATTTTTTATTAAAATTTTTTTTCAACATTTATTTACTTTTGAGAGAAGAGAGTGTGAGTGGGGGAGGGGCAGAGAGAAAGGAAGACACAGAATCCAAAGCAGGCTCCAGGCTCTGAGCTGTCAGCACAGAGCCCTACGTGGGCTGAAATTCACAAATCTCGAGATCATGACCAGAGCGGAAGTCGAATGCTTAACCGACTGAGCCACCCAGGCACCCCATATTTATTATTTTTTAATGTTTATTTATTTTTGAAAGAGCGACAGAGACAATGCGTGAGTGGGGGAGGTGCAGAGAGGGAGACAGAATCTGAAGCAGGCTTGAGGTTCTGAGCTGTTAGCACAGAGCCCAACGCGGGACTGGAACTCACAAACCGCGAGATCATGACCTGAGCAGAAGTCAGACGCTTAACCGACTGAGCGTTCCAGGCGTCCCTTTACTTAAAAAAAAAAAAAAAGCAGCGAGTACTAAACCTGGAAACACGACTTAGTCCCAAATTATAGGAGATCTTAACTGTCACACAGAGAAGACTGAATGTTATCTTTTCTGCAAATGTTTGAGATTTCTGAGAAAGCTAGTGACATGATTTAAAAAATGAAGTTTCGGGAAGATTCATCTGACATATGTGCACAGCATGCCTCATGTAGTACAAATGATTTAACATGAAAAACATTTAATACAAAGCACTGCACATGCGTACTTTTCTGGCACGGAAGTCCTCAGGTCCTCAAAGCTACTGAGGATATTGGAGAAATATGCAAATCTGCTGGTCCAATCGACAGATGTAGAGAGTTGAGAAAACTCTGCAGAAATTTCCATCATTTGAATATTTCACAGGACCTTCTCCTTAGTATCTTTTTTACTTTGTATGTGAGGGTGGTTGTCTACATCTACTTCCCCTTCCTATCACATAATAAAGACAAGCATTTTCAGCCTAATGTGTTAGCCTTTCTGTAATTCATACTTTTCCTCTGTCTTCACTAAGCCTACTGTTCAGTGTTGCCCCTTTTTCTGTTTTGGCAAGACATTCTCGATGAAGGGAAGCAGTGCATCAATTCACATTCTGACTCAGTCGCCTTAATCTGGATAATTACTTTTCCTATCTTTGCAGCTGTACCATCCAACACGTTCCCACACAAAATGCAACTCTAAGCCGCATTTGCTACCTCTGATCATTCTCTTGGATCTTCCAACAATGTCCAGTCACTATAAAAGCTTCTAGCGCCTACTCTTATTCTCTATACTGTGGAGAATCCAGCATGAATCCACAAGCCCCACTTGGACTGGCATCGCACGGAGCCCGCTCTGGGAAATAAACGATGGGTGACCCAGGGTAGGGTGTAAGGTAGAGAAATGAACTGAAGTTTGTGAGTTCCTTCAGCCCAGGGATGCTCTGATGCTGTAGTCTGGGAAGGAGACAATCTGGGGAGACCGAATGCTCGGGGAGTCTACCAAATATTTCCCAACACACTGCCGACGCCAAGGGAGCCCATTGCTCCAGACGGAATCTTACATCCATGCTCCTTGGCTTAACTCTGTTTGGTTCAGCAACATTAGGAAACGCTGCTCTTTTGGGAGTTCTGAAAGGGCCCCTTGGAAGCTCCTCACCTTTGTTAGGACTTTGTTGTTCTCAAAATCTCTTTGAGACTATGACTGTGAACGCTTATTCCAGAAATATGCATGCACACAGACCTAAAATATTGCATTCAGTCGTAGGGACCTTATAGACTTCCTATAATCCACCCGAGGACTTTCAAGGGACGCTATGAAGCTTGCCTTGGAGGACCAGGTCAGCTGGTTCCTCTGTGGGGGTAAACAGAGCCCAGGGCTCACAGTCAGGGCTCCCCGCTGTGGTGTGCCCCAAGTGCCAGAGGCCTCCAAGCCGGCAGGAGAGTCCTCCTGAGGACAGGCAAGGAGTCTGAAGCCTATTGATGACGCCTCACAACCATCGTCAGGGTCCTGCCTTCCTTACGTGGCTCAAGTGGCTTTAGGAACCCTGTCATACGACCCTCCAGGAAGTAACTACCAAAACCTTTGGGGAAGGCAGATTGCCTTTTTCTTCTTCAATATTTGGGTGAAAACACTTCCCGGAGAGGTGACTGTGGTCTGCCGTGTGTATCCTGAGGAGATGGGGGGCTCCTTTCTTTTTTTTTTTTAATGTTTATTTTTGAGAGAGACAGAGCATGAGTGGGGGAGGGGTAGAGAGAGAGAGAGGGAGGGAGGGAGACACAGAATATGAAGCAGGCTCTAAGTTCTGAGTTGTCAGCACAGAGTCCGACACGGGGCTTGAACTCACGAGCTGTGAGATCTGACCTGAGCAGAAGTTGGACACTTAACCAGGCGCCCCTGAGGGGTTTCTTTCTGAACCAGGGCTCTGCTGGGAGCCTCCAGGAGAGGCAAAGGGCCAAGGAAAACTGAACAAGGTTGGGGAAGGGGCCAAGAAAGAGAGAGAAAGAGAGAGAGAGAGAGAGAGATCAAGGTGCAGAATCTGGCAAGGACAGGCCATTCGCAGCCTGTGTGCTACATTAAGCATTTGGGACTTGCTGGGAAGCCATTGTTGAGTTGTAATCGGAGCAGCAAGGCTCATTTACGGGGATGCCTCGGGGGTTCCCCCCCCCCCCGCAGTGTGAGAGAATAGCAGACATCAGTGAGAGGTGTTCCAAAAAGTGAGAGAGGGATCCTGAGCTCCAACACCAAACGCTCATCCATAGCAGCTACGTCGCCTGCCTGTTGTCAGTAAGTACAATGTGACAAGCAAGAGTCAGCCGCTTCAGCTTTACAGTGACTGTGATGTAGGGGAGGTGACGGTGCTCTGAGGGACACTTAGCCTGTGTGTGGGCATGTGTGTGTGTGTGTGTGTGTGTGTGTGTGTGTGTCCTAGCGACGGGAAGTTACCTCGGCCACCCTTGGGAGATCATCTGTGATGCAATGTATAGAGGAGGCACGTTGGGTCCCCCGGGAGCACTCACTGGGGGTGAGGGGATGACAGTGGCTCAAGAGCCCTGCTTCCTGGAAAGGCGGTGTGGGAGAGCTGGGACCCCAACCTGGCGACCGATCCCTCCACTTTGGCACCTGTAGTAGCTCCGGGAAAGACGCTCCTCTCTCCCTGGGAGCTGATGTCCTCGCACATGGAGGGAAGCGGCGCCTGCACAAATGTTGACTAAAAAAGCCATCACGTCCCAAACCACACGTGCGGGGACGAAGCACTCTCAACCCCCTGCAGGTACAACGGGCAGAGGAGACACTCGGGATGCCGGGAGCGCCAGGCGTCCAGCTCGACCCAGGGCCACGTGACGCCAGATGAGGGTGCCCCCGGGGAATAGTGGCATTTGCAGCGTCCTTCGAAACGCGCTGACCTCTTACTGGGTAATATGACAGGTCAGGCATTTGCACGGGAGGGAACTCCCACCTGGGGGTGGCGTGTCTGAGGGGCCACAAGCCCGGGGGCATGTCCACCTCGCCGGACAGCCCCAGGCTGCATTCCTGTGCCTCACTGTGAAGGACCCCAGGACCCCACATGCGCTTGGGATATCCCTCGGGGGCATGACAGAGCTGGCCTGGCCTCCAGGACAGAGTGTGGTGTGAAGCACCCCTGCCAGCCCATTGCTTACACAAACCTCCAATCTGAGGGCCGGAATAACAGCAATTATTTAAGTATTCTTGGAAACCCTGCTATTTCCTTTCTTTCAGTCTGTACTAAGTTTTTCCTCTGGGCTTCAGAACAGACTTGCAATTGTCAGCACAACAGCTGAACCTCCCTCCTTCTCCCCTCCCTTCCCCCCAAACACACACACACATGCACACACGCACACACGCAGAAGAGAAACCCATGCAGGCAGAGGCCTCTGTGGATGTATAGCCACCCCATGATCCCAGGGCATTTGAGCTTTTCCTCGGTGCAGGGCTCAGCAGGTGGATGAGTCCTGGAGGGGGAGGGGGTGTTGGGGACAGGGCTGGGGGAAAGGCTCCTCTTCAAACAGCTCAGACCCCTGGGGAACTGGCCCAGCAAGTTTAGTTCCTTTGGCCACAGCGGATCCAAACCGGGAGCCCCCTGATCTCTGCACCAGTAGGCGGCGCCCTTGTCTCTGGTACCCAGTTTGGCGGAGCCAGAAGCTCCCACCTCTCCCTGAGCCTTGTCACGGACATGCCTCTCCCATAGTGGCCCCTGATGGCCTGGAAGTAGCTGCCATCTAGAGTCAGCTGCTCCAGAAGCACCCTGGGCCTCCCTCCGTCACTAAGCAGACAAGTGAGGGCTCTGCCCGTGGCTGCCGTCACCTCGCCGCCCAGATGGTACCTGGGGTCTCCAGTGACATCACTTCCTCAGCCCTCGCTCACCCATTTTCCAGTGCTTGTGCCCAGAGCACCAGAGCTAATTGAAACAAGACGTGGACTTACACGTTAAAGTAGCCTTCAGATGCGAGGAGGGCTGCTTCTGGAAAATGTTAACGCTTTTCCTGTTGGACGCCAAGCCCGCTTGGAGCTAGGCTTCAAACGAAACCTCATATGTAAAATGAGGGGGTTGGACGATGCCGGGGAGCCATTCTGACTCTGACAGTTTGTGCCTACTATGAAAAGAAAACCCAACAGAGCCCTGGGCGGGGGCGCCGGGGCGACTTCTGGTTGGCGTGGGATGGTCACAAAGTGGTTGTGAATCAGTTTTTATTTTAGGCCTTGCAGCTGATAGATTAATTTCTTTTTTATGGGCCACACTCTGCATCATTCCAAGAAAACCACTCCATCAGAGGCTCCGCTGACATCACCAACCACCAGATAGGAGGCCCCTGAGGTACAAACCTCAGGCTGAGTGGCTGTTCGAAGACTTGGCTCCAGGTGAGAAGAGGCTGTTTTGGTTACTCAGTGGGGTTGCCATGGAGACCACGTTGCTCCCCCTCCACCCACCTTCAAGAGGTCTGATCAGCAGAGGGGTTCCCACTACCTACCCCCAGACTTGAATTTAATGGGTCCGATCTTGAGTCAGGCAAATCTCATCCTTGGAGAGATCTTGAAGATAGGCAGACAAAAGCTCTGTGTTCTGGACAGCTGGGCAAATCGAACTTGGCCATGTAATTTTGGCTCGGAGGTTTATTGTTTATTTGTTTGTTTAATTATTTAATGATTTTTTATGGAATTTCTCCATTTGGGTCCAGTCTTCCTGAGACCTCCTAAGCTCTTTATTTGGAAAAGAAAAAGTCTTTTTTTTTTTTTTTTTTTTTTG
>NW_027531904.1:5431520-5466456 GCF_008692635.1 Crocuta crocuta
TTTTTTTTTTTTTTTTTTTTTTGGTAAAGACAGAGAGGCGAGTGGTTTAGAGTCCTTTCAGCTGGAAGGCCAAAACCACCCAAGACAGAAATGTGTTTTGAGGACACCAGCCAGGAATCAGATGAACCGCAACCAGGACCAGAGGGTGATTTCTAAAGTGACAAAGCCAGGAGCCTTCTCTGTGCTCCGGTGCTACATTCTCTAGAATCCTGGACTCTCCACACTGAAACAGACTTCAGGGGCCACCTAGTACAATGTGGCAGGCAATCTACTTTCCTTCAGCCGTGGCTAATGGCGCCCATTCTCCACCTCACTGGGCAGTCAATTCTCCGTTCTTCTACTGTGGAGGAGAGAAATCTTGGGAAGTTCTTAGATGGAGCTGAAAACGGCCTCCCTGTAACTTTACGTCCCAGGGGCAGGTCTGTTCTCAGGAGGCCCCTGCAGGGAAAATGCTACAAACCCTAGTCCAAGTTGGCTTGGACAATACCCTTAGTAGCAACCCTTCAAGTATTCTCAGCAGCTCTGATGTCTCCCTCTCTCCTGGCTTATTCCTCCCGTTCTTTTAATGACTTTTCACTTCCTGGTCATTTCCAGACACTTGGCCGCTTGCCTCTGGATACTTTCCAAGTCGTCAGGATACCCCTGACGCTGGGGCTGGGGCCCGGACACGATGCCGCCTGATTCTGTGTTGAGGGGCTGATGGATGTAGGGAAAAGTCTGGGCTTGAAGTTACAAAGGCACATGCAGACATCACACTAGAAACTGGCCACGGGACACATCCCGTCCTGTCATCGGGATAATCCTTGATCAGCCAGCAACATGATGGTGTGTTGTCTACCGTGAGAACTACGTGCTGTGTAGCCTTAAACGTGTCCCTGGAGGATCAAGGAATAGTTGGAAGTGACTGGCTTTTTCATTCAGCGAATACTTAGTGTTTATCTGCTAAGATCTTATGATTGGTCATGGAAATGAGGCTTTGGAGCTGTGACTATAAATGACACAGTCTCTACCCTCAAGGAGATTGAGTGAAATAATCTGCAAAAGCCTAATTGGCCCAGATGGGCCAGCTCTAAGCAACTCTGGAAGAACACTGTTTATGCCAAAAAACATATATATATAGTCATAGACGACCAGAGATGGAAGGAGCTTCAGGAAGCTTGAATTCATATCCTCTGGCTTGTAGATGTACCAACTAGGCCTCGGAACCTGTCCATCCACCTAACCATCCATCTACCCATTCATTCAACAAACGCATTTATTGAGCAGCCACCATATGCAAGGTAATATATTTGCGGGAAGTCCGCTGGGAATAGCAACAGCAGATAAGGAGTGGTGAGTACTTTGTTGGTGTGTGGATACAGGGCTCCAGCTGAATGATCTGAGGAAATCCACTTGGTTAGCATCAGAGCAGTATCGGAAACCAGATCTGACACCTGGCACTGGGCTTGTCCCAACGCTCTATGATATCACTCATTAATGACTAGATGGTACATGACAGAGCATCTGCTCTATTTGGGGGAACTCTGTCCTGATGGAGTCCGATTCAGACATTGCAGGGAGTATGCCTGTAACTGGGGAATGTGCTGTCTGTACGGAAATAATGTTACGCTTCTGCAAAGCACGAGGCAGAAGCCAGAGGCATTCCTATCTGTCTTCCAGCAGCCCAGACAGACAATCCCTCCTTAGCCCTTGACAAAGGTCTACTAAAATTCCCTCCCAGGATCCACCAAAGAGAAAATCCAACTTGCTTTCTGCTCTATGAGCTTCACGAGATTGGATGTTACTGATGCTCCTAAAATGTTCCCCTTCCTTGGTTCCCAGGGTGCATTTCTCTCCACCGCCCCCTTGCTGACTATTGATTATTGGTCCCTCAACCATGAACATCTTCAGGAATATCACCTTACATACTGTGGCTGCTCAATAAATAATTTGTCAGGGTGTCTGGGTGGCTCAGTCGGTTAAGCATCTGACTTTGGCTCAGGTCATGATCTCACAGTTCGTGGGTTCAGGCCCCGTATCCGGCTCTGTGTTGACAGCTCAGAGCCTGGAGCCTGCTTTGGATTCTGTATCTCCCTCTCTCTCTCTCTTTGCCCCTCCCCCACTTGTGTGTGTGTGTTCTCTCTCTCTCTCTCAAATAAATAAATAAGCATTAACAAAACTTATTTGTTGAGTGGATGAGTAGATGGATGGCTAGGTGGGTGAAAGACAAGTTCTGGAGCTCAGTTTACCCATATGTAAGGTAAACAGAGGGTATGAATTTGAGCCTCTTTTATGATTTCTCACCTCTCTCCCTCTGAGGAGCCACCCATTCACAGAACCTCTGCTGTCATCTCTATGTATGAAATTCCCAAATCGACAAGGGCTCCTTGTTCTGCTTGGCTGCGCTTCCATTGCTCCCAACTCAACAAGTCTCAAGTGAAGCCATCCTTTCCAGACCCTACTCTCCTTCACACCAAACCTGCGTCCCCTCTCCACAATCCATTCACTAAGTCCATCCGGCTCGAAACACTGAGATAAAGTTTTGCTTCCCACTCTCATTGTAGGTCTTAGTCATCTACAGAACATCGTTAGGGATTCCTCTCTTAGATGGGTTTAATTTTATCCATCCATCCATCCATCCATCCATCCATGAATTCATCCTTCATCCTTCAAGAACACTCCAGCCTACTCTGGGATGACTAGGTCAAGTTCTGGGGAAGCCAGAGCCCTGCAGGGTAGCCAGTCTATGCTGCCCACAGAGATGACTTACTGGACAGCACATGGGCCTCATCCTCCTCTGTGAGGGGGGCCTCTCTCCCCTGAGATTGGGCCATAACCTGAAATCAGACCCTACTTTAGGACAGGCAGTGGGGAGCTTCGGGCTCCCCAGGGCTGAGCAGAGCCCCTTCCAATGCAGCCCAGTCCCAATGCCTTCCCTCCTCTGCTTCCTCTCTCCACTCCCTACCTCTGCTCCAAATGTGAGCATCGAACCCTCCTCTACGGCTCTTTTCCAAGAGGAGAAGGGTTGAGGAGGGCTGTATATCAGCCAAACATCCTTGACCTTCCCAGGAGCATGGATGCAAATGGCCAGGAGCTGTGTTGGGGTACACGGAGCTGCCATGTGCTCCCAGCTGCTACGGCCTTCCACGTGCTCACGTAAAGGGTTTCCATCTGATCCCAGTTATATTTGCATCCCGATTCCGAGGCTTACAGAACATCGGAACCAAGAGGGCCCTCAGACACTAACCGATGGAACCCTCCACTGTGCAGATGAGAAAACCACAGCTTGGTGAATTCCCGAGGTCACTCAGTGAGGCAGAGACAGGACTGGAACTAGAAGGCTCAAAGGCCAGGATGGTGACAGTGAGCTACCCCGGGTAGCTGGGGGCTCTAGCTTCTGCCCCTCAAATGCGGGGTCACACAAGTTTGGCTATCAGAGCCAGGCAGACCGCGTGAGTACAGAATAGTAGAGAACTGGCTGGGGTCCTGAGCAGAGGTTGGGAGTGTGTCCAGTGAGAGGCAGCCCATGCTTGACCTGGGAGCCTGGCACAACGGAAGAGGCCAGGAACATCCCGGCAAGGACTTGAACTTCATGTTCCCTACCAAGGGCCTGATCACCTGGGGAGCCAGCCAGTTTGGAGGAAGGACCCCCTTCCTGGCCTCATCGCCTACTGGCCAAGACACAGCCCTACCTCTCACTGCTCCCACCGCTGCCGGAGACCTGGGCACCCTGCCCGCTCACCTCAGCCCTCGGTGTCCAGACGCACTCAAGATGCAGGCTCACTCTGCCAAGGGCCCTTGGGTCCAGAAAATCCAGGTCCATTTCCAGGGACTGAGGCTCCCAGTGTACTGAAAAATAAAGAAATGCCAGAACAGGGTTACAAAACTTGAGGTGTGTTCAAAACATTTCCTGTGAACAAATTAACACCTTCTACACACACACACACACACACACACACACACCTCAAATACAATGCAACATAGCTGTGCTATTCACAAAATAATCATAGAAATGACATAAACACAAATTCAGAACATGCACTTGGAGTTGTACGGTGAGGGTCTCCTTCAGCCCTTCTCTGTGACAGGATGTGAAGCCTCCCTCCAAGGTAACATCTCAGGTAGAAATGTGAAGTCCTTCCAGAACGTGAGATGGGGACCAAACGGCCCTCAAGTCCCAGCCCCGCCTCCTTGGTCGGCTCCGCCTCTGAGAAGCTCAGGCTGAGGGATTCCACCTCAAGGGGAAGTGGGGTGCCTCCCAGCCCCCACATGCACACCCAGGTCCAAGCCCCTCCCTCAGGGGGAAAGAAGGAAAGCAGGCTGCCCCCAGGGACACCGTGGGGGGCAGCCAGCCCTGCCTGAATGGGGCCTTTTTCTATCACACCACCCAGCAGGGGGACGTAATCCCTCTCCGGCCACACAGAGCCGCCTCAATCCTGGTGGCCCAGTGCGCTGTTCACACAGCTCAGGAAACCAAATAAATATATTCTCCCTCAAAGACCCCACAATGGGGCTTTTTCATGGCAGAGAGTCCAGAACAGCCCCCTCCCCTCCACATGGCTGAGGGGCTATCATCCCGGTAGCCTTTGCTCAACCCTTCCTGGGACTCAGGGTCCACCTGCCCTGGTCATGGCCTGGTATGGACAGTGGTCCTGTGGGTAGGTATCGAGCAGAGCCTGCATGTGTCTGGGGAAAGGACGGAGGCAGGAGAGAAACCTAACAGGTACTGATATCCTACTGTGTCAGGGAGGCAGAGCCCCAGTGAGGACATTCTTTCTTTTTTAAATGTTTTATTTATTTCTAGGAGAGAGAGAGAGAGAGAGACAGTGTGAGCAGGGGAGGGTCAGAGAGAGAGGGAGTCACAGACTGAAACAGGCTCCAGGTTCTGAGCTGGCAGTCAGCACAGAGCCCGACGCGGGGCTCGAACCCACGAACCGTGAGATCATGACCTAAGCGAAAGTCGGACGCTTAACCGACTAAGCCACCCAGGCGACCCAAGGAGGACATTCTTTCTTGATGGAGTAAAGCATCAGCAGATAGATTCCTCAGGACTGAAGACGTGGGCACTTTCTTAAGGTAACTCTTGAGACTCTGGGTCCACCGCGCAAAGCTCCAAGCTCCAACCATAGTGAAGGGGGTGACACTAAGCCCAGAGCTGGCCTGTGTCCCCATGTCTTTAGAGAGGCTAACTTTCAAGGGGGACATCAACCAGCCCGGGAAAGACTCCCCTGTAATCTGACCTATTCCCTGGTCACAGCCAAACCAAATCAACATGCCCACCTCCACCCTGTGACATACCCACCCGCCAAGCCCCTCTTTCTGGAACTCCCTCTTTCTTTCCACTTCCCTTTCTCTAAGATCATGGGAAGCCATGATAATAAACAGATAATACCCAGCAAGTGTTTACTCTGCCCCAAACACCTCTGAACTCAAGCACCACCTCTTACAGGAAGCCTTCCCTGACTTCACCTAGCTTTGTGACTATCTGTCCAAGTGTCTTTCCCCAACTGGGTGGGAGGGCCTAGAGGTTAGGGCCTTGCACCACCCCCATCTCTGAGTGCCCAGTGCCTTTCCTAGAAATGACCCTAGGGCTTAGGTAAATGCCCCCACCAAGTACAGGTACCTGCAGAGCACCTTGAACTAGTGCAAGCCCTGAGCCGGTGTCATCCTGACTGTCTAGGAGTCAGCATCCCAGCTGTGAGGCCCAGGAATGTCATTTAACCATCTAAGCTTTAGTTTTTGCTTTATTCGTTTTTGGTTTTTGTTAGCTTTTATCTTTTTTAACTTTATTAATTTAATTTAATTTATTTTCAAGAGAGCGAGTGAGCGAGAGGGAGAGGGGTAGAGGGAGAGGGAGAGAGAATCTTAAGCAGGCTCCACACCCAGCACAGAGCCTGACTCAGGGCTTAATCCCACGACCCTGTGATCAAGGCCTGAGCTGAAATCAAGTGTCAGACGCTCAACCGACTGAGCTCCCCAGGCATCCCCGTTTTTTTTCACTTTTAATTTCAAAGCCAACAAGTTGGGTTAATCACATCCTTTAGTTGAAGGTATTTTATCATCATTAGTAAATGCAAAGTGCTCTTCTTATTTTATTTCTTTTTTGCAGCTCTAATCGACAGGAAACATATTGCACATATTTAAAGTGTCCAATTTGGTGAGGTTTGACAGGTGTATACACCTGAGAAACCATCCCCTTAATCAAGATAATACACAAATCTGTCACCTCCTCCCAAATTTCCTTGAGCCCTTTAGTAATCCCTCCCTACCACCTCTCCCCTCTCCCTACCCTCCTCTTTCTGGACGCAACCACTCATCTGCTTTCTGTCACTATAGACTAGTTTGCATTTTCTAGGAGTTTATACAAGTGGAATCATACAGTCTGGATTCTGTAACTCAGCATAATGCTTTTTTGGAGTCACCCACATTGTTGTGTATATCGGTGTTTATTTTCCCCCCTCCTTAATTGTAGAGTACTATTCCATTGTACGGTTAGAGTATAATCTGTTCATCCATTTATCTGTTGACGGACATTTGAGTTGTTTCCAGTTTGGAGCTATTACAAACACAGCTTCGAGGAACACGCATATTGAACTCTCGGTGTAGACATATGCTTTTATTTCTTGAAATGGGATGGCTGGGCCGTGTTTTATTTTATCTTTCTCCTTCATTCCCAATCTTTACTCTCATGCTCCTTTAAGCATCCACTCGGATATTTACCATATGCCCTTAAATATGTGCATATTCTCATAAAATATGCAGAGCTATTGTGTGTGGGGGGGTATTAAGTTACATGTGTGGTATGATGCTGGAAATCGAGTTCTATTTCTTGTTTCATTTGATTCTATTTTTTGAGATCTATGTAGGCACGTTCTGCAGTCAGAAGGTCATGGCTTCTAACTGCTGTGCAGCATTCTATGGTGTGTCCCACCCCCTGACATATCCCTCTCTTTGATGAACACCGACGTTGAGTTCAGAGCAGCAGTCCCATAAATAACGCCCCAGCGACCATGTTATCCGTCTGGCCCCCTTGCCAACCTGTACAAACACTAAGAGTGGCTCTCTGGGTCCCAAGGTGTGCAACTTACATGGTATCACCAAGGGCTGCTGGCTTGACGGCTTCTCCCCTGCCTGAGCCAGCTAATTACCTGCTCTCCAGCCAGGTGCCTGCCCCTCCTCGTCCTGGCCAGCACTTGGTGCTGTCCACTTTGATAATCTTTGTCATTTTAATGGGTGTCTCTTGATAAGGTGTTGCGGTATATATTGTCTAATTACTAATGAGACTGGGCATCTTTTCAAATACTCGCCAGCACTGAGGACTTCTCTTTCTGTGAATGATCAACTTAACATTCTTTGCCCATAAAACACCTGTATTTCCTAACTTTCCCTACTTGACTGGCAGGCGCTCTTCGTTTTGTTTGAACTGAGATATAACTTAGATAAAGTGAAGCGACAGGTCTTCAGTGTGGAGGCTGATGCGTTTTTACACGTGCTTACACTAGTGTAACTCCTGCTCAGATCAAGACTTAGAGCATTTCTAACTCCCACAAAGGCTCTCTGTGTCTCCACAGTCAGCAACTTCTTAAAGTAACCACTATTCTGAACTCTGTCACTTTATTTGATTTTAAATTTATTTCTGAGAGAGAGAGAGGGAGAGTGAGCAGGGGAGGGTCAGAGAGAGAGGGAGACACAGAATCTGAAACAGGCTCCAGGCTCTGAGCTGGCTGTCAGCACAGAGCCTGATGTGGGGCTTGAACCCACGAACCATGACATCATGACCCGAGCCAAAATCTGGCGCTTAACCAACTGAGCCCCCCAGGCGCCCCTGATCTCTGTCACTTTAGATCAGCTTTCCCATCCTAAAACTTCACATGGATGGAGTCATACAGTATGTTCTCCTTTGTGTCTGGCTTTTTTCACTCAATATCATCTGTAAGATCCATCTGGGCTGTGTCTGCAACACCGAGGCGTTTTTTTCACTGATGCACAATACTCTACTGTATGCCTCCACCACCATTTATGTATTTCCTTGTTGATGAACATGGGGGTTGTTTCAGTTTGGGGCTAGGGTACATGAATAAAGTTTCCAAGGCCATGAACATCACTGAACATGTCTCTTGCGGTGGTGGAAGCACTCAGCGCCTTTGGGAGTGGAACTGTTGCATCCTGGGGATCTTGCCGGCTTAGCGCTAACGGGCACTGCCAAACATTTGTCTAAAGTGCTTACACCGTGGTGTACCAGCAGTGTATGAAAATTCCAGTTGCTCCTCGTCTCTGCCAATACTTGAGATTTTCAGGTTTTTACATTGTAGCCGTGCTGGTAGGTTTTGCAAGTGATCTGTATGTTCTAAGAGATTTACCTCTTTAGGGCTGTGTATAAACGTAAAGGTAAATTTCACTCATCCCTTCTCTTTGTCCACCCTGTGTGGTATCTGTCTCCTCATCTGTAAATGGGGATAATACTCCCTTACCTTCACAGATCTGGCAAACAATGGGTGCTGAACTCATGCTACTATGCATTTCTGTCTCCACCACCACAGGGGTGCTCTTCCTTGGCAAGGACTGGATTGTAATTTGTGTTAGGGCCCAGCCCAGAGCCAGCAAGGAGCAGTTTTTCAGTAAAGTTTGTTGACTGAATAAGTGCTGGAGCCTCCCAGAAGCAACCTGAAGATGCAGTTCAAGGATCTGAGTGAGGGAATGAGGGGCTGTGGCAATGACGCGGGATTGGGGGGGAGGGGAAGGAGCGTTTCTCTGCAGGAGGCCAACAGGTGTCCCGCGGAAAGCGGAAGGCCCCTCCCCCAGGCATGTCGCCCTGCACCCCGCCCTGCACCCCGAGAGCAAGGGCAGGAGTGAGTGGGAGGGGGGGGGCACTGAGAAGGGGCAGCTTTTCCTTNAGGGGCGCCCGCGGCCTTGGGCGTCATCCCCCACCCTCCCCCGGCAAACAGCACTTCTCAGCCAGAGGGGTCGCCAGTCCCGCACCAGACGCTTTACAGCCTCGCAATTAGAGTCAGTCCACCCCTCCTATCCGCCGGAGCCTGAGGGCCAAAGCGGGGAAGCAGTCCAAGGTCACACGATGAATTAAGAACAGAGTCGGCCCTAGGCTCTCACTCCAAACCCGCGTCCTCCCTTGCCTCTGCTCCGTGTCCGGCGCACAGGCAATTCACTCATCTCTGTTCCCAGATCCCACTGGACTCTGCAGACTCCAGTCCCTCTGCTGGAGTCGGAGACCCCCTCCTGTGTGTCACCCGGCAGCTGGCAACAGCCCCTCCATGGCCCTCTGCCTTCGCTCTGGTTCTAACATCTCATCCTCCAACCAGCAGCCAAAGTGATCTTTTAAAATAGGGATCTGATCAGGGGCGCCCGGGTTAGACCGACTCAATTTGCTCAGGTCATCAACTCTCTATTGGTGGGATCGAGCCCCATGTCAGGCTCTGTGTTGACAGCACGCTTGGGATTCTCTCTCTCTGCCCCTCCCCTGCTCATGCTCTCTCTCTCTCAAAATAAATAAATAAGCCTTAAAAAAAATTGAATAGAGATCTGATCACCATACCCCCTGTTTAAAAGCCCCAGTACGGAATATAGAGCCAGCCACTCGGCCACAGGCCCCTGCTTTCGCTCCGCTCCACCCATTGAGCTCAGGCCCCTGACTTGTCCCCCAACCTGCCAAATTCATTTCCACCCCAAGGACTTTGCACTGATTGCTTCCCTCTTCCCCGAACACTCCTTCCCTAGGGGTTCTTAATCCGGGCGGCAGGGGGGTGTGTATGGATTGAACTGGATTTCCATTTAATCATTTTCCTGCGTAACCTGTGTGTATTATGTCATGCATTTAAAAACATCACTTTGGGAAGGGTTCCACGGGCTTCACTCAATTGCCCCAGTGCCTGTGGCACAGAAGAGTTTAAGAACCCCCAGACCTTTGCATGACTGGCTCTTCCTTGTCATGCACTTCCCGGCTCGATGTCACCTCCTGGTGGGGGGCGAGGGGGCTTCCCCGGGCTAGGTCAGCTAAAGCTGCCTCCCTTCTTATCCCGTCATCGCCTAGCACAGTGGCCCTCAAAGTGTGGTGGGAACTTGTTCAAAAGGCATGTTCTTAGGATCCACTCCAGATCTACCGAGTCAGAAACTCTGGGGGTAGGGCCCAGCACTTGGTTTTTACCATCCCTGCAGGTGATGCTGATGGTCGGGATCCTCAAGGAGGAAAAAAGTGCTGGGCTGGCATTTTATCCCTGTGCTACTCCGGGCCACCACCAGCTGGTGGAGGAAAGGTGGAGGGCGGGGAGGGGTGGCCTGAACCAAAAGGTGGAGCTGCATTAGACCTAAAGCCCACAGAGGGCTGGGCTGAAGGGGCCCAGTGTGACTTCGGTGGGGGTGGGGCTCGAGGAGCCCTGTGGGTTAGCCCGGGTGAGCGCTGGAGTTGGAGAAGGGAGCCCACTTCTGTGCATTTCCCACGTGGGAGGAAAGGAGCTGTGTTCCCCTGGGCACTCGTACCTCTGGCCTGCTCTGCACATTAACCAGTGGCCCCGAGGTCCCATTTGGAACCAGCCACAGTGGCTCCCGTCTCATACCAGCCTGGGCTCCTGGCCTCGGCCCCACTGCCCACAAGAAGTCTCAGGGCAATCCCAGGACCCTCCCATCCTGAGCTGTTTCCTGTGCATTTTCCAGGAGAACCAGATGTGCCTGAGCCTAAGCCCATTCTCCAGACTGGAAGGCTGGGTTCCCGTCGCCAGTCCCTGGGAGCCGCCCCATATGGCCTGCAGCCCCTGGCTTTGGTGGGCTTGTGAAGGGGAACTTAGGGCCTGTTGGTCACTGGTCTCTGGCTTCTGTGCAGTTCCCAGGCTCCCCGGGGGGGAAATGAGACACTTTTAATTGACTTCCTCAATCTGATGATAGAGTATTGAGTATCAATAGACCGCAGGCAAGCTATTTTCATCCATGATTTCAGACGGGAGCAGAAGCCCAGGCTGCCACCACCATCCTGCCAGGCCACCTCGGGGGATGAGCTCACCCCTGTCTGCTAGCACAGCAGCATTCGCTGTGGCCTGGCAGTCTGATTCAGGATCTCCAGAGAAAGTTCTAGAAAGGGGCGGAGGGGTCAGTTACAGCAGTGTGTCGGAACTGGAGCCGGCCAGAGGCCAGCCTGGAGTCGGCAGACCTGGCCACTCTCCTCTGGCTCAGCCTCTTCCCGGCTGGGGGACACAGAGCAGGTGACTTGACCAATCCATGCCTCAGTTTCCTCACCTTCAAGAGGAGGTTGAAGGAAACGACAGCATTGGCTCTGGAATTCTATAGGGAAGCCTAGGTGCTTGTCTGCCTCTGTCTTATCTTAGAGTCCTGAGCCCTGACTTTGTGTGCTGTGGTCAAGGTAGAATCACCAACTTGGTAACATTCCTAGGTCCTGGGCACAGGATTAGAGATATCAACTCCAAACTGTTGAGGGTACCTCATAGGCTTGTCTACACTCTGGGTCTAGTGGGAGCAAGCACAGATTGAAGACGGAGATACGTCCAGGATGCTGTGCACATTTCTTGTCCTCACTACTGCCTGCCACACCTCAACCTGACACCTTTCACTCGGCATTGTCCTATCTGACCTACGGGCCACCCCTCTCCTTGTAGACTGTGAGTTCAAGGGCAGGGAGGGGATCCCACCACCTTTGTGTGTCTATGAGACCCAGCGGGGGCTCAATGAGCAGTCATGGAATAAATGAATGAGGGGGTAAATGAATGGATGGGTGGATGGCCGCATGAGTGAATGAATGAAAGAAACCCACGTGAAGCATGTTTGCTTGATACCCTGTGTGTATGTGTGTATTGTTGCTAGGTGGGGAGAGGACAAGGTTAGTCACAGCCCCACCAGGAGGGGCCTCGATGGCCCTGCCGGGAAACCCTCCCTCTCAGTCACGGTCTGCAGACTCAAGAACAGGGAGAAGCTTTCCTCCACGAGAAAACCCATAGAATCATGGAATGTTGGCTCCAAGCAAAAACCACAGGTCACTCAATCCGCACCCGTCCGATGGGGAAATGAAGGCCCAGACAGGTTCGGTTCCTGCCTCTACACTGAGCTCATCATGGAAACTGTTGTTTTTCCATGAAAAAGGCGCCTGGGGGTAGGGGAGAAGGAGCAAGGGGCAGGAGTCAGTATTAAACAGACCAATTGTTAATCACAGAGAGAGCCTGTGTCTTCCCAGGGGCCTGCCCAGCCCAGGGCAGGGGGCTCACAGTGTAAAGGGGGCTTGCCAAGCTCCAGGGCCGCCAGCTCGACTGGGCTGGGCCATCGGGCCTTATATAACCATGGCAGAGGCTCCCAGAAACACCTCAGCTGGGCTGGTGTTCATCTTGGAGCGCGGTTTGCAGCTATTTCCTATAGAGGGAGGTTTTGCTGAGCACCGGGTTTTCTGCATTTTCCATCCGTTTGCTATTAAAGAAAGCAGGAGACAAAATATCAGATCCTTCCCTGAGGTTGCCAGAAATCTCCCAGTTTTGAAGAAAGGAGAGCTTAAGTTCGGTCCCGTGGTCCCTGGATGGCTGATCTCTGTGAGGCAGCGGGAGCTGATCTCAAGGTGAAACTGGCTCAAACCGGTAGCTCCCCTGAGGGCCTGGCAGGGAGCGGGTGCTGAGCACCCTGTGCTGGGGCTGGGCTGCCGCCTGGGCTTACATCGCGCCAGGAGGAGAGGGGGGGGAGGGGAGGGGCAGACCTGCTCAGAAGCTTTGAGAGCTCTGGAGGAAAGACTTCTGGTTAGAAGGCTTCAGTCAGCTTTGGGGTGGTTGTACAAGACCCCACTAAAATACCAGTTGCACCAAAACATTCATCCTTAAAATTCTCATCGCAGTCTTAATGCCATGTGTCCACAGAGCCCTACATGGAAGAGGACAGACAGATGCCTTTAATACATTCCTGGGGGGAGAGCACCTTGGGGAGCCAGAGAAGCCCTGGCAGCGTGGAGCATGGGTCAGGAAAGGTCTGGAGCACAGGACCTTCATAGGAGGGCAAACCTGGGACCATCAGCTCTCAGTCCCACGAGATGGGTGTAAGGGGTCTGCCTGGACCCCCACCCAACAATGGGAGCAGAAAGACCTAGGGGACGTGCCTACACTCTGGCTCCAGAGTGAGCATAAGTGGAGGAGGTGGAGCTATGTCCTCACATCTGTCCCTCCCGAGTCCACCCCCAGGCCCTCGGGCCACTCCCCTGCGCACGTGGCAGGCAGTACAGAAAGCCTGACGACCCCGAGTCCACCACCTACCACCCGCCTCTGCGCTGCCCCTAGCCACCTGTGTAATGAGGGCAGCGGCCGACTTTTCCCTCTGCCCCTGTGACTTCACCTGTGAAATGGAAAGGACACCAGCCTCTCCATGCAGGGGTGAGGGTGGCGGATATGAGGGTTGAGATGAGGCAGCCAAGCGAACGTGGGAGCTCATCCAGTGCTGATCAATGTGAGCGGTTAGGAAACTAACCAGCGTTTGAGCAGCTGAATAGGGACAGCCCTGGGGCATCTCCATCTGCAGGTGGCACTAGGACCCAGGAGTTGGGGCGAGGCAGGGCACCACAGAAGTGGGTGGGGAAAGAGCCCTGCCCCTGAGGTAAGGAAACACTGCCTGGAGGAGGCATCGGTTTCCCAGGGGCTTCCGGGGCTCTGTGACCACAGGAACTGAGTCAGGCCAGGCAGCATCACCCCATCATCCCAGGCCAAGTGCTCCTAGGGGACCCCCATGGAGGAGGACCAACCGGGTGACCCCCGAACCTTGGGGGAATGTGGATCATGGGAGGAGCTGGGTCAAACGTCCCCTCCGTCTTCTGGGTGACTTCCCGGAAGCTTTGTGGGACCTTGCACAAAGTACCTCATCCTTAAGCTTCTCCACACCCCACCCCACAGTCCGCAGGGCGCTGAGTTCCGAGGGCAGGGCTGTGTCATCCCCGTGCTGGCTCAGCCTCTAGGCGCACCAGCACAGCGGAGGCCACAGACAAGATTGGTTTGCAGGGGAGGCGCCCGGGCGACTCCGTGGGTTAAGTGTCTGACTCTTGATGTTGGCTCAGGTCCTGATCTCACAGTTGGTGAGATCGAGCCCCACGTCGGGCTCTGTGCTGGCAGCATGCAGCCTGCCTGGGATTCTCTCTACCCCTCCCTCACTTGCTCTCGAGCTCTCTCTCTAAATAAATAAGTTTTTAAAAATCTAATAAAAAAAAAGAAGAGCTTTTTGCAGTGAGATCTGGGTTTGAATCCCAGCTCACCGCTCAACCAAATAACAGCTTGAATAAGTCTTGGTACTTAATATACTTAATACAGTGCAACTCCTATGAGCTCTTCACTTCTTCATCTAGTGCTTCATTCATTCATAAGTTCAGTACCTACTGAGTGCTTACTGTGTGCAAGCTCCCGGTGGTGCTTACGTGAAGGACAGAGCAGAGACAATAAACAATAGAAAATCAATAAATAAAGCATACGGTAAGTTAGGGGAGGAAGAGTACCATAGGGATAAAAGAAGAGGCAAAGGATAAAGGGGATGGGGTGCGGGGGGGGCGGGCAGAGGCGAGGGCAATGTGCAGTATGAGGTGTTTTTGCATATAAAGCATCTGACTTGATGGTTAAGAGAACGGATTCTGGAGCCAGACTTGGGTTTAAATCCTAGCATGTGCTAGCTGTGTGACAGAGGGTAAGTCACTTAGCCTCTCTGTGCCTCGGTTTCCTCATCTGCAAAATGGGGATGATAATAATAGTAGCCACCTCACAAGGGATTATTACAAGAACTGAAATAATACACGTAAAGTGCTTGGCGTGGTTCCAGCACCTTGTGAAGGCTGTATGAGCATCGAATAGAAGCAACCAAAGCACTGGTGAAATGTCAGTGTTACAACTGAGAATCCTAGGATTCGCCGTATTTCCCTGGGTCCCCTTCAGTCGCGGGCGTGGGAAAGGGTAGGCAAGGTGGCCCTCAGCTCCTTCAGCTCAGGATCCCGTCGGAAACCCCTCCCTCTTGGCCATGCAGTGGGACAAGCTCCGACCACGCCGATCTTCTCTCCCCCGTGGCCTAGCTGTGGGTCCCTGGGCGGGTTTCAGGACTTCCGCAAGCCTTGGGTCCTCTTCACCAAGGTGGGGATAATAATTGATTGTTTGCCAAGCTCCAGGCAGGCACTGTTCTAACTTCTTTGCAAACATCACCTCATTCCATCCGTCCTGACCCTCTGAGTTGGTTCGTTCATTATTCTTTCAAACAGGTGAAGAAACTGAGGCATACACACAGGGAAGACGCTTGCCTGGTCTGGTGTAGCCAGGATTCGGACACCTCCCCAGGATGGGTGCGTAACACACGCATGCCAGGCTCAGAGTCTCACCTGGCTCTGTCCGTGCCATCACTGGTTCCGTCCCCATGCATCCCACGAGGGAAGGCAGGTAGCTTGGGGCCCGGGGCCATTTTGTTGTCATTTGCACTTTTATTCATTCAAAAAAATTTTTTAATGTTTATTTTTGAGATATATATATAGAGAGAGACAGAGTGTGAGAAGGGGAGGACAGAGAGAGAGGGAGACAGAATCAGAAGCGGGCTTCAGGCTCTGAGCTGTCAGCACAGGGCCCAACGCAGGGCTCGAACCCACAAACCGCGAGATCCCGGCCAGAGCCGAAGTTGGATGCTTAACTGACTGAGCCAGCCAGGTGCCCCTCATTTGCACTTTCAGACGTTCTTTCCGCCAGGCAGAGTCCAATCATCGTGGGCTCCAGGACTGCAGGTGGCCTGTATTTCACACCTTGCGCCTGCCCTGCACGCCACTCCCCCCAAATAATCCTGGTCTTTGCTACTTGGTGTCATCAAAACAATTAAATTTTATTTTATTTTTAAATTTTTTTAAATGTTTTATTGCTTTATGAGAGAGAGAGCATGTGAGCAGGGGAGGGTCAGAGAGAGAGGGAGACACAGATCTGAAGCAGGCTCCAGGCTCTGAGCTGTCAGCACAGAGCCCGACGCGGGGCTCGAACCCACGAACCGTGAGATCATGCCCTGAGGCAAAGTCGGATACTTAACTGAGCCACCCAGGCGCCCCAAAACAATTAAATTTTAAACATCTGTATTTGGCCCGAACGCAGACCTCTCCCAGAGACCAGGCTGAACCACGTTTCAGAAAGAAACAACAATGAAAGACCTAATAGACTAGGATGTTTGTTTGTTTTAATGAAAAGACCCAGGAGAGACTAAAAGGTCTGGGGTGGGGTCCTGGGGGGTTAGTTCGGGTCACCAGGGAAGTGGAGTCACTCTTCGGGGAGGATCCCAGAGGGTATATGAACGATCAGAAATAGACCTACCTGTGCTTATTCCAGCATGTGGGTCTTTAAATAGAGCCCCGGGGGCATTTCTGTAAATGCGGGACAAGGTGTCCCTTCTGCAGGCTGTTTATGGGACTGGGTAGTTCCGGCCTTCAATGGGCTGCTTTGTCTTCTGTCTGCTGCAGCCGTGGCCAGACAATGAGTGGCTCCAATTCTCATGCTCCTTCTGCTGCTTTCCTTAGACTCCAGAAGCCACGGTCAGCCTGGGAGCGAGGCTTGCTTACGTAAGAGCGCACGGAGCCGCGGCCGTGGTGCAAGGGATCTTCCAAAGGTCCCTGGCAAGGACTGCCTTCTTGGAACCTTTGAAGGGTTCCAGAGCATCTGTGGGGGGTTGGGAGGGACCCGAGGAAAAGCCTGGCCCCCCTGGTCCCTGAGTGCCCTGCCCTTCACAGGCTCACCTTGTTCCTTGACTCCTAACAGTACACTTTTTGCTGTGGGGACATGGTATGTGGGGGCCCTAAAGAAGGTTGTGACCAGCCCAGCCCTGCCAGGCAGGGGACAGGCAGGTAGGTGTCTATTTGTTCAGCCCTGTGTCCATCCGTTCAGTCACTCCCGGTCTGAGTGGGATTAGCCTCACTTTATTATCCCCACTTCACAGATGAGCAAACTGAGACTCAGGGAGGCCAAGTTCCTGCCATCAGTCAAGAGCAGGCCGGGACTCTGACCCAAGTGTGCTCGATTCCGAAGCACGCGTTCTCAGCCTGGTGGGCAAGAGAAGCAAGAAAACAGACCATTACGGAAAAGCTGTCGGGAATTCTGGCTCAGGTGGGAAGGGGAGCCTCGTCTAGCCCAAAGAGAGCACGTAGGTTTTAAGGAACTTCGAAGAGATCTTTGGAGTTTTTTTTAAAAAAGGGTAAAAGCCGGGGCACCTGGGTGGCTCAGCCAGTTAAGCCTCTGACTCTGGATTTTGGCTCAGGTCATGATCTCATGGTTGGTGAGATTGAGCCCTGCGTTGGGCTCTGTGCTGAGAGCGTGGAGCCTGCTTGGGATTCTCTCTCTCTCCTCTCTCTGGCCCTCCCCTGCTTGCTCTCTCTCCCTTTCTCTCTCCAAACAAATAAATAAACATTTACAATACATAAATGAATAATTTAAAAAGGTAAAAGCCAAACGCAGGAAGCAGATCTGCTCTCCCACTCAAACTGAAAGACTTCTGGGACAGGAGGGGGGATGTGTGAGTGCATTTATGTGCGTGAGCCTGCAAAGCCTGTGTGTGTGTGTGTGTGTGTGTGTGTGTGTGTGTTGAGTCTGATAGTGATACGGCGAACAATGAGGCAAGGCTTGACACTAGAGGCTCATGAACCTTCAGTAGATGGGGGGTCTTGCCATTGGTATCGTCAACTACTGACCTTGGTAAGTCCACAGCCACACATATTTAGTGAGAACCGCTGTTTGTGAGAGCCTTCTAGGTCAGGACAGCCTTGGGCTGTCAGAGTGAATTGAGACCCACCATGACGCGGCCTAGACAACATCGGTTTTTCAGATCGGGAAACTGAGGCTCGGTGCTCTTACGACCCTTGTCAAGGTGCAGGTCACAGTCATAATTACCAGGACTCAACAACTTCAAGGTCGGGGCCTTAAAGAGTATCTGTTTGAGCCACCCAGTTGACGACTCCCCTCCAGACGTCTGTCCTGAAGTGACTGCCGTAGCGTCTGTCCTCAGACAGACTTCACAGCTACTAACAAGGTCTTCCTTATCTTGAGTGGACCTCCGTCTCAATCACCCCAGGTCCCCCTGGGGGCCACCCAGACCAGCATCTCTCTCTTCCAGAGGCCAGCCCTCTGGAAGTTCAGAAAAGACCCCAGAGGCCTCAGACACACAATGAGGCTGCCCGCTGAGGAATCCTGTCCCACTGCCCTGGCATCAGGCCAACTGGTGCCTGGTTCTCACACTCAGTGGGGGTGGAGGGGTGGGGGACAGTGGGTGCAGACCCCAGAGCCTCTGCTTGTGACCAGCCCCCGGAGGCTTCTGCCCTAGCAGGTCCACAGACTTGCTCCAACCCCATGGGGTCCCCTTGTGCCAACTTAGTCTGCAGCGACGCCTGTCCCCACTTTCCCCGAGCTGGAGAGACAGTTAGTAGCGAGGAGGCAGCAAAAGGCCCTACTGTTCACGCCCGTGACCCGCAGGGGTGGGTCTCTCCCAAGCCGCGCGGCCCCCTGACTCACCCGGGGCCCGCCCTGGGTAAACGTCCCGTGCTGCGCTGTCCGTTCAGAGGGTACATTTCCATGAGGCCCGGGTCTGGTTCCCAGAACAGCAGTAAAGGAAGGACCCACACGTTCCCCACAGCCCCCTCCACCCCTTGCTCAGCCAGTGTTGACAGAAGGACCACGTGACACAGGAGTGAGTGAGGCAGGAGTCTGGACAGAGCGGGAGGGGGGAGGGGGGCCAGGAGCAGAAGCGAAGGTCCCTCGGCTGCTCCTCACCTGGGACAAAGCCTGGCATTGTCCGATGCCCCTTCCCTGGCTGCCCCTGCCGGGCTGGGCTGCGGGAGGCTTCCAGCCTAAGCCTGAGTCGTTCCTTGAGTCCACCTCACCGCCCCCGCCCCCCATAAGGGCCACCCCCAGGGAGACGGTCCCTGCTTGGGCTCAGGAAGCAGCAGGTTAAGAATACCCCGCCCTGGCACTTTCCTTGCCTGCATCCCTCACCCAGCCCCTTGGACGGAGCCTGGCAGTGGAAGGAGGCCTCTGCATCTGGAATCTTCCAGCCCTCCTGTTCCCTTGGCTGGGTATATTTGTCTTGGCTGCCTTCACCTGGGCTTTTTTACAACAGATTTTCTTTCCTTTGCTCCCCCCCAACACCCCCGCCCCGGCAGCTGGCCTCACGGCGCACAGAGCGAGGCCTGTTTTCGAGGAGCCGCAAGAACCCCTCTCTGTGCCGCAGCCCACCCGCGCCTGAGCCCCCAGCTGTCAGTTCCCTCGAGGGCTGCGGAGAGCAGCCCCGGACGGAGTGGCCGAGGCAGGGCCTGGGATCAGAGTGCCAGGAAGGGGGGCGTGGGGAGGGCCGAGTTAGCAGGGGCCAGAGGAGAGAGACCAGCGCACTGCTGGCACCAGGCAGCCCCAGAGACTTGCTGGAGGAGATCAGGGATCGGATAGAGAGAGTCCCAAAACCAGGTGGAGAGAAGAAGGGAGACCCTGAGCCGTCTAGAGGGGGGGCCCTAGGAAGAGGGGGACCCGCACTGGAGTCCCTTATTACCTGTTAGCTTTGGGCCCCTGCCTCCTGCCCCTAATCTGTAACATAGAAATGATCATGTTTTACTGGCTCCGAGGTAAGGAACTGAGCTTCTTGAGGTACTTTCCAGTTTGAAAACCTATGACTTAATAGTTGTTTTTTTTTAAAAAAAAAAAGCCAATAAAAGGTTATTTGTGTGCAAACAGAACGTTGATATAACAAGATGGGCCTGGGTGAGGGGGGGGAGGCCTGGTGACATCCAGATCGGGTGGTGGGGATGAAACCCATTCTAAATCACAGGCAGTCTTCCTCAGGGGGTGGCTTCTGAATAGAGGGGCCTTTATGGTTCCCTCTCCACGGCCCCTCCTGGCTCTCCCCTGGGAGCCCCCGGCCTGGNCTGCCCCTGACCTTGCCCACGGCCAGCTGGCCCACGGGGCAGGCTTGGCGCCCAGCGCAGTGTCCTCTGCTCCAAGGGCAGCTCAGGGCACAGGCCGCAGGCGCGCACCTTCACGGGGGCAGCCGGGGCCCAGCTGCAAGGTCCTGTCTGCTCTGTCTCCCACGCCACAGAGGGATGGACAGACAGCCTCTCAGCCTCAAGGCCCATCGAGGTGCTTTCCTGGCCTCAGAATCCCCTTCCAGAGCTGCCTGCCCATCCCACGCCCCAGCTGGGTCACCTTCTCTTATCTCCAATTGCATCTCTGCGGGTCCTTCCCTGTGCGGGTCCCTGGTCCTCACTGTGGCCTCTGGCTGAAGGTGGTGACATCCCAGTGGTTGTCCTCACAGCCTCGTGGCTGCCGGCCCTGCCACACCCCAAGAATCCCGGCTCCTTGCCACTGCCCAGTGTGCACCCTGCATCTTCATCCCCCACCAGGCCTCTCCTCGCTGGGTCAGTTCTAAGAGACTCTGCCTGTTCCTTTTGCAACTTGCTTATCTGTATGCAATTCTTGTCATTCTCAGCAATGCTCTATAAAGTCGCCATGAACTTGGAACTGGCAAACACCACACGGTCATACTTAGGAGAAAACAGGGTCAGTTCCTGCCAGGTTCTCAGGTCACAACATTATCATCAACCCATCAGTACGTGGCATTGTCTTACACACGTGTCCATTTAAGGACGTCTTATTTAACAGATGCTGTTGGACCATTACCATGGAACCACGACTTGCACCTGAACCGAGCTTATCTGACCTGCACTTCCCCCGTGAGGCCCGTCACACCAGCCAGCACTTCAGAACTTTGCTTGCGGGCCATTTTAAACAGAGAGATCAGGGGCGCCTGGGGGGCTCAGTCGGTTGAGTGTCCAACTTTGGCTCAGGTCATGATCTCACGGTTCGTGGGTTTGAGCCCAGCGTGGGGCTCTGTGCTGACAGCTCGGAGCCCGGGGCCTCCTTCAGATTCTGGGTCTCCCTCCCTCTCTCTCTCCCCCTCCCCAGCTTGTTCTCTCTCTCTCTCAAAAATAAACATTAAAAAAAACAAACAAACAGTGAAATCACCCACAAAAAGCACAAACCTGCAAAAAAAAAAAACCACGTGGCACTAAATAGGCCACTTGCTAACGATGTAGGAGCAGAAACAAGCAGGTAGCGCGTCTCCCTGAGCAAGCTCAGGTGGCAATTCAAAGTTGTCACCCATCTGTGCAGGCCCACGAATGACCGTGCCACAGTCATTGGGGTTTGGATGGCAAATAAAGTTTAGCAAGCAGGCAAGTTCACAAATACGTAATCCACGAGTAATGAGGATTGACTGCCTGCCTCTTGTGCCCCCCCGACCCTTCCTGCTATCCTTCACCAAATCCTTCTGGATCTTCTCTGCCCCCACACAGATACTTCCTTACTTGTTCACACAGCAAATATCTATTGGACACCACGTACATACGCCAGGCACTGTGCTAAGGGCTTTGGGGCTCCAGCAAATGGATGGGAGTCTGGGTCAAGGGTTGGCACACTTTTTGTGTAAAGGGCCAAAAAGTATTTCAGGCTTTGGGGGCTTCATGGTCTCTGTCACAACTACCTAACTCTGCCATCATAGCTTGAAAGCTGCCACAGATGGTATGTAGGTGAATGACTTGTTAATTACAAAAGAGGGGGTGGGCGGTAGTCTGTCCACCAACCCTGGATTTAGAAGAGTCCTGTCTCCTGACCTCTTACCACACTCTTTCCCCCTGGGCTCCTCACTCTCCACTCCCTGAGTATCATCCATTTGTACCCAGCGCCCCTGGGAATGGTACCCTCAAGCTGCCTGGGACCCAAGGGCAGGGATCACAGTGTCCTGCTCCCTGACATGTCAGGGTCCTAGCACAGCGGGGAACCTATCAATTTGCTGCAATGACAAATACACACATAAATCACTGTCCCGTATTTATGCCTGCACAGGACCCAACTTTTGGCCCCGATATCTTTAAAAAAATATGTGAAGATAACTCCATGCTCATATTTAAAAATAGAGACCTCTGAGACCCTTTCTGGACGCAGCCCCTAAAATTGCAACCTCTTCTTCAGGGATGAGGCTCCCATGTGCACATTTTTCTCAGGGAAGGGGCCGGAAGGGCATACAGCTGAGACAATGAAAGGGAACTTCTTCCTTCTTTCTTCCTCCTTCCTCCTCCATATTCCTTTCATTTCTTTCCCTTTTTCTCCTTTCCTTTCTGTCCGCAGGGAGAGCTGGGTGGCCAGGTGACTGCTGAGGGTTGCCTCTGGTCTAGGGCTTCTGGGAGGAAGTCCTTGAGTCTGGGTCGTCTTGGCCAGCTCTTCCTCGCCGATGACAGATGTCCCAGTGGGCGTGACAGTCCCTGCACTTGGCTGGAGACCCCCTGGGACTGTGTCTCTTAGAGTCTTCAGAAAACTTCAGGCAACTGGGTTCAGATCCAGGGGAAGACAAACCCTCCCAACAGAAGCAACAACTCCCCAGGAAAGGAAATTGGGCCAACTGAGTCAAGAAGAAAATAAATTCCCAGCCCTACCCTTCTTGAATCCCAGAGCACAGATTTCCCCGGAAGCCCCGTGGCTCGGACCCGTGAAGGCATATATATGCGCGCTCACACACGTACAAACATGGCCTCATGGTCCACAGCACAGAAAAGAAACCTCAGGTTGGTTTAGCATGTCTTCTCAATGTGTCACTTCTATCTATAAAGTCTCCACCCAATGGGGAAAGATTGAGAAAATCCGGGACATGAATCCTGGGCCTCGGAGGGTGGCAGGAACTGCGGGTGTGTGTGAAGGTGAGTCATCTTTCACGCTTGCTCATGAGCCTTCTATAGGTCCGTACAAAATGTAGCCTCGCACCTCCCTTGGAGGTCGGGTTCCACAGGGTGAGCCCCAAGGGGACAGGCCCCATACCACACAGAGGACAGAAACCCTAAAAGGTAGAGGAGGTAGGAGAGGCACGCAATGGAGAAGCTCTTGGTGAGTGTTGTCCACACCTGCGCCCGTGGAAGTAGCCCCCATACGAAGGTGGCCTCGGGAGCCAGAGAAGACAGGGAAGACTCACAAGGATGCTGTGTGGTCCAGACCCTCCCGGAACAGAAAGACTCCACTCTTCCAAGACCGTGTGAACGCTGAGGTCTACAACAAGCAAGTGTTTGAGAAACGGAAGCCCTGGATGGGGCACGGAGCGACAGGTCATAAAGACTCAGGCAGCCCCGAGTCCGGCAGACATGACTGTGTCACCAGGCCCTCCCCAAGCTCCAAACTCTTCATCCGCACCGCGGGCTAACATGAGCACCTCCCGCCCCAGGCTTGTTGGGAGGACTAATTAGATAATGTTTTGCCCAGCGCTCGGCATATAGAAAATCTGCAAAACCTCCAGAGCCATGATGATAAAGACCATAAGGATGATGACGGAAGTCTCTTAGCTCTTGGGAGTGAAGGCATATGTGAATCCAAGCTTCCATTTCTTGTGGTTGTCTAATCTACCAAAAGAGATGGCTTGGCCAAATGAGTCCCAAGACTGTTGCAAGAGCCAAAGTCTTAGGACTCTGGGACAAAACATTGTGGGACTCCACAGAAAGTAGCTGATGCCCTGATATGGCCCTGCTCAGAGCAGGAATGGGAAAAAGCCCAGCTGAGATACAAACAGGTAACATTATTCTGGTGCCTCATGCCCTCCCTTGACCTTTGCAGCCAGAGTACCCGTACAGAGAATAAAAGCAGTGCCTCGCGACCAGCCCAGCGAGCCAACACATGCCCACCCTTCTGGGAATGCGGTGACCCACTTTTCTGACATGATCGCCATGCATTCACTTTGCCTCATATAAATGGAACGAAATGGTACAGATTCTTTAGTCTCGGTCTTCCTCTCCTCAATGTGTTTTTGAGATTCATTCACATTGTTGTGCCTATCCACAGTTCATTCTTCGCATTGCTAAGGAGTATTCCATTGTACGGATATACCACGATTTTATGCATTCGTGGTCATTTGGGTTGTTTCCCTTTTGGGGCTATTATGAATAAAGCTGCTATGATTTACAGCAAAAGCCCCATTGGAGTTCCAGGGGAGAAAACTGTCTTGAAATAAAGGATCCTGGAGCAGCCGGATATCTATTTGGGAGAAAAGTAACCTTTACGTCTAATTTACACATCTTACAAAAATTGATGCAAGGTGGATCACAGGCTGAAAGGAGGAAGGTAAAACACTCTTCTACGAGAAAACATAGGAGAATATCTTCATGACCTTGGGAAGGGGAAGCATGTCTTAAACAGGACATAAAAGGCATTAACCATTAAAGAAAAAAATAAAGAAAGTGGACTTCATTTAAAATAATAACCTTTTCATCAAAAGACATCTTTAAGGGGCTGCCTGGGTGGCTCAGCCAAATGTCTGACTCTTGATTTTCGCTTAGGTCATGATTTCATGATTTGTGAGATGGACCCCTGCATCAGGCTCCGAGCTGACAGTGTGGAGCCTGCTTAAGAGTCTCTCTCTTTCTACCTCTCTTATGTTCTCTGCCCCTCTTCCACTTGTGTTCTCTCCGGGTCTCTCAAAATAAATAAATAAACTTTAAAAATTTTATAAAAAACAAAGACTTTATTAAGTATCTGAATAGATAAGCCAAAGACTAGGAGATATTTGTAATATATATATATATCTTAGAAAGCAGTGCTATTCATAATGTTTACTTTTAAAACTCCACAAGTCAAGTATAAGGAAAGAAATAACTCAGTTAAAAAATATGTAGGAGTGCTTGGGTGGCTTGCTTGGTTAAATGCCCAGCTCCTGGTTTCTGCTCAGGTCATGAGCTCACAACTTCGTGGGTTGAGCCCTACATCAGGCTCTGTGCTAACAGTGTTGAGCCTGCTTGGGATTCTCTCTCTCCCTCTCTCTCTATCTATTCCCTGTTTGTGCATGCGCGCTCTCTCTCTCTCCTCTCTCTCAAAATAAATAAATAAACTTTAAATAAAAATGTTTAAAAATCCTTTAAAAAATATATGAACTATTTGCACACGAACTTTTCAAAGGATACCCCAAATGGCTGGTAAGCCTAGGAAAAAATGCCCAACATCAATATTTGCCAGAAAAATGTCACTTAAAACCACAACGAAACCTTACTGCATACACGTCAGAAAGACTGACATTAAAGACACTGACATCACGGAGTGCTGGGGGAGGATGTGGAGCCACTGGAACTCCCATATGCTGCAGGTCGGGGGGGAGTTGGTTCAGCCACTTTGGGAAAGCATTTGGTAGAGCCTACTAAAGGTGAATAGCACCCTGTGACCCAGCAATTCCACCTCTAGGTATACAACCAACGGGAAGTATGAATATTCACCAAAAAGACACAAACAAGAATGACGATAGCGGCTTACTCATAATGCCCAGTGTACTTTTATCCAGATAAAGTAGAAATGCTATCTTCTAGCATGACTTTAGTCGTAGGCCTGAGAGGACACAGGACCAGAGAGGATGATGCGGAAAGCTGCAAGGCGCAGCTCAGGAAGGAGACTGGTAACACGGCGGGAAGGGAGATAAGTGGTCCCTCGAAGATCATGATGACCCTGGGGATGGGGGTGACTGGGACCTCAGCTAGCTACAAGAGCCCCATCAAGCTATTTTTGAGCTTGGGATGGGGAGAGAGAAGCCAGGGAGAGTGAGATCTTTGAAGGGGAGCTTCTCCGATTTTCATGTCATGAGTGGGCACCCACTGTCCAGTGAGACCCATGAACACTGGGATCCAGGTCACCTGTGCCAAGCCACAAGGGGAACTGGTTCTGCCTGCGGAGAGCTGGACCTTCAGCCGCTCTGCCCGCCCATGCACGTCTACCAGCTCTTCTCATTCCACCATCACTGCCACTACCACTGCCGGGGAAGGGCTGTGCCAATGGGGATCCGAGAAACCCCTGGGCCAGGGGCGCTGTACCTACCCACAGTCATTTGCCCAGCATGACATCTGTCCCGAGAACAGAAATAACCTGATCCGGACACAGAACGGAATTGGCGTTGGACAAGGAGATGTGTAAGCATTTCCTAGAGCAGGCACTATGGCTTCAGAGCCCGCAGGCAAAGGACACACGTGTGGCTTGGTCCTCAGTAGGGACCTGGATCTTACACAGGAAATATTTGGGTAGACCTCCCGCCTCAACACACACACTTGATTCAACTTTACCTCCTGGTGATAGGGAAGAACCAAAGAAATGTGTCATTTTTAGTAAGAGGAACTGTTGAAAAATATTGTTAGGAAAAAATAGAAGTAAATAGAAATTTCGCCTGCTTTAAAAGCAAATAGTCCACAGAAAGCCACAACACTATTTTAAAATCTCATACTGAAAGTCCAGGAAAGATGTGAGCTAGGGCTCCAAAGAAGCAGCTGCTAAAAAATGAACCCATCTTGCTGGGCTGGTGAAACTGCCCAGGTCATTAGTAGAGGAAACATGTCATTTCAAAAATGGGAAGTGAGGGGAGCCCAGGGGGGCTGAGTTAAGTGTCCGACTTTAGATTTCAGCTCAGGTCATGATCCCAGGGTCATGAGATTGAGCCCTGCATTGGGCTCTGTGCAGAGTGTGGAGCCTGCTTAAGATTGTCTCCCTCTGCCTCCCCACTCATGCTCTATCTCTTTAAAATAAAAAGTTTTTTAATTTTAAAAAATGGGAAGTGAGTCTAAAGAAATACTGGAACTCAGAAGCCCCCTCAGAGGGGCAGCTGGTGCTGGCCAGCCAGGGTCTCCTGCCCCTCCCCCGTCACACCTGTACCTCTTCCTGATCTGTTTAGGGCCCTACACTGTCCTTCTCTGTGCATTCTAACTTCCTCTTATAGAAGCACCGAGTTCTCTCTTCCATAAGCCTTTCTCTTTTTTTTTTAATGGTTATTTATTTATTTTTGAGAAAGAGAGAGAACAAAGTGGAGGGGAGCAGAGAAAGTGGGGGAGGGGCAGAGGATCTGAAGCAGGCGCTGTGCACAGTCAGTATGAAGACTGACATGGGGCTCAAACTTGCAAACTGTGAGATCATGACCTGGGCTAAAGTTGGACGCTTAACCAACTGACCCACCCAGGTGTCCCCATAAGCCTTTCTTTTATGGGCCTGTCCTGATAAGCATGATTCTAGGAACTTCTTCATGAGACATCTCAAACCAATAACACAAGCTAAACTGAGTGTGTTAAATGCTCTGAGTGACGGAGTGCAGGGGGCTTTGGGGGTCCAGATGAGGACACCTAGTTACTCTGGGGGTAGCAGGGAGGTCTTCCAGTGACTCAGTGCCTGGGCTGGGTCTTGAGCCAGAAGGAGAAGGAAGGACCTTCCTGGGGGAGAGGCCCCATGTGCAAGGGCACAGAGCTGTGACTACTCAACAGGTGACAGGAAGACTGAGGGAGAGAAGCAGGCTGGGAGGAGAGAGGCCAGATCTGAAGGAGACATTTATGCGCCACCCCTTTTTTCAATTTACCCCAAAGGCACATTAGAGGAGGAACAGGCGGCATGGGATTCATTCGCGCCCACCTCCCCTCCTGTGACTCCCAGGATAAAGGCATCACTACGCGAAGGGAGGTCCAGAAAAGAGCAGTTATGCCTATCATGGAACAGAGGACCTGGTCCGAAAACAGATGTAAATATTTGTCTTGTTCCATCTCAAGAGAATTGAGAAGAGACAAAGTCTTCACATCATGAGGCACACGGGGAAGGCTCAGCACTTCAAAATGGCGGTGGTGGGGAGCGCTCCCAGTAAGCTTAGAAAGGGGTGTTGGGAGGGGAATGATGGAAAGCAGTACTTTACCCAGGAAGCTGCCGACATCTGGAATTAATCCACCCTAGCGAGGGTAGGGAGGCAAACAGAAATCGGTTCAAGGAGGGTTTCGATAATTTCAGGGGCGGGAGGGCACCGTGATTATTAAGGGAAGCTGGGGATGTTTGGGACTTACGCCCAACCGCTTGAGGTTGGAGTCTTGGAGCACCAGCATACTTTCCCAGCAAGCTTTGCAGACAGTGGAGACCAAGGGCTGGGTCAGACTGAGCACTCACCCAACCCAGCTGGCACTGCCACCGCTTCCCATATCACTGGCCACAAGCCCGGCTGAGCCTGGTTCTGACAACGACGGGGAAGCAAGACTCAGAGAGGGAGGGGTTGAGCCTGTGAACTCACCCTAGAGAACCGACTCTGTTCTTTTCCCTAGTTGCGCACAGATGTGCCAGCCTCTAGTTCCAGAGAAGGGCTATGGACGGATGCCCTGTCCAGGGGCTTTGAGCACCATCTGAGCTTGCTTTCTTCATAGAGTCCTCTTTATGGCAACAGGAAAAGGCCTATGTTCACATGGATATCACTTATCTGGGATACGAAGGCCAGATTGGAGCTTTCTACATTCAGTATCAGGGGTAGGGACGTGGAGCCAGTTAAGAAAACGATCTGATAATCATAAGGAGGAGGAGGAGCTAAGAACAGGGGACAGAAAAATGAAGACAGCAATACTGCTACAAGCAGTCGCGGTCACAATGGTGAGGTTGACAGCTGAGATTGAGCCCTGGAAGGAAAGGTGGAGAAGGCAGAGTGGAGGCGATGACGGTAGAGGTGGGGGAGGCAGAAGCGGTAGTGAAGACACTGGAGTGGATAATCGTGGAGGTGATGAAGGAGACGATGTCAGCGGAGGTAAAACTGGAAGCGAGGTTGACTGTGGCGGGAGCGATACCGGAGATAACAGAGCACTGGTGGTGGAGGTGATGGCGGAAGTGGCAATGGAGGTGACAGTAGAGGTGATGTAGATGAAGCCAGTGAAGATAAAGGGGGAGGCGACCATAAATGGAGGCAATCGGGGATTCCTGGAGTGTGTGGGTCTTGAGCCACCATTTACACACTCGTAGAATTTAGATAGACAACAGTGGGACAATCCAAGAAAGGGAAGTGTTAGTGCAAAACCTGAGGGGACAGAGTAAGCCGGTCATATCCGTGGCGCAGGGAAGACAGCGTCCGGCGGAGGGGCACCTGAACGCTGGCCTGGCATGGGGAATGGATTGCAAGGAGGTGAGTAAACCCAGACAGAGGTGTGCATACTCTGGGCAGTGAATGGAGAGGCCTAGAAGCCTAGAGGCAGGGCTGTCAGGGAAGAAGGTGTGCTGTGGGTGGTCTGGAAATGGAGAGCCGGCCGCCAGGAGGTGCAGCATTTGGCTCAGAGATGCTGAACCCTCAGGACTGCAGCCCGGAGGGCCAGGTTCCTGCCAGGGGAGGGGCTAGCTTCAGCTGGGGGTTCACCAAACCCCACGTCTTAGCTTATTTGCTCCTTCTTTCCCGAGTTCCAGAGTCGAACCACTCCCACACCTGAACTGTAAGTCAGTGACACCCCAGGAATCGGGATGCATTTCGTCACGTCCAAGCCTTGGTGGGGCTGGATGGCAGCGGCGTGTTGTAGCCATCTCGAACTGGCCTGTGACAGCTGATTGTGCAAATGTCTTCTCAACTTCAAGTTCAGTGACATAAGCATTGGTGGCTTGATACGAGCTGTGGTGGGAGCATCTATACCCCGGCACTGGCAAGTGCTCTAAGTTGGCTTTTCTGTTTCTGGAGATCTAATTGCTAAACATTTGCTACTGGCCCACTGATGGCTTTCTGGGAACCCCAACAAGAGTGAGGATACTCCCCACGCCAGGCCTGGGCACACGGCACACCCCTGCATTCTAATGTCCTTTGTCATGTTTCAAATCTAACCAGCGTTACAGTCATTTCAAAGCCCCAGTAGGCAGGGAAACTCATCAGGCAGGCCTGGATATTTTCCCCCAACTTCTTATAATAAAATTTAAGATGCACAAAAGTTGAAGGAGCACACAAGGGCCATGTAGACACTTGCCAAACGCACAATCGAATTTTCCTCCACTGTCCAGAGAATGTCTTTTTCTGTTTTCTCTCCCAAACGCGGATCCAATTAAAGTTCCCCAATACATTTGGTTGTTTTGCTTCTTAACTCTGTTCTCCTTCCTCTTTAGTCTCTTCTAACCTAGAGCAAGGGTCTGAGTTTTTCTGCAAAGGGCCAGATAGTAAATATTTTACGTTTTGCAAACCAAGAAGCAAAATCAAGGTCAGTACTCAGATTAGCAACCATTTAAAAATATAAAAGGCCGGGGCTCCTGGGTGGCTCGGTCGGTTAAACATCTGACTCTCGATTTCAGCTCAGGTCATGATCTCACAGTTCATGAGATGGAGTCCTGTGTCCGTGCTGGCAGTGCAGAGCCTGCTTGGGATTCTCTCTCCCTCTGTCTCTGCCCCTCCCTTTCTTTCTCTCTTAAAAATAGGTAAAAATTTTTAAAAAATAGAAATTTGAAAGGCTTTCTTAGCTCACAGCTGTAACAAAACAAAACAAAACAAAAAAGCAACGAGCTAGATCTGCCCTCTGAGCTATAGGTTGCTAACATCTAATTTAGAGCCCTTTGTCTTCATTTTCTACCCCGTGACCATGAATGTGTGACCTGTGCATTTGAATGGGGCCCTGGGTGCTCAGAAGGATCCAGTGCTTGGTTCGATGTCCTGCTATTACTCTCCAGAAATTCTTTTTCCTGCTGAAATTTGATCTTTAACTTGTAAGTGAAGTCTGAAGAACAGACAGTGAGACGCACACAGTATGCACGAGTGACCATTCCCAGCCACCCATCCGTGGATAGTGTCCCCAGGACCCCATGAGCACACGGTTCCAGGGGACCCCCAGGATGTCTGGCACATCTACAACAGAGTAAGTGGGGCACCTTCATTCAAACCAGGGGCTTTCTATTCAAACCAGAACTCACTTCAAATACAGAAAGAAGGCAAGAAGGTTCAAAGAAACATGAATGACCCAAGAGCTGTGTCACACCTGTCCCCTACTCACCTGACTTCCCAGGGACCGGGTACCTTACTCCACAAATGAGAACATTCAAGGGAATGGACCGATAGAGCAATCTTTTCCTTCCAAGACCTCCTTACTTATAAATACAGGGGAGGGAGGGAGGGTTGGCAGAGTGTATCAAGAAGTGACACAAAAACAGCTGTGTTAGTTTTGTCCAATATTTCCATGGTTCTGGTAAGAACCAAATACGTATGCATGTACAAAGCATGAGACATGAAATGTGTCATTTTGGTGGTTCTACATACGAGTTAAATGCTTTTACGTTTGTGTTTACAAGTGGCATTGGGGCGCCTGGGTGGCTCAGCTGGTTGAGCATCTGACTCCTGATTTCAGCTCAGGTCAGGATCCCAGGATCATGGCATTGAGCCCTGCACTGGGCTCCACGCTGAGTATGGAGTTTGCTTAGGATTCTCTCTCTCTTTCCATCTGCCCCTCTGCTCTCTCGGAAGGAAGGAAGGAAGGAAGGAAGGAAGGAAGGAAGGAAGGAAGGAAGGAAGGAAACTTGAATAATATGACCATAGCATGTATTTTTTTAATGTTTTTTAAAAATTTATTTCTGAGAGAGAGAGAGAGAAACAGTGTGAGCAAGGGAGTGTCAGAGAGAGAGAGGGAGACACAGAATCTGAAACAGGCTCCAGGCTCTGAGCTGTCAGCACAGAGCCCAACATGGGGCTCAAACCCACAAACCATGAGATCATGACCTGAGCCGAAGTCAAACGCTCAACCGACTGAGCCACCCAGGCGCCCCAGCACATATTTTTTTAAAGTTGTCTGAAATAATTATTCTCTCCTGAAAGTAATATCAATTCAACAGGGAGTTAGGTTCATTCACTTCTGTTTGTATTCAGTTTTAGGGTTTGTTTTTTTCCCTCTTATTAATTTCACTTTCAAATACGTAAAATGCTCGCATAGTTTGAAAATTAAAATGATATAAAGGGGTGTACTAAAAATGTCTACTCATCATCCTTCTCTTCTCCAGCTCATTCCGCAACCTATGTCAACACCTAATGACTATTTTCACTTTTCTCTTACACTAAAGGTAACACAATGTACTCTTTTAGGCATCTTGTTTTTTCCACTGGACGGTATATCTTAGAAATCACTGCACACGTGTTTACAGGGATTGTCCCCGTTTTGTTTTAGGCCTGCCTGGTACTCATGATGTGGACCTACCACAGCTTATTCAACCAGTCCCCTAGTGATGGGCGTTTGGGTTCTTCTATCTTTTTTGTCCATAATGTCGCAGTGAATAACCACGTACTCGATTTCCCAGTAGTATTTTCAGGGTTAGATCCTGTAATGAGGGGGTTGGGTCCAAGCGTTCCCGCCTAAGCCACTGGCTTAGAGGCCAAGCTCCCCGCCATTTTGCACTCCCACAGCAGGCCCCAGAGCAAACTGTTGAGCTTTGGGATTTTCGACAACTATTATTAATAAGGGAGAGATGATGGCTTGATGAAGTCTCAACAGGCATTTCTCTGATTGCTTGTGAGACTGAACAGTTTCATAGGCTTGAGCCACTGGCCTTCCCTTCTGTGAGCTGTCTGCCGGTGTCATATACCCATTTTTCTATTAAATTTTTGCTCCTTTCCTTCTCAGTTTCAAGGAAAAGTCGATGCTTTACCTGTGATACAGACCACAAATATTTGCCTCCACCTCCCCGGGGGTGTCATTCTGTCTTTTGACGTGGTTTATGGTGTTCTTGGAGAGGTTTTGCCTTTGGGGAAGGCAAAATCTACCGGTGCTTTCTCAGCTGTGTCCTCAGGGTCTCAGGCCATTGCTGCCCCTTCCCAGGCCAAGGAAACTACCTGGATCAGAGGCACAAACACTCAGGAGCTGGTGAGACAGGGAGCCATGGAGACCGGCGTGGGCATGGCGAGGACTACCACACGTCATCTCCTCCAGGAGCTCAGGGGGGCCAGCAGGCGGGGGAGGGGAGCAGCCCTCAGGGAGAGACCAGGGGTCCATCCCTCCACAGGCTGGGTTTGTCCAGAGGCTGTGAAATTCCTCCTGAGCTCGGCAGGACGTGGCATTGGGACTCCGGTGAGCAAAGCATTCCACACCCCACCCAGAACGAGGCATGAAGGAGGCCAGTCATGAGAGGGGAGGAGCAGGACCCTGAGTCAGTCCTTCTGAGTGGGACCCCTGCTGACTCACCCAGCCTGTGGGCCCTTCCTGCACCGGGAAGGACAGAAAAACGCCAGCGATGCCGATTCTAGGACTTGGGGGGGATGTGAGCGTTCCTTCCCAGCTGCCTCCCTTTGGGTGCATGATATACGACGACTAAAATTATAACCGATGATACTAAGTGTTAATATCTCTCAACATTCACACAGTTCAGTTGGAACGAGATGAAATTTCCACTCCCGTGAGCCTGGATGGCTTGGATCCTGGCAGTTCCGTACGGCCAGGTCTGAAACTGGGATTCAGGGATGTCCTAGGTGCTTTCTATGCATCGTGTCATTTGATTCTCACACCTCTGCAAGGTAGGGGCTCGCCTGAAGAATTGAGGCCCAGAGAAGCAAGACCCACCCTCAGCACCTGCCTCTTCTTTCTTCTTGTCTGCAAGATTTTTCCCAGATCGGGGCTCGTTCACTGCCAAGGGCAACCCTCAGCCAGTGGGGACAGAAGCTGGTGGGTTTGTGCTCCAACGCCCCACCCCCGCCCCCGCCCTGGGCAGTCGAGGAGGACGCAATCTGAGGCAGGTTCTACATGATTTCTCAGATGGTCTCGAGTGACATGGAGCCTCAGTTGCTCAATCTGTCCCCCTGCTATTAACGTAGTCTGTATGGGCTTTCCCCTCTTTCCTGTCTCACTTTGCCCCTCCCTTGCTAGGATGACCTATCAAATAAACCACCAGCTTCCAACCACTTGTCTCGTGGTGTGTGTGTGTGTGTGACACTTGCTTTCCAGCTCGGCCTCTACTTATTTGTTACATGGCACTCACTGCAGGTCTCTTTTCCCTGCGAGAAGGTGGGGCTACCGTCTCTGATGGTGGGGACCACGACTTCACAGAGGCAATGAACATGCCATGCCCAGCAAAGGGGTCGACACGAAGGACGTGTTGTGTCGCCTATCAGTTATGCTGGCGTGAAGACAGCAAAGCGATTCAATGGAAGCCAGGGAGTAAACACACTCCCGAACAGCAGCAGAAGTTAAAATAACGGCCCTCTCCCCTTCCGTCCTTTTTCTAGGTCGGTTCCTCCGACTTTCTGACCTGGCCATTTGTCTTCTGCATTTTCTAACAGGCCCGTGATGGCCTGAGAGCTTTAACGCCACCAGCCTGCTTGTGTGAGTGTTGTCCTTCTAAACGATGTCTTTTTAGGAAGAGAAAGGGGCACTGGCATTCACGGAGTGGCTGCCCTGCTAAAAGCTTTATATAAACGATCCTTTTCAGTCACCCTAAGAACACTGCCACATTGGTGCCTGTAGCTCGACTTTATAGATGGGGAAAACAATGCCCAGAGGTTAACGTGTATGGTCGCTCGGCAAAATGTGGGACAGCCAGAGTCCAAACCCGAGGCTGTCTGCCTCCCAAAGGCTGTGTCCTCCAAGATTCTATACATGGCTTGTCAGGAGGCCACACACTGTGTCCAGACACATGGCCATGGCTCTCAGATCTTCCTTAACAACTGTCTTTAGTGCTAAAACACCTCGGCTCTTTGAAGTTGAGTTGCTCTTTATTGGTTAGCCATTTGCTTTCTCCCCTTCTCCCTGGAAGCAGCACAGTGTGGAAGTTAAATGGGTAGATTCAGGTATCAGAGCCAGTGGGTTTGAATCTTTTTCCTTGCTGTGTGATCCTGGACAAGTTACTTAACTTCTCCGTGTCCTCATATGTAAACTGCGGACAAGGGAATCCTACTTTTTCTCCCTGGAAGCAAGATAATCAATGCTTGTAAAGTGCTCAGCACCACGCCTAGTGCATAAAGGGTGTTTGGTAAGCACTGGTAATTACTATCCTTCTCCGGAGAGCCCACCCCTTCCATGGGTGCTTAGGGCTCCCTTCTCTGCACCCCAGGCTGCCTGTCATTGCCATTTAAGCCTTGGGTATTGTCATCATCTGCCACCTTATACCAGGCATCAGTTGTGCTCTCTGAGGGCTGGGGTCATTCCCAGACCGGATGGTCCCGGGGGGTTCTTAGCCTGATGACCACCAACCTGCTAATCACCCCTAGCAGACCTTGAGCT
>NW_027531904.1:5466503-5495439 GCF_008692635.1 Crocuta crocuta
TAACAAGAACAATGCCTGGCTCGTAGCAGGTAATGGATGAATGAGCTCCAAATGACTATTAGCTATTTTTAATTTTAAAACATCAACCACCTCCGCGGAGAAAATTCACAATAGTTTAGAGAAGGGGCCGGGATTCATTCCCCAAATAGTGGCAGCCTCACCGGACATGTGAGTACCCGGCCTCCCCGGGGGAGCGGACGCATTTGCATGGGTAAATTCTGATCTGTGGTTTTTCAAATCAGTGCTTCTTTGTGTCCCTCGCGGCGCTGTGCACACAGTAGGAGCTCAATAAATAGGTGTTTATTTATCGAAGTACTCCAGAGCCCCCGAATTTGCAAACAGAAACCAGAATCGGAGTCGCCTCCCTTACAGGCCAGGCCATGTGGGCTGACAGATGACCATTCACTGGGCTGCTCCCTCTGGGAATACTGTCCTGGCTCCAAGCAGGGCTGCTGAAAGGGGGCCATTCTCTCATCTCAGAAGGGCCTCAGACACTTCGCAGCGAGGATTTTTTTCTCAACCGCCTCACTTGACCTTCGGGCCTAACGGGCAGTGGGCAAAGCCCAGGAAGGGCCCGTGACAAATGGCCTTCCACGACTTACTCTGCTCTCTTGGACTTCCCGTTGGGCACTCTCTGGGCTTTCCGGGACCTTGGAAAGCACAGAAGACCACAACGTTCCCGTCCTTCCCGCTGGGTTGGATGCCGGTCTGCACCAAACGTTAGGAGGCTCCTTCCTGGGGCCACAGAACCTAGAGCACCACATTCTCCCTTTCCCCGTCTGCCTTTGCCACGGCCGGGGAATCGTGGTGCTCCATTAGCTTCAATTGCAACACAAGTACTGACTCAGGAGGGTGAGAATTCCAGGCGGCCCGGGCAGTTACAGCACACCTCCCCTTGCAGACTGGCGTGCCTGGGAAGGGCAGGTACTGCTGGTCACCGGCCCAGAAACTTGCACCCCCCTCGAGTTGGTCTGGGGGTGGCTAGCAGAGAAAGTGGGACGTAATGGAGCCAGGTGGGACGGCGTGGGGTGGGAGTGTGTGCTGGGAGAAGGAAGAAAGCTCTAACAGGAGACACTCCGGGGTCTCCTGAGAGATCCAAGTCAGCTGGTGCCATCTCTTGCTTTTGGTATCTCTACCCAACCTTCTAGAATTTTCATAAGGTCATTTACTAAAGACCATACAGGACAGAGCACCATGATCTGACCATGGGTCTAGGTACTAGTCAACGGGTTAGGTTTTGGGGACTCGGAGGCCTGAGTTCAAATTCCCTTTTACCAGGTAACCTTGGGCAAGTCAGGAACTATTTTCAGTGTCAGTTTCCTCATCTGTCCAAAGAGAGAGGCTAATAGTTCCTACCTGGTAGGATTGGGGTACGGAAAGCACAGGACCTAAGAGAGCATGAGTGCTAAGCATGCATGAGCGACCATGGTTATCAAATGCAAAGACAGAGGGGTGCACAGCCAGCAAGAGGTTGTCCTAACTGGCTGGAGCTAGGGGTAGCTGTGAAATGTCACGTGAAATGGCACAAAAGACAGACTGGAGGCCATGCTATGGCTGTGGCGTGTAGAAAGCTTATATTTCAGTGGTCAGGGGAGCCATTGAAGGTTTGTGAGCAGGAGAGAAGGGAGAACGGAGCTGGTACCAGGGAACAAGCTGAGAACGGAGAGTTTACAGAGAGAGGAGGTTTCAGCCTGTGCCCTTGTCACCAATGCCCTTGTGTTCGGATCAGGCCAAGCCCAGCTCCCCACCCTCAGCCTCCTCAGCACACGGAGGCAGCCTTCCCGTCGAGGATCCTAGCTGTCTTCTTTCCTGCCCCTGGATGTGAACGTGAAATCCTGCTCGAATTTGCTGAGTAAAAATAACAGGTCTCAGTGAGAAATAGCAGCTCTACACGCCTCTCTGACCAGGCCCCGGGTTTATTTCATGCCGATCCAGGGCCAGCGCCTAATTTTCNGTCCCACGTACCCGTCATGTTGAATCTGCAGGTAGGGAGAGCTGGGGCCGGCGGGGAGTGATCTGCCAAAGCCAATGTAATCACAGAGAAGGAACAGCCTTTGGAGTCAGGCCACAGGACCCCTGAGGGCAGACACTGGGTCTGCCTTGTTCTCTGATGTATTCCCGCACTTGGAACAGTGCCTGGCACACAGCAGGCGCTCAATAAATGGACGCTCAGTAGAGCAGTGAGCGAGGGATGGATGCCCACTTGCTGTGCAAGCGTAAGGGATACTCTGCAGGGTCAGGGGGCATCGGCGCAGAGGAGCCTCGCTGCCGTTTGCCAGGCGTCGGGAAAGGGCAGCCGCTGCCCGAGGGGTGCGGTGGGAGGAGGGCCGGGAGCACGTGCTGGGGGAGAGGGCTGGTGGGCCGGGCGTGCAGGCAGATCCACTCTCCGGAGAGTGTGGCCGAGGAACGCGCAGAGACAAACTCTTTGTCAAAACAGCGCCCACGTCCCCGTCTGCCCCAGCCCCAGCTAGCACCGCATCCATGCGCACCCGGGGGTGACGGTGACCAGAGCACCCTCGCTGCCTCCGTAGGTGGCGGGTGCCCGTGACCCACCGGCTGGGGGCCGAGCAGGCGGGGCCTGCGGGCCTGGCCTCCCCGGGCCGCGCAGGGCCCCGGGCAGGGCCCCAGGAGCCNGCGCCTGCGCCAAGGCCAACCCAGGGCCCACCCGGCGCCCCTTCCCCACCTGAAGGGGCCCAACTATCCCCATGGGGATGTGGGGTGAGGGAGCCCTCCCTCCTGACCCCCAGCGCCCAGCCTCCCATGGTCCTCAGGGGTGAGGGGCTTGCACACCTGAGCCGTGCCTGGTCCTGCTGCCCAGGGGTGGGGGCTGGGGGGGTCTGAGCCTGAGTAAGGCGGCTCACCCGGGCCACACCCGCCAGGTGTCCCAGAGCCGGGCCACGGCCTGCCTGATCCCCTGGCTCTCTCCCCGACCTCACTGGGGTCACTGTGACCTTAGGAAGGGAATTGTGGGAATGTTCTCTGGGCCTTTGTGGGCTGCTAGAAAATGTCCAGACAAAGGAGTGTGACATTTCGGGAGGCAACTTGGCGACATCCCGCAAGGCCTTTAAAATGGTTCTTCCTTCTGATCAGCAATTTCAAGGAACTGATCTTAAGGGAGGAATTATAAATGTGCACACAGATGTTCACTGTGGCGTTACTGGTATTACCAAAGCAACTGGAAACAAATTTATAGCCAACAAGAAACTATTATATAGACATTACAAGGCACGGCCGTGAGAAAAAGTGTCATGACATACATTTGGTGGGGAAAATGTAAGCCACAGAGCCATATGTTTTCAGTTTTAAGAGCTCTGGTAGGTCCCGAGGAAGCCAGTGTTCTGAGTATGCAGAAGCTGAATGCTGAAATAAAAAGAAACCAGGATTTCCAAATACACACCCATGCCTAACAACATATAGCGCAGGGATTTCTTGATCACCAAATAAAAAAGTATTGGCCAGCATTCACTAAATGTTTATGATATAGAGGGAAGTTTTAAAAAATTAGATGAAGATCATAGAAAAGCAGAAAAGGGGTAAAAGATGCATAGGAAATGCAAGATAAAATAGAAAACATGCAGTAAGATGGCAAAAATAATAACTAATTATTACAGATGTTACGTAAGTCTAAACATTTAAAGTTTGCTGATTCAATTAAAAATATGCAGAAATCAAAGAGTATAGAATTACAAGGAGAAATTTATAAAGCCACAATCATGTAATATTTACAAGAGAAACCATCAAAACATGAAAGAGAAAGACCAAACGAAGGCTGAAAACAGTAATAACAAGAAATAAACCCATTCTGCCCCACATACCAAGCTGTTGTGGCCATGTGAAACTTTAAGGGAAAACAATTCTTGAGAATATCAATAACTACATGATTATAAAAGGAGTAATTCACCAGGAAGCTATAACAATTGTAATAACATAACGAATTTAGTATCCAAATCGAGAAAACAAAAACTGATAGAGCTACAAAGAAAAATGTATAGATCCTCAATTACAATGGTAGATTTTATTATGCTTCTCTGATAGGTCAAGCAGACAAAAATTTTAGGACAGAATATTTGCATAATGCTTAATCTACGAACATCTACAGAACCATTCACTTCTACATACCCAACACTTAAAAATACTTTTCAAGAACACAGAACACATTTGTGAAAATTATTTACTAGGCACAGAGCAAATCATGATAAAAACCAGAATCAGTATCCTATAAACCATATGCTCTGATTGCAGGGCAATTAAGACAGAAATCAAGAGCCAAAAGAAAGCAAGTATGAGCATATACATTTTTGGAAATTTAAAGGACACTTCTAGACAACTCATGCGTTACAGAAAAACCAAACTTGGAAATGAGAAGTTATTGAGAACTGAATGACATTGACGACATCATGTATCAAAACTTATGGAATGCTCTTCTTCCCTTCCCTTCCTGACCCCTTCAGCCCTAAGCCATTAGGTGGACAGAGCGAGGTAACAGATAGGTGCCCATCGAGAGGTGACCTGGAAGAGTGTCGCCGCCCAAGAAGAGTGAGGAGCGCGTCCATGCAGTGGGGAGGCTTGCGTGGGGAGTCAGAGCCCGAGCTGGGACAGGAGGGCATCTGTGTAAGGAAGCAGCCTGATGGGAGGTGCCTCAGTCCGAGCTGCTTGAGAAGGACACCCACAGACCTCACACTAATGCCTCCGATTCCAATCCAATGTCAAGGATTCATTCAGTTTGCTTCTCTCCCTATGGAGGCATAGGTACAACTTCCTTCTCTAACAGTGAGAACCCTGGCTGGCTCCTGTCCTCCCTAATATAGTAAAATATTTGGTCCACCCTCCTTGAAAACGGTCTCCATCTGAGTGTCTACTGGCCTCCGTGCCCCCACTCCCACCCCCCTGCCTCCTTCCAAGGGACAGACCTTCTCACCTGGCTTGGTCCCTGACACTTTTCCGTATGTTACTTGGGAAAAAAATGCCCATTTTTTTGTACTTGACCTCAAAGGACTGATATTTTTTGCACTTTACTTGAAACTTTTCTGTAAGTTGGAGATTATGTAAAAAGAATTCATTTAAAAACCTTGCATCACTCAGCTACAGCAATAAAGGGACATTTTATAGTCTACTCATATGAGAAAAGAAGATTGAAACTCAATCAACAAAGTACCAAGACATTTGAGAAAGAAAAATGGAGTAAATCTAAAGAGGGCAGAAGGAAGGAAATAATAGAGATAAATGTTAGCCATGTCATAAGGTCATGCCAATGCTTCCACACTTGACGGAGAGACTGTAACTTGATACAACCAATTTAAAACACAATTTTCCTAGAGTAAAGTTTTAGGTGCACATAACCTATGATCCACTAATTCCGCTCTTAGAAGCTTTTCCATATGCCCCAAAAGAGTACAAGGATGCTGTTCACAGTGCTGTTTGTAATAGTCAAAAAATAAAAGCAAAAGAAGTGCCAAGAGAATGGATTTTTAAAATCATGATCTGGGGCGCCTGGGTGGCTCAGTCAGTTAAGCATCTGACTTTGGCTCCGGTCATGATCTCCTGGTTCATGCGTTCGAGCCCCATGTTGGGCTCTGTGCTGACAGCTCAGAGCCTGAAGCCTGCTTTGGATTCTGTGTCTCCCTCTCTCTCTGCCCCTCGCCCACCCACTCTGTCTCTGTCTCTTTTTAAAAAATTGAATACATTAAAACATATTTTTTAAATTAAAAAAATCATGATCTAGTCATAGAAGGTAACACCATGGATCAACATGAATGAAACACAACTACACTCATCGCCACAGATGAAAAAAATTATGATGGGCAACAATAACTGGTGACCAAAGATTTCATGTTTCTGAAAATATTTCAGGAAAACAGGCTAATGTGTTTATGCCCTCAGGGCTGGGAAGAATATCCGACATAAGACATAAAAAGACATACAAATAAAATATGAAAGACTGAAAACATGGACAACCTTCAAGCTAAAACTTCCTACATGACAAGACATTATAGACAAAAGAGAAAAACAGGCCACAGGCTGGGAGGAGATATTTACAGCAGATCATGCTGACAATGGATTAGTCTCCAGAATTTATAAAAGAATTCTTAACTATCAACAACAACAACAACAACAAAACCACACTCCATAGTAAAAGGATATGAAGATCCACTTTTATGAAAGGAAGGTAGAATGACTACCAAAGTTGAGAAGATGCTCTACTGCGTGGGAATGGGGGGATGCAAATTAAAACTCGGTATTTACACCTTAGCTCCCTGCCCCAGGAGCTCAACCCCATGCCTACTGTCCTCTGCTGTCACACTCCAGTCCCCACCACTCATCTTAAGTCCCACGGGCTGCCGACTCACAGGGGGTGTCTGCTGCCCCTCCAGGTGCCAGAGCTCACCTATCTCCCACCCAGTGGTGTACTCTAATACAACTGTCCGGGTGCCCAGGAGTTAGACACGCACAGCCCCTTCTTCCTCAAGCCGCTCGTGCACTTCAGGGGGGGGCTGGGCTCCGGCAGGTTCATCTCACAGCCACACACTGTGACTAAGGAAATGCTGGTCCCCTTCAAAACTCAAGCCCGTTGCTGAGTCCGACTCACTACGGCTTGTCCTTCTTTCCTTGTCATAGATTTTCTTCCAGGCTCTCAAATATTCATCCCCCTGGCAATTAAGTGTCTGTTGGCTTCTCCACCCCATTCCTGTGTGTTTGAACCCCCAGGGGTGGATGGGGTTTGGAATCATTCCCAGAAGGCTACCAGTCCCCATCAATATCAGTGGACGCCAAACATAATTCATGGTTTTGGGTTTTTTTTTTCTGAGATAGGTAAAAATTACTATTTTTTTTTTCATCAAGGCCAAAGGTAAAAACCAGGAACTCTGTAATAACCAAGGTATGGTGATATCACAGGCGTACACTCCTGTAACCTTTTACTTTGGCCAAGGTACCACGTGTAGCATGCCCGACACTCCTACGTGATGCCTGGGATGAGAATAAACCCAGTTGATCTTGGCTCAGGTCATGGTCTCACGGGTTGTGAGTTCGAGCCCCCCATCGAAATCCATGCTGACAGTGCAGAGGCTGCTGGGGATCCTCTCTTTCCCTCTCTCTCTGCCCTTCCCCTACTCACTCTCTCTGTCTTGCTCTCAAAAAGAAATAAACTTAAAACTTTTTTAATAAAAAAAAAAGAGAGAGAATAAAACCGGTGGAGGAAATACATGCTTCTTTCTCAACTGGCTCAAAATGAAGCCATGCTGGGGAATCGGTAAGCATCACCTGCCATGTCATCCGGTTCAGGCTCTCACCCGTGGCCAGAATGCCCTCTACGACTTTCCTCAGCTGGTGACAATGAACTCTGCCTAATCTCTCTGGAGAACAGTGAGATGAAGTCACCATTCCAGAGGGGGACAGAGAGGTGAAGTCACGATACCAGAGGGGACAGAGAGGTGAAGTCAGGGTACCAAAACGGGCCTCCCTAGACATGGAGGCCCTGCCGTACTCAATACATGCTGAGCAAACAAGTGAATTCTTCACTCACTGAAGTATCTATTAAAAGCTTCATTTGAATGTGGTCTTTGACCTATTAGCTTCATTTTGTGTCTTGGAATGACATGCCTATATTTTTACATGAGAGTTACATTTAGAATCTAACCGCCCTCAAAAAATAGCTCTTTGTGAGACTGAAACTTCTCAAGCTTGCTGTTTCAGTGAGTAGAAACAACATTTCTGTAAATGGTTTCTTTAAAAGCAGACATAAATCAGCACCACTTTTACTGGCTACAGAAATATGGATGCAACTAACGGATTAGAAGTTATTTGCAGATGGCAGCATGCTAAATTTGTCCTGAAAATCTACTCATGTCACCAAATATGGGTTTCTCTATACTACTGAAAAATAAAGTTATTTTTAAATATAATAGAACCCAAATGTCAAGCGGTCCCCTCATTCCTCCTCATTCTTTCCTTGCCTATGTCCACTTCAGCAGTGGCCGAAAATAAAATGTCTTCACGTGGTTATATTAATATTATATAAAATTCAGAAAATAAAAGGAAAAGGTTACCAAACCCATGAAAGAATTCTTGTGACTTTCTTTCTTCTTTCCTTTTTGTTGTTGCTGTTATTCATTCACAAATATATTTGCTTATTACATGGTTTGTGGCTGACATACATTTTTGTGCCCCATTCTTTATTTTCCTGAAAATGCCCCCCATGCCATCCCTCAGCGTCAAGTCCAGTTCCTCCCCTCTTGTCTCTCTGTAATCCCCTCTAGGGCACAAGTCATGTCTTTGCCTCTCGGTGATCCTCCTGAGGGCACAGCATAAGGCACACGGCTCTGTGCTCTAAATAATGTTCACTAAAATTCTCAGAAATATTCACTGAAATCACCAAAGAGCAAAGAACACTGTAAGTCTTCGGAATTCTGGTGTATCATGCTATGCATCAATCTCATAGCCTTATTATGAGGAAGATACTGTTGAATTCCACAGTTGATATATGAGAAAGTTCAGATTCGGAGAGCTTAAATAACCCGTCCCAGCCACCCAGCTGACAAGTGGCCCGGTTAGGATTCACTCATGGGCCTAATATCTCCCAATCCCAGACTCCTAACCAGCCTGTATGATGAGTGTTAACCAAATGCAGAAGCCTCTCATGTTAATGATGGCTCTATTCCAAAGCTGGAGAGCCTCTACCATGGGAGAAAAGACACATGTACCTTTCAGTCATGGCTGGCTTTGCCGTTAGTGTTCACGTCCACCCTGGTCTTCTCTATTTCAGGCCACTTACCACCATGTTTCTTAAACTTTCCTTCATTGAGAAGGTTTCTTTTCTTCCTATTGTTATCGGTCTCTTCCAGAAGTATTTGAGTGTCTGCAAATATTACTTCAAATATGGTGCCAGAAACAGCAAACAATCCAAAAAGCAATTAAGAAAACAGTCCTCAGAATATATAAGGAACTCATCAAACTACACGCCCGAAACACAAACAACCCAGTGAAGAAATGNAAAAGAAAACAGTCCTATTTACAATAGGATCCAAAAGAACAATACTTAGGAATGAACTTAACCGAGGAGGCCAAAGACTTGTACACTGAAAACCGTAACACAGTGCTGAGAGAAATGAAAGAAGACACAAATAAATGGAAAAACATCCATGTTCATGGGTTGGAGGATTTAATATTGTTAAAATGTCCACACTACTCAAAGTGATCTTACAGATTCAGTGCAATCCCTGTGAAAATCCCAATGGCATTTTTTAAATAGAAATAGAAAAAAAGTAACCCTAAAATTCATATGGAACCACAAAGGAACCCAAACAGCCAAAACAATCTTGAGAAAGAAGAACAAAGTTGAAGGCCTCACACTTCTTGATTTCAAAACATATTACAAAGTGACAGAAATCAAAACAGTGTGGTCCTGACGTAGACAGACACACAAAACAGCAGTGCAGAATAGAGAGTCCAGAAATAAATTCACACCCATACTTTCAACGGACCTTCAACAAGGGTGCTAAGAATACACCATGGGGAAAAGATGGCTTCTTCAACAGACGGTGTTGGGAAAACTGGATATCTACATGTGAAAGAATGAAAAATCAGATCCTTAGCTTACACGATATATAAAAATCAACTCAAAATGAATGAGGGACTTAAATGCAAGATCTGAAATTGAAAAACTCCTAGGAGAAAACACAGAGGACAAGCTTTATGACATTGGTCTTGGCAATGGCTTCCCGCACAGGACATCAAAAGGAGAGTCTACAACAGCAAAAATAGGCCAGTGGGGCCACATCACACTAAAGGCCTTCTGCATGCCAAGGAAGCCAGATATCCAACAGAGTGAAAGGCAGCCTGCTGAATGGGAGAAAATTATTTGCAAACCATATATCTGGTAACGGATTAATATCAGAAATATATGAGGAGCTCCTATAACTCACTAACAAAAACCCAAATAACCCAATTAAAAATTGGGCAAAGGACTTGTATAGATCCTTCTCCAAAGAAAACATACAAATGGCCATCAAGCATATGAAAAGATACTCAACACCACAAATCATCGGGAAATGTGATCAAGACCACAAGGAGATATTATTTCACACCTGTTAGAATGGCTGATCTATCTATCTATCATCTATCATCTATCTATGTATTTATCTATCTATCTATCTATCATCTATGTATCTATCTCACTCACTCACTTCCTGATATATAAATCTACACACACATACAAACACACACACACACACACACACACAAAACCTCAGAAAATAACAGGTCTTCACAAGGATGTAGAGAAGTTGGAGCCCTTGTGCACTGCTAGAATGTAAAATGGTGCAGCCAATGTGGAAAACAAATGAGAGACCCACTTCTGGGTATTTGTCTAAAAGAACTGAAGTCAGGATCCCGAAAAGATATTTGCATTCCCGGGTTCACTATAGCATTATTCGCAATAGCCAAGATGAATGGATAAACAAAATGTGGTCTATACATACACTGAAATATTATTCAGCCATACAAAGGGAAAAAAAATTCTGTCATAATCTACATCATGAATGAAGCTTGAGGACATCATACTAACTGAAATAAGCCAGTCACTGAAGGACAAATACTGCACGATGTCACCTACAAGGTATCTAAAGTAGTCAAACTAAATAAATAAATAAAGTAAGTAAGTAAGTAAGTAAGTACTCAAAACTCATAGAAGCAGAAAGTAGAAAGATGGATGCCAAGAGTTAGGGACAGGGAAATGGAGAGTTGTTGTAAATAGGTATGAAGTTCCAATCATGCAAGATACAAAACAATTCTACAGATTTGCCAAACAACACTGTGCTTCTAGTTAACAGTACCACGTTGTACACGTGGAAGTTTGTGGAAAGGGTAGATCTGTTAGAGGTTTGTTGGTTTGTTTTTTTACCACAGTAAGAAAAAAGTATATATGGCTTCAGCAATGTGGCCCTTTGACTTGAGAATTAAAATGTCCTCTTATCTCTTAAAAAAAAAGACTAATTGTCCTTCACCGGTAGTAACAACTAAGGACCACAAAGAATTTAAAACCTATTCCATGCATCCCCTTCACCCCAGAATCAAAGCTTCTGAGAGTCAGCCAATCAGTGAATGGCCCATGCTTCTGAAAGCCAGCCAGTCAGAGAAAGTCCTATCTTCTGTCAGCCAATCAGCAATGATCGCACTCCAGGAACCACATCCCTGCAGCTAAAGTTTAACCAATCCCTCAACATCCTCACTCCTGAAATACTCTTACTCCTTGAGCCCCTTTGCTTTGTTCTGGAAGACTGGGTCTCAAGGCACAGTTTTCCCTTGCTTCACAAACAATAGATTCCACTTCTCACTTCAGGTTTTCAGCTAGTGCCCTCTTCTTTCGCCACACCTAACAATTCCATTTTCTGGGAGTTTATCCTAAGAAAATTGTCAGGAATAGGTGGAAAGATTTAGCATTGACGATGACATTGTTTGAAATATTACTCAGCGATCAAGAAGAATGAAATCTTGGGGTGCCTGGATGATGCAGTCAGTTGAGTGTCTGACTTCAGCTCAGGTCATGATCTCACAGTTTGTGAGTTTGAGCCCCACGCTGGGGTCCCTGTTGTCAGCCTGTCAGCACAGAGCCCGCTTTGAATCCTCTGCCCCCCCCCTTCTGCCCCTCCCTGGCTGGCTCTCTCTCAAAAATAAATAAACATTAAAAAAAAAAAAAATGAAAGCTTGCCATTTGCAACAACGTGAATAGAACTAGAATGTGTTATGCTAAGCGAAATAAGTCAGAGAAAGATAGATATCATATGATTTCATTCCTATGTGGAATTTAAGAAACAAAGCAGATGGACATAGGGGAAGGGAAGGGAAAATAAGATAAAAACAGAGAGGGAGGCAAACCATAAGAGACTTAAATACAGAGAACAAACTGAGGGTTGCTGGAGGGGAGGTGGGTGTGGGGATGGGCTAAATGGGTGATGGGCATCGAGGAGGGCGCTTGTCGGGATGAGCCCTGGGTGTTATATGAAAGTGATGAATCACTAAACTCTACTCCTGAAAGCATTACTACGCTATATGTTAACTAGCTTGGATTTAAATAAAATTGAAAAAAAAGAAAAATTTGAAATAAAGATGTTATTGTTTATAATGGAGAAACAGCATGTGTTCAGCAACAGACTGTTATAAATTTTGATACCTCCATCAAATGGAATAAATGCTAAGTAGCCATTAAAAATCATGCTGTTAAAACTATCATGCTATAGCAGATCATTTTATTGGTATGATTAAATGCTCATGACATGTTATGGGAAAAAACCCCTATTATAATGTAGTGTTTATACTATGATGCCAATGCTATAAAATATTTCGGGATATATTTATAGAAAAAAAAAAAGGCTAGGGATGCCTGGGTGGTTCACTCCACTAAGTGGCTGGCTCTTGGTCGTGATCTCACAGTTTGCAAGTTCGAGCCCTGCTCTGGGCTCCACGCTAGCAGTGCAGAGCCTGCTTGGGTTTCTCTCCTCTCTCTGCCACTCCCCGTTCCCGTGCGCTCGCTCTCAAAATAAATAAATAAACTTGAAACAAAGGCTAGAAGGATCTATAGGAAGCCATTAATTGTTGTCATAGGTGGTAGGATTACAGGCAGTTTCCCTTTGGTCAATTTCAGTATTTTTCTATTTTTCTGCAATGAAAACATATTACTTTTATTTTTTTCAAAAAATTTTTAATCTTTGTTTTTGAGAGAGACAGAGTGTGAGCAGGGGAGGGGCAGAGAGGGGAGGTGGATACAGGATCCAAAGCAGGCTCCAGGCTCTGAGCTGTCAGCACAGAGCCTGACACAAGGCTCGAACCCACAAACCGTGAGATCATGGCCTGAGCCACAGGCGGACGCTTAACTGGCTGAGCCACCCAGGTGCCCCATATTTCTTTTATAATTTAAGAGAAAAAGGGTGTTTGTTTTGTAAGTGATACCCAGCACAGAGCCCAATATTCTTTTTTTTTTTTTAATATTTTTTTATTTCTAGGAGAGAGAGAGAGACAGCATGAGCAGGGGAGGGTCAGAGAGAGAGGGAGTCACAGACTCTGAAACAGGCTCCAGGCTCTGGGCTGGCAGTCAGCACAGAGCCCGACGCGGGGCTCGAACCCACGAACCGCGAGATCATGACCTAAGCGAAAGTCGGACGCTTAACCGACTAAGCCACCCAGGCGCCCCAGAACCCAATATTCTATGATAAGTGTAGAGAGCGGGCAAAGTACAAACGCTTCCTTGATGATGCCAGACACGAGCTCTGATCATGTAACGCCGCAGCTGCAGTGCTATAGGCACGTATTGAGTTCAAGGTTAATTACATCCTCCTTGTCCTTTCCTCTTGGATATGCCCAGTCATGACCTCAAGTGTAACTTGTTAAAACGGGACTCATTTTCCTCTGGCTCCCCATCTATACACCCTCCCCCGACCTGGCACCGCGCGCGGGCGCAGACGCACGCACACACACACACACACACACACACACACACACACACACACACACCCCTTGCACCAGAGCAAGCTCTCCCTAGTCCACAACCCTGAGTCTTCCCAGACCTTCTGACTCCTCCTCCCCTTGCACCCAGCCCCAGGTTTTCCTCCAGAACACGCTGTGTGTTTGTCCCCTTCTGCCAGCACTTAAGGATTTCCAATCTGATATCTCAGACTGTCAGCCTGAAAACCAAACCCTGCCCACAAATCAGTCTTGCTTGGCCCACATCCTACTGAATTAGAGGCCCACAGTGAATAACTGAGAAGCTTAACACAAAAATACAGATTTCTTGCTGTGAGCGCGTGCACGCGCACACACACACACACACACACAAAGTGACACTGGTGCTGACTGACTTCCCCTCAGACACAGATGGGTCTTTCCAGTTTCCAGGCTCCAGACCTCCCTATTTTCATTTACTCTCAAGATATCTAAGTTGTTTTCCTTGCACAATCCCTATCGGCATTTGATTCCGTGACTCCAGCCTAGATTCGTGGAAATGTAATTGTAGGCAGTCTTCAAAATCCTCTTAGAGAAGGAGCATCTTCTATATATTTTAAAAATAGTGTTTTTCTTCTTGCTCTAGTCAATCCCAAAGTGATAGACTGCCTACAGATTAGTAAGGTAGAGAAATGCATCCCAACTTTTTTTTCTCTAAGCAAACAAGAAGAGGAAACCTGAGTTGACCACATAATGCAACATTTTCAGTCCTGGCTGAAGAAACCTAACTTTTCTTTTTAAAAACCATACATTTCCACTTTCCTCTATATGTTGTTATTTAAAAAGAATTGGGTCTTGGGGCGCCTGGGTGACTCAGTCAGGTAAGCATCCAACTTTGTTTCAGGTCATGATCTTGCAGTTTGTGAGTTCGAGCACTGCATCAGGTTCTGTGCTGACAGCACAGAGCCTGGAGCCTGCTTCCGATTCTGTGTCTCCCTCTCTCTCTGCCCCTCCCCAACTCGCACTCTCTCTGTCTCTCTCTCTCAAAAATAAATAAGCATTTAAAAATTTTTTAATAAAAAATAAAATAAAAAGAATTGTGTCTTTCATGGAAGAAAATAAACAAAATACACTTATTGCTTTCGTTGCCATTCTCATGTCTTATTTTTGGTGATGGTTGCTGTGCTAAACGGGCAATTGTGACACACAAAAAAACCAAAAAACAACTAACTTACAAACTACTATTTCTCACCTCTTAGCAATCGCCCCAACAGCATTTGTGGAGAAAGAAGATATTATTCAATTTTCTTCCCTTCCTTTCTCCTTCCTTCCTTCCTTTCTTCCTTTCTTTCTTCCTCCCTCTCTCCCTCTTTCTTTCTAGGGTGCACACATGAGTTCAGGAGGGGCAGAGAGAGGAGGAGAGAGAGAATCCCAAGCACACTCTGAGCCCTCAGCACAGAGCCCAACATGGGGCTCAATCCCAAAACTACGAGATCACAACCTAAGCCAACATCAAGAGTCGGACAGTTTAACTGACTAAACCACCCAGCGCCCCTCGGTGTTCTGATGCAGATGCAAAACGGAGCATCCAAATAAATCACTGCTTCAAATTCCCAGGTACATCTTCAGAGTAGGAAGCCTATCTATCTCTTACACGACGGAGAAGATGTAACAAAGAGCGAGGACACCATTTTGGTAGGGACAAAAAATGATTCAAACAAGCCTTCTCAAGAGATTTCTGAACTGTGGGTTGAATGCTTTTGATTGGCTTTGAATCAATACAACCTTGGAAACTACGGTGTGTTCTGATCAAATCAAGAGACTGAGTGTCTCTGAAATCCAATAATAAAATAACAGAATGATTACAGCTCTGTGACCTCTAGAAGGCATTGGCCAGGAAGGGGGAGGAGTGACCCAGCAGAGCCAACTCATGGACTTGTGCCCCAGAGGGAGGGACGGCAAGACAGAACATGACCGTGTGCTCTGAAGCCATCAACTCTCCCCTCTCTGAGAATTAGTGTGACTCAAACCCTCTCTGACCACCTCTGCTCTTACCTAGTCCCCACCTTGAGACAAGTCTAATATCATTCCCCTCCCCCAAAATCCCAAGTACAAAGCATTTGGAAGTAATTATAGGTTTACTGGGGGTCCCTGGGGAGATGGAGAAGGTAGTCACCGCATGTCATATCCCACCCAACAGAACTGTATCAAGTCCCTCTCAGTCATGTCCGTTTTCTCTCTCTAGTCCCTTTTCAGGACCACCTACTACCTCTTTTCCCCACTCCCTCCCTACTCTGGCTTCTTCCCCCCTCCTGGACTTTTCTTTCTGGATCCTACTACACCGGCCCTCCTCATCACTGGTTTGACTCAGGAGCCCCTGGGGGAGCCTATAAAGCTAATCAGTGCCAGAGCCCCACTCCCAGAGACACTGATTCAACCCCTCCTGTGGTAGGAGCTGAACCTATTACCGTTCTGAAGCTACTCAGGTGTCTCTGCTCTGCTGTGAGAGCCTCTGCCCTTCACACTGGCTCACGTGGGGCATCTTCTTTTCTCTGACAGACGTCCTTACCCCCCACACAACCCTCTGAAGGCGGCCATGGGGAGGCTTTCTGCTGTCATATTGAGAACCTGGCATCTAGTCAACAAGCTTGTCTCTTGTAAGCTTAAAGCATGAGAATCCATCCCATCAGAGCCTAAAACATCGTTGGTGTGATAATCAGAAGACCACCATGGGACTTCACCATAAATGTGTGCTAAGATTCAATTCCAAGGACGTTCACAGTTTATAACAGTAAAAAGAGATGGCTCAGCAGGAGATCTGGTCAAATAAACTGTAGTATATTTCTACAGCGAAACAGTATGCAGCCTCAAAATGACAGGGTTTTGTGAAGGAACCTATCATAATGTAATAACTTCCTCTTTGTATTTTAAAAACACCAAACTGGCAGAAATTTGAATTGTACAATTCCTACCAATATATCGTTCATCTAGATCCATCTCTTGCTAACCTTTGCCACATTCTCTTCTTCTCCTACTGTATTCGTATTTGGGTGTATGTTTCTTTTTTGTGTTTTGTTTTGGTTTTGTTTCTTTGAAGAATTCTTTGAAGGTCAACTGCAGACCTTCTCTCTCCAGCCCTAAGCATCGCAGCATGGGTCCCCCCTCCTAAGAAGTAGCACGGTGTCCTATGTGAGTCCAGCACCATTACCACACCCGAGATGGCAGTTCTAACAGAATAACATGATGTAATATAGTGCCCATATTCAACTTTCTCTACTTGTCCCCAAAATGCCCTTGATAGCTATTTTCTTAAATCTGGCTCCCATCAAGGATCATATGTCCCATTTAGTTGTCACGGCTCCTTAGTCTCCTTTTAATCTATAGCAGTCCCAAACCCTGATCATTTCTTCTTTCATGACATTGACTTTTTTAAAATTTTTTTTAATGTTTATTTATTTTTGAGAGAAAGAGAGAGGCAGAGCGTGAGTTGGGGAGGGGCAGAGAGAGAGGGAGACACAGAATTCAAAGTAGGCTCCAGGCTCTGAGCTAGCTGTCGGCACAGAGCCCGACGCGGGGCTCGAACTCATGAACCATGAGATCATGACCTGAGCCAAAGTCGGACGCTTAACTGACTGAGCCACCCAGGTGCCCCCATTGACTTCTTTTTAAAGTTTATTTATTTATTATTTGAGAGAGACAGAGAGAGTGAGAGAGAGAAACATGGAGCAGGGTTGAGGGAGAGAGAGAGAGACATAGAGAGTCCTAAGCAGGCTCGGCACTGTCAGCATAGAGCCCAACACGGAGCTCAATCCCACCAACTGTGAGATCATGACCTGAGCTGAAATCAAGAGTCAAACACTTAACCCTCTGAGCCTCCCAGTCGCCCTGACTTTTTTTTTTTTTTAAGAGTTCAGGATTGTTTTGCCCAAACTGCCATAATCTGAATGTCTAATGGTTTCCTCATGATTGTGTTTAGATTAGAGCCTTTCAACAAAAATACCCCCCGGGGCAATGTTGTGCCCTTCCCCTTCCGTCACACCAAAGGCTCCCCATGTCAGCTTGTACCCTACTTCGATCCCTTTCCTAAAGTGACTGCTGCCAGACCTTTCCCGTGTAAATGTGCTTTTACCTTTTTCACAAGTAGCAAGTAAGCTGTAGCGTGATACATCCACACGGTGTGAATATCCTTTCCCCAAAAATCTTTCATCCAATGCACCTGCTGGTAGGTAACCTTGCCTGAATCAATTATTACAATGATGGCCACAAAATGGTTCTTAACATAATATTAAATTTAAAAAAATCAGGGCACACAGCTACATTGCGAACGATCTTAGCCAAGTGGCGAGCCGGGACTACAAAAGCCAAACGTTAAGATCTTTAGGAATTTTGAAAGTCAGCTGTTAAATTATCGATTGCTTGAAATCAGCCACAGCAAAAATATTTACAAGATAGATGTAGGCCGATTCTGTCAACAAAGAGCCGTGGTCCCGCTTCCTAAAAGGCTAACTCAGAACCTTCTGGATGGGATCCGGCCTCATCCAGTGATGTCTAGTCAGGAGACACTAACATCAAGGTATGTGAGGTTGGACAGGAACACGCCTCCTGAAGGAGAGGCTGTTGGGCAGAAGCTCCCAAGCTTCAGCCTTTGGTTACTGCCGTCAGTTGGTCTGTGTACCAGGGCAGCAACTGCACACTTAGTGAGACAGGTGTCCCAAGTATAGGTCCTCAAGGCTTTTGTTATAGGTTCTGGCCGTCCCAGTGTATACTGATTGCCAACATCTCAAAGGCAAGGTGGAGTCAATGCATCCAAGGGAGGAGTCAGCCTAACCTTCCTTCCTTCCTTCCTTCCTTCCTTCTCTTTTTCTTCTTCTTCTTCTCCTTCTTCTCCTTCTTCTTCTTCTCTTCCTTCCTCTTCTTCTCCTCCTCCCCTTCCTCTTCCTCCTTTTCTTTTTTAAATTTTGAGTATAGTTGACATACAACGTCATTCATTTCAGGTGTGTAATGCAGTGATTCAACAGGTTCATACATTATGCTGTGCTCACCCCAAGGGGAGCCACCATCCCAAACCACACAACGCCGTTACAGTATTATTAACTGTATTCCTTAGGCTGTGGCTTTTCATTCCATAATTGGAAGACTATCTCCCCCACTCTCCTTCACCCATTTTGCCCACCCCCCACTTCTGGCCACTATCAATTATATTTGATACATCCACTGTATTTATGGGTCCAATTCTGCTGTTCATTTTTTTGTTTCTTCATTTGTCTTCATAAGTTCCACGTACGAGTAAAATCATAACGTTATTTGTCTTTGACTTATTTCACTTAGGATGGTGCTGTCTAGGTCCATCCATGTTGTCATGAATGGCATGATGTCATCCTTTTTCAGGCCTGCATAATATTCCTCTGTGTGTGCGTGTGTATACACCACATTTCTTATCCATTTGCCTACTGGGGGACACTTAAGCTACCTCCATATCTTGGCTATCGTAAATAGTGCCGCAATAAACACGGGTGTATGCATCTTTTTGAGTTGGTGTCTTTATTTTCTTTGGGTAAATACCTAGAGGCTGCTCTCTGAATACGTTCATTCAAACTCTGAGCACTCTGGCACACATCATAACGTCCCTGTCCTAACTATGCCTTACAGTCAACAGGCCAGGCGGCATTATGCATTTTCAAAAGGGAAATCATCTAACGCTTAGAGAAATATAATGAGCTGCCCAAGGCTCACAGTCTCTGATATGTTAAGACTGGCCCTAGGTGGACCTCAGAGTTTTTTCGCACTCAGTTTGCAGGAGAGGGACGTACAGATTCAGAGGCCAGAGCCCACCCAAGAATGGGTGTCCTCTGCTGGAGTGTCCTGGAGAACTAGGTGGGGCTGGACAAAGTTGGATCCCTTCGCGGGAACCAGATCACCTGGTTCTAGATCCGCTCCGCCATGGCCAGCGTGATCCTGGCAAATCCCTCCCCTTCTCCCACCCTAGGGCTCCCGTCTTTTAATCCGGGAAGAACCGAACAGATGATCTCGAAGGTAAAGGCTGGCTCTAGGGCCTGGACTCGTTCTGTGAGTCTTCACTCTATTTGCTATTCTATAGTTTACGCTTTTGGAGAGCAAGTCCATTTGATTTCTTATTATAAATATTTCACCCTCCTTCATATATATGCTAGTGAATATGAAGTTATACGTCCCCAGAGGGACTTTATTTTCCATGCCAAACCACAGTGCCTGTTACATGACCAGAAGAAAGCTGCGGCTTTAATCTCCCGATGACAGCTCTGAGAGATAAATGCAGAGGGTGGGAGGCACTAAGCCAGCGGAATCAGGACATCATCCCAACCCTCAGCCTGCTTTGAACCATCTTCCTGAGCAGGTTTCCAAGGCTCCAGTGGAGCCCAGAGACCGGACACCCCATATTCATAGTTGATATTTACTGAGCGCTTCTTATGTGCTAAGCCTTGTTCTCTGGGGTTTCTACACATTTATTTACTCCTCACAGCACTTTTTTTTTTTAATAATTTATTGTCAAGTTGGTTTCCATATAACACCCAGTGCTCATCCCCACAANTTCCCCCACAGTTCTCCATTAAGTTCCTCCTAATCCTCCTGTAAGTGCAAACATACGGTAGCTGTCCCTCTCTGCCTGACTTATTTCGCTCAGCATAACACCCTCAAGTTCCATCCACGTTGCTACACATGGCCAGATTTCATTTTCTCATTGCCATGTAGTATTCTGTCGTATAGATAACCCACATCTTCTTGATCCATTCGTCCGTTGATGGACACTTAGGCTATTTCCATGTTTTGGCTATTGTTGAGAGTGATGCTATGAACTTTGGGGTACATATTCCCCTATGCATCAGCACTCCTGTATCCCTTGGGTAAATTCCTAGCAGTGCTATTGCTGGGTCATGGGGAGTTCTAGTGTTAATTTGTTGAAGAACCTCCACACTGTTTTCCAGAGGGGCTGCACCAGCTTACATTCCCACCAACAGTGTAGGAGGGTGCCCGTTTCTCCACATCCTCGCCAGCATCTAAAGTCCTCTGATTTGCTCATTTTAGCCATTCTCACAACACTTCTATAAAGTTGTTTTTATTCCCAGTGCACACATGGGAAAAAGGAGGCTCCAGGCTCGCTCACTCGCTCACTCAGCAACTGTCTATGGAGCCCCAGCTATGCCCAGGCACTATGGACACAGATGAGAACAATATCAACAAAACTCCCTTTCCTCAGTTTCTCAAAGCCAAGTTTTGCATTTTATTTATTTATTTAGAGAGAGTGCACTCTCAAGAGTGGAGCAGGGCCAGAGAGACAGAGAGAGAGAGAGAAAGAATTCTCAGCAGGCCCCACGCTGACACAACTCAGAGCCTGATGTGCGGCTCAAACCCACAAACCGTGAGATCATGCCCTGAGCCAAAACCAAGAGTTGAACAGTTAACCTGCTGAGTCATCTAGGAGCCCCTCTCTTCACCACTTTATAACTTGGTGTTTAACTTCTTTCTTTGAGGATGAGAGTGTTCTAGTGGAAAGAATGTGGATTTCACGCCAGAGAACTCTGTGTTGGAATCAGGATGGGCTCTGATATCTTCCGAGTGGGATAAGCCAGTTTTCCTGTCTGGGACTCCATTTTCTTCTCTGTGAAATAAGGAGACATGTGTATTTCACAGGCTTTTTCCTTTTGTTCTCTGAGAATTAAGACAATGTATATAAAGCTCTAGTTACAAAGCAGAATTTCAATCAACATTAATTGCCTTCTCTTTAAAGATTTTTTAAATGTTTGTCTATTTTTGAGAAAGACAGAAAAAGAGCCTGAGTAGGGGAGGGGCAGAGAAGGAGGGAGACACAGAACCCAAAGCAGACTCCAGGCTCCAAGCTGTCAGCACAGAGCCGGACACGGGGCTCAAACTCACAAACCGTGAGCTCAGCCACCCAGGCGCCCCTTGCCTTCTCTTTAAAATATCTCTTTGCCCATCACAGAGGGCAGACACTATAAACGCCCCATGCCTTGTTCCTCTATCTGTTCCGTGAGCCCTTCCCTAGCGTCTGTGTGCTTTGCTTTTAAAGGCTCACATCTGTGATCTTCAGAGGTCTGTAAAGCCATTCCCCAGAAGCAGGAAATGCCTGGGAATTGATGTCCTCCCCTACACACTCACACACACACACACACACACACAGGAAGGTGCAGCCAGCAGCCAGTGACTGATTCTTATAGAAGGAAAATTCTGAGATGTAATTTATGCTCCGGAGCCTCCCTCAGGATCAGACAGAGGCTGGAGCTCCGCTTCATGCTGTCTCAGTGCTTGACTTCTTCCCCTTCCCTGTCTTACACCTCCATTCCACCACTATCCCACCTCATTCTAGTTTCTTTGGAAGGTTTTCTTCATAAATCACTTACACACACATCCTCACCTCCCAGTCTGCTTCTGGGAAACCAGACTAAGATACTCGGTGCCATAGACTGAATGTTTGTGTTTCCTTCCCCAAATTCCTATGCTGAAGTTCTAACCCCCAAAGTGATTGTGAGAGGCGGGGCTTCTGGGAGCTGACTGGGTCATGAAGGTGGGGACCTCAGGGATGGGATCAGTGCCCTTCACCCCAGAGAGCTCCTTCACCCTTCCACCTTATGAGGACTGCATGAGAAGAAGTAGTCTACGACCCAGGAAGCAGGTCACCAGGCAGAATCTGCCAGTGCCTTGATCTTGGACTTCCCAGCCTCGGGAAGCGTGAGGAGTAACAGTTCGTCGTTTAAGCCATTCAGCTTATGTTGGTTTATGAGAGCAGCCTGAATGAACGGTGACACTCAGAGAGCTTTTCCTCTAGTGATGGAGATGGGCAGTAAAGAAGAGAAAAAAGGAAAACGTGCAATATGTTAGTGATAAACGCAGAGGAGGAAATAAAGCAGGGAAGGAGGGAATACAGTATAGAGGGGGACTGAATTTTTTTAAAGTTTATTTATTTTTGAGAGAGAAAGAGTGGGGGAGAGTTGGGGAGGGGCAGAGAGAGAGAGAGAGAGAGAGAGAGAGAGAATCTCAAGAAGGTTCTACACTGACAGTGTGGAGCCCGACACGGGGCTTGAACTCGCGAACCGTGAGATCATGACCTGAGCTGAAATCAAGAGTCAGACGCTTAACTGACTGAGACCCCCAGGCGCCCCAAGGGGGCCTGAATTTTTGATGGAGTGACATGAGTCTGTGACGTTTGAATGCAAATTGGGTGACAGAACACACACGTGGGCAAGTGAGCAAAGGAGACGGAGCTCAGAGGAAAAACACACACAAAGGCCCTGTGGCAGGAGTGTGCCTGACATGTTCCGGGAACAGCGTGGAGGCAGAGCAGCTACAGTGGAGTACGGGAGAGAGCAAAAGTTGAAGAGGAGGGTGAAGGAAGGGAGAGAGCCAGTGAGGTGGGGAGATGATGAATGGTTCTGAGTAGAGAAGTGTCATGATCTGAATTGGGTTGTAACTCTGGCCTATGTTGAGACTAAAGGGCGACAAAATAGAACCAGACACACCTGTTAGAAGGCTACTGCCTGAGCTGTGACAGTGGCATGGACCACGGCGCTAATGAGAGCGGTAAGAAGCGGCTGGGTTCTGGCTACATTCTGAAGACAGAGTCAAAAGCATTTCCTGATGAGGGGCACCTGGGTGGCTCAGTCGGTTAAGCGTCTGACTTCAGCTCAAGTCACGATCGCACAGTTTGTGGGTTCAAGCCCCACGTCGGGCTCTGTGCTGACAGCCAGCTCAGAGCCTGGAGCCTGTTTCAGATTCTGTGTCTCCCTCTCTCTCTGACCCTCCCCTGCTCACGCTGTCTCTCTCTCTCAGAAATAAATAAAACATTAAGAAAAAATTTTTTTAAAAAAAGCTTTTCCTGATGAAAGTGAGAAAAGGAGGTGCCAAGTTTGACTCCAAGGTTTTGTGCCTTGGGCACCGGCTGGGGTTGTCACCAACAGATGCAGAAGACTCACGGAGGAGCAGACGTGTGAATCAGGATCCAGAGTTCACATCTGAGATGCCAGTCAGACACCTAAGTAGAGATGTTAGGTGGGCAGAGGGGCATCTAGCTTAGAACTGAGGAAACGCCCCTCTTCTGCCTAATCTCACCATCCCATTGCCTACAGAGCCCCTGGGCTGACCAACAACATCAGGAAGTCTAAAAGGAAGCCGTGTGCCTGGTACCTTCAAACCTGGACTTTTGGGTGACACATCAGGGGGCCTTGGGGAGCTCGGATCTCTGAACGCTGCTGTCTGAACATCATGGAGGCCAGCTGAGCCCCTCATGGTGCAGCAGGGCTGAGTGTCCCACCCCAACTGTGGTGTGGCCTGGAGAAGGTAGCGATCATTGGGCAAGATAGAGTGTGGGGCAGAGAGGCCAGGATGATGGAGAAGCTTTGCTAAACGAAATCTTGGCTGGGACACCTGGGTGGCTCAGTCGGTTGAGCATCTGGCTTCAGCTCAGGTCATGATCTCATGGTTCGTGGGTTCGAGCCCCCTGTCGGGCTCTGTGCTGACAGCTCGGAGCCTGGAGCCTGTTTCAGATTCTGTGTCTTCCCCTCTCTCTGACCCTCCCCCGCTCTCGCTCTCTCTCTCTCAGAAATAAAACATTAAAAAAAATTAAAAGAAATCTTTGCTTACCTCTTCATACCCTTTGAACCCCAGGTTTTATTTATTTATTTATTTTTTAAATGTTTTAAAAGTCACATGACTGAGCCCAAAGTCAAGGGACGCGAGGATAGGAGAAAGGAGTAAATAATTGTCAAGAGGAATCAAATCCAGGGCTCAGCACACTATAAACTGTAGCTCAAATCCAGACTAGCACCTGTTTTTATTAATAAAGTTTTATTTATTAATAAATAAATAAACCCAGGCTTGTTTGCCTGTTTTCATGCGATAGTCACAGAGTTGAAAAGTGCAAAGAGACTTCAGGGCCCAGGGAAGCTGAAAATACTTATGGCCTGGCCCTGTACAGTAAAAGTTTGCAAACCCCTGACCTAATCTACCACATTGGGCAATGTACAATAATTAGATGGTCTTGACAGTCTAGCCCCTGAGTCCCACTGGGCCCCACGGAAAGCATTTTATGTCACTCAGCCTGCCTCTTAGCCCTCCACTTCTGAGATGTTTTATGGTATCTCAAGCAAAAGAAAACAGTGGGATCTGAACAGAAATGAAGGCTACTGTGATTAGGGTGGTCCCTGAAGTCTGTCTTTGTTCCATAGGAAGCTGTGCTTCACCAAGGCCAGCACAGGTGAGGAGTTTTTTAAGGTGCATTTCTCATCAGCACCGGCAATTACTACTTAGAAACTGAGACACTTAGAAACACACGGACTCAACAGTCTAGAGTACAAATTGACTGTAGAGCTGCGGCTTATGTTTGTAATCTGTCCCCCAATTTGAGGATGCAAAGTTTACATTCTGCAGGACACAGAGCCCCCTGGAGGGAATGGGCTGTGACGAGAAGTTCAGGGCCAGCTAAAGCTCCCCAGCAACCCAGGATCAGCTAGGGAGGACAGGGGTGCCTCAGAACACAGTTCTAGTTGCAAACAGCCCTCACAAGTGGCCATGAGTTCAAGATGGAAATTTACTGAGTGCTGGGCATCAACCACCAGGAAAGAGACTTTCTACTGTGTTTTCTCCTACGGCCCTTTGCCAAGTTTGCTGAGGCCACTCTGCACTTTCCCCAGATCACATTGTTACTCAGCTGCTGCTGCTGAACGCAGCCCTCGGAGAGGCCAGCCTGGCTCTTTTGCTCAAATAGTTCCCACGTCCATGATACTTATTGCGAGCCTATCATGAGCCAAACACTGACGTAGGCACTGGGTATAAAGCAGTGGACAAAACAAATATCCCTGTCCTCGTGGAGCTTACATTGTCATGTGTGCAGGGGGAGAAGGAAAGGAGAGACAGCTAAAATAACTAAGTGAAATATGCGACATGTCAAGTGTCGCTAAGTGCAGTGGAGAAAAAATGGAGAAAGGAGAAGAAATGGCAGCATGGCAGTGGGCTGCAGCATGACACAGGGCTCAGGGAAGCCTTGTGGAGAAGGTAATGGGTGAGCAAGGAGTTGAAGTGAATGAAGAAGGGACGTATGTATGTATTTAATGACAGGGTGTTTCAGGAAGAAGAACCAGCAAGTGCAAAGGCCCTGAGGTTGTAGCATGGTTGAGAAGAAACACTCATGTCCTCAGAATCTGTTCCCAGCCAGGCCTGCTCTTACACCAGACTGAAGACAAGAGATTGTTTTTAGGGGCATCTGGGTGGCTCACTTGGTTAGACATCCAACTCTTGGTCTCGGCTCAGGTCATGATCTCACGGTTCAAGAATTTGAGCCCCACACTGGGCTCCTCGCTGATTGTGTAGAGCCTGCTTGGAAGTCTGTCTCTCCCTCCCTCTGCTCCACCCACACTCTCTCTCAAAATAAATAAACAACAACAATAAAAAAAGAAATCATTTCTAAATTAGAGCAGCTCCTCTCCTCAGAGTGACCAATTATTCCTTTTCCTGGATTGGCTGGATATGTTTTCAGGGGAGAAATGTCCTTCCTGGCTCCTCTCCAGGTCCCTGCCCAGGTCACTGGTGGCCACTGCTTTCCTTGGGCTCCTGAGTTTGGCCTCGAATTCACCCCAAGCTCACTGTGTGGGGCAGTGGACACACCCAGAGCCCAGGCCCATCCTGGTGCCACCAAGCACCCACAGTGGAGAGGATTCTGTTCCCACACCCATCTGTCCCACACAGTCTCTGCTTAGCCCCAGCTTTCGCAGCCTCAGCTAAAGCCAGCAGGGCAGACCTTGGGGAGGCAGTCGGGTCTGTGGAGGGGAGGTGGGGCTTGCTTCCCAGGCTCCCCTTCAAGCCCACCTCTCCATTCTCCCTCCTCTGCCCTCATTCTCCAGGATCCCACNGGACTGACACAGCAATTCTCTCCCTCCTAAAATCAGAAGCCACAGCCTATTAGAATCCAGTTGGTTGAGCCCATTTCCCCACAAAATGGACTCCTTGAGGCCAAAACTGGACTCACTCTTGCTTCCCCACTGCACCTGAACAGGCCCTTTTACACGACTGTAACCTGATAGTCTTTGTGGACTTACTTGAAGATGCTCCTTGTAACAGGCTGTTTAAACACCTCCCTCCCAAGCCCCAAGGCGCCATTTCTCCAGACCCAATATCCGACCTCTTCTGGCGGGGTAAGGTCTATGGGGATGGGGCATCCTGGGGTGCGCTGGCCTCCCCTCTCCCCAAAACCTAAAGAAAATTTGCCTCTCATAGGCCCAGGGTCAGAGGGTGAGGTCACCTCTCCAAAACTGGAATAGGCTATAATAATAAAAAGATTAAACACGAATGTTTTTTCTCAAAACACAAGGCTTTGGCCATCTTTGGCCTCACAGCCAATGTGAACTCTTCTCTGGCATTGATTGGACTGGGCTCAGGAAAGACAGCGTGTTTTACAACTGTTTACAGGAGAAGGGGGAAACTCTACGGAGCCAAAGAAAGAACTACTGTTAGGGGACCTGGGTGGGGGACTGAGGTACAAAATGCGGGAAGGTCAACATCACTGGTCAGCTCTAGGCCAGGGCCACAAGGTCACAGAGAGGAGCTTGTTCTTTGGGTAAACAATACTGGGCAGTTTAAGAGGTACTTTGTGAGTAGGGCTATGCAAATGTAACTGGACGTTGGCTGGAATGGGGGGAGCCCAGAGGTGCAGCACAGAAAGGTCATTCGACTTGGACTTCAAATTCCACTAAGTATGTCAAACTCACACATTTACCATTCTCCCCGGTGAGGCTCTTCATACAGTCACAGACACCAGCTAGCAGCATAGACAGAGGACGAGCATCACTTGACTCCAATGTCCCAGGACAGAGCCATGTAGCTCTATGAAATAATAGGGTTTTATAAACCCCATCATCCTCTTGCAAATAAAGCAATTCTACTATATTGTGTTTTATAAGTGCACTAATTTTTGTCAATACTTAAAATATTTTAAACATGCCATGACTCCAAGAAGCAAAGATAGCCCAGCAGCAATGAGCACACCCAACACTCAGATCTTGGTCTCTAATATCATCCTCCACTAAAGGGAACCAGAGTCGCTCAGGAAAAGGCTGGTTTCAGCTGGTACAGGATGAGCCCGGAATATCTTGTTACGCCAGAAAGTAGGTGCTCAACAAGTGAGGAGCACTTGTCACAAGCACATGGGACCCGGCTTGAAGAGACAGCCACTGACAACATCCACAGCAGTTTGAGCCCAAGGTAATTAAGTACAGTGCTGTGCAATTAAAGAGTAATGAATTACTGCAAAAGACAAGAACTCATGAGTCCATGTTAATAAAAAACAGGTAAGTAAATAAATGGAGGACAGGAAGAACTCTTGGTTGAAACAGGACTCTTGAGGGTTGACTAATTTTTTTTTTAATACTTATTCATTTCTGAGAGAGAGAGAGAGCACAAACAGGTAAGGAGCAGAGAGGAGAGAGAGAGAGAGAGAGAGAGAGAGAGAGAGAATCTGAAGCAGGCTCCAGGCTCTGAGTTGTCAACACAGAACCCAACATGGGATCCTTACCCAAGCTGAAATCAGAAGCTTAACTGACTGAGCTATCCAGGTGCCCTATTTTTTTATTTTTTATTTTTAAATTTTATTTCTGAGAGACAGAGTGCGAGTAGGGGAGGAGTAGAGAGAGAGGGAGACACAGAATCTGAACCAGGCTCCAGGCTCCAAGCTCTCAGCAAAGAGCCCGACTCGGGGCTCAAACCCATGAACTGTGAGATCATGACTGAGCCAAAGTCGGACTCTCAAATAACTGAGCCACCCAGGTGCCTCTTGAGGGTTGCCTATTAAAGGTGGTGGGATTGGTGATGATGGAAAATGATCACTTTGTAACCATCATGGTAAAGACTAGACCAGTGGATGCTAAATCTAGAGGGAAACTGAGAGAAGGAACAAGATGTTCACATGGTCTTAAACTGTTCTTCCATAGACTGGGTATTAGTTGCAAGGGGTAAAATCATGACTATATAAAGAAAAAATCAGGTAACACCTAGATTGGGTAATTAAAATTAGCATCATCAATGAGAGACAAATGGGTACCATGTGCCTCCCAGATACGATGCCCGGAAGCACACATTATCACTTATGCAGTATGCCAGTCAAGAATATAAACCCCAATGTAATCATCAGGAAAATATCAGGCAAACACAAAATGAGGCACATTCTGTTAAGAGGGGGGCCAGGTCAAGCTGTAATTCCTTCAAAAATGTCAATGCCATGCAAGACAAAGAAAGATGGGGATTGTTCCAAATTAAAGAGGGCAAAAGAGACATGACATTTGGGTCACCTGGGTGGCTCAGTTGGTTAAGCATCTGTCTTAGGCTCTGGTCATGATCTCACAGTCCATGAGTTTCAGCCCTGCACTGGACTCTATACTGACAGCTTAGAGCTTGGAGCCTCCTTTGGATTCTGTGTTTCCCTCTCTCTCTGCCCCTCTCCTGCTCACGCTCTGCCTCTCTCTTATAT
>NW_027531904.1:5495504-5531403 GCF_008692635.1 Crocuta crocuta
AAACTATTAAGGACATTATTGGGTCAACTGATAAAATTGGAATACAAATAGTAGATTTTATAAAAGTATTGTATCAATGTTAAAATTGCGGACGCTGATAACTGTCTTATGGTTATGTATAAGAATACTTTTATTTTTAGAGAATACAAACTGAAATATTTAGGGACAGAGGGCCATGATATAAATTACTTGACTGCAAAGGGCTCAGAAAAGAAATTAGATAGGTAATAAATGGACATATGATAGATGGATGCTGGATGGGTGGATGGATGGACGGACAGATGAAAGAGGAAGATGGAGAAGCAAAGAATAATGCAGGTGGGTAAAGTGTTAACAGGAGCTGAATCCAGATAAAGGGTTACAGGTGTGTTTATACTAGTTTTATTTGTGTGTGTTGTAAGATTGAAATTATTTCCAAATAAAACAAATTTTTATATTTTTTTCACAATCGCTCTTAGCCATGGTTTAGAATCTGTTCATTTTTAATACAGCAAAAGCCTCCAAAAACACAAAAGAGGCCCAGATCTCCTGTGATCTTTCAGTCACAAGAGGCTCTCACTTGACCCTGCATCCTCTCTCTCCGTAGAAGAGGGAAGGGCAGGGAGCCCTCAGAGAGGCCGGTCTGTGCTCGAGCACCAGCTGAATGACCAGAGGCGCAGCTGGCTCCATCCAGATTTTGATGAGTTGGAGACCCTCAGGATTTTGTCCAGATTCTGAAGCTGAGACCATGTTAATATGGAATGCTTACGAATGGCTGGGTACCTCCTCGACACCAGGTCCCTTTCACCCTTCCCTGTAGCCCTTCTCTGGGCAAGGTCATCCTCTCCACCACTTTCACTCCCCATGGACAAGGTACTGAGTCCAGGTTTATGAATCTAGCCCAAGCCTCTGAACTTCAGCCCTTCATATCCAACCACCCCCGTGACAACTATGTCCCTGTGGTCGGCTCAGCCGTCCCCCTCCCACATTCCCTCTGACAGAGAGAGCACCATGCAGTTGCCCAAACCAGTTCCTGCTTCCTAAATCTCTGTTGAAGCCATCCACTTCTTTCCATCTCTAGGTCAACTCCAAAATAACCTCCTTTGTCCACGCCGGCCTTGACATCCATTCGCCAGCAACAACCAGAAGGCTCTTTTCAAAATAAAAGTCATCATCAAGCCCACCTCTCTTGGAAGCCCTCCTTCCGGCAACTCTTAGGATAAAATCCAAAAGCTTCGACCGGGCCTTGAAGGCCTCAAGTGGTTTATTCCACCCACTTCATCTCAGCTCTCTCCATCATAGCTCACACACCCCAACCACACACTATGTCCAAGTGCCCGGGGCTTTTCCCGCAGCGTGACACCTCAGCCTCTTCCCAGGGGCTGTTCCCGCACCTGGAAGGTGCTCCCCTCCCCCCACCCCTCCTCCTTGCTCACCTCCATCCATCCTTCAACCCCACAGGCCTGCCAAACTCTATGGGGCCGTGTGGGGGCCGCATGGTAGGGAAGGAACAAGGTCACGGGCAGCAGGGAGGGTCCCGGCACTGGCTGTTTGGAACTGAGCGTGAGGAAGAGAACAGGGTTATGGGACCCATAGAACAGAGTCCTGGAGCGATTTAGGGTTTCAGGCAGTTCTTAGAAGCCCTCAGAGCTTTAGCTCCCATTTCTTGGAGCGAGGCCGACTGAATCTTCCCAAGATGGCTGCCACAAAGCCTTCCACCCCGTGCCCTTCTCAATGTGCCTTTGACACTCAAAGCTAAGGCATCAGAGGCATACAGCCTCCGCCCGGGCCTCAGCCCTGAGCCACCGTGTAAGGAGTCTGACCGGGCTGAGGCTGCTGAACCCTAGGCACATGGACAGGCCACACGGAAGGGTCCCAGCCCACAGCCCCGGCTGAGGTCCTGACGGCATCCAGCATCAACACTGGGCACGTGAGTCACGACAGTCACCCTAGCCTTCACGTCTTTTCAGATGAGGCCCCAAACAGCACGGGACAGAGACAAGCCATCTCCGCTGCGTCCTGTTCGGATTTCTGACCCACAGAATCTGTGGGTGTAATAAAATGGTTGTTTTAGGCGGCTGAGTTTTGGGATGGTTTCTTCTGCAGCAATAGTAACTAGAACACACAAGACGTTAATAGATATTATTAAACAAAAAGCAGGGAGGGGGGAGGGTTCCTGTAATTAAATGTTTGGAAAGTACTTCGTTACACAAATTCCAAGTAAAACACGGTTTTATTTTATTACAGGGCTCTTCACAGCCTCTAATATATTATGCGTGCTGTGAATCTCCAAGAGGGAGATACGGTATTGGGTGTTCCTCAAATGTTCTTTTTTTTCCATGGGGTGTCATTTATGGAAAGGGCTGAGTGTCCAGCCTTGGTCTTTCGCGGGGAAGCCATTTGAGGCCCAGACGTGCTCAGGGACCTGTCCAGAGTCAGGACTGGGACCCTGGTCACCAAGTGCCTGGCTCAGGGGAAGCTCAGGGTCGGGCACATGGATTGTGCGGGGTCACGCGGAAGGCCGCAGTGGCTCTCTCTGCCACGTCTCTTTCTCCATCTCTCCTGCGGCCCGCAGCTCGCACCCCTGTCTCCTCCTTCACCCCCCTCCCTGGGGGTGGCAGCCCCCGCTCCTTGCTGACCGCCCACCTGCCCTCCCCAGCACCCCACACGCACGCACCGCACACCCCACACTCTGCCCACCTCCACAGCCGACCTCAGCCCCTCACAGCTGGGCCCGTCTCTGTGAAAGCTGCTTCTCTGCCCCGAACACTCCCTGCTGTGTCACCCGGGGCGCTGCCGGGCTCCTCCTCCGCCTTCCAGGCCCCGGCTGGAAGAGGAACACAGCCCTCCCTTGTCCCTCCTCTCGATATTTCCAGTAAAAGCACCTCGAACACAATCTCACTGCCACAGCCCTAATTATGTGTGAAATCATTTTTTTTTTAGCTCGAAACCAAAGCAAACAAGCGCACACAGAGAAGCCCATTCTCTGTGGCCCAGGAGGAGCGGCCTCGCTCCTGTCGGGTTACCTCAGGGCCGCACAGAGACCCCGCTGTGTTCCGCAGGCTGCCCGCCCGCCTGGCCAAGCAGCCTCCCACCCGACCAGGGAAGGGGCCGCCCCCTCAGGAGAAAGAGCGGGTCTCAGTTTGTCCTGCGTCTTCCACGCAGGCCTCCAGGAGCTCACACAGGCCAGGCACGCCGGAAGGCCCCCCGGGAAAATGCCTCTTTGAGGAAAGTGGGGTCCTCGGGAGGGACGCGGGGTGGGGGGCTTTCCCCCAGAGGACAGGACCCCGTTTCCTGACCCAGTCAAATGCTTTTTTCACCTCTGGTGAAGTCTTTGTCATTTTTCTTGTGTTTTACAGGTTCAGGTACAAAGTAGAGAAGACCATCTGTCGCGTCGTTCATACGTGGCCACCAGCTCTCGTTTCTGGTACGTTCTCCTCTTTCCAGACATCCACGCTCATCCCTTCTCCACTCACAACTGCATTCAGATTTGTTGAATGCTCATTCTTTTCTGTGTACGTGTGCCTTTGGAGAGAGATTGCTGTGGTGAGCGTAGGGGGGTTTATGTTGATGGTACTGGTAGAAACGTACTCTGACTTGTTCATCCTGGCCCTGTGTTCGGAAGCTGTATCCCTCATGCTGTATAACCCTTCTACATAAGACCACTGTCTAACAGCCCACACCTGCCGCCTCTACGTTAGTGCACCTGCCTGGTGACGGCTACCCATGTTGTCTCCACCTCCTGGCTGCCACAAATCAGGTAACGATGGACATCTATGTGTGTGTCCCTTAATGAATCTTCGTGGGAAATTTGTGGGCCTGCACGCCCAGGATCTGGATTGCTGACTTGCATGATACACACTCACCTGGTTTCACTAAGTACTGTTGGATTGGCTTCCAGAACACCTGTAAGCAGTTTACTCTTCCGCCAATAGGGTATGAGGGTTCCTATTTCCTCACCATCTTACCAGCACTTGATATTATCCAACTTTCTAATGATTACCAATATTTGAGTATAAAATAGTATTGCCTTTTTTAAAAATTATTTTTCTTATGGCTACTGAGGTGAGGTAACTCATAGATAGAAAGATAGATAGATACACACATATATAGGTAGATATACCTATATATAGATATAGATATATTATTGTCAAATTACATACTACAGTATGTACAGTGTTCTTGGTTTTGGGGGTAGATTCCCATGATTCATTGCTTACATACAATACCCAGTGCTCATCCCAACAAATGGCCTCTTCAATGCCCATCACCCATTCCCCCCACCCCACCAAACCCCTGCCCTCAACCCTTAGTTTGTTCTCTGTATTTAAGAGTCTCTTATGGTTTGCCCTCCTCTGTTTGACACTATCTCTTCCCCTTCCCTTACCCCATGGTCTTCTGCTAAGTTTCTCAAGTCCACATATGACTGAAAACATATGATATCTGTCTTTTTCTGACTTATTTCTACTTAGCATAATACCCTCCAGTTCCATACACGTTCTTAAAAAGTCCTTAGTCATGCAGATTTCATTTTCTGTAAACTGCCCACTTATATACTTTGACATTTTTTCCATGTTCCCCACCATCACCACCAAAACAAACAAACACAAAAAAAGAAAACAAGAAAAACAAAAACCCTTTGCTGGAACTGTGGTTGAAATCAGGTTGGATAAAGATTAAAGGACGGCTCACATCATTACAATGTGAAGCCATCCCACCCAGAATTATGGTCTATAGTTGTCTAATAGAAATATAACATGAGCTGCATATGTAACTTAAAAGTTTTTAGTAGTGGGGTGCTTGGGGTGTCTCAGTCCATTACGTATCTGACTCCTGATTTCAGCTCAGGTCATGATCTCGCATTCGTGGGATCAAGCCCTGCGTTGGGCTCTGTGCTGACAGCTCAGAGCCTGGAACCTACTTGGGATTCTCTCTCTCTCTGGCCCTGCCCCACTCACTGCTCTCTCCCTCTCTTTCTCAAAATAAATTAATAAACTTCAAAAAATTTTAGTATTAACTTTCTTTTAAAAAAATTTAAAAGATGCAGGTGAAACTAATTTTAATAGTACATTCTGTTTAACCACATCTTCGAAATGGAGTGTGTGTTTTGCATTTATACCACATTTCAGCCCAAACTAGCTACACTTTAAGTGCTCAGCGGTCACATGCGGTCAGCTGTTATGGGTTGGATGGCATAGGCCTAATGCTTAATTTATTCATATATTAAGTCCTTAATTTATTTAAAAATTTTTATTTATAATGCTGATGCATAGGAGCACGTGTACCCCAATGTTCACAGCAGCANAAAATCTTTGTTTCAACTGCAAATGTTACTTTATTTTCTGGTTGGTCTTTCCAGAAATGTTTGTGATTTTTTTTTCACATTGATCTTGAATCTAGTAAACGTGCAAAACTCTCTTATTACTATCAAACTATCAATCTCTTATTGTAGATTCTGCTGAGTTTTTGCATAATTGATCATCTTTGTCTATAAATAATAATTTTCACTCTTTCTTTCTCATTGTTCTATTATTTGTTTTTCTTATCTTCATACATTGACAACATATCAACTGCTATATTGAATACCAAACATCCTTGTCTTATCTCTAGGATTAAAAGGAATGCTCTTAACATTTCTCTTTAAATATGAGATTTGGGGTAGATAAATTTCATCAAGGGAGTGTCTATTGATTCTTAACTTTCTAAGAATTTTAAGTATTATAAAAATTATAATGAAAAATTATAAATGTGTACTTTATCAAAACCCTTTATGAGGTGCCTGGGTGGCTCAGTTGGTTAAGCATCTGACTCTCAATTTTGGCTCGGATTATGATCTTGCGATTCATGGGTTCGAGCCTGTGTTGGGCTTTGCACTGACAGTGCAGAGCCTGCTTGGAATTATCTCTCTCCCTCCCTCTGCCCCTCCTCTATGCCCTCTCTCACAAAATAAATCAACTAAAAAAAATTTTTTTAAAGATATGTGTAAGACTTTGTTTTTCCGATGTTGAACAATTCTTGCTTTCCTGCAATAAACTATTTGATCATAATTTCTTATCTTTTTAAAAAATACATATTTGGATTAGTTCAACTGATATCTTACTTAAGATTTAAAAGAAACAGGTCTACAATAGCCTTTTCTTGTGATGTCCCTTATCAGTTTTGGAATCAAGAATATGTTAACCTCATAAAATCATTTTATTAATTTCAATTCTCATTTCTGGAAAATGTGTATAATGGACAATAATGTTGTCTTTAGAAGATATCATATTGCTTAGACTTGTTCTGTTTTGTTTACAATCCAATCTGATTAGTGAGTTTAGCTCATTTACATTTATTTTAATTACTAGTATGACTCATTTCAGCCATCTTATTTTATGTTTGCATTTATTTATTATATAGATTTTCTCTCTTTTCTAGTTTCCATTGCATGAATCAGATTTTATTCTGCTGGATTGAAGGTAGTATATTTCATCTTTATTATTCTAGTTGTTTTGCCTCACTTTTTAAGAATCATACTTATGTTTATTTTCTTTTATTAATTTCTTTTTCCTTGGCACTCACTCACCTCTTTCTGGTCTCCACATCCCCTCAATATCATCCCTGCCCTGTCATACTAATATCACCTAGAACTGGTTCTTGATTGTTATAAATAATTCTTCTCTCTCTGTTTAAAACTTCTTTTTTAGTGGTTTGCCTCCCTCCCTCTCTGTTAAATACAGAGAACAAACTAGAGGTGGATCGGGGGTGGGGCAGAGGGGAAAATGGGTGATGGGTATTGAGGAGGGCACTTGTTGGGATGAGCACTGGGTGTTGCAGGTAACCCAATTTGACAATAAGTTATATTAAAATAAATAAATAAATAAATAAAAATTCTTTTGGGGAGAATCACAAGTCTGATTAAGTTAGTTGTAAGTCCTTATTTCTCATGCCTCATTGCTTCTTCTGGTTGAGAAGTCTGATGTCCATGTAATTCTTATAGATACATTTTATAGATCTGCATTTTCTTTCTGTAAACTTTCAGACTTTTCTCTGGTGTTTGGTGTTGTGAAACCTCTCTGCACTGTGTCTCTCACTTACTATTTGTTTTGAGCCCATCTGTCTCATTTGGTACTCTCTGAACTTTTAAAATCCAGGTTCGATCTTTCTTTAATACTATGAGGTTCTTAATCACTATTTCCTCTTTTCCATACACTCTTTTCTCTCTCTCTGGAATTCTTACGTAACGAACCCTACTGAGTGATGAGCACTTTTCCAGGTGACGAGGTTACAGTGTTGAGCAAACCAAAGCACTCATGGAGCTCGAATTATGTCAGCGGGTGGGGTGGGGGGAGGATCGACAATAAACAAATGACGGTATGCTATCTTGAAGAGGAAAATGCCACGGAGACAAATAAAGGAAAGAGGGGGTAGGGAGTCCCCTGTGGGGCTGGAGTTGGGAAGGCATCTCAGCCTAAAGGAACAAAGCAAGCAAGCCATGCCGACATCTAGGAAAAGAGAACAGCAGACTGAGAGAAACATAAGGACAAAGGCCTTGGGAGACAGGCCTGCTTGGTTTGCTGGAGGAGCAGGAGACGGGGAAGATGGGATGAGTGAGGAAGGGGCAGAGCAGCAGGGAGAGGTAGCCAGAGGCCAGATCAGGTAGGTCCTGTGTTATAATAAGAACTTGGAGAGGGAAAGCTGTCCAAAGATTTTGAACAGAAGAGTGATAGGACCTGAATTTGTTTTTGAAAGACTCACCCTGGCCGCCCTGTGGATAATAAGGGAAACAGAAAACTCAGGAAAATATAGCAATGATCCAAGTGAAAAGTGGAAAGTGATGGCTTCGACTGGGTGGAGAGTGTGAAGGTGGTAAGAGAAGATCAGATGATGGATATATATCTTCGCAGTAGAGTCAATGGGATCTCTAACACATTGGATGTCGAATGTGAAAGGAACACAGAAATGGAGCATAATTCACGGGCCTCAGTTGGCTACAACATTCAGGGCATTACATCCAATTCCAAAAATGGCCAATGGAAGGAGAGGTTATCTCTTATATTTCTCTCTTCATGATGAAGAAATCCAGGTTTCCTAGTAGGCACCTCCTTAAATCCTGTGCCCTAGCCACTTGCTTGATTCACCCTTGCTCCAGCCCTGATGGGGCCATCTAAGTTGTAGTATCATTTTTAAGACCAGAGTGTAAAGAAAAAGAATTTAAGTATTCTAAATGTAGACACTATGAGCTCTTAAAAAGCCAAAAATCATTTGTTACAGCTCTCCAAGCTAGAAATGAAAAAAAGCCATGGAAGCATCTTACAGTCATCAAACTGCATTCACTGAGAGACTAGTAAAGGCTTGTACCGTTGACCCTGCTGAATCCACCTACGGAATGAAAATTCAGTAAAAGAAATAACACGGCCACTTCCCAATGACACAGCAACTTGCCAAATGCAAGATTTAGCTGCAACGTGAAGACTGGGTTGACTGCTCATTGGCAGACTTGTATTTCACCTCACAAATGGATGCATGTACAGTTGTGGCTGTTGGGATTGTATTTGTCCGGGATCAGCACTAACTAATCATTGAATGTTGGGCAACAGACCCAAGCGAGGCCAAAATATTCAAAGTGTTGAAGAACTTTTTTGAATCTTAGGGTTTAACCTGGAATGACAATGTTGACATTCGCGATGATGATACAAAAGCAGCGGTGGGTAAAACCGCTGAGGTCTTCACGCCCAGCCGGGGGTAACCGACATAGCCATTGTGTGCTTTGCAGCCATGCATTGCCAATTACAAGGAAAAATGAAAAAACCCATTTCATTTAGACCATCCTTGAAGAAGCAGTAAGAGTTTATTAATTTTGTTACATCTCAATACTTCGGCATGTTCCGTTTTTAACATGACTTTTAATATCTTAGGCAATGGGATGAAAAGTATACATAAAGCATAAAAGCATAGAGCATGTCTGAGGCACCAAAAAAAATGGTGACCTAGGCAAAAAAAGAAAAAAGCACTTGTACAACTATTTGAGTTGCAGACTAAACTAGCCACAGTTTTCAGAGAACATTATTTTTACGAAAACGAACAATTGGCAAACTATAGTTATTCAAACCTGGGTGTTTGGCCTAAAGATTCTTGAACATGAGCAAAGCCAGCCTGCCATTTCAAGAAAAACAACTGTGACAGTGTTGTGGTCAAAAAGAAAACCTAAGCTTTCGAACAAAAATTGGGAATTTGGGAAAACATGAACTTGGCGGCTTCCTAATAAAGACGTTTTGGTGGTAAGATTGATAAACGTGATTTTTTTTTGATGTTGTCTAACAAGATGTGTCAACATTTGGAAGGTGTGCACACTCAGTGAGCTACATTTTTCAAATGATCGTGGGTGAGTAAAAGATCCACCCAAAGTTCAAGATACACCAATAGATTTTAATGTAACAGAGTAAGAAAAGTGCATCGATCTCGTTTCAGATACTGCATTACACCTAACTTCTTTCTAAGTTTATTTATTTTGAGAGAGAGAGAAAGAGAGTGAGAGAGGGAACGTACTCAGGGGAAGGGCAGAGAGAGAGGTAGAGGATCCCAAGCAGGCTCTAAGCCGTCAGCACAGAGCCCACCATGGGGCTCAAACTCAGGAACCATGAAATCATGACTGGAGCCAAAATCAAGAGTTGAATGCTTAAACAACTGAGCCACTCAGGCATCCCACACTGTACCTCACCTTTATTTTTTTATTAAAAAAATTTGTTTAATGTTTACTTCGTTTTGAGAGAGAGAGAGACAGAGTGCAAGTGGGAGAGGGGCAGAGAGAGAGGGAGATACAGAATCTGAAGTAGGCACCAGGCTCTGAGCTGTCAGCCCAGAGCCCTATGTGGGGCTCAAACCCACGAACCCACATAAGATCATGACCTGAGCCGAAGCTGGACGCTAACTGACTGAGCTACCCAGGTGCCGCCATATCTAACCTTTAAAAAAAAATTATTTCTCATTGAGTTTTGGTGTAGTGTTAAGGAAAAACATCCACTATTAAAATACTTCTTTTAAAAATTTCCCCCCCAGCTTCACTGAGACAGGATTTCCAAATAAAAATTGTATACATTTAGGTTGTATAACATGATATTTTGATATAGGTATACACTGTGAAATGATGACTACAATCAAGCTAATTAACATTTCATCAACTCACACAGCTATTCTTGTGTGTGTGTGAGTGTGTGTGTGTGTGTGTGTGTGTGTGTGTGTGGTCAGAATATGTGAGATCTATTCTCTTAGCAAGTTTTAACTACACGGTACATAAAAATACTCTCTTTTACAACTAGAGATTCCCACAGAATATTTTTGTGTTTAAAAAATACTAATTCCTCATAAAAAATATGTTATTGTGGGGCTCCTGGGTGGCTCAGTTGGTTAAGCATCTGACTCCTGATTTCAGCTCAGGTCATGATCTCATGGTTGTGAGACTGAGCCCCATGCCGGGCACTGCGCTGGGCATGGAGTCTGTTTGGGATTCCCTCTCTCCGTCTTTCTCTGTTTCTTCCCCCCTCTCACGTACCAGCTTTCTCTCTCTCTCTCTTAAAAAAAAAAAAAAGTTGTGTTAACGTGCACTGCGTCTATTGTTACTTTTTATTGAATTAATTAAAATTTTTTAATTTCTGTATAGTAATAATAGATTAATATGACACATCAACACAAGCTCTTTAGGGGTCCTCAATTTTTAAATGCCCTGACTTGAGAATGAATGGCTTAAACCCAATCAGGATTCACCCTTGGGAATGCAAGGGTCTGCAGCCTCCCCTGAAGTTCATGGCTGTCATGACCTGAGAGGGGCTGACCACCTTCAAGAGTCTATGAGGAGGGAGGACCGAACGTGGGCAAGTGGGCAAGTGACCAGACGACCCGCCACAGTGGCTGCAGAGGGAATCCTGACCTGGACAGAGGGGCTCCTGGGACAACGCCAGCCGGCAGCAGCTCCGAGAAACCCAGGACAGGCCGCGGCACACCGCTGCAGGGACAGACAGGGAACCTTTCTCCTCAAGGACAAGGAGGCTTTGTGAGGCATGTGGTGTCTGCTCTGCAGGGCTTCTCGGCCCCTTCTGCGAACGGGCAACCCACGGGCTGCTAAGCCCGTCTCTACGGAGAGCAACTATTCTGGCTCCCCTGCTGACACCCCGCCATCCCACTTTTCACTGTATTTGCAAAGCGAAAAGCCACAGCCAACAATTTCATTCTCCTGCCTAAACATACAATCGTATCACTTACCTATTCAAGGCTCTGAAAAATCCAGTGTGCGCAGCATGAAGTCCAAACTTTTTTTTTAATGTTTATTTTTTTGAGACAGAGAGAGAGACAGAGCATGAGCAGGGGAGAGGCAGAGACATAGGGAGACACAGACTCCGAAGCAGGCTCCAGGCTCCGAGCTGTCAGCCCAGAGCCCGTCGCGGGGCTCGAACTTAAGAACCGCGAGGTCCTGACCTGAGCCGAAGTCGGACGCTTAACCGACTGAGCTACCCTGGCGCCCCTTAAAGCCCGAAGTTTTGATGTGCACTTAAAGATTTCCACCTTGTGGCCCCAGCAAGTCTTTCCAGACTTTTGGAGTAAGTTTGACTTGGTGGTTAGGAAGCCACTCAGAAGCCAGGCTGTCGGTGTTCAAGGTCCAGTCCTGCAACCACTTACCAACAAGCGACCTGACGGTGGTGTGCTGTGAGGGTTTAACAATCGGCTCTCAGGGGGGATCTGATGCCCTGATCTGTAGCCTTGCCAGCTCCCGTGGTATTAATACCTCCACGGAGGCCAACTTCAAACTACCAATGTGACAGCATTCAATGTGAAGCTAGGAAGAGATGCTCCCGATTTGCTCTCAGGACTGCCTACCTACGGCATTGTCGGGAGGATCAAATTGTATAGTGTAATGATTCTACAACGCTGGCATGCATCAGAGTCGTTGGAGGGCTTGGGGAAATGCAGAGTGCTGCCCCCCCCCCCAGAGTTTCTGATTCAGTGAGTCTGGATACGGCTCTAGGATTTGCGTTTCTAGTTAACGTCCCCGGTGATGTCATTTTGGGAACCACTGGGCCAGTGACTGCAGCAGACAGAGCTCAGTGGCTGTCATGGAGATGCCTCACACTTGGCAGCTCTCACGTGTACGGTACAGTTCCACCCATCCCCCACCACGGCCACCCCACCTCTACCCGCCCCCTGACCCCACACTATCCTTTCCTGTCTCTGTGCCTTTGCTTCCCCTTCTCCTGGCACCTAAATGCGCTTCTCTCCACACTACCAGTCCCCCCATTGAGATCTCAATCCATCTTAAACACCACATCTCCGCTTAAGCCCTCCTTGAATCTTCTGCTGAGAAATATCTGTTCCTCATGTACCCTCTCTTGAATCTGCAGTCTCTCTTATTCTCCCTTCAATGTTTGCTTCCTATTGGAATTATTGTCCCAATACCTACCTCTCTCACCCAATTCTAAGCCCCTGGTGTACAGAATATCGTCATATCCATCCCTCTCACCCCAGCCCAACGCCTTATATGTAGAAGGAGTTCTATCAGTGATTATCACTTTCAACTGCGCCCCCGTGACCAAGTCTCTCCCCAGCAAAGGCAGGTGCTCCATTCAGGGATGTATGACCCGTCCCCAAGCTGTGGGCTTCTTCATGGTTAGTGGGTTTGTCCCAAGGAAGCTCCCAGGTACCTTCTAGTGTTGAATTAGTGATACGTATGTAGAAAACACAGCAAGCAAATAAAAATATCATAAAGTCTAGGGGAAACAAGTCCTGTAAGAAAATACACGAACATGTATGTACTACGTGGCTCAGCTGTGAGGCACATCTCCAGAGTCACAGCAATACTGTGTACTTGCCCAAAATTTTGACTTAAGTCTGTAGGAATGTGGAGGGAACAAAAAGTGTGCACCTTCTGTGGACAGTGGGGAGAGGAGGCGAAATCCTCATTTCCGATACAATAAGAAAGCACTAGATAATGCCTAAAATTTACAAGCCGAGGAGCCTGTGTGTATTATTTAACGACATGAAGATGAACTCCAAATGAAAAATACAAGTGACTTGAAGTGGTTGCCTCAGGGAAGCAAAATACAGAGGCGGCGGGGTCTTATTGGGACAAAAGAATAATAAGCCTGATAGAATTACTCCCTCTTTTATGTTTTTTTAAATTTATTTCTGAGAGAGAAAGGGACAGAGTGAGCAGGAGAGGGTCAGAGAGAGAGGGAGACACAGAATCTGAAGCAGCTCCAGGCTCTGAGCTGTCAGCACAGAGCCCGACGCGGGGCTCGAACCCACAAACCGTGAGATCATGACCTGAGCCGAAGTCAGATGCTTAACCGACTGAGCCACCCAGGTGCCCCAAATTGCTGCCTCTTTAAATTGCATTCACGGACAGACACACACACACATCTGTGAGAAAGAAAAAAAAAAAACTAAGTGTTTTTTTAAAACAGCAAGGAGCAACTAATGGCAAAGCTCTTGTAATCCTCAGAAGAGCATGGCGCTGTCATAAAGACAGACACCTAGACCAATGGAATAGAATAAAGAGCCCAGATGCAAACCCTCGAATAGATGGTCAAATGATTTTCAACAAGGGTGTTGAGCCCCTTCAATGGAGAAAAGATAGTCTTTTTCTTCAAAAGAGCAAAAGAATGCAGATGCACCCTATGCCATAAGCAGAAAGTAACTCAAAATGCATCAAAACTATAAAACTCGTAGAAGAAAACATAGGGAAAAAGCATCACAACCCTGAGTTTGGCAAAGATTTCCTGGATATGACACCAAAAGCATAGGCAACAGAAGTGAAAAGAAACACATTAGATTGCCTCAAAATTTAAGATTTGTGTGTGTCCACGGACACAACAAACAGAGAAAAAGGTGACTGAGGGGATAGGAGAAAATATTTATAAATCATGTACTGATAGGGGGTTAATAATCCAGAATATATAAAGAGCTCTTCCAATTCAACTACAAAAACCAAATGAGCCAATGGTTAAAATGGGCCGAGAGCCAGAAGAGACATTTCTTCGAAGGAGATCCACAAATGGTGGACAAGCACATGAAACATCGCTGATCATTAGGAAAATGCAAATCAAAACCACAATGAGATGTCACCTCACACCTATTAGGACAAGTACCGTAAAACAAAGCAAAACAAAACAAAACAAAACAGAAAATAGCAAGTGTTGTTAAGGATGTGAAGAAATTGGGACACTTGTATATTACTGGTGGGGCTGTAAAGTGGTGGAATTGCTTTGGAAAATAGTACAGGGAGTGCTTTTGAAAACAGAGTTACCATATGATCCACCAATTCTACCTCTGGGTCTACATCCAAAAAAATTAAAAGCGGGATCTCAAAGAGACATCTGTCCATGCACAGCGTGTATTCTTCCCAACAGTCAAAAGTAGAAGCAACCTAAATGTCCATCAGTGGATGAATGGATAAAGAACACGTACTATGTTCATATAATGGAATATTATTCAACCTCCAAAAGAAAAAGAAATTCTGACACATGCTAGGACATGGATGAATCTTGAGGACGTTGCGTTAAGTAAAATAAGCCAGTCACAAAAAGACAAGTACTGTAATATCTCACTTCTATGAGGCATCTGGAAAGTCAAACTCATGGGAACGAAAGAACAAAATGGTGCTTAGCAGGGGGTGCGGGGAGGGGAATGGAGAATGGTTGTTTAATGAGTAGTTTCCGTTTTGCAAGATGAAAAATTTCTGGAAACTGGTTGCACAACAATGTGAACATAATTAACACTATTGAACCGTGTTCTCAGAAATGGTTAAAATTTCAACCATTTAAGGTCAACTTTATGATATGCATTTTTTTTACCCCAATTTTTTAAAAAAGGGGGCAAGAAGGCAGTTGGATATAGATGCTTTGAGCTCAAAAGAAAGATCTGGAGGTGAAATAGGTACGACGTCTAAGACTTGGTAGTCATGAAGGCTCAGGATGTGACCGGCTTTGAGCAGAGAGATAAAGGCACCCAGGACCCAGCGTGGGGAATGTGTAGAGTTAAAGGTTTGTGGGGAAAGAATGAATCTACAGGACACTGAGGACCGGGTAGAGAGGTAGAAGGAAACCAGGAGGGAGCCAGGGGAGGGGAGCACTCAGGAGGGCACGGTCAACTGTTCCTCAGGCTGCTGAGAGGTCCAGGGGGCAGGCAGACAGAGTGAGAAATCTATCAGGTTTGGTACCACGGGAATCTCAGGTAACACCAGCCACAGGTGCTTCGGGAGGATGGTGGAGGGGAAAGCCAGTGGCTGAACGAGCACAGGAGAGAGGAGCCCATCGAGCATGGGGTCCTGAGAAGACGTGGCAGAGGCAGGGACGCCCCAGGTGAGTGGTGGATTGGCCTCGGAGGGGAGTGAGGCCACACTGGGCGGCAGGAAGGTCTGAGAGAGGATGGGCAAGCACGCTGACCCCTGGCCCACCGGGTTTGACAGTTGCGGGATTATCATCCCCAGCTTCCCTTTTCTCTGCAGCAGGGGTGCAGCCATGGTGGATGGAAGCAGAGGGGTGTGGTCAGGGCTGCTTGCCCTGAGGCACTGCGGGGATGACAGGCCCGTGGGGAGAGGCAGGGCGTGAGAGCGTGAGGTGGACACAGGAGAGGCCAAAGAGCGGCCCTGCTCAATGAGCGGGCTCTCCGTGGTGCTGTCAGCACCCCTGCCTGCCTCCACGCCAGTTGTCCCCAACCCAGGAGATCACAGCAGCCTACTGATGGACAGAAACACAGAGCCAAACAAAGCCNGAGCATCAGTCTAGGCTGGAGTAGAAATGTAAAGAAAGAGGGGTGATAGTGATATCCCTAAAATGGTTTTTTAAAAAATTTTAATTCTTATTTGTTTCTGAGAGAGAGAGAGAGAGAGAGCACAAGTGGGTAAGGGGCAGAGAGAGAGGGAAACACAGAATCTGAAGCAGGCTCCAGGCTCTGAGCTATCAGCACAGACCCCAATACGGGGCTCAAACTCATGATCAATGAGATCATGACCTGGAAGCCGAAGTCAGACTCTTAACCAACTGAGCCACCCAGGCTCCCTGACACTCCTAAAATTTTAATCACGAATACAACAGAGGGTGGCATGTTTGATCCAGAGAGGCAAATTGACCAAGGGCAACAGTGTGCTCCATTCTAGACCATTCTAGAGAACCACAAATAGCCTCCCCTCTCCCTACAGAACTGCAAGGCTCTAGCCCAGGTCAGAAGGAAAAGTCACGCAAAGCTGAGCTTGGTGGATGCCTCTGGGGCCGGAGCATGCTGCCTCTTTCGCTGGTTTGCACACTGTGAGCCACCAGGCTACACAACGTTCCCAGAAACACTGATCAGCTGGGGGTGGGGGGCCAGGGAAGAAAGGCCAAATGGCTTCAGGTGTGGTGTGAAATTGGGCATGAGGGACAGTCAATCCTACTAGGAGAAGCAGCCCAGACGGCAAACAAACAGGGAGGGTGGAGTGAGACCAAGTTACGCGGACAGCTCGGCGGTCACGGAATTCCGACGGAGCCAACATAGCTGCCTCCTCTCTGCACCTCCAGAGGCCAAAACTTTCCACCAGGGACATTTGGAGACAGCATGACGTAGCTGTCCCAAGACAAAGCCGGAACGTCTGCATAAGGAACGTGACATACAGTCTTAACCCCAAGGAGCCTCACGTTCAGACTCTAACCAGCACGGGGGTATAGCCAGGCCTCATGGTATCTTTGCAAGACAAGAAAGGCCCCCCTGGGTCCCCAAACTGCAGCATTCACAGTGGCACTCAGGACCACCAGATTCACCCACTTTTCCCACCAGGTTCTACTGACCTCCCCCTGCACCCCCCACAGGCGGCTATGCTGACCAGGGCTTATCTCTGCCTCTACCAAAACTTGTTCACTGTGGCACCTCAGAGCCTACTCGAAGGGCCGGTCGTGATGTGTCTAAAGAACACAGGAATGAAAAGGAGAGGATGTACCCACTGTTCCGAGGCAAAAAAAATCAACAGCTCTTAGCTCTTAGCCAAGTTCTTTCCTGGGGGCCTACTCCATACCTGCTAAGTCAGATCCTATAAAGGTGGGGCTCTGGCATTCATATTCCTAATTAGGAGCCACTGTCCTACAGTGGGAGGGTCCCATGCTTTAGTGGGCATAAGAATTACCAGATGTTGGGGCCCGGGGTTGGCTCAGGATTGGAGCATGTGGCGCTTGATCTCGGGGTTGTGAGTTTGAGCCCCATGTTGGGTGTAGAGATTACTTATAAACAAAATCTTAAAAAAAAAACCACCAGAGATGCTTGATAAAAATGCATATTTCAGCCACAAACCATTTGGGAAAGGAAATGTAAAAAGTATTATTACTTAGTACCATCCAAAAACATACCCCAACCACGGATGAGTGGATAAAGAACTTGCAAGTTGATTTCTGACATAGATGCCAAAGTAATTCAACAGAGAAAAAGAAATCTTTTCAACAAATGGTGCTAGAAAGCTGAATATCTGTAAGAAAAGCAAAATGACCTTGACATTTACTTCATACCAAACACAAAAAAATAGCTTAAGATGGGGCGCCTGGGTGGCTTAGTCGGTTAAGCGTCTGACTTTCCGACTTTCGCTTAGGTCATGATCTCGCGGTTTGTGGGTTCGAGCCCTGCATCGGGCTCTGTGCTGACTGCCAGCTCAGAGCCTGGAGCCTGTTTCAGTCTGTGACTCCCTCTCTCTCTGACCCTCCCCTGCTCACGCTGTCTCTCTCTCCTAGAAATAAATAAAACATTAAAAAAAATAGCTTAAGATGTATCCCAGATCTAAACATGAAACGTTAAAACTATAAAACTTCTAGAAGAAAGCGGGAGGAAAAGTTTTGTGACTTTGATAGGCAAAGATTTCTGAGGTGGGAACCAAAAAACAGTAACTATAAAGGGGAAGCAATTGGAAATCTGGACTTTCTCAAAATTAAAGTCTTCTGCTCTTTGAAATTCATTGTTAAGGAAATGAAAAGGAAAGCCCCAGACTGGGAGAAAAATATTTGCAATACTTACATTAAACAAAGGACTCGTATCCAGAATATATAAAGAATTCTGAAAGCTCAGTAAGAAGTTGAACACCGCCTACATACACAAAGCTTTGGACAGACTTTTCAAAAAGAAGATATACAGATGGTTAAGAAACATACCAAAAAATGCTCAACACTGTAGTTATTAATGCAAATGAAAGCCACAGTGAGGTACCTCCATATATTCACTTAAGTAAGTCATGGTTAGAAGACTGACCATTCATGCATACTAAGACTGGAAAGACAGACACCAGCAAGCCTTCTGGGCAAAGGGCACACCTATCCATGAAGCTGTCCACATTTTTAAATGACAAGACAGGCTTGGTAAGGAATTGTGAAAGAACATTTGAAGGCTTACTTTATTTTTTTAACACTTCTAAGTCAAGAAAATTAAGATGGAGATTTCAGCAAACCTACAACTTTACATTTAACTAAATATCTACACTGTATACTGTGGTTCATATTTAGGTATTTCTAGAAATAAAACTACTCGTTGTATCTTCTGATCTTCTACTATTATTGCAGGATCATCTTTGTGCATCAGTTATCATGGACTTTTTTACTTTTCCTTTTGGGGGAAAAAAGGAACATTTATTTACAACTAAATGTCTTTCAGTTAAAGTTGAACATGTACAGAGAGAAAGAGACCCTTGAACACCATGGCTTTGAACTTGTGTGGGTCCACTTATGCCTGGATTTTTTGCAATAAATATAGCCCAGCACTGTAAATGTGTTTTCTCCTTTTTATGATTTTCTTAATACTGTTTTCTTTCTTGAGCTTACTTTATTGTAAGAATATAGTATATAATACTTACACAAAATAAGTGATAATCAACTGTTTGTTATGGGTAAGGCTTCCAATAAATGGTGGGCTATTAGTAAAGTTTCTGAGGAGTCAAAAAGTTACACACAGATGTTTTAACCATACGGTGGGGTCATCGCCCCTAACCCTGGCATTGTTCAAAGGTGAACTGTCTATATAAATCTATCATATGTCATATATTTCATAGCTGAATTATATATTTTTATTTATCATATATACACCTAATACATATATGTATATAATAAAAAAAAAGACTGACAAAATCAAGTGTTGGTGTGGATATGATATAACTGGAACTCTCCTACATGGGCCTTGGGAAATCAATATTGGAACAACCACTTGGAAAAGTATTTGAGAATCTCTTATTAAATTGAACACACACATACAGTATAACCCAACAATTCCACTCCTTGATATTTATCCAAGAGAAAATATATTGTGTACATATACAAACTTGCTCATAACAGCTTTATTCATAATAGCCTGTATGTACGAACAATGCAAATACTCATCAATATTTGAAATAAAGAAACAAACATGCTATATCCATCCAACGCGATACTACTCAGTCATATAAAGAAATGAATGATAGGCACGAACAACATGAACGAATATTAAAATCAGGCTGAGCAAAAGAAATCAGGCACACGCAATTTTACCCCACATGCATTCATTCGTTCCCTAGGGCTGCGGTAACAAACTCTCGCAACCTTGGTGGCTTAAAACAAGAGAAATTTATTCTCTCAGAGTTCTGGACACCAGAAGTCCAAAATCACGGTGTCCCCAGGGGCAGTGGCACTCCCTCTGGGGGCTCGGGGGTGGAGGGTCCATTCCTGCCTCTTCCAGCTTCTGATAGCTGCCAGGATTTCTTGGCTTATGGCCACATCACTCTAATATCTGAGTCCATTTCCCACTCACTTCTCCCTCTGTGTGTGTGATGTTGAGTCTCCCTGTTATTTCCCTCTTATGAGGACACCCAAGATGGCTTTTAGGGCCCTCTTAGAGAATCTAGAATTATCTTCTCATCTCAAAATCCTCAACTTAATCCCATCTGCAAAGGCTCTTTTTCCAAATAAGTTGACATTTGCAGATTTCAGGGATTAGGACATCATATCTTTGGGGCCACCATTCAACGCACCACATTGAATGATTCCATTTATATGAAATTATGGAAGGAAAAAACTCATCTGTAGTAACAAAAAGATGGTTGTCTGGAGCCAAGGGGAGTGGTTAACTGAGAGGCCTGAGTTAACTTTCTAGCGCGAAAGAAATACTATATATCATGATTGAGATGATGGTTACATGACTGTAAATTTACCAAAACTCATAAAATTTTACACTTACAGTGGTTACATTTCATTATACATTAATTTGCCTCATAAAAATTTATTTTATTGAGTTTATATATTTATTTTGAGAGATGGAGAGAGAGAGCATGAGCTGGGTAAGGACTGAAAGAGAGGGACAGAGAGAATCCCAAGCAGGCTCATCAGAGCAGAGCCCAATGCGGGGCTCAATCCCACAAACCATGAGACCATGACCTGAGCTGAAACCAAGAGTCAGACGCTTAACCAACTGAGTCACCCAGGCACCCCCAAAATTAATTTTAAAAGAAAGCATAAAAGTGTAGCTTTGGGGGACCAGTCTTGGCCGGGCAGATCTGATAAATCTGGGGTGCATTCAAAACAAACAGGGGGTCCTGTTTGGAAGCAGGGGGTCCTGGAGCCCTCCTGGAGAAGCAGCACTCTGGACATTGGGGAAAAGACCTGCCTCATCCCACTGTCTTCCCTTTGGCTCCTCAGATACCTGAGAGCCAGGTTGCTGAGCTGGAGGTGTCCCTCGCTGAGGTCCTGTTCACAGTGAGATCAGGTACTGGGACAGACACCCACAAGCTAACTTTGGCACAGGCAGGTATGACAAAAACCAACAGCTACTGAATCAAAGAAGAATTTTGACTCCAGATTAAGCTAAAACTGTCTGGACGGGGTAGCATGTGAGCCGGGCCCTGACCAATGGGGCAGTATTTTGACACGTGGGATCACTAATGTCAGTTTCTTCCTGCTCATGTCCCCTTAGTGCCCTCTGGGTCCTCTGTGCCACCCTCCCCATGCATGTCAGGTCCGCCCAGGATGGCCTCTCCAGACATTCTGTTCTGCTCCCTGTCTTCTGCCCAAGCTGGGTCATATGCCAGGCATGCCAATCCCTTCTCTAGATTCTTCACAACAAAACACCAGAAACACGGTGTGGCCTTCAATAAGGCAAGCTGGAGAGGCCCCTCCTGTAGACAACCAGCCTCCTTGTCCCTTCTCTGGACTATTCGACCCCCAGGCTCCCATCCACAGCTCCAGCCAGGCCTTCATATTCCAAGGGCTCTCGACCTCTTTGACCTGACTCCTCGGTCCCTTTCAGCATCTGCTCTAACTCCGGTTTCCCAGGAAGCCCTTCCCTGATCTCCACGTGGCCCCTGCTCTGCCCAGCAGAGGGGCTCCGTGGAGGGTGAGCTCTTCTGTGTTCTGGCATCTGATCCCCACCTCCATCCCTCATCCCCAGCTCTTCCGAGGCCTCCATCCCTCAGGAATGCGCTCCAACTCTCAACTCCCAGGAATGCACTTGGACCAAGGCTTCAGGGCCCCTCTGGACCCCAAACGCAGCAGTTTGAAGAGTCTCAGACCTAGTCACAGCACATCCCTGGACGTCAGCCTGTGCGCTTGCCTAAAGAAAGCAGCTTAGACTCTCAGCCTAGATCATCCTCATCTCCCAGCAAGCCAGGAAGTTTCTCCCCTACTCCTCCCTGCTTTGCTAAGTGAGGACGGGCAGGCTTTTCCGTCTTTCCCAAGTGGGAAAGCTGAACCCTGTGTGCTCCAGGCAGGCCCCCCCATATCCTTGCTCTCCCCACATGAGATGTTCCATTCTCTGCGTGTACCATCTTTATGGAGTGAGCAGAGCTCCCCACCAACTGCTGAGCGGGGAGGCCTATGACGGGTCCCCAGACAGGAAGTGTGCAGCCTGCAGGGCCACAACCAGCCACAGTGAAGCCTCTGGAGAGCTCTGTGGCCTCTGAGAGCGGGTCCTAGGAGGCAAGGAGAGAAGCCGTGGGGAGGGAATGGAGCCTTCCGAGGACCTCACAATCCTCATTGTGAAGAGTGCTCATCCTGACAAGCACCCTGAACCCTCTACCTTGGGTCAAAGACGTGGACCCAGAACATGTCTTAAGTGGGACTTCCAGGCCCTAAACGCCCTGGTGAGGATCAGCGACAGGAAGAACACTGCCCTCCTCTCTTTCCAGAAGAGAAGGCCTGGAGACCTTGGGCAAACCGGACACAAATGGGGCTCCGATAAATGTCCAAGTCTTCCTCCGTCAGTGTGATAGGCTGTTCTGGCAGTGGGTACCGAATCATGGGGTCATCAGGCCCCCGGTGTACCTTTATCATCCCCACCAACTCTGGGAAGCATTCTGACCCCTAAGGAAGGGACCCCAGTGATGAAAAGAGCCAGGTGGAGCCCAGACCTTCCTCTATCACTGAAAGGCTGACAAGAGATAGTAATAGCGGTTGTTCCTAATATTTCAGCTTTTCATCCTCGCAGCACATGGGATTATACTCGCTCTCCCGCCTTAAGTGGGTGTGGTCACATGACTAGTTCTAGCCAATGAGACGTGACCAGAAGTGACATGTGTTGACTCTGGGTTGGATCACTCAGGTGCTGACATGTGATGCTCCAGAGCTCTCTGTTCCCTCTGTCCCCTCTGCCATGGCAACAGGCAATGCTCCAGATGGCGGCTGCCCCATCAGCCTGATCTGAAGTGACGGCCTGGTGCAAAGCTCCCAACCTATCCTTGGTGGATGTGACCATGGGCGAGAATGACAGCTTTGTTCTTTCCTTTTCTTTTCAGAGAAAGATGGTGGGGAGGGGCAGAGGCAGAGGCAGAGAATCCCAAGCAGGCTCCACACTCAGCACAGAGCCTGACACAGGGCTTGATCCCAGGAACCTGGGATCAGGAGTTGAGCTGAAATCAAGAGTCTCGGATGCTTAACCCACTGAGCCACCCAGGTGCCCCTCATCTTTGTTACTTCAAGTCACTGAGATTTGGGGGGCGTTGTTACCACAGGGTAAGCCAGACTGTGCTGACGGAAACGGGGGTCAAAGGCTGACCAGCTCTGCCCATGATCAGTATCACCTACTCCCCGTGACCCTACACAGCCTTGTGTCCCAATCGCCCACTTTTAACTTTGGGTCCAAGCCACAGTCCCAACACAACGTGAGAGCAAGGATGCCAGCAACCCAACCAGCTTGAAGATTTGAGACGATGATCTTTTTCTCTGAGACCGAGATACCAGCACTTCAGGATTCGGCGGATCCCAGGGCAGGGATGGGTGGGGGTCAGGCAGCCGTAGGTGGCAAAGCCCAGGGGCTGACCTGTGGCTTGTGAACTGATGTCTGATGGCACACTCAGGCGCTCCAACACCTTGTGCCTGGTTTGACTAAACAGACTTCCCCTCTTCCCTGACTTCCTTTTCGGCCAAAGAGAACTCCCACCTGTGGGTCCCACCCTGCTGGCTGTACTGGCACCACCTTCAGTGAGTCCTAGTGGTACTTCTGGTCCAACCACCAGTCTGCTAGCTCGCTAGCCCACGGGAGGTGCGGCTTCTAGTCTCATTTCCCTGCTGCTAACCCCTTGCCAGCTCCAGCCGCAGGCCTTGGCCTGTCCCAACCAGGAGGGCTCTCCCGACTGGGAGAGGCTGCGCGGTGGGTACTGAGGCCTCACCCTACCCACCCCTACAGTGCCTCACTCATTCTTATTCCTGATTATACATTTGACTGCATCTTAGCTCTCTTATAGAGACCTAATTTTACCCTTTCAAGCGGGTAGGGTGGGGGGAATAAATGAATGTTTCTGACCCTTTGCAATGAGCTCATCATTCTTCATTCACTTGTTCATTCATGATGAGAGGCTGGGCACAGGCTCTGAAACTTAACTGTCTGCCGTTGAATCAGCTCTAACGCTCGCTTGCTGTGTGATCAGGGGCATGGTGCTTGACCTCGCTGGGCCTCAGTTTCTGTTCCCTTCCTTTCTTTTCTTTTCCTTTCCTTTCCTTTTCCTTTTTCTTCTTTCTTTTCTTTCCTTTTCTTTTTTCTTTTTCTTTCCTTTTCCTACCCTTCCCTTTCCTTTTCTTTCCTTTCCCCTCTCTTTTCTTTTCTTTTCTTTTCTCCTTTCCTTTCCTTTCCTTTCTCTTTCTCCTTTCCTTTCCTTTCCCTTTCTCCTTTCCTTTCCTTTCCTTTCCTTTCCTTTCCCTTTCTCCTTTCCTTTCCCTTTCTCCTTTCCTTTCCTTTCTTTTTTAAACCAGGAATAGCACATGATGGCCATTAACAAACAAGATCGCCTATGGCTACTAACTGAGTTGCTACACAGAAAGTGTGGAGGACAACGTCTAACTCAGAGGAGCCCACGCCTCTGAGTTGTCATGACTCACTCACAGAGTATCTGAATGTGCCAGACACGGGAGATACAGAGAACAAAACAGACCTACTCGTTCATTCAACAAATATTGACAGAGAAGCTGCATGTGCCACACTGTGGTAGGAGCTGGGGACAGGCGTCTCCACCCTTGTGAAGCTCACAGTCCGGGCAGAGAGGCCAGCAGACACTGCACAAGTAAACACATCAAAATATACACCAGGGAGCCGTGGTCCCGGCTAACAAGGGAGGAGCCGGGTGCTGTTCGAGAGACCGGGGGAGGCAGAGAGGCTGGGGTGGTCAGCAAAGAGCTCCCTGACCCTGAAAGCATGATCCGAAGGGGAGAGGGAGTCAGGACGTAAGAAGCAAGTGTAAGGGAGCCCCATGGGGGTGAGGCGGGGAGTGGGGAGAGGCAAGGGCCAGGCCATTCAAGCCCTCCTGGCCATGGTGCTCTGAGGGCAACCAGAAGCCTCTGGATGGCTGTAGGCGGATTGTAGGCTGAGATGCAGCAGGATCTTTTGCTGAGGTCACTGAGGCTCAAGGGCGCTGGTAAGTGGTGCACCTGAACTAGAACAGATCCCATAGGCCCTCGCTCAGCGAACTGGCCCATTCACCCTGCGCTCCTCACTCACCCCCGTCCCATAAGGCAGGGGCCAGCTGCACAAGTACCACCTTGTCGCCTTCAAAAGCCCTTCGCTGGTTCACGGGGTCACCGCGCCCGTCTGGAGTTCAACTCACACCACACCCCCGGCTCCGCCATGCGCGACTGGGTGTCGCGTGACAGCCTGCATGCCAACGGCTTCTGGAAAGGAACCGCTTCCCCGCACTTCTTTCCCACCACTTTTTCCATCCCCCACAACCACGCCGGTAACCACAGGTAAACGTGTCTCTCCCATGGACACACAGTTAAACACGTGACCGCAGAGATGGGTCTCAGGCCCAGAATGGAAGGGGCCAAGGTGCCAGGGATGACAAATCCCCCGAGAATCCAGCTTGAACCCTCCACCGGCTCTGAGAGACACCCCTCCCCAAAATAGGCAGAGAGGGTCAGGAACCCCCATGCAAACAGCTGATCCACAAAACCCCTACTGTGCCCACGACTTTCCCCACCTCAGCCCTTTCTATTTTTACCAGGGGAGTGAGAGGGGGTTGCCAGGCGGGGCCGTGCCGCTGTTTATGTCTGAAATTTGAAAAGATGCACAGTGTACTTGGGAGAAGGTGTTTGCAGTTAAAGGAATTTCGGAGGAGAATTTCAAACCCAGCGGGGTGAATAGGTGCCTTGTGTTCTGGCTTTTGACTCTGGAAAAGCCACGTTACCAACCAAGGCATGCAGAGGGGCCAGGGTGGGGAGAGAGACACATGGGTGTGAGATTTGGGCAGGCAGCGGGCCCCAGCTCACCTGGGCACAGGGAACAACCAATTTTCAAGCTGGGTGGGGGGCGGGGGAGAAAGAAGCTAGGGGGAAGCCCTTCTGCCCCTCAGTGTAATTTTTAATTTAAAAAATTTTGGGGGGGGGGGCACCTGGGTGGCTCAGTTGGTTAAACGTCCGACTTCGGCTCAGGTCATGATCTCACAGTTCGTGGGTTCGAGCCCCGCGTCGGGCTCTGTGCTGACAGCTCGGAGTCTGAGCCTGTTTCGGATTCTGTATCTCCCTCTCTCTCTGACCCTCCCCTGCTCACTCTGTCTCTCTCAGAAATAAATAAAACATAAAAAATTTTTAACATTTATTCATTTTTGAGAGATTGAGAGACAGAGTGTGAGTGGGGAAGGGGCAGAGAGGGGGAGACACAGAATCTGAAGCAGGCTCCAGGCTCCAAGCTGTCAGCACTGAGCCCAACGCCAGGCTCCAACTCATGGACCACAAGATCACAACCTGAGCTGAAGTCAGAGGTTCAACTGAATGAGCCACCCAGGCGCCCCTATTTGCCCCCTAATTAATTCAGAGACTTTTCTGCCCTCCTACGCTTACCTACCTAACCCCCTCAGACCTAACCATCCCCTTACTCAATATCTGTCTTCTATCTCCTGTTGATCAGTGACCTGCACTCAGTATTGATTTTCTCATTTAGCCATACTTGTTCACCAGGGCTTTAAATTGCTCTAATTTGACAATTTTCTGTTTCCTAATTAGATTGTGAGTGTCCCTTCGGTAGCTGTATGACCGCTATTTCTTTGACACACACACACACACATACACACACACACACACACAATTTAGGACCTGCTCAAATGCTCTTCTCTGTAGGCACATGGGTGGGAATCCATGGCCCTATGCCATCAACCGGAGAAAATGGGAGGCCAGAAATAACAATAAAATGATACCCACACACACGAGCTGAAGAAGTTCACCCTCTTCTCTCTGCTTCATCTTTCAAAGGTTATGCTGGCTCTGGCACAGCTCTCTAGAGAACTTCTGGCTCAAGCTGGCCAGGGCCTGTAGGCTGGCATGATTTTGGGAGAGTTGGGCTTCTGACTTGATCTGAAACCCAAGGTGGGCCCAGTGGGGAGACCTGGCCAGTGTGTATAAGAAGGACAGAACTATTTATCTCATTTCCTTGTGCCAGGGCTATGTGCCAAGAAGCCCTAGCCCCATCTGTGCCCAAGGCTGCAAAACTCCAACAGTGTTTAAAAGCCATTAGCCGTAGCGTCCTAACAGGCACAAGATGAAACTGTCACACATCTAGATTGTAGCTCTGTCTGCCTTTCATGAAAGTTCATTGCTCGACACTTGTCCATCTTTCTGTTCCTCTAGAACCCCTTATACGTATCACTTTTCCTCGGGCGTGTCAGGGTCTCCGGCATTCTCGGTATATCTGGATCTGTCTCTGTTTCAGTGTTCTCGCATTTCTTTTCTTTTTTTTAATATTTTTATTTATTTCTAGGAGAGAGGGAGAGACAGCGTGAGCAGGGGAGGGTCAGAGAGAGAGGGAGTCACAGACTGAAACAGGCTCCAGGCTCTGAGCTGGCAGTCAGAACAGAGCCCGACGCGGGGCTCTAACCCACGAACCGCGAGATCATGACCTAAGCGAAAGTCGGACGCTTAACCGACTGAGCCACCCAGGCGCCCCTGTTCTCGCATTTCTATCCAACAGCCTCTCTTCTAGCTTTTCTGCCCTTCTTCGTTCTCCCTTCAATGGTTACAGGATGCAATTAAAGCTGATTTTAGCATTTGTTGGGTAGAATTCAATGTTCCCTACTCTTGCATGTGTGGAGTCTCAGGACGAGCATTTCCCCAGGCCCCGGGCCCACGTTCCTCTCAGCCCGCTGGCCACCTCCCCCGAACATCCCTCCAACTCTGTCTGAACACACAACAGCCTACCACGCAACTCGCTGTCTTTCCCCCAAACCAGCTACTCCTCCTGATTCCTTGGCTGCTGTCACAGGGCCTCCCCGTCCCCCAGGCAGAAGGTTCAAAAGTTTCGGCCATTCTTGCCTTTTGCTTCTCCCTCTCCCCTCAGATCCAGTGTCCTTGATTTTGCCTTTCAAATGGCCTTTCCCATCCATCCGGCTGCCACCACCATAGCACTGTCCCACTACTCACAGATGTGTTTTGCTTATCCTTCAACGTTCTGATGCACAGCACAATTTAATATTTAAGTTGGCGGTTATCTGATTTTATGTAAAAATCCAGAAATTTGGCTTCTCAAGGAAAATAACAACCAAAACTATTACTACCACCACCACCACCGTTACCACTACCAATACTAATACAATATGACCCAGCAACAATGAGCCTGAATTCCTGAATGGTGACAGTTAGTTAGAGCAGGGTAGTGGCTGTCCCCTGGGAGGGGCATGCACTCTCCAGTTTGTCTCCAGCTTGAGTGAAAGAAGCCAGACACAAAGGAGGACTCGCAGGATAATTATATTTCCATTAAGTTCAAGAATTCACAAAACTGGGGCACCTGGGAGACTCAATATGTTGAGCCTCTGACTCTTGGTTTTGGCTCAGGTCACGATCTCATGGTTTGTGCCATCAAGCCCCGTATCAGACTCTGCACTGAGCATGGAGCCNCTCTCCCCAGCTTGTGCTCTCTAAAAATTTTTCTTAATGTTTATTTATTTTTGAGAGAGAAAGAGAGAGTGCAAGGAGGGAATGGGCAGAGAGAGAGACACACACACACAGAATCCGAAGCAGGCTCCAGGCTCTGAGCTGTCAGCACAGAGCCCGATGCAGGGCTCGAACCCACGAGCCATGAGATCATGACCTGAGCCAAAGTCAGACGCTTAACTGACTAGGCTATCCAGGTGCCCTCTCTAAAATTATTTAAAAAAAAAAAAAATAGAAAAAACTTGTACAGTGAGGTCAGAATAATGGTGCCCTTAGGCTGAGTACACCGACTAGAAGAATCACAAGGGAAACTTCTGGGGAGCTGGAAATTTCTACATGTTGATTTCATTGTGATTATTAAAAAAATTTTTTAAAAACTTGTTAAAGTTTCATCAAGTTGTACGTTTCAGGTACACTTTAATCTATGTAAATTATATATCAAAAGAAAGGGAAGGAGAGGGGGAAAATGTGGGTACGATGCCTAGCTTAGTATCTGGCTTAGTAGGTGATCAATAAACGGTCACTATTAAACATTTTTTGTTTAAGTATGAGGGCTCTGAAGCCAAGTGGCCCTGGCTAGATGTTTGATTCTATTTAGCATCTATGTGAACTTGGGCTGAGCTTCCTTGTCCCCAGTTTCTTCATTAGTGAGATGAAGTTCATGACACTTCACAGAGTCATTGTGAGGTTTAATGAAGCACTTAGCACAGGACCTGGTACACAGCAAGTGCTCAACAAATGTTACTGTGAAATAAAGACAATTCTGACACATGCTCTACTTGTACGAACCTTGAAGACATCATGCTAAGTGAATAAGCCAGTCAATACAACATATAAATACTGTAGGATTTATATGGTAAATATAAGGTAAAGTACCTAGAGTAGTTAAATTCATGGAGACAGAAGGTCAGTTACATTCATGGTTGCCAGAGGCTGGGGCGGGGGGGCAGGGGATGGGGAGTTAGTATTTAAGGCGTGCAGAGTTTCAGTTTAGGGAGATGAAAAAGCTCTGGAGACAAATAGTGGTGATGGCTGTAGAACAGTGCGAATGTACTTGATGCCACTGACCTATACCCTTAAAATGGTTAAAATGATTAACTTTCTGTTATGTATATTTTACTATAATAACAGCGAAAGAGAGAAAAGGAAGGAAGGAAAGAGGGAAGAGAGGGAGGGAGGGAGAAAGGAAGGGAGGAAGGGAGGAGGAAGACAGGCAAGCAGGCAAGGCTGAGCTAGCCCATGAAGGAACTGACATTTCTTTTTTTTTGAACTTAAGATTTTGAGACTAGACAGAGCACCTTCCAGCATTTTGATGCTTGTTTTATAATGACCATTTCAAGATTGAATGATAACAAGTAAATGTCCTAACAATAAATGTCCTAGTTAAAGACTGCTTTTCTTCCCCATTAAATATTCTGTGTTTTCTCCTCTTAAAGGAACATACATTAAAAAATCAAACAGGGGCACCCGGTGGCTCAGCCGGTCAAGCATCTGACTCTTGGTTTCGGCTCAGGTTATGATCTCACAGCTTCATGGGTTTGAGCCCCACATCTGTGCTCTAGAACAGAGCCTGCTTAGGATTCTCTCTCTCCCTCTCTCGCTGCCCCTCCCCGACTCATGCTGTCTCTGTCTCCCTCAAAATAAAGAAATAAACTTAAAATTTTTTTTTAAACCAGATCAATAGCAACAGCTAAAATGTCAAGATAACTATTCCTAGGACTTTAGTTATCGAATAAGTGCCAAGTTTCCTGGGGAAAAGCCATGCCCGTGTTTTAACAGATGATTTTCAAGCTATGGAGATGTTTTGTACCTCTTCCATTTCATCTCTAGCAAGCGATTGTGGGATGTCATATCTGTTCATTTAATCAGTATGTATTTTGTTATGTCTACTGTAATGTGCGAAACATCGGGATGAAATTTACACACTTTTCAGAATGATCCAATGTTTATCAATGAAAGAAGATAAAATCATCAAGCTCCATGTGACCAGGGCTGTACAGTCAGTCCCCAAAGACCCCAGTGGCTGGAATAAGGGAAAGAGGTAGGTTCCAGGTGTGGGAGGCAGTCCCTTAAGGTTCAGGATTGGGGACAGAGAAGGTGAGCAGGTTCCTAGGAGCTTCAGGGGCTGAGGCTGCCAAGGAGTGGATCCTTATACCTCTCCTCTGAGCCCCGGCGTGCTGCGGATGCTGATCCCTTACACTGACATGCTGCCGCCCCACTCAGTGTTGTTCCCTGCATATTCTCAATGATGAAAACACTAGTGAGTCATGAGTAAAATGCTTGCCATAATTTCCTCTTTTATAAATGGCAGGGTTTCACTGAAAATAGAATCTGCTATAAATTCAGGGGGGAAAAATCAAACTGAGTCTTCAAGAACGGAGTGTTTCCTTAAACGTGCTCTTCAATTTCTACATCTTAAGTGACACAGCACTTTCCCGTTACTGAACGTCATTATTCCACACAGACTGGTGGGGAATTGTAAGTGTTTCATTAACTTACCCCATGTTCTTTATTATTAGAACATTTTCCTTTGAGTGTGTCACTTGCACAGTATTAAAGTAATAAGATAGCACTTCTTGAATGTTCTACTAAATCTCAGAAGAGCACTCCCCTGCCTCGGTCTGCAATGAGAAAGCTTTTCCATATCATACTTCTATGGCCCTTTGCTTCCAGAAAGGATCGCCATCTCTCTACACACATTGCACATAGTATTTATCACTGCCACACTCTGAGGAAGTGAGGATTTTAGTTTCTTTTATAAACCTAGAGAGCAGCACACACTTACTCAGAGACATCAAACTGTAGCAAAGAAGAAAGGAAAGAGAATTCACCATCTGGCTCCTGGAGCCAGATCACTGCCTAGGTGCTGACTGACCTACTCAAATCCAACAATTCCATACAATTCCATTATACAAATGAGAAACCCCAGGGGCACCCGGGTGGCTCAGCTGGTTAAGTGTCTGGCTTCAGCTTAGGTCATGATCTCACAGTTGGTGGGTTCGAGCCCCGGGTTGGACTCTGTGCTGACAGCTCAGAGCCTGGAGTCTGCTTCGGATTCTGTGTCTCCCTCTCTCTCTGCCCCTCCCCTACTTGTCCTCTATCTGCCTGTCAAAAATAAACTCTAAAAAAGGAAAGGAAAGGAAAGGAAAGGAAAGGAAAGGAAAGGAAAGGAAAGGAAAGGAAAGGAAAGGAAAGAAGGAAAGAAGGAAGGAAGGAAGGAAGGAAGGAAGGAAGGAAGAGAAGCCCGAGATTCAGAGAGGTTAGCAAATTTGCCCTCGTTCTCTGTGCCAGAGCTGGGATTCACTTCCAGTGTTATTGAACACACAGGGAGCCTGATGGTTTTCAGTGTCCACAAGTTTCAATACCAACTACAAGTGTGAACGGAGCAACTCATCGTTGGCTGCACCATTAGGAGCGGGATGCTGAAGGCTGTCCTTCAGGAATGGGGTGGTAGTCTTGTCCTAGAGAGCAGGCTATACCTCTTGCTCGTACAGAGGAACTGAAAGGATGCTTCAGAGGACTCAGGCTGCACTGGGACTTCGCAAGGTACGTGCATGGTGTCCCCGTGTAAGGGACAGAAACAAGCAGTCGCGATGCTACACTTAGGTCCGCTGGGAGCCTGACCATCCTCTAAGAGCCAGTCTACTGGAATGTAGAAGCCAACCTCCAAGAGGCTTCCCGGCGGGCTCCAACCCCTGGTATTCACACCTTCGCATGTCCCCTCACACACTAACTCAGGCCAGGTCCTGTGTGACCAATAGAATATGGCGGACGTGCGAGCGCGTGACTTCCAAAGCTAGGGCATGAGACCACTGCAGCTTCCGCTCAGCCTCTGTATCACGTGCTGCGGCAGAAGCCAGCCACCATGGCGCGAGGCAGCTCGACTGGCAGAGCAGGAGGAGAAGGGATGAGGCCACTGGCCAACCGCCAACACGACTTGTCAGCCACCTTAGATCTGGACCCTCAAGCCCCGGTCAAGCCGTCAGATGACATCCAACTCCAACCCCATGAGCTAACCCAGGGCAGAACTGCCTGGCCAAGCTTCTCCCCAAGTCCTGACACATAGAAACCATGAGCAATCATTGTTTGAAGCCACTAATGTTTGGGTTGATGCGTTACACCGCCATGTAATTGCAATATGGAGTCGTGGCAGCCTGCCCTGCTCTAGAACTCAGCCCCCAGGATAAGGGAAGACACGAATGCGGGACACTAGTCAGCTTCGTAGAAGGTCTGCTGCTAAGAGCAATCGCAAACACACAGAATGATAGAAACAGGATCCAAGATTGAGGAGGAAACTTGTTGGGATGAGCACTGAGTGTTGTAAGTAAGCCAACTTGACAAAGTCATATGAAAGAAAGAAGGGAAGGAAGGAAGGAAGGAAGGAAGGAAGGAAGGAAGGAAGGAAGAAAAAGAAAGAAAGAAAGAAAGAAAGAAAGAAAGAAAGAAAGAAAGAAAGAAAGAAAGGAAGAAAGAAAGAAAGAAAGGAGAAAGAAAGGAAGGAAGGAAGAAAGAGAGAGAGAAAGAAAGAAGGTCAGGAGTAGTGAGCTTAACTTATTAGGGAAATTTTTAAGAGAGGCGAAGATAAAGTCCCACGCTTGGATTAGAACAACCCATTATACCAGGGAAGACAGTGGGCCATAGCAGTACCTGTGGAAAGGGGATCTGAGTTGGCTACAGGCTCAAAATGAGCCACGGCGGCGCTGCCAGAAAAGCACATAAATGTAGGCTGCATTAACAGAGGCATAGTACCCCGTCATAGGAGGTGAGCTCTCCCCAGGGCCACGCACGCTAACAGGTCTATGTTTAGGTCTGAATCATAGGGCAAGGGCAGTCCAGACCTGCAGGGAGAAGGTTGGTGGGAGCAGGTGGAGTCCGCTGATGGAGAGAGATGAGGAAGGATAGTATGGAGTGAGGAAGCCCAGCCTAAAGGAGAAATGGAGGGTGAGAATGGTGCCATCGCTGATTACAAATGCAAAAACACCCGCCATGTGGAAGGAGGTCTGGGGGCCGGGGCCAGGAGGGGAAAGGGGCCTGTTATGTTCATTGCTCAGCCATAGTGATGGCGACCGGTAGGTGCTTCCGTGAAATCTGAGAGCTGCCTAAATACTAGAACCACATGAAAATGGGACATGGCCTCAGAAGGGAGTCCATGGCCATGTTCATAGAGTCTATGTTCCAGCTGGTGAGGACATTGTCCCCAACGTTCCCTAAGAGCCCTTCTCAGCTCTGAGATCCTTTATTTTGTAATTTTGTGATTGAATGAGTAGAACCTACTGAATGATGCCAGTACGGTGGTCCTTAAGCTTCAGAAGGCATATAAAACACCCAGAACACCTGGGGGACCTTTTTTTTTTTTAAGTTTCTTTGGAGAAAGAGAGAAGCACAAGCAAGTGAGGGGCAGAGACAAGGAGAGACAGAATCCCGAGCAGTTTCCACAGCATCAACGCGGAGCCCAATGTGGGGCTCGAACTCACAAACCGTGAGATCATGACCTGAGCCACTCTGAGATCAAGAGTCAGCTGGCTAACTGTGCTACCCAGGTGCCCCCTGGGGGATCTTATGAAAATGCAGATTCTGAGTCAGAAGGTCTGGAGCAGACCTGAGATTATGCATTTTGAATAAGCCACTGGCTGGCACTGCTAGCCTGTACACCAGGCTCGGACAGCGAAAGGTTAAAGGCTGCCCACGACAGCGGATAGGGTCAGGCAGCCTGGAAAAGGCATGAAGCAACGATTAAAGTAGGTGAGCAGGGGAGGGACGAACAGCATCAGAAATACCACACAACGGGGGCGCCTGGGTGGCTTAGTCGGTTAAGCGTCCGACTTTCACTTAGGTCATGATCTCGCAGTTCGTGGGTTCGAGCCCCGCGTCGGGCTCTGTGCTGACTGCCAGTTCAGAGCCTGGAGCCTGTTTCAGAGTCTGTGTCTCCCTCTCTCTCTGACCCTCCCCTGCTCACACTGTCTCTCTCTCTCTCTCCCCTAGAAATAAAAAAAATATATATATATATAAAAAAAAAAAGAAAGAAATAGCACACAAGGAACAGGACTCTGCACGGACCAGGGGAGCGTCCACGTGCTCCCGAGGTCCTGACACTAATGTCCTTTGTTTTTCCGAGCATGGTCTGTAGAATCCTCCAAATGCTTTTCAGTCATCCTGGGTTTTCTGTAGCCTGTAGGGGCAGCAGCGTGGAGTCACGCCAACCTGCCCTCATTCACTACCTGTGTGGCCTGTGAGTCTCAGTTTCTTAGTGTGTAAAATGGGAATAATATCCACCTGAAAGGCTGCCATATCAAGCAGCGTGTGACATATAATCGGCGCCCATCGTTTGTTTCTTTGCCTCATTACAAAACTAGCTGGTCAATGAGCATTCGTTCCCTTCCTAACAAAGATGAAGTATCTAATTAGTATCTGTCCTTGAATCAAATTGTCCTTCACTAACCCTGGGATGGAAGTCACATATGACCCCATTTTACAGATGAGAGCGTGGTTGGTACTCACCCAGAGCATCAGGCAAATCCTGCCATGAGAACCCATGACTCCTCCTTATTGGAATTTTAAGGAATTTTTTTTTCTGGAAGGGTCTCTCTCCCTAGTCTAGGCATTGGGGTCAGTAACTAATCAGATTTCTTCCCACTTCTTTGCCTGAGACAAGATGCTCTTTCCCCCTGAGGGGCTCTGATCACTGTCACTCTGTCACTGCCCAAGCTGCTCTATAGCTCAGAGACCCAACCCCGAGAAACCAACAGACTCAGGTAGAAAGGGGGCGAAGCCAAGAACTGCCCACCAGGGAACACCTCGGCCACAGCTCCTGGGGACCAGGGAGTGGAGTGGGAGCCACGCCCTCCCCGGGCTTCCCTGCCTTGTGCAGAGAAGACACAAGAGAATGTGCTGGACCAGGGCCAGTCCTGGCCCCTAGCAGAGATGGCCAGCAAAATACCCACGCGATTCCAGAGTTGTCACTCTGGGGAGACGGAGCCACTGCGGTGCCTTTTAACCAAGAAAAGCTTAGTCTGTTCTCTCTGTCACGGGCAGCCCACAGACCCCACATCTTCCTCTTCTCCAGTCCATGCCGAGTGAGGGACTCAAGCGGCTTCTCCCATACTGACCGAGGCCACTAAATCTCAGCGTCAAGCACCACCAGCTTCCTCCGAAGGCCACCAGCCTAGCCTGGGCCCCCGCCCCCATACTGCCTGTGTAGCAGAGGGAGCATGATTTTGGGTTTGAATTCAGACCCCACCTTGAGTAGGTAACTCCATCACTCTCTGAGCCTCAGTTTTCACATCTTTGGGGGGCGAGGTCACCCTAATATTTACCTTATTGGGGTTTGGGGGAAATCACTGAGATGTTAAGGTATAAAGTACCTTAACCAACCACAGCTCACAGAAGGTATTCAAACGCTGCTGGTCCCTTTATTCTTTTGACTGGAAACAAAGTTCTTAAGGAGGGTGGCCTCTGGAGCCACAAAAGCACTGGAGAATTCCTGCTTCGTTGGAGATGTCCGTCTCTCCGGGATTTTGAAGACCCTCTCGGCCTTTTGCCCCGAGGCTCCCGGTCCCCAGCACACTTCTCCCCGCCCCCCC
>NW_027531904.1:5531432-5538727 GCF_008692635.1 Crocuta crocuta
CGGCGTCAAGTTCTCGCGGAAGGGAGTCCAGCTCTTCAAGGTAACCGTCTCTTGCCCTCCGGGCGGAGGCGCTCTCCCGGGGCGCGCGGCTCCGTGCTGGGGGCCGCGCTGCCTCGGTCTCCCCGCCGAGCAGCTGTGCGCTGGCGGCCCCCGAGCGCTGCGTCCGCGGCGGAGTTGAGCAAACTTTGTGGCGGTTGCGGACTCAGCGTGCGTGGCGCAAACCAACACGTGAGGAGGGTTCCCCCCGAATTAAGGACGAGACGACAGGGAGCTTTTACTCCAAACTCCCGTGTGTTTTCAAGTCGGAGGGTCCGGAACGAACCCCGGTGGACAGACCCGCGGCTTTCGAGTCGGGGGTTCAGGTCCCCTGCGCCACTTTTGTGCCACTTCGTCTTTCTGAGCCTTGGCCTGTGCTGCCAAGTGGGAAGGGGGAGGCTCTTTGGCAGGGGGGCCGGGGGACAAGCGAGGTGACACGGGCAGTGTGTCAGGTACGCAGCAGGTGCCCAAGCAGAGGCGGAGAGGACCCATCGGTCCCGCTTCCTTGGCCGCTTGGCCTACTCCAGGAGTCACAGGGCCACTGAGCTGCCAGCAAGGGGGACAAGCTCTGGACATGCCACCAAGAAGGGACATCTGTCAAGGAAGAGGAGGGGAAATGAGGACACATGCTCATGGGCAGTTTTTCTGTCTTTGGGCTCCTCTGCCTTTGAAGCCAATGATGGGGGAGCCTTTCCTACCCCGGGGTTGGCTGGACAGATGTCAGCGTCGGCTGAACGTGCGTTCTAGGCCAGAGCAAACTGTGGGGTGGGGGGCTTGCCTCCTCTTGGGAGACGGGATCCCACCCAAACCTTCCCATCATCCTACTCCTTGCAGTCCTGAGCAGGGTTGTGACAGGATCCTTCTAGAGTCTCACCACCGAGGAGCCCAGGTCCCAGCGTTCTGATTGGTGCCTGTGGGCCAGTCGTGTGGGGGTGGCGGCCAGGAGGTAAGGAAGATGCAAATCTGAATGGGTTAGTGTGGTGTCCAGGTTCCCGGGCTCTGCAGCGGGTGGGTATCGGACAGTCTGGGGGAACCCTGGACCTGGGAAACACATCTGAGGGAAAGGGACCCAGAGAAGGTGTGATGACTTTCTAAAGGTCACCCGTGACTTACCGGAAGGGCAGGACTCCCATCTGGGTTTTCCGAGGCCCTAGTCAGTTGCTTGTCCTGATTTAAGAGTTCCAAAGTCTGGGCTCTAATTCTTGATCCTTCCTTGCCTCTCTGGGTTGCCAAGGAGAAGGGAGCAATCACATTGGCTCTGCCCCTGGGCAGGGCGGCTTAAGGAGGTGTTGTGAATATCAGTGTCAGTCTCTGAGCCTGGAAGAGACTAACTGGGGAATGGAAGGGTCGTCAGGGAGAAAATCCTGAGGCAACGAGGGGGAGAAAACCCCGAGGAGGGGGGTGTTTCTACCCCCGAGGAAAAGAGCCCCCCTGTTTAAAAAGTTTCAGATGAAGGAATTATCAGAGGGAAGAAAATGCGTCTCGAAGAAATGCTGGCATGTTTCAGGTTCTATCGGGCTGCGTTTAAATTAGGTGCATTTATGTGCAGTTTCTAGAGCACCTGGTTGCTTCATTCATTCTCCAGTAACTAGTGAGCGCCACCTAGGTGCCAGGCTCTGTGCTCAGTGCTGGCCCATCACTGGTCCTCAGTTAACCGTAGCTGAGATGACGCAAGCACTTAGCACGGTGCCTGCCACGGGGCAAGTCCCCAGTCACTGTTTGGTGTTACTATTATTACGACTACTAATTTTAATATTCAGTAGCCACTTTTCTTTTCCTAGAATTTTCCATGAAAATCCCACTTCAGTTAGGATTCTTTTATTATTTAAAAAAAATTTTTTAATGTTTTATTTATTTCTGAGAGAAAGAGAGAGACAGCGTGAGCAGGGGAGGGTCAGAGAGAGAGGGAGACACAGAATCTGAAATAGGCTCCAGGCTCTGAGCTGGCTGTCAGCACAGAGCCCGACGCGGGGCTCAAACCCACAAACTGTGAGATCATGACCTGAGCCGAAGTCGGACGCTGAGCCGACTGAGCCACCCAGGCGCCCCTCTTTCTTTATTATTTGAAAACCCTCTGGTCAATATAGGAGTAAGAGATCCAGAGCGGGGAATGACAGAAATATTCTTAGTTATTTGCAAGGAGTCTCTGGGCGTTTGAGTGGCGAGACCCCGTGCTGTCTGTTGTGAGCCACACTGGGCTCCCTGTCCCTTCTCACACCCATGCACACGTTTCACCCCTGCGCCCCGTATCACGCACACCCACATCCCAGCCAGCCTGGGCCCCTGCATGCCGACTGTCCAACCCCCCAGTCAGAGAGAGAGCTCCAAGAAATGGTGGGGGAGGGCTGTGGGGGGAGCCTGCCGGGCAAGGCAGACCTGTGTTCGAATCCCAACTCGGCCACATACTGGCTGCATGGTTTTGGAAGAGGTCCTTGTCCAGACCCCAGCAGGCACCAGAAACTGTCATTCCTCCCCTCTGACGGTTTCCGGGCCCCCTTGGGGTCACAAACTGTAAGTTCAGGAGAGTACTCGTTTAGAATATTCTGAAATCGTAAAAGACTGTGTGTCCTAACTTTTTGTGTGGGAATTTTTTCACGGTGCCTTCTAGAACCTCGTCCGTGCCAAGCCGTCTCTTGTTGGGCATTGGGAGGATGTCAGCTGAGCCAGGAGAGACCCACGGGCCCCTGCTTAGAGTCTCACTGACCCACGGGCCCTTGCTTGGAGTCTCACTTTCAGTCTGTGTCTGCTTCTGTAGGGACATGTAGCCTAGAATGTGTCCATCTTCAGGCTGTGAGACCCATTTAGGGGAGTGTAAGGACGTAGGAAAGAGTAATCTCGTAGTGCCTCTCATGCAGCCAAAGTGTTGTTTGCGGAAACTTTTATTTCTGTTATATAGCTTTCGGTCCCACGTAAGTGCATGTCTATTTATAAGATACACATATAGACACAAGATAGACAAATTTGGTGTTTATGTCATGTATGTCTTACTGAGGGTTGTGGTCAAAAAAGTTTGAAAGACACTGATCCTGATCATGATTCTGTCTCTGAGAAATGCTGGCCTCGTGGCCCCGAGCCGGGAGGCGCGGGGACATCCTTGCTGCCCCTGTACTCACACCTGGGCTGTTAGCATCTTGCGAGTGGAGGCAGGGAGGGGTGGAAGCTGGGGGTAGGAGTGAAAGGCAAGTTCAAGGAAGAGGACCCAGAGTCAGAGAGGAAACGATGTATGGGGGACAGACCTGCTTGTAAGTGGATCAGGAAAGGTGACGGGGCCCATGGGCCGCCCTGGGAAACGGGGTCTCTCTGTGGGAACATCTGGAGACAGGAGCCATCATCTCTGCTGTCGCCAGCCCGGCTCTTGGCCATGCTGTGGGCCCTGATGGGAGCTTCGCTGCTACCCTCCCCCCTTGAGAAAGCTCCGTTCTCTCCGTTCTGTGGGTGAAGAGGGGCTGTGGCATCTCCTGTGGCCGCTCTCCTTCCCCCAAGACCCGTCCCCGAGAGGAGGTCTGGGCGCTGGGTGTGGCCAGAGACAGAGATGGAGTCAACCTTGCAGGGGAGGGGTAGCTGGGGGGGACGGTGGGTGCAGGACAGGGGTGGGGTTAGAGAGGGAGAGCTGGAGTGAGCGGGAGTGAGGCAGAGGGAGGACCAGAGAGAGGGGGAATTTGTAGGGGAAACGGGAAAACGGTTCCTTTTTTCAAAAGTTGAATCCAGGGCAAGAACGGAAACCGTGGAGTTTACTTTTAAAAACTCAGAGCCTCCTTGTGAGCGGCTGAGTGAGTGTGTGTGTGTGTGTGTGTGTGTGTGTGTGTGAGCACACGCTAAGAGGGCGGGCCCTGTGGGCTGGCCTGGGCATATGAGAGGCGACTTTTCTCCCTCTCAATGGCCTTACAGTGTATCGTAAAGAAGCTTTTTGTTAAACTCATGAATAGGTGGATTTGGGGTGTGCGATGCTGGCCATCACGATTTGGGTATTTGGTTACCTTTGAGGTTACATGTTTTTCCTTTTAAGACACACACCCGAAAAAGGAGCCATCTCTCCTGCATCAGGTCTCTTTGGGGGGTGGGAGGGCTTGCTCGTCTGTCTCTGATTGATTTGACTTGAGGGGTAAGGGTATGAAGGAGAAATTCAGGACTGGGCGGATGTGTAATATCCAGCCTGGCAGACGGCTGCCACTCAGCCCCACGACTCTGGGCCTCTGAGGTGAACCATGGAAGTTCTCATGGAAGACCATGGGCGTCCAGGGCCTTCAGGGCCTGTGATGACCCTCATGTAAGAGATCACAAAGGGGATGGAGGGGGCGCCTGGGTGGCTTAGTCGGTTAAGCGTCCGACTTTCGCTTAGGTCATGATCTCGCGGTTCGTGGGTTCGAGCCCCGCGTCGGGCTCTGTGCTGACTGCCAGCTCGGAGCCTGGAGCCTGTTTCAGTCTGTGACTCCCTCTCTCTCTGACCCTCCCCTGCTCACGCTGTCTCTCTCTCTCTCTCCTAGAAATAAATTTAAAAAAAAAAAAAGGGGGGGGCATGGAGGCCCAGAAAGGGGAAGATGCATGACCCAGGCAGGCCCAGAGCAGGTCAGGAGGATCTGAATGGGAATGTAAGCCATCAGGCCCTCGTCCTGAAGCATACCTTGTCCATGGAAACTATTCAGTCATTCTTCTCTGAGTAGCACTTGCTACATGTGACAGGCATTGCATAAACCAGTCACCCTCCCTGCCCTCCAGCTGCTCATGGTCTAATGGGGAAGACAGGCTGTAATCAACTTGACCTTGACCCCGCATTCCTATCAAGCGGTGGTTCTCAACTGGGGAGATCTTTTGCTCCCCAGGGAACATCTGGGCTTGTGTGGAGATATTTTTTGTTGTCACCATGGGGGAGGGGTGATAGTAATGGCATCTAGTGGGTAGAGACCAGGGATGTTACCAAACATCTTCAAATGCACAGGACAGCACTTTCCTCCTGCCAGTAGAGAATTCTGCAGCCCAAAATGTCGGTAACGCCAAAATTGAGAAGTCCTGCTCCAGACATTCATTTAATTATCGAGCCAGACCATGCCCAAATGTGTGTGACAGCAGGAAGACGGGGGTAGGAAGGCAAGAAGGGAGGGTTTGGCAGGCAGTGAGGAGCAGACAGCAAGAGGAAGAAAAAAGCCAGGCCACAGCGGAAAAGTAGAAAGAACGTGGACCGCGGTAGCCCGGATGGAGGTTGAAATCCCAGCTGCGTGCCCTTGGGCAAGTCACTTACCCTCTCTGAGCCTCAGTTTCCACATCTGTGAAATGAGGCTTGTCTGATGATTGAGAGAGTTCAAGATAAAGCGAATAAAGGCCCTGGCACAAAGTCGACTTACAACAAAATAGCAGCTGCTATTATTATCTTTGAGGCTTTTCAAGGTCCCACTGTGGAAAACTACAGCATCAGCAGGTGTGGGCGTGTGGGCAGGAGGCCAAGGAAGGTTGCTCTTTGGGGCACAGTTGACACAGTAATGCCTTCTGGTAGGGGGCTGGCATGTGGGTCAGCACCTCCCGCCCCCCTGCACACGCAGCTCCCAGAAAGGGGTGAGAATCGGGGGGAGGGTTTGCTCCAGTGAGAAGGCCAATGTGTGCATCCTACAGTGTGGGCACTGGGAGAAGCATTGGACTTGAAGCTCTTGAACCGGGCACTGACTGGCTGCGTGATGTGGGCAAATTGCTTCGCCTCCCTGAGCCTCAGTTTTCTTATCTGTAAAATGGAGACGCAAAGGCCTGCTTTCGCAGGGCAAGATCCAGGGAGTAATTACTTCTGGGAAGGTGCCTTGTAGGGGAGCATCTATGAGGCCTAAGCAGGAATCTTTTTTTTTTATTTTAATTTTTTTAATGTTTTTATTTTTTTAATGTTTTATTCGTTTCTGAGAGAGAGAGAAACAGCGTGGGCAGGGGAGAGTCAGAGAGAGGGAGACACAGAATCTGAAGCAGGCTCCAGGCATTGAACTAGCTGTCAGCACAGAGTCCGGCACGGGGCTCGAACCCACAAACCGTGAGATCGTGACCTGAGCCGAAGTCGGACGCTTAACCAAACGAGCCACCCAGGCATCCCGTAAATGTTTTTATTTTTGAGAGAGAGACAGAGCAAGTGGGAAAGGGGCAGAGAGAGAAAGGGAGACACAGAATCTGAAGCAGACTCCGGGCTCTGAGCTGTCAGCACAGAGCCCAACGCAGGGCTCGAACTCACACACCTTGAGATCATGACCCGAGCCAAAGACGGATGCGCAACCGACTGAGGCACCCAGGCGCCCCAGCAGGAATCTTTTCTATCTGGTGTGCACTGTTCCTAATCCAGGGCCTGGCACACACAGGCAGCCCGGTTGATGAATGAGTGAGCAGACCCTCGCACTATAAATTCCTTTCAATGCATGAGACAAGCTGTCCCTCACTTTGCCGCTCCTCCATCCCAAGCAAGCCTGAAGGAGCCACGACCATGTAGTTCCCAGTGGGCTCCAGGCTCAGGTTACAGCACTGGCAGCTAGAGGGCACTGCAGCCACAGCAATCGAGCTGTGCCAGCCACGAGGAAGGAGCCCCACGGGGAGTGGGGGGTATAGGCGAGACATCAGAACAGAGGAAGCCCAAGCTGCTGAGAAGAATCTGATCTAAATCAGGATCAGGAACCTGGAGACTTACCTCAGTGCAGGCACACCCATTTTCTCACCTGTACAACAGGGCCTTTGCACAACCACATGGAGTTGAGCTTACAATATATTAAGGCCGGACTGAAAGTCACGAGCCAAAGGAGTGGATATGGGAATTGCCAAGCTTCTCTGAGCCTCTGGTTTTCAGCCATGAAGCATCAGATCAGAAAGGGACCCAGGGGGCACCTAAATCACCCATCTCCTTCATTATGCAGAGGAGAAGCCTGAGTCCTCTCAGGGGTTCAGGCTGTTCTCAGCAGAGCCGTGACGCCCATCAGGGCTGCTGAGGCTCCTGCCTCCATGTCACCTGTCCCATTCAGACTAAAAGGAGGCACAGAAGCCCTGTGCCCTCCCGTCAGAACCCAACTGTGGACATACTTCCTCCTGGGGCCACCCACTATCTACCCTTGGGCCACCTTCCGACTCTGCACCTCCAGGGTCCTTGCTGGTTCCGGGGCTGCTTTGGGGAAGGAAACTCTTATAAGAGAAAAGTCCAGGGCAAGGAGGAGCCCAGACTCCCCTCTCCCTCAGAACACCTGGACTTCCTGATCCCAGCCTCCACCCTTGCTCATATCTAGGGGGTTTCCTCCAACCCACCCTGGACC
>NW_027531904.1:5538762-5559081 GCF_008692635.1 Crocuta crocuta
AACCGCCCTCCCCTGGGCCTCCTATCCAGGTGGCTCAGGGGAACACCTGAGTTTTAGGATGACTCAGGAACGTTGCGGATGTTTGTCAGCTTTACAAGACACTGAAAAGGGGACCTGGGTGCCATCATCAGAAGTAGNCCAATGCAGTCTGGTTTCTGAACTCTCCGTGTCAAGCCCAAAGCAGTTCCTCTGGGCGCATCTGGTTGTAAGCCACCTCCCTGCAGCCCTGCCTCATGGGGTCCCCTGCCCCCCCTTCCTGCAGGGCAGAACTTCAGCGTTTGCCCCTACTTTGTCCTTTAGGGGAATGAGGTCAAAGCGTGCCTCTGTCTCCTCCCTCCTGCCTGAGACAGGAGCCCTGTTTCCTTCGCTTAGTTGTCCTTGACCCTGGGTTGAAGTACACTCGTCCCTAGAGGAGGGTGAAGCCAGGCCAGGGTTCCCACGGTGGAACCCCGAACATTTCCTGCAGAGTTGATGGTCAATGCGCATTTCTTGGGAAAAGGGTCTCACCCCCAAGGGTCAACCTGATCAAAATGCACCCTTTTTCTGTAGGAATTCTCAATATGCTGATGGATATTGAAAATCTCCCTGAGTTTCTTACACTGAATTTGGCCAGGGAGCTCTCCTTGCCTAGAGCGGACGGAGGGTCCGGAGAGATGCTGATGTAAGCAGTCAGCCAGGTCTGGTCCTGCAGCAGGAATGAGGCAGCTGCATCCGAGCCCCAGGGGCAACCCAGGCACGGGGAGGGCTTCAAAACTGAAATCTCAAACACAGTCACTGACTCAGCAAGGCCTCCCCACTCCCAGAGCAAGGCTGGGCCCACCCTCTCCTTCTCCACCTCATATCTGCCACCTTCTCTTGAAAGGTTGGCCACTTTAGGGGCGCCNCATTTAAAAAAAAAAAAAAAAAGAAAGGTTGGCCATTTTAGCTCCCTTGTTTCCTGGATTGAAAACCCTGGGGGGGAGGTGGGGCACCCACGGTGGTCTCCTGGGGGATGGGGGATGGGAGAGTCCTGCCTGCGGACACCTCCTCTCGGTGAGCCTGCCTGCCCCCTCCCAGCGCGGAAACCAGGGGCCTAACCCTGTGTGCTCTGCTTGCTGTGAGACTCCAGGGGGCGCCAACCTCACGGATGGTTCATTCCCAGTGAACTCCTGGCCCCTGGAGCTGAGCAAGGAAACGCTGTGTCTTCAGGCTCCTCGCCACTACATCCATGAGTGTCATCCCCCGGCCAGCCCCGCCCAGTTCAGCAGGGGGCTTCTTCACCTTCTCTGGGCCTTCGGTTCCCCTTGAAGCAGCCTCATTCTAGAATTCCCCCTTCCCACCTGCAATGGCTTCTGCTTTTCTTGCTTTGTTGATGTTTTAGTAGCGTGGGTCCCCTGGTGTGGGGGGGTCTCCACATCCAGTCCCGAGGCAGAAGAGGGTTGTGGAGCTAGGTTGGGGTTGGAAGCGGCTTTATTAGCCGGGGAAAGACTTAGCACGGGCTTGGAGCCTCAACTCTTACGTCTTCCTCTGCCCGCCTGCCCCCTCCCCCGCGGTCTGCAATCTCAGTGCCTCAGGGGCCCCAGGGGCTTACCCACAGGGGTCAGTGAGACTCACCTATGCCAGGTAAGGCTCCAGCAGCATTCAGTGGCTGGAAAATTGTAACTAGTTCAGCCTGATTCACCTTCCCCTCACCCACCACCCTCCAGCATCTCCCACTTAATTCCTACCTTAGGGCCTTTGCTCTCCTCGGCTCTCCCATCTGCTGCTCTTCCACTTGGCTCTGCAAGGTTGACTCATTCCGGAGGCCTCTCTCGACCAGCCATTGAAAGAAGATAAACGCACCCACCCCCATGTCCCGGCAGCCCTGTGTTGCACTGTCATTGCGCTTACCACCGTCTAAAGGGTGCTGGGTCTAAAAGGTGCTGGTTCGTTGGTTTCCTTGGGGGTGGTCTGCCCCCTCCCTCCCCAGCCCCACCAAACCGAAAGCTGCACAGGACATCACGCAGGTGACCTGTCTTCATCGCCTTCCATCGCCATCACCTAGAAAATGCTTAGCACACAGTAGGTGCTCAGTGCACGTGTGCTGTCCAGACAAGTGACTTTAGTCCAATACTTTTCAAATTGTGCTCCAGAGANCTCTGATACCCCGCAGGGGCCACAGAGGTGAGTAGTGATTGTAGGGGTCCCCATGTCAGATTCGATCAGAGTGACTCTGATTTTATGCCTTTTGAAGCCACTGTTATGGCGCTTTCTACTCTTGTTAGTGGTAAGAGTGGACATCGAAAAGAAAGATGTCCCGTAGAACGCCGAGTGAAATGAGTCCATCAGAGAAAGACAGATACAATATGATCTCGATAGTGTCAGAGCTGGAACTAGATCCCAACTTCCTAACTCCCAGTGCTCTGCCCACTGAACTGAGTAGTTGTCCAGAAACAGCCCCCACCTGGCCCGGCCACCTCAGCAGCCCCATCTCACCCTGGCCGTGGCTCAGAACGGCCACCACCGGGGCCAGCTCAGGTTCTGCCATCAATGGGACCCAGCTGAGGAGAGAAAAGGCGACTCACTGTATGCCAACGCCCTCCCTCCCCCAGCCTCCCTTAGTAGTTCATGGCGACTCGATCAAGGGGGAGCAGCCGCTATTAGGAATGAATTTGTATTTTTATTTGCTACCGCCTCTGGAGCTTCAAGCTGTATCACTGGGCTACCCAACATGGGCCATGGGCTTTCTGTCCTCTCATTTACAAGCTGCGGGGTCCCAGCGCTCCCTGTGACACGGAGGAAGCAGGCGGGACACCTGGCCCGGCAGGGCTCTGAAGGTCTCAGCGGGCCACCTTTCTCAGCCTCGCCCATCCACGCTGAACACGGAGTGGCGTCTCCCCCCCAAGCTGTCCTCTGTGCCCCGCCTCTCAGACTCCCCCACCGTGAGCCTCCCCGTCTCCCTCCAGCCCTGTCTTGTCTTTTCTTTCATGACGGAGGGTCCAGCACGTAGTCGCCTACGTTTTATTCCCAGCTGCTTCCCTGATGACATTGGACTCACAAAGAATCCATCAGGCCATTGTCTCGTAAGAGTGGAAGTCAGGAGGTGAGCTCGAGGTCCTGTGTGGCCAATTCGCCAGTGGTAGGACCTTGATTAGTCTTGCGTGCCTCCATTTCCATATCTGTAAATCAGGTATACTGTCTCTTACCTCCCGAGTTTGTTGGGAAGATAAAATAACAGAGGTTAACCCAAGGGACCTGGCCCAGAGCAAGTGCCCTCAAAGCAGTAACTGCTGTCAATCATAAATATTCGGGTCATTCCTGGTAGATGAGAACCGGGTTCGGTGGTCACATGGCTGCTTTCCTGACCACTTAGGCTCCGAAGGCGGCCATGCAAACTGGGGACACAGAGGGATGTGGGGAATGCAAGAGCGCCTTATGCTGTCCACAGCCCTGAAGCTAGCTGGGGACCAGGGCGGGTCCCCTGACTCACTAGCTGAGCCCAGCCCTGTTGTACTGAGAGCCCCCCCCGCCGCGCAATTCCAGGGGTGCCGTTCCATTATGTCCCCTGTGCAAGTGGCCCCCTGGGGTGGTAAGCTGCCCCTTGGGGCTGCACCACACCTACAAAGCAAGAAATTCCTTTTCAGATGTTCTGCCACCAGCTTTCAGGAGGCAGGCTGGGGAGGGAGGCGCTGGTCTCGAAGGAACGGGGGCCTTCTGGTGCCTCTGATCTCCTGCTCCAAGCTCTGTCCCCCTCTCCTGGAGCTGGGGAGCTGGGAAGTCTAACTGTCCCACAAGAACCTTCGATGGTTTGGAGCGAGTTAAGACAGCTGAACGGCCTCAATTGTGTGTCTGTTGAGACATCAGCCTTTCTTGGTCCTACATGGATGCTAGGAGAAAAGATGCTCTGAGTCGCGATGGGCCAGAAAACCCAAAGAAACCTTCACTTCTGCCTTTTTGTTAATAAAGTCCAGACCAGGATCTGGGATATGTTTCTCCCTTCTCCTGGCTCCCTAGAATACAGAGAGCCACGTTGTCCATCAGTGAGAACGGAAGGGGAGATGGGATGGTCTGATGATGACATGAGGGTCAAGAAACCAAACCAAGAAAGTCACAAAGATTGTGTTTAAAGGGGGCGCCTGGGTGACTCAGTCGGTTAAGCATATGGCTCTTGATTTCAGCTCAGGTCATGATCTCACAGTTTGTGGGAGAGAGCCCTTCAGTCAAGCTCTGTGCTGACAATGTGGAGTCTGCTTGGGATTCTGTCTCCTCTCTCGGCCCTTCCCCTCCTTACATGCATGCACTCCCTCTCTCAAAATAAATAAATATTAAAAAAAAAAAAAAAAGGTTGGGTTCAAAGGACAGTTGAGAAAGATCGAGGAAAAGCCATCAAGAACAATCCTGGCGGGGCACCTGAGTGGCTCAGTTGGTTATGCATCTGACTCTTGATTTTTGCTCAGGTCATGACCTTACAGTTATGGGTTCAAGCCCTCCATTGGGCTTCGTGTTGTCAGTGTGGAACCTGCTTGAGATTCTCTCTTTCTCCCTCTCTCTGCCCCTCCCCTGCTCATGCTCGCTCTCTCTCTCTCTCTCTCCCCTCTCTCTCTTTCTCTNGTACTCACAAAAAAAAAAAAAAAAAAAAAAAAAAAAAAAAAAAAATTCCAGGTTGCAGGGGTGAGGTGCCCAGGTGGCTCAGTCAGTTAAGTGTCCAGCTCTTGGCTTTGGTTCAGGTCATGATCTCACGGTTCCTGGGGTCGAGCCCCTTGTCTGCAAGTGCAGAGCCTGCTTGGGTTCTCTCTCTCCCTCTCTCTCTGCTCCTCCTCTGCTCGTGCTCACTCTTCCTCTCAAAATAAATAAACATTTAAAAGAGAAGAAAAGAACAATCCCGGGGCTCCTGACTGGTTCAGTTGGTAGAGCCTGTGACTCTTGATCTCAGGGCTGTGAGTTTGGGTCCCACATTGGGTATAGAGATTACTTAAAAATGAAATCTTAAAAAAAAGCAATTCCAAGGCATGACACATCTCCACTGAGAAAAGAAAGGCAGGAGAGGGGTGCCTGGGTGGCTCAGTCCGTTAAGTACCTGACTGTCGGTTTCGGCTCAGGTCATGATCTCCGGTTCTTGGGGTCAAGCCTAGAGTCAGGCTCTATGCTGACAGCGTGGAGCCTGCTTGGGAGTCTCTCTCTCCCTTTCTCTTTCTCTCTGCCCCTCCCCTGCTGGTGGTCTCTCTCTCTCTCTCTCTCTCTCTCAAAAATAAACATTAAAGGAAAAAGAAAGGAGAGATTTAGGTCAGACATGAGAAATAATTTTCTAAAGAAATCTGAATCATCCTGAGGTTGACTACCAAGTAAGGTTCAGCAATCTCCTTTATCAGAAGTGTTTTTAGTAGTAGTCACAGCAGCAGTAGTAGTAGTGGTAGTGGTAGTAGTAATAAAAAGTCACCCATTGCATTGGTTTCCTGGGCTGCTGTAACAAAGTACCACAGACCGGTGGCTTAAAATGACAGAAACGTATTGTCTCACTTCTAGGTAGAAGTCCAAAGTCAAGGTCTCTTCAGGGCCATGCTCCCTCTTAAACATGTAGGAGAGGCTACTTCCTTGCCGCTTCCCAGCCTCAGGTAGCGGCCCCGTCAGTTTCTGGCATTCCTGGGCCAGCCTCATTGCACTCTGGCCTCTGCCTCCGTGGTCACAGGACACTGTCCACGCGGGCCTGGGTCTTCACTCACTGTGTCCCCTTCCGGTGAGGACATCAGTCTTTCTGGATTCAGGACCCAGCCTCCTGACCTCACCTTAACTTGACTACATCTGCAAAGCCCTGTTTCCAGATAGGTCACAGTCACCGACCGCGGGTTAAGGCTTCCACATCCTTTTTTTGGGGGGGGGAGACACTCGATTGAACCCATAACACCCTCATTTACTTGCTACTGTATTTCGCACCCAGGCTTCATTTCTGAGATGTACAGGAAATTCTAGTGAGTGAAATAAACGACACATCCTCTGATTCAGCAGTGCTTTTACTCGAACCAGAGACTGGGCATGTTGAGTAGAAAGGATAGAAATGTTGTCACATGACCTGGAGCACCAGGAAGCTCTATGAAGTAGGTCTGATTATCCCCATTTTGTTGATGGTGAAACCGAGGCATGACTGGTAAGTGCTAGGGCAAGGACTTGAACTCACGACTGCCTGATTCCAGAGTTCCGGCCATCTCATGCCCAGAGAGAAGACGAATTTCTCAGATTGGACGCAGGCCTCTAGCGTAAGGAAGAAAAGCAGAGGGGCTCGTCACCTGGCCCGGGGCCTGTGCATCCCAGTGTGTGTCCTGTAAAGCTCTGCTCATTCTGGCATTCCATGGCCATGAACTTCATGGGCGTTCCTTGGCTCACAGACAGGACCACCTTTGGGAGAGAGTCATGAGCTGGAAAGACCTTGGACCCAGAGTCTGTTGAACACCTAACTGACAGGAGAAAATACTGTCTCTCAGTACATTCCCCAGAGTTTTAACACATAGAGAACTTTCTCCTCTCCTCCACCCTTACCCCTGCTCCCTCCCCCCCCCACCCCCTGCTGGCTATCACCTTAGTCACTGGGGAGTTTATTGGCTTTCCCACATAAGCTCCAGTTCTGATGGCCTTCCAGGGCTGGAATTTATTTTCTCCCCTGGTTGTCCCAAATGCAGATTTTTTTTTAAAGGATATAAAATTTCATTTTATTTTTGGAAACACTTTTCCTTTGAAAAACCGTAAAGGACATCATAGAAAGTTTAGGAAATACAAACACGCAAAATGGAAAAAAATTAAAAGCTACTATAAACCTAACACCCAAAGATAACCAGAGTTAAATCTAAATCTCTACATCTTTCGGGTCTCTTCCCCCATGAATAGATACACACGCGCGCGCACACACGGAATGGGTTGCGTTCTGCAGTGCAATTTGCAGTTTGCTTTCTGTGTGAACGTGTTTGCGAGGCAGTAAGCAGTTTTCCATAATTAGAACATTCCCTGTGCCAGGCTTGTCTGTAGGACACAGGAGGGAATGCACAGGGGAGAGGAAGTCTGCCCTGCCTTCGAGGGGAGCCTGCAGTCCAGGTGGGAGAAAGCCATGTCTACAGTGACAACTCAGACTGAAACGGAGAGCCCCAGGTCCCCGTCCCAGCCTGATGGCTGTCTGTGCAGCCGTGGTGGATTTTTCCATCCCCCTCCCAGCAGGGAAGGTAGGCACCGCGGCTCCCGGCAAGCTCGGATGGGCCAGAGGCTCAGCTACGGTGCAGTGGTGGTGACTGGGGGGGAACAGCCTTCATGAGAAAGCCTGTCATGCTCCTCCATCTGAGGCATCAGTGTCCCCTGCGAGCTGGAGGCGAGAGACTCAAATTTGCTTCTCCCAGAGAAGGCCTCGCTTCCTGCGTGCGTCTCATGGTATGGCCTCTTGGAGAGCCAAGCATGTTTCTAGTTTTAATGATAAGTATTGCTCATATAAGACAGCCCTCTAACAAGTCAACTAATTCATCTGCTGCTCCGGTAAAGAAATAACCCAGCCCAGGGGTGCCCAGGTGGCTCAGTCAGTTAAGCAAGCACTGGACTCTTGATCTCAGCTCAGGTCTTGATCTCAGAGTCGTGAGTTCAAGCCCTGCATTGGGCTTCACACCCAGCCCCATTTTAAGAAAAAGAAAAGTAAAAAAATGAATAGGGGCGCCTGGGAGGCTCAGTCAGTGCAACATCTGACTTTGGCTCAGGTCAGTCTCTCACTGCTTGTGAGTTTGAGCCCTGCATCGGGCTCTGTGCCGACAGCTCAGAGCCTGGAGCCTGCTTCGGATTCTGTCTCCCTCTCTCTCTGCTTGCACTCTGTCTCTGTCTCTCTCTCTCAAAAATAAACATTAAGAAAAAATAAGATAAAAAATAAAATAACCCAGCCGAAAGGAAAAAGACAATTGTATTTGATTCATTTAGAAGGAGTGCAAGGGAATCCATCATGGCGCCCTCCTAAGAAATGTTCAAGGGATATGTTGATCACGCCTGGTTTCCACCTTGTGTGGCTTTAGAGCCCAACCCCATGACGATGCAGCCACCCCCCCCTCCCAAATGCTGGAGGCAGTGTGGTACCTGGCAGGGCTCTGAGTGGTTGAAATTCTCCTTGAATATATAAAGCACTCCAGGAAAAAAAGAAATGGAACCTATCCAATTGGACTAGCACATAAAATCTCTAGATAGTGGGTCAGATAGGGGTATTGATTTTCCTTGTCAAAAGGAAAGACAGATGGGGCGCCTGGGTGGCTTAGTCGGTTAAGCGTCCGACTTTCGCTTNAGGAAGTAGAATGGTGGCTGCCGGGGGCTGGGGGACGGGGAAAGGAGAGTGACTGTCTAACGGGGACAAAGTTTCGGTTTGCCAGATGGCGGTGAGGGTTGCACGGTAATGTGACAACGTGAATGTACCTCATGTCACCGAATTGTAAGATATGTGCACTTGAGAATATTAGGATGGTGAATTTTGTATTATGCGCATTTTACCACAATTCTCTTGGAAAGAATTTAAAACCACAACACGAAAGGAAAGGTAGCTTTCTTGTGGAGAAACATTGGCAGGGAGGAGCCGGGAGGCAGCAGACAGCGTGAGTCCCCAGAAGGCGCTTTCTGAAAGGCGGCTGGGTTGGCATCCTGTCGGGAGGCTATTAGGCACTGTAGTCCTGATGGCCTTGCAGGGCAGAGCCACACGGCCAGAAAGGGCTGGCCCGGGACTGGGGACACGCCGGGGGGCGCGGGAAGGGGAGGAAAGGAAGACAGGGGTAACATCCTACGTCAGTGGGTCCCCAGCTCTTTGCCAACTACTCCGGAACAAGTTGAGAGTCAGAGGGGGTCTGCGAGGGGCCCAGAGAGCAAGCCCTTTGGGGGTTTCAGCCCCGTTCTGCAGCCCCGAGGTGCCCTGGCGCTCCGAGTCAAACTCTGAAGCTTAGCCCGACCCATGGGCACGCTCCTTCCGCAGCGGGCATGTGGCCGGTGTCGCTGATAGAATGCATGCTGTAAGGCAGCCCGTAGATTGTCAAAGGCCTTTGGATGATGGGAATAAACTCCTGACAGGCTCCGCCCCCTGCACCTGCCCCCATTGCTCACATCTATATGGGAAACAGAGCCCTGGTCAGGAGTCAGACCCGCCTGGGCTTGAATCCTGGCCGCCTGCCACTTCCTGGCTGTGGGATTTAAGGTAAGTTATTGACCTGCCCTGAGCCTCTGTCCCCTCCATTCCGAAATGACACTAGCTATGGTGTCCCCTCCCAGGCCGATTGGGGGAGCCTTGAAGGAGATGACGCCTTTGTTCAGACTGGTGTTGGGCATCATGCCACCTTGGGGCCAATGATTAGAGGAAGTCATTGTGGGCTGCGTTCAGGCATGAGGAGACCCAAGGGACAAACGAGCCTGGTGTGTGCCCCAGGGGGCGCTGTGCCCTCTCAGAGGCGGACACGTGCTGCACGCAGTGTGTGATCCCGCTCCAGCAGAGGAGGGTGAGCTTGGTCATGAGGGGGCACCAGGGAGACTTCACAAAGGCATAGCCCGCCCACAGCAAGAGCAGAAACTTCAGTTTCCCTCTGACACACACCTCAGATCAGGTCTTTTCTGAACCCCTGAGAGCCTCCCCATCACCTGCAGAATGAAGCCAAACTCACTCACCTAATGATGAAGGTTCTTCAGATTCTGGCCCAGCCTTGTTTCTAACTTTATTTGATCCTACACCATTTGGATCGACTCCTTTCTCCATGCCTTTGTTCATGTGATCCCTCCCTCTTAGAATGCCCTTTCCCTCAACCATAAGGTCCCTGTCAGTCAAGGCTCAGATCAAATGTCACCTCTTCTTCAAAGTTCTCCCAGGCCCTCCGAACAGCAGTGATTTCTGCATCTCCTTAGCTCTGGAACTCTCACTGGGAGCAGCTCTTCCTCTCACATTGTGAGGTTTATTCATACAGCTGATCTCCCATCCCACACCATACATCCTATCTCCCGTGGATTCCCATGGGTCCATCCTTGGATCCCCTCAGCACCTACTGCAGAGGTTGCCATGAGACTCTGACAGAGGAAAGGAGAGAGGGAGGTATGGCAAGAAATGCTTAGAGCTTTTCCAGATGAGAGGCAACTATCCCTTCCACAGGAGAGCTGAAACAGAATCCTCAGCTCTTCAGAGCACACGCCCCAAGAAGGGACAGCAGTGTGGGTGACGGATGGCCGTGGGCTGAAGGTGTCTTGTCCATTCTCCCATCAGCCAACCCTGAACCACGCTGGGCAGGACCCGCTAAGCTGAAGAGGCAGTTCAGGAGGTCTCCAAGACCACCTTCTCGCTCAGTACGTTCTTTGGAAGGATGCTCAGAACTCAGCAAAGCTGTTCTACTCACAGTTCTGGTGTTTTCTGGCAAAAGGATGCAGATGGAAATCAGCAAAGCAAAGAGGCATGTAGGAAAGCGTCCCAGGGTGACCGGCTGTGTTCGCCCAGGGGAGTCATGTGCACAGCACATAGGGTGTCACAACACAGAGTACTGCCGGCCAGGGAAGTTCACCCGAGCTCGGCGTCCAGGGTTTTTACTGGGGGGCTGGTCACGTGGCTGACTGCCCACATGGTTGACCTTAGTCTCTAGCGCCTCCAGAGGTCAAGTTGATACCACGTGACCCGAGACGCATAGGTCACATTGTTAGCATGGACTATCCAGTGTGCCCTAAGGCCCCCCAAGTAAACTTAAAGGTCCCTTCCCGAAAGCCAGGTCCACAGCTCCCATTCGCTCTCAAAGAGGAGTGTGACCCAAAAGGAGTTAATGACTGTTCTCCATGAGTCCTTCCCAGTCCTGGAACAGAGGAGCGCAAAGTAGATTCAAAAGAATGAGGTTTCACTCCAGCAATCCACTTCCCTTCTTACCTCTGACTAGACCCCGGAAGGAAACTCACAGAGCCTGATCATCTGCCCCGCAGTGTAAGGGGTGGGGCCAGCCGCCCCCCATTTCCTGTCCGCCACATGCCAGGTAGCTGGCCCTCTGCCTGCCCCGCCATTCGGCTCTAACCCCACACACCTGATGGCCCTTTCTGACGAGCTGACATTTCCACCGGGACTGTCAGCTTCCAGAAGCCTCTACCGAAGATCAGTTTTGAAACCTGGGCTCCATTCTCAGCCGGGGAGGCCACCGAGGAGTCACTCTGGGTCCCCTAGCCCCTTCCCAAACCCCGTCAGGAAGGAGCTTTCTGTTCTGCCAGGTTGGCCGTCAGCCCCAAGCAGAGGGAAGTCAGCTCTTGGCCCAACATCCTTGCCCCAAAAAGGTGCTTGTGCCTGATGGAAAGTTTGGGCTGAAGGACACTCCCTTCCAAAATCCCAGGTTGGATATTTACACAACGTCTGAAATTAATGCAGAGAAAACCTCTAAGTGCCCGGCTGGAAGGGGAGGCTGAGAACAGGAAGGGGCGGGGCCCAAGCCCTAGGTTTTTTTCCACAGAGAGAACAGGGCAAAGCTAAGCATCCAGGGCTGAGTGAAGAGGAGCCGCCAAGCGCACCATGTACCCTTCCATTTTACACTGGTTTTGCTGGGAACTTGCAATTGAGAGTGGGGAGAGGTGGGCATAATGGGGAAGGGTTGGTGGTGTTGAGCTGAAATCTGCCTGCAAGTGCCCCCCCCACCCCCCGCGTCCAGGCATATACTTCGGAGTCAGGATGGCCACTGGCCCCCAACCCTTGAGCAGCACCGCCATGGCCAGCCTTTCTTCTCAGCCCCTGGACTCGGCCTCCCTCCCGGCCCCTTGGAAATCCAGCCTTTGTCAGGTTCCAGCGTGGCTCTGAGTCCTGTTTTGTTCCTGGGTGCTGTCTCTGAAGTCGCTCACCACTCCCTGCTTGGCCATCCTGCCCCGCTCTGGGTCCTCTTCTAGTAGGAGCGGGGCACGGATCCATGTTTCCACGGGCCACGTATGGATGTTGCCGTGGGCTACGGGAATGTTCCAGACTCCCCTGACGGCCCCCGCTCACAGCTGCCCTTTCTCCTAGGGCTTCTAACAAACAGTCTCCAGGACTGCGAGGTGGGAACGCTATGCAGTCAGGTGACATTCAGCAGTCATGATCGGCCTTAAGCTTGCTGCTCCTTCCATTCCCAGCCTTAATCCAGAAGAGCCATCCATTCATTTAGTCAGTGAATATTTCTTGTTTACCTACTATGTGCCAGGCATTATTCTAGGAATAGAGCAGTGAGCAAACCAGACAAAAGTCCCTGCCCCCATGGAGTGTATATTCTGGTAGGGGGAAGGGAATAGACAAGAAAGGACAATAATTCCCAATAATAATGATATCGATAAACACTATCAGGGAGGCCCTGGGTGGTGGTGAGAGAACAGGGTGGTCAGGAACGTGACATTTGGACTGAGCCTGGTATGCTGGGAAGTGGCCAGGTAGGGAAAGACCCACAAGCATGTGCCAGAAAGAAGGAAGAGCAGTTAGAAAAGCCATCACAAGGAAACAAGTCTTTGTGTTTAAGGAACAGCTAGAGGGGCGCCTGGCCGGCTCAGTCAGAAGAGCTTGTGACTCCTGCTCTCGGGGTCGTGAGTTCGAGCCTCACGTGGGGTGTAGAGATTACTTAAATAAATAAACCTTTAAAAAAAAGAAAGAAAGAAAGCGCTAGAATAGGACTGGAAACAGAACTGTGAGATGTGGCGTGAGCAGGAGCAGAGGCAGATCATGTAGTGCTGTGATGTAGGGGTGGCTTTCACTTCAAGGACGTTCCTCTTGCTTTGCCAGGAAGTACGTAGGCCAAGCTTCCCTTTGCCTTCGCCATCCCTTCCGACCTTAGCTTCTAATGTGATACAGGCTCCCTCCCTCCGCATTCCTGTCACCTCTCGCGACAGGAACAGACTCCCTGGGAGACACAGAAACTTCTGTTTTGTGATTTGGAAGGAGCAAGAGGAAGTTTAGAACGTCGTTCCCTGCCTCTCCTCCTGACCGGACATTAGCCATTTCCAGAGGCCTCACCCATGGACTTTTTGGCCAGAGATGTCAAGACGCTTGCCCAGGTTCACCCAAATAGCAAGTTATAGGTCAAAGGTGTGAATTCAGGTTGTATTTTTAAGGTTTCCACCTTCTCCCATACCATCTGTTTCCCAGGAAAGTCGAGAGGAGGCCATTTTAGGAAATTGCATAGAGCCTGTGTTCAAAGTAGACCCCAGAGAGCAGATGAGGAAAGCATTATCTCTTGTCACAACAGATCCCAGAGAGACAGTTATTCCTAGCAAGGACATTTATCAGTGGGTGAAGGAAATCAAGACAGAAAGGCCAGAGAGGAAAGAAACCGAGGTCTTCTAAAGTGTTGTCTGTGCTCCGTGCCCTGACCAAGGTCTTCTCCCTTCTGTTCCGTGTTGTGCTCACCAACCCCCTCCACAGGCAGGGCCTCCACCTATAAGACCACGTAGGCCTTCAGCAAAGCAAGGCCGGCTTTGTTTTTATTGTGGAGCCGGCATCCTGCTAGCCCCTGGTCAGGACAGGGAGGTTGGCCACAGATCGGCATTGGCAGAAACAGCAAACTGGGCTAATTTCTGAAGCTGACGTTCAGAAAGGGCTTCCTTCCCTTAGCTCCCTGTCCCTGTCCCTGTGGGATCAGCAACACAGGAAGCAGCAAGGAGTTGGCCAGATCTTCTAGCTGCCAGAGGCTAGGGTCCCCACATGGCAGAGTGGGACGGTAGAAAGGTCCAGAAGACCCAGCTCAAGGGAGGGCTCTGCTGGCTTCCCTGCTGAGTTGGCTGATGGGAATCCAGCTACTCCAAGTGATATTCCTGTTTTTGCAGGTACGCTGGCTGAGACAAGACTCATTTCATCAGAAATGGCTTGGTTAGAGCTTTTTATTTTTTATTAAAAAGTTTTTTAATGTTTATTTTTAAGAGAGAGAGAGAGCTTGACTGGGGGAGGAGCAGAGAGAGAAGGAGACACAGAATCTGAAAAGCAGGCTCCAGGCTCTGAGCTGTCAGCGCAGAGCCCAATGTGGGGCTCGAACTCACGGACTGCAAGATCATGCCCTGAGCCAAAGCCAGTGGCCCAACCAACAGAGCCACCCAGGTGCCCCGTGATTAGAGCTTCTTAAAAACCTGCCTGACAATCCCTGAAAGGAAGTTAGCAAGGACTGCCTGCAGCCCTCGAGCAGATGTGGGTTTGTGCAGAGGCCATCTTTCTTCCTCGAGCACCTTCCCAGACGGACTTTGGGGAGGAGCCGCCATGTGGGGCTGCAGGAACCGGTCCTCCTTGGGTTTTGGGGGGCACAGGGAGAACCCGGACTTGGGGCACCTGCAGGACTCCCCCCTGCTGATGGAAGAGTAGGTGAGGGCTCTCACTTGGGAACTCACTCTGCCCCCCCCAGACTCGACCCTGCATGAATGATTGTCAGGAATTTAAGATGCTTCCATGATAGCAGAGCAAATAACAAAATAGGAAAAAGGGAAGTATGGGGAAAGACACAGGTAGAGAGAGACTAAGGAATAGGAGAAAGAGGGGGAAATGTAAAAAGAAAATCCACATCCACAAAACATACCTTCACAGTTCTCAAGGGGGTGAGGCTTGTGTTGTGATTCCAGTTTACAGATGAGAAAACTGAGGCTTCCCATGAGTTCCCCAATGAGATAGGACAGAGCTAGGACTGGAGTTAGCTTCCTGGCTCCCCGTTTCCTTACCTTCCCACCGTTGTCTGTTTAGAGTATGTGGAAAATCAGCAGGTGCATTTGGGGTCACTCTGGCTAGATGTGTCCTTGGGGTGGGACCCCTGTCTCTTTCTCCATGCTGGGTTTGAAATCCCAATATTAAGGGCATATGTCAGTACCATTATTAGCATAATGGGGAAGGGGCTTGTCACTGAACAAGAGGCACTGTTGTGAGATTAGCCTGCCAATTAGTGATATGCTGGAAGCCAGTGGCTGGGGGAATGGGTGACCTTGGTCCCTTTAAATCCTTCCCTCAGGACTTAAGTCATGGACACAGAGCCACTTACAAAGTTACTGACAAATCTTACTAGTCAATCAGTCTACCAAATTCCAGTGTCCACTGATTCATCAATAAGTAGTATCAAATACCATTCATTGTTGTTCCCAACTCTGTGTGAGTTAACATGGAGGGAATTCTTTTTTCTAAATGAAGACTTGACTTTCATCCTCAGGGAGGTCATAATCTGCATGATGAGGCAAAACTAGCATCTAAAGGAGAAGAAGGAAGTGTTAAGCTGGCTGTGGCCCAGTCAGGAGAGGAGAACCAGCTTTGTTCTTTATTTAGTATTAGTCACTTCCAGGAGTGCACTGACAAGCCCACTCCCAAAAAGGGAGAGCCCTCATTTGTAGTGTTCCCTCATTTCCATGCCAGAAATGTCCCCATCGTGACCAATTTCAAGCTACCGATGTGACGTCATTGAACACAGGGTTGGGAAGGGATACCTAAAATTGGCTCTGGCCAGCCAGTGCAGGCTGGCTCCCTGGGAAGGGAGGACGCTATTTGTCACACCCCTGGGCTGCACATGGCTATGACCTTCCCAAGTCACATGCCATATTTGCATGCTGGCATGAGTCAACACAGCCACGTACATCACAAGCGAGCAGTGTGTATCTCTCTAGCTGAGATGTGTTGAATGCAAAATGGGAGGGGTCTACCCCCAAAGAGCAGTGCGCCTCATAGGCACTTAACAAATGTGAGCCTCCAGCACCCCTTCTCTCCCGTCAGAGGCCTAGGGTGCTTAGGCTTCCATTCATTCATTCATTCATTCAGCAGATCTTTCCTGATCGACCTCTCTCTGTGCTGGGCACTCTGCTTGGGGCTGGGGAGACAGGGAGGCACAAGACAGATGTGGTCACTGCCTTGCAGAGCTTACGACATGGGATGATGATGACCAGGTCCCTAGTTCCGGTCCTGGCTCCATCTCCAACTGCCTGTGGCCTTGAGCAAATCCCTCGACCTCTTTGGACTTCAGCTTCTTCACCTGTAAAATGAAGGTGTTGAACTTGACATGTGCTAACGTCTATTCAAGCTCTGACCTTCTGTGGCTCCAGGAAGGGGGCGTGGGGTCCGGAAGGTACATGAGGCACGTTGAAGGAACTGGGCAGCTCTGGGGCAGAAGACAAGACCCCTGGAGATCTGGCATGAGTCCCTTGAAAGGCAGGGTGGACATTTTTATTGCAGTCCCTGAGAGTGAAGCTCACAGGTGGGAAGGGTCACTTGGACCCCAGCTTGGAAGATGTTGAGCACCGTCCCATCCCGGCCACGGCATGAGCCGCCTGGTGAACGGGCGCCTCCTATTCAGTTAGAGACCGAAGACCACCTGCCTCAGGTGAACGCGGATGGGGTCCCTGGCAGCCGCTGGACCCTCTCCCAGCCCACACATCTTGAGAGGCTAACCCAGTTCTGCCACCAGGGACGTGGGGGACAGTGGTGCTGACCGATGCCTACTGAGTGCCAGACCCTGTGCGGGGCTCCGAGCTGGAGACCCAGTCCCCGCCCTCGAGAAGGGAGCCTGACTGTTCCATTACCTCCCTCAGTCTTGAAACAGCCCTGGGGGCAGAAGGGGTGTGTCCTGTGTTGTTAAAGTAGGAGGTGGCCACGCCCAAGACTGAATATCTCTGGTCTTGCNTCTGGGGGTCCCCCCTGCACGTTGCTGGAAGAGGAATTCAAGGATGAGCTGCCCATTCAGTCTCTTAATCTGGTGGAATAAAGGCTAAGGCCATGGCCAGGTTGGCAGCCAACCACGTGATAGAGTCTAGCTGATGAGGAGGTGGAGGGTCTCCCTCTCCCCCGCCACACACACACACACACACACACACACACTCAGCTCAGTCTAAAAGCCCGGCTAAGCTTCCTTTCCCGTCAGGTCTCCTGGTACTTCTTTCCTGAGAAGGCCAATTCCTTGGTGACCAATCAACCATACACGGAGCCCCTCCCGCCCCAGCCTTCACCGGGCACCCACTTCCTGCTCCCCCAAACTCCTCTTTCCTCTTCCTTTCAGATGCTCCTGTCCCCTTCCCCTGCCCCCCCCCCCNAAGGCCTCCCTGTTGACAGTCTGGCAGAGCCCATCTCCTCCCATAAAAGACTCAGTGACTCCTGGAGACATTTGGAACCCAGACAGAATGGAATTTCTCCCTATTTTCTTTACAGCTGGGAAAACACACACAAACACAAGAGCATATTTATTGCGATGTTTCTATCCCAGAGTTTGTCTTTAAATAAAAAAAAAAAAAGGGAGAAGAAATCAAATGAGTTTCTCTGCCCAGTCCACCTCTACCCCAAACCTCCACCCTTTTCGTTCCTGGTCGAGGCCAGGGAGAAAAACAGAGCGGGCCCGAGCCCCACAGAGGAGCACCACCTCGCAGACAATGTCGGGCTTGTTCGCAGAGTTTGGGAAGAAACACACCTCCGAGAAGAGACCCAAAGTTGCCCAGTGGAGGGTGTTCTGAGGGAAGAACAGGCAGGCCCTGTGTCTGGACACCGTATCCCCGAGGCTCTGGGAAGAGAGGAGCCCACAAGTCTAGCCCCGTCCCCAGACCAGAGGGGACACCTTACCCTTTCAGCCTCAGCGGGGCCTGGGGGGGGGGGAGAGGGTCACACTGGGCCTGAACAGGAATGCCCACGACTCACTGGCCCCTCATGGCCCAGAAGCTGGAACCCCGGAGATTGTTTTTTGCAGGCAACGTGGAAGGAGAGAGTCCCTGAAGAGAAGCAAGGGGCTGCTTGTGAGGTTTCTGGCATTTTCCAGGCTTCCTGTGGTGTGAGGGAAACATGCCTCATTCATTCATCTCTATACCCCCAGCAGGGCCACACAGACAGCCCTTCCATCCCTCAGGTGACCAGCATTTGTGGCACGAATGACAGGTAGTGATGGAAAGCAAGGTCACTCAAAACAACAGGCCAGGACACCCAAAGGGGTTCTCAGGGTCCTGGGCCCCCCCCGCCCCTCCCCCATGCNTGGTGCCTGAGCCAACAGCGACACCTGCTGGGCCATCAGACTCTGACACAGCAGAGGGGGCGTCACGCCAGCTTCCCAAAGCTCTAGAAGCTCCATTCTTTAGTTCCAGACCCTCCTCACCCCCTCCTCTGCGAGGGCTTCCTCCCTCCTCCCTGAGCGGCTCTGATGCAGACACCTCTTAAGCCAACATGAAATGCTCCCACACTGGAGGGGAGGGCAGGGCAGGGGCCCCGGGCAGGACCCTCCCACGAAACAGCTCAGGAGACCTCGCTGGGCACGTGTCAAGGAGTGCCAGCCCCAGGCAGCCGGTGGTGCTCACCCTGGCCGCACATCAGAGCCTTCTGGGCAGCTTCTGAAATGCCGGAAGGCCGGGCTGATGCCCAGGTGATTTCAATGTCAAGGCTGACCACCACGGCTCTGGTTGGTGTCTTATAAATTTCATGGGGTCTTTTGAGGGTCTGCCTGCACTTGTCCGCTTGGAGTCAGGAGCCCAGTTGTGCAGGGGATGCCTTTACGTTGTGACTGTCAGCTATCTGTACGCTTGGCGTGACCGTTATCCAGCAGATAAGGAAGGTTTTTCTGATTTGCATGAAGTCATTGTTCAGGGAAGTAGGCAGTCTCCAGGGGTCCTGGGCTCTCATTGCTCTCCTTCGTTATTTTATTTTTTAATTTTTTTTAGTGTCTTTATTTTGAGAGACAGAGGCAGAGAGCGAGCAAGGGAGGGGCAGAGGGAGAGGAAGACACAGAATCTGAAGCACTCTCCTTCGTTATTAATCTGCCCATCCCTGAGTCTCCCCAAGAGTCCCCTGGGTGGGCATCCTCCTCTGGGCTTCAAGCAGGCCCCTGAATGGTGCACGAAAGCTCGGAGCATTCTTCATCCTAAAACACACAAGGTTCCTGAATTTGAAGCTGGTGACAGGTCTGGCTTTCATCAGGGAGGTTGGCTAACTCATTTCATTTCTCAGGATTATAGTAGGGTTCTCCAGAGAGGTTGAGTCAACCGGAGGCATGCATATGTAGAGAAAGAGATTTACTCTAAGGAATTGGCTCACATGATTACAGAGGTATCAGGCAAGCTGGAGGCCCAGGAGAACCAATTTAGCCTGAGTCTGAAGACTCCGAGACCCAGGAAGAGCCACTTTCTGGGTTCAAGTCTGAAGGCAGTTCGACAGTCATCAGGGAGGAGGAATTCTCTCTCTCCTGGGGGAGGCTCATCCTTTTTGTTTTATTCACACCATCAACTGATTGGATGAGGCCCACCCATGTTACCAGGCCAATCTGCTTTACTTAGTCTACCAACTTAAATGTCCATCTCTTCCAAAAACACCCTTTAGGGGGCGCCTGGGTGGCTCAGTCGGTTAAGAGTCCGACTTCAGCTCAGGTCATGATCTCAGAATTCATGGGTTCAAGCCCCGCATAAGGCTCTGTGCTGACAGCTCAGAGCCTGGAGCCTGTTTCAGATTCTGTGTCTCCCTCTCTCTCTGACCCTCCCCTGCTCATGCTGTCTCTCTCTCAGAAATAAATAAAACATTTTTTTAAAAAAGAATAAATTTTAAAAAGTCAAGACAAAAACACCCTCACGGACACACCCAGAATAATGTTTGAACAAATATCTGGGCACCCCAGGGCCCAGTCAAGCTGACGTACGATCAAGCATCATGGTGGTCCTTCGGGGTAAGCCTTTGCAGATTAGATGCTGGGAGGTTGCCTAGAAAAGAAAGGAGGAGGTTTTACCACGTGTAATTAAACCGAGAAATCCGTGAAGGCTTTGTGAAGCGAGGATCCTTGCCGAAGGCGTCCCTCCCACCACCTGTAGCTTCTTTATCTCGATGGGACTGCAGATCCTTGCACGTGGAGCTTATTTCCTTGTGTCCTGTGCGCCGTGACCCTCAGCCTCTCCATAGCCGAACCTAACACCTCTGCCTCCCTTCTTCTAGGTGAACTATGACCACTTTACTCTTGGTGTTTGTGACTCTGAGGGTCATCATGGCAGCCAGCACGATAGAAGCTTCAGGTGAGGACCTTCCCATGTGGGTCTCACGTAGCCAGCAGGCACCGGAGGCTGGATTCCGGGTGCTGGGTCCTGAACTCAGTGCTGCTGCTCCCAGGGTCAAGGCTAACCGCAAGGGATGAGTGCCGGTGTGCAAGAACACACACGCGCGTGTCCAGGAGCCCTTGTTCGGGTAATACTTCTCCCTGCTGCCCCCCAGGATGGACAGAGAGCCTGAGGGGGAGGGCTCCGGGCAGGTGCCCATTTTCCCAGTCTCCCCTCTGTGGATCTTATTCCAAATTCCCACACGTTGAGCTTGGGGCAGAGGCAGGGTATGGATAAGCCAAAAGAGGAAAAGACGCCAAGGGAGGATCCGCTGGAATATCAAAGAGGAAAAACTTGCTTGAGACACGGTCAGACAGAAGTCCCCCCCTCCCCCCCCCCGGAAAAACA
>NW_027531904.1:5559548-5566280 GCF_008692635.1 Crocuta crocuta
CCCCGGAAAAATCACACGGGTCTTTGTTTATCTTGGCAAGCCGTCCTCGGGAAGACCCCGCGTGGCCTCTTACGTGCGGTGGGCACGAGGTGGGCTTCGCAGCCCGCGTCCCCGAAGTGGGCTGTATCTAGGAGAGGCCCCTGCTCTGGGCCATGCGCTGTAGAGGCCTGCCTCTGGCCCTCCTCCGGCCAATCTGTAGGGCCAAGGAGCCATGTGCACACAGGCCTATGCTCCCCCTTTAGAACACGCTGAGTACCCAGGATGCCCCAGATTCCCTGCCCAAGTGGGCCCAAGCCACTTCCAGGCATACGTGGGTCTCTCCTCTGGGCCCCTCCTCCTAGACGGGGGACCATGCCCCCGGTGTAAGCCGCCCCAGACCTGTGGGAGGGATCAGGGGGTGGCTGTTTGTTTGGGGTGTGGACGGAGCTGGGGGGTGAGGGCTGGGATAAGCACGGAGCCCTCACGGGGCAGGGAAGCAGCAAAAGAGAAGTAGGCCTCCCACTTGGCCACCCAATCCCAAACTGCAAGGAATCCAACGATTCTAAGATCTCCTTTTGAAAGGTATCACTGTCAAATAGCAAGATAGAACATATTTTATTTAACAACCTGTGGCCTTGATTTATGGCGTTTAAATATTTATATGCAGGCTCTTTGGGTCTCCATCTGTACTCTGGCTCTGGGACCCACGAATACCCGGCCCTGGGCTGTAACATGGGTGGTTTGTCCCTCGGATTGGTTCAGAGCTTTAAAACCTGCAGAGCTGGACACTGCCGTCCCTTTCAGGGCTCCCCGGAGGAGCGCCAGCGCTGAGCCATGCCGTGTCGCGGGGCTTGGGCTGAGCCTCCAGGGGGAGATTTTTGTGGAAGGGCCTGGGGGTGGTTGCCCAGGACATCAAAAGGTCAGGGCTGGACCCCAGACATTCCTGGCACCCCGTTCCTTGCCCTGGTGTGTATCTATCACCCACAAATATCTGAAACATTTTTATTTTCAGCCTGTGGNAGGCCGCTTCCTTCCCATCCCTGGAGGATCTCTTAATTCTAACACGATTTGACCAACACGCTGTGTGTTTCCTACTAAGACTCCCTGTGACTTTCGGTGGAGCTGATCGTATCCCACGCCCACACTCACCCCGGTCTGATTCTCTGGGGACATACATGAATGTCTGCTCTTCTCTGATGCTTCTCCAACCAGCCCCCCCACCCCCCGTTCCCCAACAGCGGAAGAGAATGCTTGTCCCTGAACAGAGTCAGGATCTGAGCTTTAAACGTTGTGTAGATTTTTTTTTCCTTCCACACAATAACTTTCCTGCCCCCAAATAACTTTTTCCCAAAATCTTTGAGTCAAGCTGTCACTCCGAGAAGATGGGTCCCGTTTGTCTTGTGGCTTGGCATCCCCTGGGGTACCCCAGTTTGAGAAAGGGGGGGTGTCTCATCTCAGAAGCTCACCTGCCCAGCCCTCGACGGCACCCCTTTCCCGGCTCCATTGTTCCTGTCTTATGGCCCGGAGGGCTGTTCTGGAAAAGGTGTGGGAAGGTGTCCTGGGGATTCCCAAAGGCACAGGAGTGTCCCCATCATAGAGACAAACACACTCATGGGCTTCTGTCACTCCCGGAAAGGACAGGAGGGCTGGGTGGTCCTCTCTCGGCACTCATGGGCCTGTCTCTCCCCCACAGACCCTGACAACTCGCTGAGTGTCAGCATTCCTGAACCATCCCCCCTGCGGGTCCTTCTGGGGAGCTCCATCACCATCCCCTGCTATTTCATCGACCCCATGCACCCCGTGACCACCGCCCCCTCCACCGCCCCCCTCTCGCCGAGAATCAAGTGGAGCCGCATTTCTAAGGAAAAGGAGGTGGTGCTGCTGGTGGCCACGGACGGGCAGGTGCGGGTCAACAGTGCCTACCAAGGCAAGGTCTCACTGCCCAACTACCCAGCCATCCCCAGCGACGCCACCTTGGAAGTCCAGAGCCTGCGTTCCAATGACTCGGGGATCTATCGCTGTGAGGTGATGCATGGCATTGAGGACAGCGAGGCGACCCTGGAGGTCGTGGTGAAAGGTAAGAACCTCGCACAGGGATGCTCCTTCACCTGTGGAAAGAACCAGAACAGTATCCTCGAGGCTGTGGACCCAGGCAGGCTGGTTTTCACATCCCAGCTGCCCCTCCCCGACCCCCGCCAGCTTGCACCTCCCCCAGTGGAGTCAGTTAGCATCAGCTGCTGCCCCTGTAGCACAGAGCTGGTACCGTCATCCTCTCTTGACTTCGAGGGAATTAAACATGTCCCAGCCACAGTCACGTGTCAATAAAAGTTTGCGCTTCGCAGCAATCCCATGATTCAGTGGGCCTTGTGCTCTTCCTCCCCATTTTATGGACAAGCAAACTGAGGTTAAGTGATCTGCCTGAAGTTTCCCTGGAAGTGAGCCAGAGCAGTCTCCTGACTCTTCATCCAGGGGTCTTTTCCCTCCCCCAGCCCCCACTCCAACCCCATTAGGTTCCAGAAGCCAGAGAAAAGGATAAAGTCTCTCTGGTTCCCTTCCCTGGATGGCCCACAGGGAATGGTTGTGGCCGTTTGGTTGCCTTGAGGACATGGCTCCCACTAGGATGTCCCTGGGCTGAGGCTCTAAGCGTCTTGAATTTCCCCCGAGAAAAGATGAGGCCCTGGAGTGGCAAAAAAAATTAAAAGGAGGCAGATTTTAATTCAATTCAAAGGACTTTCTGATTATCAGAATCATAGATATTCAAAAAAGATACCTTGTGAGGTAGTGAGGTCCCCGTTACTGGAGGTATTTCCGCACAGGCAGAAGGACCCCATGCGAATGTGGAGGGGAGATCTAGGCATGAGCTAGAGGCCCAGGGCAGAGGTCCCTCAGGCCCGTCGGGACTCCGGCCACAACTCGTCGGGGTCTTTGGTGCCGGGGGCTGTGCCTGACCTGCTCTCCCGCCCACGCGTGTCTTGCAGGCATTGTGTTCCATTACAGAGCCATCTCCACCCGCTACACGCTGGACTTTGACCGGGCGCAGCGGGCCTGCCTGCAGAACAGCGCTGTCATTGCCACACCCGAACAGCTGCAGGCTGCCTATGAGGATGGCTTCCACCAGTGCGACGCCGGCTGGCTGGCCGACCAGACTGTCAGGTGAGCCCCAGGGCCGCCCGGGGCAGGGCGACGGGCTGGAGCCCCGCGGCCGGCCTCGGGTGGGGCTGGAGTAACGCCTTGGCCAGCGGTAACAGCGCTTCCGTCATCGTTCAGAAACAGGCGACTTTGGGAGTGTCCGGCTGTGCTATGTGGGAAGACAGAATGACGTTTCCGGTACTCTGTTTACAGCAAGATCATCGCGTGCTTTTCCAGAAGCTCCAGTGCTGCCGTGGAAATACTTTTATTAGCCGATAGGAATTTTAAAATAATACAGAACTTGCACAGAAGGCCTTTATGTGCCTTTAAATTTTTTTTTAATGTTTATTTATTTTTGAGAGAGAGAGAGNGGATGTTCAACTGACTGAGCCCCCACGTGCCCCTATGTGCCTTACTTTTTTCTTTTAAAGAAAAAAAAATGGGGTTTATTGTACTCATTTGAGTATACAGTGTAATTTGCAGTAAAGCAAAGGTGCCCGGGGCGGTGCGTCTCACACATGGCCCTGTGGGATCTCCCAAGGAACCAGGACATGTTCTGGGGTGTCGGGTGACTCTGCTTATGGGAATCCCACGGCACCCCACCACCTGTCCAAATCCTGCTGATACCGCCCTGCGGCAGAGTGAGAAGCTGCTAGTAGCCTTGCCCTCCGTGATCATTTGCTCCACGCAAATTACACATCATCCCCCTTCCTACCCACATTCCCCTGTGCCGTGATTTCTTCACTGGTCCTTTAAACCTTGGTGTTTTGTGTATTTTTGTAAGCTGCTTTACTTTTTTTGTGGTTTTTTTTTTTTAAGGTTTATTTTTGAGAGAGAGAGAGAGTGAGTGAGCAGGGAAGGGGCAGAGAGAGACAGGGAGACACAGAATCTGAAGCAGCTCCAGGCTCCTAGCTGTCAGCACAGAGCCTGACCCAAGGCTCGATCCCATGAACTGCAAGATCATGACCTGAGCCGAAGTCAAACACTTAACCGACTGAGCCACCCAGGTGCCCCTTGTTGTTTTTAATAATGCAAGATATACATAAATTAAGCTTTTTGGCACATACCACCCCCCACCCCCACCCACGAAGTACAGCTGCTGACGGATGGGTAGCCCAGCTGGACAGACAGAGCTCTGCCCTTGAGGGATCCCAGTCGGTGAGATCATGCGGGTTAAGCAGGACGAGGCATCCCTTCAGGAGGGATCTGTGTTCTCAAGAGAAAAACTAGAACTGGGGCGCCTGGGTGGCTTAGTCGGTTAAGCGTCCGACTTTCGCTTAGGTCATGTCTCGCGGTTCGTGGGTTCGAGCCCCGCGTCGGGCTCTGTGCTGACTGCCAGCTCAGAGCCTGGAGCCTGTTTCAGTCTGTGACTCCCTCTCTCTCTGACCCTCCCCTGCTCACGCTGTCTCTCTCTCCTAGAAATAAATAAAACATTAAAAAAAAAAAAGAGAGAGAAAAACTAGAACTGCAAAGCCTCCAGAGGAAAACAAAGGAAAATATCTTTGCAGTCTTGGGGTAGATCTTTGAGATTTTAGGACACAAGACCCGCTCGAAGGAAAATACAACCAGACAGCAGCTTAGCGCAGTGCGAGGACCCATTCCTCCACCTCAGAAACAGCTGGGCTCGGACCACAGCTCTGGCCCTTAGCAGCTGTGTAACACCGGACAAACTGCTTAACTTCTCTGGGCCCCTGTTTCTTCCAGGTTAAAATGGAGTCTTTACAGCACTCACCTTATTAGGTTGACGCGAGACTCAAATGATGCAGAGCAGGGGTCAGCAAATGATGGCCCACGGCCCGAATCCAACACACCCTTGTTTCTGTGCATAAAGCTGTGTGGAGGCCCTGTGGCCGCCTCACACCACAGGGGCGGGACTGAGCAGTCAGGTTGAGACCCTAGAGGCTGCAAGCCCTAAAATATTTACCATCTGGCCTTTCTACAGAAAAGGTCTGCAGGCCCTGCGACAGCATGGTCAGGACCGGTAGCTATTCGGTGAAGGGGGCTGCCCCCAGTCACCACGAACCGTGAAAACATGCATCTCAACAAAGCTTGGGAAAAAAACATAAAAACAAGCGGTCCACGTGTTCGGGGCAGATGCTGGCAAGCACGTCGGCGAGTCACCGTTTGCTCTGGCGTCGGAGGGAGGGTACCAGGGCACAGGCCACAGGCCCCTTCTGTTTGCTGAAGGTCACGCCCCCGCTCTGGCTCCCTGGCAGGTACCCCATCCACACTCCGAGGGAAGGCTGCTATGGCGACAAGGATGAGTTTCCCGGCGTGAGGACATACGGCATCAGAGACACCAATGAGACCTATGATGTGTACTGCTTCGCCGAGGAGATGGAGGGTGAGGCCCCACGCCCTTCCCCAAAGCCCCCGCCTGTGCCCTTCTCCCCGCGGACCCTCGGGATCACACGGGTCCCCATGGGGCAGGGCTCTGGCCCAGCTGCAGCCCATACAACCCCTCTGCCATGCACGGAGAGAGTGGGGGGGGTGGGGAGGGGAGAGTAGGGGAGGGAAGGGGACTACAGGTCCCCTCGCTGTCCACTTGGGAAAGGGCCTCAGGGGCCCCAGGGACCTGCCAAGTGTCTGGCACCACTACTGGGCCCAAGAAGGCTTGTTTCTGTCTCCCCCCTGGGACGGCGCCTCCCATCCCGGGTCCCCAGCTGCTTTGACTGTCCCAGCGTCCACTGCACCAGCCCAGCCACACTCACCAAGGACACCCAGGCTACTCCACGGTCGGCCCAACAGAAGCGTGGTTCCCGGGAGAGCTGGCTGCCCCACTGCGCTCCCTCAGCTTCCCCGCTGCCGGCCCCCAGCCCGACCCAGGCGGTCCCAGGGGGCTGGTTCTAGGGGGCCCCGGGGGCAGGGGGAAGGGAGCTGGAGGCTTTCTCTGCTTTGTAAAGGCTGCTGATTTTGGTCACAGTCAGAGCTGCCCGAGTCACCCAGGCATGTGGATGACCTCTCTTCTCCCATCTGCACCCATGACCCCTCTTGACCTTCCAGACCCCAGCCTCAGCCCCCATCCCGGCCGCACCCAAGTTCGAAGCTCCTCCCAGGATAAGACCTGGCAACCTGGCTCATCTGAAGACAGGGACAGCCTCCCTCCCCCCCCCCCCACCACTGGGCTCCACCCCTCACTCTCGCCGCTGGGCCCAAAGCCTATGAGGGAACAAGCTGTGTTCCCATTCTCGGGCCCTGCCCATCAGAGCTGCCAGTGAGCAGGGCCCACCAGCACCTTCCCCGCGAACAGATGCCCACCGCCCACCCCTGACCCCCCCATACAACCTTCTTAGGGTTTTGCTAATAGTAAAAAGAGCTCAGAAGCTCCCACTAATGCCCTTATGGACGCTGCAGGCCTAGACACCCCAGTTTGGGAGCACTGCTCTCAGGGTGAAAGTCCAATGTCTGCCCTTCCCATCCGAATGTGAATTTTTTAAGAAGTTGGCCTGTGTGGGCAATGCTTACCTCCAAGGACGGATGCCCCCAGAGGAGGATGGTGCACAGCAGAGTGCGGGCAAGGGTGCTTTGCAGCAGGATTTGGGATCCTGGGAGCCATGTGGGTTGGCCAGGGATGCAGGGGAGGAGCGGGGAGGGAGGTCCTCACTCTCCCACACCACCCCCCCC
>NW_027531904.1:5566291-5568351 GCF_008692635.1 Crocuta crocuta
GGCCCAGAGGAGGGGGGCTTGGCTTCTCCCCCTTCAAGGGGCCACAGGGTACCTGAACTTCATGTTTCAGCAATCCCTCCCCCCATTTCCTCTTTCTTTTTGAGAGTGAGCGAGAGAGAGAGAGAGAGAGAGAGAGNTCCCCGGAGAAGTTCACCTTCCAGGAGGCAGGTGCTGAGTGCCGGCGGCTGGGCGCCCGGCTGGCCACCACGGGCCAGCTCTACCTGGCCTGGCAGAGCGGCATGGACGTGTGCAGCGCCGGCTGGCTGGCCGACCGCAGCGTGCGCTACCCCATCTCCAAGGCCCGGCCCACCTGCGGGGGCAACCTGCTGGGCGTGAGGACCGTCTACGTGCATGCCAACCAGACGGGCTACCCCGACCCCTCGTCCCGCTACGACGCCATCTGCTNAGCGAGAGTAGGAGAGGAACAGAGAGAGAGAGAGAGAGAGAGAGAGGCAGCGGATCCAAAGCTGACACAGAGCCCGATGCGGGGCTCGAACTCGTGAACCGTGAGATCATGACCTGAGCTGAAGTTGGATGCTTAACCGACTGAGCCACCCAGGCGCCCCAGAACCCCCCGTTTTCACCAGCTCCTGGAAGAACTAAGTAGAACCACCGTAGGTGCCAGCCTCCAGCCCTGTCTCCTCATCAGCTCAGAATAGGGTTAACAGCACGAGCTTCAGAGTCTGTGCTTTCTCAGATTTGAACCACAGCTCTGCCAACTTCACTGGGCAGCGGGGGGGAAAGCCTCCCCTTCCGCATCTGTCTGAGGGGAAGGTGGCGGGGCCCTGACCTGGAGCCACGCCCACAGGGGGCGCCGTTACCCTCAAAAAGCAAATGTGCTTGAAAAGAAGGGCCACATTGTGACTGAAGAGAACAAGGGGAGAGGTTTGACAGGCAGTTTGTTTTGAAATTTTAGACTAAAACTTTTAAAAATAAGGTTTTTCTCTACTATTCCACACAGTCTAGGTTAGAGTCACAATTGTGTGTAATTCGTAGAGCGGGGGAAAAGCCCAGTAATGTGGGGCTGCATCACTTTATGATAAAATTGGTTGACAGTGCGATGGCATAGCTCACTTCACGTTTGACCGTCGCGGCTGATCTTACACAAAGAGGGCTATTTTTGCAAAAGTAATGAGGATTTTCCCCAAAGCCTCTCTTTCTTATTTAAAATAAATTTTTAATGTTTATTTATTTTTGAGACAGAGACAGAATGTGTGTAGGGGAGGGTCAGAGAGAGAGAGGGAAATACAGAATCTGGAACAGGCTCCAGGCTCTGAGCTGTCAGCACAGAGCCCAACGTGGGGCTTGAACCCACAAGCCATGAGATCATGACCTGAGCCTAAGTAAGACCCTTAACCGACTGAGCCACCCAGGTGCCCCTCCCCAAAGCCTCTCTTAACCTTCCATACCCTAACCAGCTTTTTCGAAGTGGTAGCTCTTTCTTAAATTACTGACTGGTCGTTTGCCAGAGCCCCGTTTGCTCCTGACTGAGACACGCAGCTGACTTAGGTCACTTTCATCCGTTTCATGAGCTCCCGCATCTTCGACAAGATTTTCCACTTCCACCTTGTAACTGATTTGCAACATCCTGCTGGCTAGTTATTAACATCAGAGGGTCAGCAAGGTACCTACAATCGGCAAGGGGGCAGCAGGTGCTGATGAGGAAGGGATGCTGGAGCTGGATTGGCTCTATGAGCTGCGTGAGCTGCGTGACCTGCGTGGCCAGTACCTCTTGCTATGATGACTTTGCACTCTTTTGCAACATGGAAGCTGAGGCCTTCTAGAACAAGTACGTGCAGAGTGGAGGCCACCTGCAAAGGGCTCGACTAGGCATCGAGGCTCCAGGAGATTTCCTCCCCGGGCAGGGAAGCGGCGGCTCTGATGCTCGTCTCCCTCTTTCCCCCTGGCCCCAGGCCGAGCCCCTAAAGCTGGTCTTTCCCCCCCGGCCCCAGGCCGAGCCCCTAAAGCTGGTCTTTCCCCTCTGGCCCCAGGCCGAGCCCCTAAAGCTGGTCTTTCCCCCCAAAGCTGGTCTTTCCCCCCAGCCCCAGGCTGAGCCCCTA
>NW_027531904.1:5568363-5602798 GCF_008692635.1 Crocuta crocuta
ACTTCTTCGGGCTGGGTGGTGAGGAGGACATCACCATCCAGACGGTGACCTGGCCTGCTGTGGAGCTGCCCCTCCCCCGAAACGTCACTGAGGGTGAAGCCCGAGGCAACGTGATCCTTACTGTGAAACCCATCTTTGACATGTCCCCCACTGCCCCGGAGCCCGAGGAGCCCTTCACATTTGTCCCTGAAGTGGGAGCCACCGCCTTCCCCGAGGCTGAGGACAGGACTGGAGAGGCCACCAGGCCCTGGGGTGTCCCCGAGGAGTCCACGCCTGGCCTGGCCTTCACCGCCTTCACCAGCGAGGACCATGTCGTGCAGGTGACCGCAGTCCCAGGTGCCACCGAGGTTCCCGGGCGGCCACGATTGCCAGGGGGTAAGTGCCCGTCCCTCAGGGGGCTGTGCAGGGGCTGGGGGGGTGGGGGCGGCAGAAAGAACTTGGCCTAGGGATCTGTATTATTTTTTTGTAATGTTTCATTTATTTCTGAGAGAGAGAGAGACAGCGTGAGCAGGGGAGGGTCAGAGAGAGAGGGAGACACAGAATCTGAAACAGGCTGCAGGCTCTGAGCTGTCAGCACAGAGCCTGATGCGGGGCTCGAACCCATGAACCATGAGATCATGACCTGAGCCAAAGTTGGACGCCCAACCGACTGAGCCACCCAGGCGCCCCCAGACTCGGTTCTCCTTGTTCGTAAAACAAGTGGATGGACCGGATGTGGAGCGACCTCCACACTCTTTTGCCACAGAAGCTACAGTGAATGAAAAGTTACAATGAAGTTACAGGTAGAAACCAGAATATGTGTCAAGCAGGTAAAGATGCCACGTGGGTCTAGGTGAAGTCAAACGAAGAACTGGGCCTCTTTGCTCCAGGGGCCCTTCTTGCCCCGTCAGATACCCCCAAAGAATAGAGCCGCTTGAAAACTTCTACGCCAGGTGACCCCGGGGCTTCTCACAGCGCTGGCCTTCCAGAACAAGGGTCAGCAAACCAAGCTCCGATGGCCAAATCCAGCTTGCCACCTGTTTTTATATGGCCCACAAACTAGGGATACTTTTACAGTTTTATGCAGTCGGGGGACAAAGTCAAAGCAAGGATAATATTCTGTGACGTACAGCGAAAATCATATAAAACTCAAGATTCGACGTCCACAGGTGAAGTTTGGTTGGAACAAAGCCACACCTGTTTGTTCACGTGCTGTCTGCGGCCACTTTGGGACCGTCACAGCAGAGTTAAGTAGTTGTGACAGAAGCCATTGAGCCCATGAAGACTAAGATGCGTCCTGTCCGGCTCTTTCCAGAAAATGTTGCCAACCTCTGAGCTAGGATGATGGCGTTCCAGCCGTTTGAGAAATATCTGGAGACTAGATGTCACGTCACATAGAGCTCAGTTGTTCCCCGTGCTCCCGTCCAAGAACCAGAGGGACAGTGTGGGGTGGCTTTCCTAAGGGCCCTGGTGGTGTCTCCTCCTGGGGGAAGAGCAAATAGACGCTGTCTGCCGCCGTCACATCCATGATGCCACCAAGTGGGCTTTCAGCCTGAGTTGCCCAGATAAATACAATATATTGGGAAGGAGAAATTGTTTAGAAGTTTTGGGGTAACGCCAAGGATGGCTGGGTCCTAGGGTTGGCCCGGGACCGGAAAGAGCCCCTCTGGCCACCATGTGGGAAGGTGCCAATGGACATATGAGCATCTGCCACAGGACGGAAGAGAGGATGGGGGACAGTATCAGAAGGGGCATCTACAGCTGTGACATGACCTGGCCGATTACCCCGGGAAGCGTCAGAAACAAATGTGTGTGCAGCTGGATATAACAGGAAAGGCTGAGTAAAGGGGAGGCTCAAGGACAGGGCCCCTTTGGAAACTGGCCATAGCCAGGAGGACACCCCCCAGAATGTGCCCAGCGCACACCCACAAAAACTCTCGCAGCAGCCTTCAGAGCGGCCCACCCACCCCCTGGGCCCTGGGCCAAGTGGAAGAAATGCTGATGACTGATGTATTCCGTAGGCCTGTCTGTATTTCCCAAACTTTCTGTAATGAACGTTTATTCTTTTTGTAATGAGAAAAAAAACAATGCATTTGTTTTTTTAATTTTTTTTTATTGTTTATTTATTGTTGAGAGAGAGAGAGAGTGGGGGAGAGGCAGAGAGAGAGGGAGACACAGAATGTGAAGCAGGCTTCAGGCTCCGAGCTGTCAGCATAGAGCCTGATGTGGGGCTCAAACTCACAAGCTGTGAGATCATGACCCGAGCCAAAGTTGGTCGCTTAACTAACTGAGCCACCCAGGCACCCCACAACGCATTTGGGTTTTTTTTGGTTTTTTTATCTTTCTTTTTTTTTTTTCTAAATGTTTTATTTATTTCTAGGAGATAGAGAGAGACAGCGTGAGCAGGGGAGGGTCAGAGAGAGAGGGAGTCACAGACTGAAACAGGCTTCAGGCTCTGAGCTGGCAGTCAGCACAGAGCCCGACGCGGGGCCCGAACCCACGAACCGCAAGATCATGACCTAAGCGAAAGTCGGACGCTCAACCGACTAAGCCACCCAGGCGCCCCACAACGCATTTGTTTTAAAGAGTAAAAGGACGAAGGAGCAGCCTGTGAGTGAAGGAGCCCAAAGAGCAAGGCTGGGGACACCCCAGGGCAGAAGAGTCTTCAGGGACTTTCTCAGGGAGATGGATTTCAGGAGCAGCCTGAACAAGCCCAGCGAACCAGCTTGGTTGAGAATAGGCTCAGAAGTAGGACAGGAAGGAGGGGACGAAGGGAAGTCACTCCGCAAGGACCCAGGGCTCCCTCCACACCCTCAAAGCAATGAGGACCTGAGGACCGGGCCCCATGGGGTATCCGGTCCCCGCCCTGAGCCTACCTTGTGTCTCCTCTTCCTCTCCTCCCTGCCCAGGGGTCGTGTTCCACTACCGCCCAGGCTCTGCCCGCTACGCACTGACTTTCGAGGAGGCCCAGCAGGCCTGCCTGCGCACAGGGGCAGTGATCGCCTCCCCGGAGCAGCTCCAGGCCGCCTACGAAGCGGGCTACGAGCAATGCGACGCCGGTTGGCTGCAAGACCAGACTGTCAGGTGACGGAGGATGAGCCCCGCCCCCGTCCCAACCCAGAAAACCAGCCACGAGAGGCCGGGCGTGGGGAGCCAGAGCCCATCAAGGCACCCAGTGCAGAGCAGGGCCCCATCTGCCGTGCAATAATGAGTTAATGACCCCGTGGCTGCTCCCCTAATTCTCCCCCCAGAACCAAGGCGTATTATTCTGAGTGGGTGCCAAAGGGTCCCAGGTGACATTAAGTCCTTGGTCGTTGACCCCCAAGGAACAGAAAGGGAAAATCTCTCCTCAAGATCCCCTCCAGCTTGACCCAATGCCCTTCCATGTAACCGGCTCCCTTCTGCAGCCAGGAATCCCCGCAGGGGCCTCCGGACCCTTCCCCCAGCCACACAGGGAGCTTGCAGCACACGGGGCTCCCTCTGTCCCTGCTGTCACTGAAGATACGCCCTGCCCGAGTCCCAGGAGACCTGCCAGCCTCACCCCGGGCCCCTGCCTTCATGTGCCCTTCCTGCTCTCCTTTGCAGATACCCCATTGTGAGCCCACGAACCCCGTGCGTGGGTGACAAAGACAGCAGCCCAGGGGTCAGGACCTACGGTGTGCAGCCACCGTCAGAAACCTATGATGTCTACTGCTACGTGGACCGGCTCGAGGGTACAGGCCACGTTCTCGCACTTGGGGCCCAGCCAGGCAGGGGGCTGATGGGGAGACACAGAGAGGAGGAGGGATTACCGTCCACCGAGCTTTCTTCCCACCCAGGGGCAGAAAGGCCGGCCCAGCCCCTGTCTCGGGCCAAGCTCCCTCTCTCCCTCTGGAATGGGTCTTGTGGGTCCCCCAGGATTGCAGGCGAGGTGTATACCACCTGCCTTGCGTAGAGTCCCGATGCCCTGGTACAAATGAAAGGCTCTGAGAAGTCCTGCAATAGAAAAACCTCTAACTCTGCTTAGCCAAGTGCCCAAGCTTATTCAACAGCAGAGCTTTTATTTTGTCGCATTTCATGTCTTTTCATTTCAATTACAATCGTCAAATTACTATCCCACAGAACCCAATTTGGGAAGTGCTAGTATTATTCTGGAAAGATTTCAGCACAGCCACTCACTTGTTTTGGGGATCTGGGGCAAGTTGCTTAACCTCTCCGGGCCTCAGTCTCCTCATCTGTAAAATCGGGCTCATTGTGCTCATATCAGAGTTTCTGGGAGTATTAAATGAGATATGTATGAGAAGTGCCTGGTCCAGGTGTCCAGTAAATGTGACCTCCTCCCCCCACATCAGACAGGCACAGGGTATAGTTCTGGGTGTGGGGACCAAACCCCAAGAATGACTCCGTGTCCCCTCAGTGAGTCCCCAGGGTGGGGGCGGGGGCTGCAGGCCTACAGCACTCGGGTGCTCCATACTAAGTGTTCTGGCGTAGGGAGCACAGGGCGGTCGGAGGGAAGGCACCCAAGGGAGTGCAGGGCAGGTCCCCAAGTGTGACGGGGAAATCTAGAAAACAGAGGAGGGAGGTTGCTTCCATGTAGGGCGACCGGGGAGTCTCAACTCTCTTGCCCCGACCCCTGGGTGAGCTGAGGCTGCCCTCTGGCGGTGGGCATGAGGGTCACCCCTGCACCTGTCTCTACCCGCAGGGGAGGTGTTCTTCGTCACACGGCCGGAGCAGTTCACCTTCCAGGAGGCGCTGGCGTTCTGTGAGTCCCACAACGCCACACTGGCCTCCACGGGCCAGCTCTACGCCGCCTGGAGCCAGGGCCTGGACAAGTGCTATGCCGGCTGGCTGTCGGACGGCAGCCTGCGCTACCCCATCGTCACCCCGAGGGCCTCCTGTGGCGGGGACAAGCCGGGCGTGAGAACGGTCTACCTCTACCCCAACCAGACGGGTCTCCCAGACCCCCTGTCCCGCCATCACGCCTTCTGCTTCCGAGGTACGCATTCTCTCCTCTCCTCCAGCCTCCCTTCTGCCTGGGGGTGCTCCTCTGGCTTCACCCCTGCCCACCCTTCACCCCTGCCCACTGTCCCCATCCATCAGAGCAAGGAGGGAAAAGTCAGTCCCTCTGGGGCAGGGGCAGCTCTAGAACCAACCTTGGCGTTGACCCCAAGGCAAGTACATCCTTCTAAAGTTCCCCAGAGACAAGCAGAGAGACGTGAGGGAGAGCTTGGGCTCTAAAATCAAGTAGACCTGAATTTTGATTACAGCTCTGCTGCTTAACAGCTGTGTGACCCTGGGCAAGTCACTTAACCTCTCTTGTTCCTCTGTTTCATGTATAAAATAGTGATGCAATAGTTCCTACCTCAAAGGACTGCTGTGCCGATAAACTGGAATAGAGCATACAAAACACTTTGCATTGTGCCTGGGACATAGTAACTTCTCAGCAAATGGTCGCTTTACCATTGTAAATAACACCCACATACACATGCACACATATATATATTAATTTGTAACCCTTGCCAAAGTTTCTCCTGCTTCCAAGTATTTTGTGAGGAGTTGAGTCAAAGCGTTCCATTACTCCTCACTAAGCACCAGAAATTCAGGTTTTTAATTGACCCCTGCTGAGGACCTAGGGAGCGGCAAACCCCATTACCAGCGGGNCCTGAGCCATGCTTTAAAGATGATTCATCAAAAAGCCGAGTGTCTTTGTAACTTCCTGTGCATGTAGAATTATTTCAAAACAAAGTCAATGAAAAATAAAACCTGAGCTTTGCCAAGTTTCTCAGACTTCCAGGGTCCCCTTTTAAAAACCCAGGTCAGAGAAAGCTCAGCCCTCCTCCGCCAGCGTCAGAAAGCCTGACCCCTCCCAAAGGATGATGTGCTGAGGCTTTTGTGCCGGTACTGCTGTCCGGGCCTCCCAGCAGATTCTTCCCCATGCACCCCCACGGTCCCTGACCTTCCGTGAACTCGGTCTTTTCTGTAACTGCCAAGCGGTTTGGCCTCTTTCCAGACCAAGCCCACCTCCGGTTTCCCCTAAACCAGTTACCCCCAGTCAGTAAGTCCCTCTTTCACCCTCCAGGGCTGGGGTGACTTCATGGATTTTAAATAGCAGCCTATTTTTGACCCATACTTGGAACATAATTTCTGTCCCCAGGAAAGGCAGCATCGTGCCGTAGTTGAGAGCGGAGGCTGGTGCCAGGTGCTTTCCTTCAAAGACTAGATCTGCCCCTTATAAGCCACTGGCCCTGGGCAAGTCGTTTAACTCTGTGCCTTAGTTTCCCTAAATGATATAGTACCTGTCATAAGGCTGTTGTGGGATAAAATGAGTTTATACACATAACACCTTTAAACAATGTCTGGCATGTGTAATAGATTCTGGAGAAGAGGTGTCCCAGACCGCCCTGAAATAACGTGTGTGCTGATGGTGTGTGCATATTGATATTGATGCCAACAGCTCTTAGTGAGGAAGACAAGAGCCATCTCACGGGGTTAGGGGGCTGGAGGCGTCGAGGTCTAGCGAGGTTTCTGCACCCACCTGGCCCCTCTCAGAATCCCCTGATCCCCCTTGAGAAGGGCCAACCTGGGGTGGGTCACAGAAGGAAGGAATTCTTACCACCCTCATCTCTTTAGGTGTCTCAGCAGCGCCCTCTCCAGGAGAAGAAGAGGGTGGCACGCCCACCCCCGCTGTCGTGGAAGACTGGCTCGCCACCCAGGTGGTGCCCGGTGTGGCTGCTGTCCCCTCCGGAGAGGAGGCCACCACAATCCCAGACTTCACCGTTGAGCCAGAGAACCAGACGGAATGGGAACTGGCCTACACCCCGGCGGGCACTTCCCCACCACCAGGTGTGCCTAGGGCTCCGGGGTGTGTCCTGGGGTGGGACCTATGCTCTGTGTCCCCGGTCCTCTGTGTCACACTAGCTGAATGTGCTGGTGTGGGCAACTTCAGGCCCCTCAACTGGCCTCCAGGACAACGGCCAAGGGAAGAAAGGGGCAGCACCTCTCTCTCTGTCTCTCTCCATCCCTGAACTTGCTGCTCCCTTCTTTTAATGTCTCCCACTGACACACTGCAGCGCCCATCATGGGCTCTCACTGTGTCCTCCTGCATTTACACTCTTACCTTCCAACTTTTTAAAATCTCTGTTGTGAGAGGATCTCTAATAGAGGGGTAAGGACCCCGAGGGGTCGTTGAAAGTGTGACCTGTCTGGTTGTCCTGCTCCTCCTTCAGTGTCCCTCGTCAGGGAGACATCCCCAGCCAGAGCTTCCTGAGCCCCATCTGTCCTGATAAAATCAGATGGGACTCGATGGGATGAAGGCTTGGGAAAAAGTGTTTTGTGGCCATAAGGCTTGGGAAATGCTGGCTTACAGAAGGATTGATGGGTTTCCTCACTGCAGACCTTCTCAGGGCCTTTGGATACACTAATATTTATTTATATATTTATTTATTTTGAGAGCAAGAGTACAAGCAGGGGAGGGGCAGAGAGAGGGGTGGGGGGAGAGAGAGAATCCCAAGCAGGCTCTGCACTGTCAGCACCGAGCCTGATATGGGGCTTGAACTCATGAACTTTGAGATCATGACCTGAGTCGGATGCTTAACTGACTGAACCACCCTGGCGCCCCCGGGTAAGGCTGAGTTAAAGGCACAGTACCGTGTGTGTGCTTAGCAGAGTCACCTCACCCAGGGCCATGTTCATTTGAAGAAATGAGTCTAGGTGCTAGGAATGCAAAGTCAGGCCTCCCTCCACTCAGAAGGTGAGGGTGCGTCAGCGGAGCAGATGGGATTCTGGCCCAGAGACCCCACCCAGCAGCCACACCTGCCTGTGACACTTTCCTTACCTCCCCTTCACCAGGACAAGAATAACCAGGTCCTCTGGCCTCAGTGTGTGGCCTGGCACAGGATCCTGGCCGCAGCTCGTGGGAGATTCCATGGGAAGGGACTGCAACGGACCCATAGAAACATTTCCCAAACTTCAGTTCCCTACCACCTTGCTGAGCAACCATATCAGGAACCATCTGTACTGTTATTAACTCTACGTCCTTTTCTTAAAGTTGACTTGCTTTTAAAAAGAAGCCTAATAAAATGGGGCCCCTGGGTGGCTTAGCTGGATAAGCATCTGACTTCGGCCCAGCTCATGAGCTTGTGGTTCGTGAGTTCGAGCCCCGCATTGGGCTCTGTGCTGACAGCTCGGAGCCTGGAGCCTGCTTCAGATTCTGTGTCTCCCTCTCTCTCTCTCTCTCTGCCCCTCCCCTGCTCACATTCTGTCTCTCTCTCTCCCTCTCTCTCTTTCTCTTTCTAAAAAAATAAATAAGCATTAAAAAGAAACCTAAATTTATTTAAAAGAGAGACATTGTATCATGACTGTAAGTGGCAATCCCGGAGTATACGCATGCGTCCAACGAAAGCCCTCTCGCGTGCCATGACGGCTCTCCTGAACCCCCTCCCCGCCTCTGAGACTCTGGGCCGTGGGACTAGTGCCTGCTTTGCTCAAGTTCTGTATCTGAGAAATGAGCCCAAAGGAACATGGAAGGTCCAGTCTCAGCTAGGTTGTTTTGTAAATGCCCAAGAAAACAATGTGGAAGGAAAATAATGCAATTAGGATTACTTAGCACGATGAGGCTTCTTTCCTGTTTTCCAGACGCTCTGTAATAGCACCCTCAGAACTGAAAAAGTTCACATGCTTGATGTGCTTCTGCAAACAGCACCAGCTGGCCTCCCCTACCTTGGAGGGATGGCTTTGGATGAGTGATTCTCACACTTGAGGGGGCATCAGCATTGTCAGGGCTCTGGGCGCGGGGGAGCTTCTTAAAAGACAACATGTTGGGGCACCTGGGTGGCTCAGGCGGTTGAGCGTCCAAGTTCGGCTCAGGTCATGATCTCACCTTGCGTGGGTTCGAGCCCCGCGTCAGGCTTGCTGCCGTCAGCCACTCAGCACAGAGCCCGCTTCGGGTCCTCCTGTCCCCTTCTGTCTGCCCCTCCTCCGCTTGCGCTCTCCCCAAAATAAATAAATATTAACATCAACAAAAAACGATAACAAGCTGGGGCGCCTGGGTGGCTCAGTCGGTTAAGCATCTGACTCTTGATTTCCGCTCAGGTCATGATCTCATGGTTCATGAGACAGAGCCTCACCTCAGACTCTGTGCTGACAGCGTGGAGCCTGCTTAGGATTCTCTCTCGTGCTCACTGTCTCTATCCCCCTCCCTCCCTCTGCCCCTCTCCCCCACTAGCACTTTCTCTCTCTCAAAATAAATAAACATTAAAAAAAAAAAAAAAATACAATGTGCTGTCCTGGCTGCAGAGCCCCTGATTCAGTGGGACTGGGGTGGGGCCTGAGAATCAGCTTTTCTATCAAGCTCCCAGGCAATGCTGGTGTTGCTGGTTCAGGGACCACACTTTGCAAGTCAAGGAATTAGATAAAAGAGATGATAGCCTGGAGGTGCCTGAGAGGTGACCTTGATTACTTTCCATGGGAGCCAGGCCCCTACTTCCATGGGGATGGCGCTCCCGGAGCCTCACAGGGCACGGCGACCAGGTGAGGCGCTTCCTGGTCCCCTCCTTCCTTTCCTTCCCCGGACACGGAGCAAGGTTCCACTTGAAAATGTCTAAACACACCTCTCAAGAAATGTCTTACTGTGGAAGGAAGGAATGAGCTTAAAACGGGGCGGGGTTACTAAATCCACACCTCAGTTTTCTTCTTCCTTTCTCCCAGGAATCCCTCCAACATGGCCTCCTACCGGCGCAGCCACAGAGGAGAGCACGGAAAGCCCTTCTGGAACAGAAGTGCCCTCAACCTCAGAGGAGCCAGGCCCCTCGGAGGAGCCCTTCCCCTGGGAGGAGCCGTCCACACCCGCCCCCCCGGTGCTGGCTGGGACTGAGCTGCCAGGCTCTGGGGAGGCATCCGGGGCACCCGAAGTCAGCGGTGACTTCACAGGCAGTGGAGAAGTTTCAGGACGTCTAGACTCCAGCGGACAGCCCTCAGGGGAACGTGCAAGTGGACTGCCCTCTGGAGATCTTGACTCCAGTGGTCTCACCTCTGCAGTTGCCTCAGGCCTGCCCATGGAAAGTGGACTGGCCTCGGGCGAAGAAGAGAGAATTACGAGGCCCAGCATTCCTAAAGTTGGAGGCGAGGGCCTGGAGACCTCTGCCTCTGGAGTAGGGGACCTCAGCGGGCTGCCTTCTGGAGAGGGTCCAGAAGTCTCTGCCTCTGGAGTGGAGGTTCTCAGCGGTCTACCTTCTGGAGAGGGTCCAGAAGTCTCTGCCTCTGGAGTAGAGGTACCTTCTGGAGAGGGTCCAGAAGTCTCTGCCTCTGGAGTAGAGGTACCTTCTGGAGAGGGTCCAGAAGTCTCTGCCTCTGGAGTAGGGGTCTTCAGTGGGCTGCCTTCTGGAGAAGCTCCAGAAGTTTCTCCCTCTGGAATAGAGGACCTCAGTGGACTTCCTTCTGGAGAAGGTCCAGAAGTCTCTGCCTCTGGAGTAGGGGACCTCAGCGGGCTGCCTTCTGGAGAGGGTCCAGAAGTCTCTGCCTCTGGAGTAGGGGACCTCAGCGGGCTGCCTTCTGGAGAGGGTCCAGAAGTCTCTGCCTCTGGAGTAGGGGTCCTCAGCGGGCTACCCTCTGGAGAAGTTCCAGAGGTTTCTGCCTCTGGAGTAGAGGACCTCAGTGGCCTTCCTTCTGGAGAGGGTCCAGAAGTCTCTGCCTCTGGAGTAGGGGACCTCAGCGGGCTTCCTTCTGGAGAAGGTCCAGAAGTCTCTGCCTCTGGATTAGAGGACCTCAGTGGGCTTCCTTCTGGAGTAGAGGGTCATCCAGAGACTTCTGCTTCTGGAGTAGAGGGCCTTGGTGAACTTCCTTCTGGAGGAGAGGGTCTAGAGATCTCTCCTTCTGGAGCCGAGGAACTCAGTGGGTTGCCTTCTGGGAAGGAAGACTTGATTGGGTCAGCTTCCGGAGACTTGGACTTAGGCAGAATACCTTCTGGAACTCTAGGAAGTGGGCAAGCTCCAGAAGCAAGTGGCCTTCCCTCTGGATTTAGCGGTGAGTATTCTGGGGCAGACCTTGGAAGTGGCCCGTCCTCTGGCCTACCTGACTTTAGTGGACTTCCCTCTGGATTCCCAACTGTCTCCCTAGTGGACACTACATTGGTGGAAGTGGTCACAACCACCACTGCAAGTGAGCTGGAAGGGAGGGGGACTATTGGCATCAGCGGTGCTGGAGAAACATCTGGGCTGCCCTTCAGCGAGCTGGACATTAGTGGGGCAGTTAGCGGCCTCCCATCAGGAGCTGAACTCAGTGGCCAAGCATCTGGGTCTCCTGATATCAGTGGGGAAACATCTGGATTCTTTGGTGTCAGTGGACAGCCATCAGAGTTCTCTGGGGAAACATCTGCAGTGACGGAGCTCAGCGGACTGTTCTCTGGCCAACCGGATGTCAGTGGAGAAGCTTCTGGAGTTCTTTCTGGCAGTGGTCAGCCATTTGGCATAACAGACGTGAGTGGAGAAACCTCTGGGGTCCCTGGTATCAGTGGGCAGCCCTCAGGGCTGCCAGAGTTCAGTGAGACAACCTCCGGAATCCCTGACCTGCTTCCCAGTGCCGTGAGTGGCAGTGGTGAATCTTCTGGCATCACGTTTGTGGACACCAGTTTGGTTGAAGTGACCCCGACTACATTTAAAGAAGAAGAAGGCTTGGGGTCTGTGGAACTCAGCGGACTCCCTTCGGGGGAGGCAGATCTGTCGGGCACGTCTGGGATAATGGACATCAGCGGACGGTCTTCTGGAGTAGTCGACTCCAGCGGGTTTACCCCCCAGCCTCCAGAATTCAGTGGCCTGCCAAGTGGAGTAGCTGAAGTCAGTGGAGAAGCCTCCGGAGCAGAGATGGGGAGCAGCCTGCCCTCGGGAGCCTATGACGGCAGTGGACTTGCTTCTGGGTTCCCCACTGTCTCTCTTGTAGACAGGACTTTGGTGGAATCTGTGACCCAGGCTCCAACAGCCCAAGAAGCAGGAGAAGGGCCTTCGGGCATCATGGAACTCAGTGGTGCCCACTCTGGGGCACCAGACGTGTCTGGAGACCATTCAGGAGTTTTGGACCAGAGCGGGCTGCAGTCCGGGCTGGTGGGGAGCACTGGGGAGCCGTCAAGCACTCCATATTTTAGCGGGGACTTTTCAGGCACTGTGGATGTAAGTGGCGAATCTTCTGCAGCCACGGGCACCAGCGGGGAGGCCTCGGGACTTCCGGAAGTCACTTTGATCACTTCTGAGTTTGTGGAGGGCATCACTGAACCAACTGTTTCCCAGGAACTTGCCCAAAGACCCCCTGTGACACACACACCCCGGCTTTTTGAGTCCAGTGGAGAAGCCTCTGCGTCTGGGGAACTGAGTGGAGCCACAGCAACATTCCCCGGGTCTGGGGTAGGATTGGTCCCCGAATCCAGCCCCAGCCAGACGCCTGCCTTTCCTGAGGCCGGGGTGGGGGCGTCTGTGGCCCCCGAGGCCAGCGGAGGGGCTTCCGGGTCCCCTGACCTGAGCGAAGCCACCTCCACCTTCCCCAGCGCTGATGTGGAGGGAGCCTCAGGCCTGGCGGTGAGCAGCAGCACCTCGGCCTTTCCAGAAGGCCCCGGGGAGGGCTCGGCCACCCCAGAAGTGCGGGAAGAGCCAACCACCACCCGTGATGTGGGCACAGAGGCGTCAGGCTGGCCTTCAGCCCCTCCGACGGCTTCTGGAGACAGGACTGAAATCAGCGGAGACCTGTCCAGTCACACGTCGGGGCTGGACGTCGTCATTGGTACTAGCGTCCCAGAGTCTGAATGGACCGAGCAGACCCAGCGCCCTGCAGAGGTGCACTTAGAAATCGAGTCTTCAAGCCCCTTGCACTCGGAAGAAGAGACCCAAACAGCCCAAACAGCCGCCTTCCCTATAAATGCTTCCATCTCAGCTCCTCCAGGGGGGACAGATGAATCCGTGGCAACCGTTGCAGGTATTGTTGGGATTTTTTCTTTTCCTTTCAATGTGTTTGGGGAGTTCAGACTGTAGTTAGGAGGCAGTGTAAATTCAAGCTTCACTACCGATTAGCTGTGCAGCCTCAGGTAAGTTTCTTAACCTCTCTGAGCCTCACCTGTAAAATGGGAATTAGTACCAGGGACAATTAAACAGGTTATAAATATATGCGGAACAAGCACTTAGCGTCATACCTTGCACACAGCACACACTTAGATTAGTGGTTGTTATTGTTACAGCGGAGTTACATCACAAGAACAGTTACATGTGAATTCAGCGATCTGTGCTTTGGCAGAGGGACAGAGGAGGACTATTTACCGGACGCTAGAAATTCTACTGGCGCCCCTTTCCCGTGGAGTTTTTCTTTCTCCGTGAGAGGAGAGAATGAATCTGATGACATCTATGCCTAGATATTTATTTCACGCAGGGTTAAGACCTGCACAATTTAGGGAACTGTGACATGTCATTTTGGCTGTCCTAACTCGAGTCCCCACTGCCACCCCAGTACAGAGGACTGCTCTGTACGATAGCCACAGTCTCACCTTGACACAACCCAGGCACCAAGCACCGGAAGCTGATGATTTTCCTCTGCTTTTTGCCTTGGGATCCCTTGCACCTCCCTCTGGGCCGAGAGACCCCATCCCCCTCCGCAGGATGCAGGGCCAGGTGCCCAAGGGGGACAGAGACCCCAGAAATGTGCTGAGCCAAAGCCAGCCTTGTGGGCTTCAGGGGCCCAGTGCTCCAACCTCGAAGTCTGGAGGCCAGGCTGCACCCAAGGTGGCTGTGACCTTGACACTCAGCATCTCCCTGAGAGCTGCAGCCCCGCCAGTCCCTGAACCAAGGAGCTCTGTGTAGTGCGATGTGCCAGGAGACAGAGGGACACAGCGCATGCCTGTGCCCCCCTGGCCTCACGAGCAAGAACTGCAATATAGCTAAGACCCTCATCGGCCGTGGGGGTGCAGGCAGGGCCAGGAGGGTGGCTCCTTCATCCCTAGAAGGGGCCACAGGTCAGAGGAGACGACCAAGGCCAGCGGAGGCTCAGGCTTCTCAGACCAGAGGGGAGAGGTGCGCAGGGACGCCTCAGGGTAGAAACCACAGGATGAATGTTCTATTCTACACGGCAGTTTAGGAGAACAGGTCCAAGTAATTAAACTAAAAGATAGTTCATCTTTTTTGTGAAGCCAAAGATTGTTTTTGAAATTAAAAAAAAAAAAATTTAACATTTACTTAGTTTTTGAGAGAAAGAGAGCATGAGCAGGGGAGGGACAGAGAGAGAGGGAGACACAGAATCTGAAGCAGGCTCCAGGCTCTGAGCTGTCAGCACAGAGCCTGATGCAGGGCTTGAACCCACAAACTGTGAGATCATGACCTGAGCTGAAGTTGGATGCTTAACCGACTGAGCCCCCTAGGCTCCCCGAGCCAAAGGTTGTTTTATGAGTCGAACGCAACACATGCTCGCATTTTGAAGATAAATCGTGACTTCCGAGAAGTGTAGAGCGAGGATGTGAATGGGGAAGAGCCAGCCATGCCTCACGGGCCCCAGGAGGGAAGACAGGGCTGTCTTGCGTCATGCTGAGCCACCCTCTCGGGGAAACCCCTGCAGACCCCTCTGTGCTTGGCCCTGGGTGGGGTTTGGGTCCCCTTCTTGCCCTGAAGGAAATAGCAGGCGGTACTTGTCACCGCCAGCTCCAGGATTCACGGCCACAGATCGGCTGTGATCTAGCAGCGCCCTCCCCCTGGGCACCCACGCCCTCCCCTCCCCGGGGGCCTTTGTCCTTCGCCATGGGTGAAGCAGCTTGTGGGACAGGTGAGGACCCTGGGGAATCCCCCGACAGGAGGTGGCGCCCAAAACAAGATGCCTGGTTACCTCCAGCTCATTCCCTTGGAGGTAACCAGGCATCTCCGCGATGCCCCCACGCCCTGACCCCAGCCTCTGGTCCCAGGTCTTTCTTAAAGGGGCTTCATTCCTCAGACACATGCAGAATCAGAGCCATGAGTCCTGGGGGGAAGCTGCTGGACACGTAGGGCTGGGCGACTGACCCCCAGTAGCCATTACTCGTGCACAAGGAAGGATTTTTCTGTTTGTATATGTTGATGTATATGCAAATTAACACCTCATAGTATACGTTCATGTAATATAAATATGCTGTATAGACACAGCACACCCAGGAAATGTTCTGTATGAACAGGCACTAGGATGACTATGGATTCACTCTTTTCTCCACTGGGTCAGCCTCTGGCCAAGTCAGGGGCCTCTGTGGCCAGAGGGGCGGGCTCTCCTAGGGCGGTCCTGACCCTGGCACCTAGGGGGCAGTATGTCACAGGGCCACAGTCACCTCAGGGACTAGAGCCACGTCCCAGCGTCATCCACCTGGATGGGAGGGCAGGGCGCTGCCTCTGTTCTGGGAGAGGCTGCCCCTGAAGGAACTGGGGAGACCCTGTGTGTGCTTTCCAGCAAGTAGGGCTCTGTGTCCTCAGTTAGTGGTGGGAATGGCTCCTTCTGTCCTGTGGGTGGCATCAGGGGACATTGTGTCTGGTGTGCAAGCACGTCCTCCCTCTGGGGGTGCTGGAGGAGAGCAGCAGGGATACCTGTCTTAGGCGAGGGGCTAAGTCCTAGAGGAGCAGACTCAGAGCCCCGCGGGACTTCCCGGACAGCCGGGAAGAACGCCCTCACCTTATTTTGGTATCTTCTGACACCTGCCTCCCTTCTTAGCAACCCCTTCCCTAAGCAGAAATGGGACGCTGGTATCACAGGTCGTAGCAGGGCTCATGAAATGAGAAGCAGGTGGCAGTGGACCCTAACTAATCTGCTGGAAAGACAGCCCGTCTCTGATTGTGTGTATTTCCAAAGGCCTTTCTCCCCAGACAGCTCTGTGGGTAGCTTGGCAGTTGCCCCCGTTTGAAACTGCAGCACAAAGCGGTCACGGACAGGGGTCTTCCTTCACTTGTTTAACATGCTCCGCCAAGTCAGAGCTCCCTCTTGAACATAATAATCAGTTGCCGGTCTTAGAGAAGCCAGAAGATGAACTTCGGGGCGACCATAATGGAGGTGGGGGAGACCCACAGGCAAGCCCTCAGTACCTCATTTGTAATAGGGTCCAAGGTAGCAGTTCTCAGCTTTAGAAAATTCTGAAGCCTGGGGTCCCACTCCCACAGATTCTGATTGAAATGGTCCTGTGACCTTGGCACTGGGTTGTTGGGTTTTTTTAATGTTTATTTAGGTGGGGGAAGGGGCAGAGAGAGAAGGAGAGAATCCCAAGCAGGCTTCTTGAGGTCAGGGCAGAGCCTGATGTGGGGCTTGAACTCACGAACTGTGANTTCTCTCTCTCTTCCTCAAAAATAAAATTAAAATATTAAAAATTAAAAAAGAATGAGGAATATCTGAGTACAGCATCTGGCCCAAAGAAGCGTTAATAAAAATGACTTCTGCTTCCCTATCTCTTACTCTACTGGTTAGAAAAAGCTTTATCATTTCTAAAGAGCAGGTGTTGAGGATGCTTCCCAAAGGCCTGAGGATCACGCTGTGTCCACGGGTGACCCACTGTTATCTTGTGCTAGAACTAAAACCAGAGGTCAGTGTTCTCCAGGCGCCAGAGGGAGCAAAATGTAGCATTTTTCCTGTGGCAGTACCTGGCAAATGAGGTTCGAGGCTGTGTTTCATCCTTAAAAGAAAGTACTTGACAATTGCCACCAGTGTGTTTAGTCACGGTGCCATAAACGAGTTCTTGACAAATTATTCATCTGTACTCTTGACGTCGAAATAAACATCCATTTAATGGATATTCAGATTCTTTAGCGATTAGAAGCAGGGCTCTGCCATTCAGATCCACTAAAAAGCAGCAGCGGGGTGCCTGGGTGTCTCAGTCCGGTTAAACGCCCGACTCTTGATTTCGGTTCAGGTCATGATCTCAGGGTTTGTGAAATCGAATCGTGTGTCAAGCTGTGCAGGGACAGTGCAGAGCCTTCTTGGGATTCTCTCTCTCTCTTCCTCTCTCTCTGCCTTTTCCCCTGCTCATATTCTCTTTCTCTCAAAATAAGTAAAGAAACTTTTTTTTAAAAAGGCAGCAGCATTCACCCCACCTATGTTGCTGGCTTTTGCTGAGATTTCTGGCTCTGACGTTTTAAAACTCGTTGCTCCTTAGAATCACCTGGATGCTTTTAAAAATCACTGCATCTGGGCCCCACCTGGAGCTACTCTGATGCAGTTGGTCTGAAGAGGGACTCTGGCATTGGTATTTCTTAAAAAATCTTTTTTTAGTATTTCTTTTTTTTATTTTTAATGTTTTATTTTTTTTTTGAGAGAGAGATAGAGACAGCGTGAGCAGAGGAGGGGCAGAGAGAGAGGGAGACACAGAATCCGAAGCAGGCTCCAGGCTCTGAGCTGTCAGCACAGAGCCCGACAGGGGGCTGAACCCACGAACCATGAGATCATGACCTGAGCCGAAGTCGGACGCTTAACCGATTGAGCCACCCAGGAGCCCCAAAAAATCTTTTTTTAAAAACGTGTTAACTACAGCAGTGATTCTAATGTGCAGCTGAAGTGGAAAACTACTGTCCCAATCAGATCCCATGTCCATTTCAATTTGAATTTCATTCATTTGAATTTCAGTGAACTCTTAGCCCTAGGTGGATAAAATGCTTTCAAAGCAAGTGAAAATACAAAGTTACAAGTGAAAACACAAATTACCCTGTCATGACTTGACATAACTAAACAGTCTATGGGCAGATTTTAACAGGGAACTGCAGTTGACCCTTGAATAGCATTGGGGGTTAGGGGTGCAGCCCCCCTACAGTTTAGCATCTGCATATAAATTCTGACCTCCCCCAAACACTTAACTACTAATAGCCTACTGTAGACTGGAAGCCTTAGTGATAACATAAAAAATTGATTGATACTTATTTTGTATGTTTTGTGTATTATATGGAACTCTTTTTTTTATGTTTTATTTATTTTTGAGAGAGAGAGCATGAGCAGGGAGGGGCAGAGAGAAAGAGAGACAGAGGATCTGAAATAGGCTCTGTGCTGACATGAGCCGGATGTGGGGCTGGAACTCAAGAACTGTGAGATCATGACCTGAGCTGACGTCAGACACTCAATCGACCGAGCCACCCAGGCGCCTCTATGTACTGTATTCTTATAATAAAGTAAGCTAGAGAAAAGAAAATCATAAGGGAGGGCACCTAGTTGGCTCAGTAGGTAGAGCATGTGACTCCTGATCTTGGCGTCATGAGTTTAAGCCCCATGTGGGGCATAGAACTTACTTAATTTTTTTTTAAAAAAAGGAAAATTATAAGGAAAATACATTTACAGAGTACTATAAAAAAATCTGCATATAAGTGGATCTGCATACAAACCTACGTTGTTCAAAGGTCAACTATAATAGAATTTAAGAAGCAAGATATTAAAATTACATTCAAGATCAAACTTTAAAAACATAAGACTTGATTGTACAATTATAGCTTATTGTTTAATTTAATGATTTTTTAAAGTTTATTTATTTTTGAGAGAGAGAGTAGGAACAGGGGAGAAGCAGATAGAGAAGGAGAGAAAGAATCCCAAGCAGGCTCCACACTGTCAGCACAGAGCCCAACATGGGGCTCAAACCCACAAACTGTGAGATCATGACCTGAGCAGAAACCAAGATGGACTGGCCCACCCAACCATCTCATCATGTTTTGTTTGGGTTTTTGGTTGTTGTTTTTTTTTTAACTTATTATGAGAGAGAGAGAGTAAACAGAAGAGGCAGAGAGAGGGAGAGAGAGAATCCCGAGCAGGCTCTGCACTGTCAGCACAGACCCCAATGCGGGGCTCAAACTCATGGACCATGAGAACATGACCTTAGCTGAAACCAAGAGTCTGACGCTTAACCAGTTGAGCCACCCCGGCATCCCCTGTCATGTTTATTTTAAAAACAAATTGGAGCTGATAAATATGTTCTTATAACCCTTCTATCAATTGTGATACACCAGAAAGCAAGTGTATTTACTCGGGTCTGTCCATCTGACTGATGCTAGGTCTTTGCAGGGTGCAGAACATCCACTGGGTTAAGAAATTGTCTCTGTGCTTCTTGAGGGGATTTTCTCTCATCTCTGTCCAGGAAAGTTATGTCCGGGGTCACCACGTATAGCTGCACAGGTTGCATACTGAACAACTTGAGAGGTACCATTCGTATCATAGTGTTTATGACTGGCAGCCCCTTCAGTTGGGTGTCACTTGAGTAAAAGTACCTGCTGTCAGTCTTAGCCTTTTCTATGAGCCAAATAAACTCCATCTCCCTTGGAGGTCTTGGGCTTTGCCACAAGCAAAACCCAGACAAGACCTGTTCAGGGCCGAGGCCTGAGGTATCCCATTCAGATGTCAAAGTGATCGCTTAGAAGTATCTTTCTTCCCCTCTGTCATTTCCTACTATTTTCTCCCCTAAGTTGGAAATATCTCTAGAGGGCCTGGTTTGGGAATAAATCATCCCTTTAGAGTAGTAGGAAAGGACTCGGTTCTGACATTCCCCAGGGTCTCTGCTCAGAGATGACAGGGGAACCCGTGGCCAGTGCAGCAGAAATGGTAACGAGACGCTGAGATCCAAGACTTCAGTGTCCCTCTCCCTCCCCAGGAGCCAGAGGCCCAACTTCCAGCCTCAGTGTTGGACTCTTCCATCTCTTCCATTCTGTCTCCCCGGCTTACCAGAGTGGGCAGGCCATGTCATGTGTTCCCTTCCCTGTACTGCGGTGTGGCACGTGACATCTGTGTCCTATAGGATTCCAGGAGGGTCATGTTGGGGGGGGGGGACACTAAGCATCAGGCTCAGGGAAGATTCGTGAAAGACCGGTTCCTTCTCTTTCCTCTCTGCCTTCGTGCAGTCTGCCCATTGCCCAAAGCCCTTCCCGTCCCCCGGCCCAGCTCAACTCCTCTCGCGGTTCCAGAAGACGAGCAATGGCCCAACTGCCCTTCACAGAAAGTAGTGAGCACCCAGGCTGCGGTGGCTCTTCCCGCCAGAGTGAGAGGAGACGGGGCGGGACAGGCCCTAGAGGCTCACAGGAAAGCCCCACCTGGGATGCTCACCCCTCTTCCTCCAGCTGAAGCCCCCACCCCAAACTGCTCTGCTGGCACCCATAGGCTCTCTGGTCTTCAGCACTGGGGCCCGCCCTTCCCTTCTCATCGGTGAACCCCGGGCCCTGCACAAAACAGCTTCCGACCCCAGCAACTGGTTCCCTGAGTTTCCATCTCTCGCCCTTCTCAGGTTGTGTGTGAAAGCCAGGAGGAAAAGGACACGGCTGACCCCCACCCCGTCCCCGGGGCCTTAGGCCACCTGGGGGCCAATGATGTGAAATAAGCCACCTGGCCTGACCTCCTGCCCTTCCCCCCACCCCACAGTTGGCCGAGGCCCCAGGGTTGATGTCCACAGGCCACTCCTGTCCCCTGCTCTGTAGAACTGCTTTAGCGCCTACATTTGCTTAAGCCCCCCCCTCACCCAGGTGCCTCCCGTGTCCCATAATGATGTTTAATGGACAAAAGAGAACGGGGACTCCCCCGGAGCAGGAGAGCAGCCCCCAGCTTCCGCCCAGCCCACCGGCCTGACCTATTGCTGCTACTGCTGCTGCTGGGAATCATGGTGCATGCTGGGAATCCAAGTGCATGCTGGGACTCTGGTCAGTTCCTCCATGCATTCTGGTTTCGCTTGGAACAGTTCCGGCCTCGGAACTGTTGGTTTCTAGTCCGTGGTGTGCACTCCCTGAGATGAAGTTAAGACCTCCGTGGGGACGGAGAGACATCTGAGGACTGGGCCCTGTGGGAGCAGGCCACCCGCTGCACAAACCCGGCTCCGGTCCTGAAGACACCCGCGATGCACCAGAGCGAAAAGGATCCACAGGAAAGTGCTCTTGCCTTCTTGTGAGGGGATTGACTTTAAGGCCGAGGCTGCTGTGATGAGAGGCAAGAACTGATCCTGGAACACAGGACGCTGCGCACGTGGACACCACCCATAGCCATGCCGGGGCCCAAAGGCTGTGTGAACACAGCTGCACACACACACAACTTTGCCGTAGATCGTGAGGCCCCAAGGGCCAGTGGCATCCGTTCATGCCAGCATCTTATTGATTCCTGGGAAGAAGAGCTTCATAATGCCTTTTATCAAGGTCCCAGGGGAAGTAACCCAGACAAAACCAGCAGGAGCCTTTATAGTGTGAATACAAAGAGAGTAAAATGTCCCCAGGTCTCTGGCTTCTCAGAAAGACTTGGAAAAACCGGATTAGAAGATGCAGTGGATGAAAATTTGAGGGAAAGACCAATGACTTAACAACTCAAGTCCCATGAAGCAGTTGGATCAGAAAGAACATCTCGGGCCCGAAGAACAGAAGGGATGAAGAAGCTTCCTGGGGAAGAATAAACCTGCCTGGCCCTCAGGGTGATGGATGGTCACTTACTAAGTGGCTCGCCAACTTTATTATTTATTGGTTTGTTTGTTTAAATTTGAGAGAAAGAGAGATTGCAGGGGAGAGGGACAGAGGAAGAGAGAGAATCTCAAGCAGGTTCCGTGTTCATCACGGAGCCCCGTGCAGGACTGGATCCCACGACCCGAGGCCCATGGCCCAAGCTGAAATCAAGAGCCAGAGGCTCAACCCACTGAGCCACCCACGGGCCCCGGTGGTTCATCAGCTTCAATCAGTGGTTTCCCACTGGCCAGAATGGAGCCCCTCTGGAAACTGTGACTCACTGGAGATGTCCATGTTCTAAGGCCCTAAGCCGGAGGGAGCATGGGACAGTATTGGACTGGTTTCTCTTCCTCCCCTCAAGAGAATGATTCTGGCTTCACCTTTATAAGATGCTCTAGAATCTGACTTACTGAAGACAACGATGGTGCCTGTAACTCCCCAAAACTGAATGAGTCTCACGAGAAGATCCCATGGTGCCTTCTCTCATGGCCTGCATGCTGTAGACCACTTCTGGCTTTCTGTTCTACTACCCCACACAAGCCCTGGCCCCTTGCCTTGGTTCTACAGGGGAAGAGAGGAGAAGGAAGAGTTCTAACCAGACGTCAAGAACCTGACTTCCAGTGTCCTTGCTCACCACCGTGTTCAGAGCCAGACCCCAAGGCATCTTGAAATATCCACAAAAGAAGGCATCTTGCAGGAGCCACACGATGGATATTTGCCTCCAGAAGCACCAGACCCCTTCACCACTGGGAAACCCGGCTCGGGTGCTCCCAGCCTGCCTGTCGAGAATCACACACGTCCAAGAAAATCCTTGTTGGATCTCTGGCCCAGCGCTCCAATATGGCGGCGGCAGCAGCAGCAGCAGCAACAGTTCTTAGGAAATCCAGCCACCCCACCCAGGGCTCTGGAGAGCAGCAGGGCTGGCGACGCATAACGAGCCCACAATGCTTTCAAAGCTGGAGTTGCTGGCAGGAGTCCTAATGGTGGCCCTTGGTTTCTTGCAGACATTGATGAGTGCCTCTCAAGCCCTTGTCTGAATGGAGCCACCTGCGTGGACGCCATCGACTCTTTCACATGCTTATGCCTTCCCAGCTACCGAGGGGACCTGTGTGAGATTGGTACGGCCGTCTCGGCTTCAGCTAATGTTACTAACTGCTGCACCCCCTCCTTCTCCTTCACCCTTCCCTTCTAACCACAGGCTCTGGGCCCTGGCTGGGGCCCCCAAGGTCCATCCAGACAGCCATGTCAGGGGCCACGACCGAGAAGTCTGCCTCACTCACTCCCACTCTTCCTGCTGTTGAAACCCTCCTCCGGGGCCCTGGCTGATCTGACCGCAGGAGACACTTGCAGGCCCGGCCGGCCTGCACTTTGGAAGGTGGGGCTCTGGGGGACCTTGAAAACACTAACTTCTTTAGGGCTTCCAGACCTGCCGAGACCACATCGAGGTCGGTGCATGCGTCAGCCTAAGAGAACAGAGCTGATCACGTGCCTTTGGCTTGAAGGAAGCCACGGGTGGGCGTAATTGATTGGCCCTTACTCCGGGCGACACCACAGATCTCCCCGCATGGTCATGAGCATGCGCCTGCCTGCCGTATTGCCTATGGGACCTCTGGGACCCCTCTGTGGCCCCTCCGTGCCACGCTGGCCACGCTGCCTCTCTCTTCTCTGGCAAGAGCTCTGTTTGTCTCAGAGCTCCCGTGTCACCAGCATGCTCCAGCCATGCATGAGCAGGGACTGCTGCATGTCAGCGTGTCATCATTACCGTGACGGCTGCCATGTCAATGCCACTGCGGCCCACACTTCCTTTGCCCCTCCCTCGTGCAAGGCGAAAGGCTGGCCAGAGAGGACAGAGCCTCACTGCAAGGGACGGGGCTGGGCTTCCCCTCCTGGGCCTTGCCCACCCCTTTGCCCCTGCACCCGGGCCAGGGACCTCTGCCCAGGGCGCTGTGTGCCAGGACCTTCCCAGGGCCAGCTGGCGCGCCTTGTGCTCTCACTGCCGCTTCTAGTCTCCCCCCACCTCCGCCATCCTCCTGGACCTCAGGGCCGCCCCCAACTCAGAAAGGGGGACGTGGGGCTTGTCGTTACTAGTAGTTATGCAGAACTAGAAGCGTGCTGGGGTTCAAAACCATTTTCTGTGACCTCTCAAGCTGGATGTCCTAGAAACTTCCAGAAAGCAGATGAAACTCCTGGGAAAGCTCCCTTTGGTCCCAAGCAGGGTGGGGAGGAGTTTGGGACTGCATGTCCCTGGGAGGCACTGCCGAGGTTGCAGGCTGGTGGAGGAACTTAAGGCTTCTGGAACAAAAGGCCCGGCCCCTCTTCTCTCCCTGCAGCCCCCCACTCTCCACCTCTGCCCGGATATACCAGGACATTTGTGCATGGGGTCCCGGCTGGGGGTGGAGCAGGGACAGTGGAGAGTTAGAAGGTTTCTCTGCCCAGGATGCCAAAATATTTGCACAGGGGAGAAGCGTCTGGCGCGTCCTCACAGACAGCGGCTCTTATGCGCCAGACTAGGGAGGGAGGGGCTCTGCCAAGCAGGAGGCAGGGTCTCCGCAGGGCCCTGCGCCCCCGTGGGGCACAGAGATGGTGCCGGAGCCACCCCACTGGGCGCTGGGCCGGCCACCCAGCCAAGTGAAGCCAGGCTCCATCTCTTCGCCCAGTTCAGTCCCACGGGTGCTTCATGGCTCGGCTCCTGGCCCTGCCGCTCGCTCCTCCCAGGCTTCCTGGGACTTTGTCCGTCTTGCCCCGGAGCCACCACCCTGCATGCCCTGTCCCCTCCCAGAGAAGTTATGGCCTCCAGGTTTGTCTGCTCGGCTCGGCCCTCAGCACTTCCAGCCCTGGAATGAGGTCTCTGGTCTCCCCGACGGAAGCTGAGCTGCCTCTTTGCAGACACCGTCTTTCCAGACCTTTGCCTTGTGCCATGGAGAAGCATAGGGACCGGCGGCCGCCTCCCCAGCCCTCCTGCTGCTTGACCTCCTCTCCTCCGGCCGCTGGCCTCTGNTCTCCCCCAGCCGCTGGCCTCTGCCCGCCCTCTCTTTCTGCCTCCCCTACGCGTCTCCCTTTCAGACATGCCAAGCACCCACCCCTTCAGCCTCAGCCTCCTTGCCCTGAGGTCCTGGTCCCCCCTTCCCGGGTCAGCCAGACTGTCAGTAGCACGCCATACAGCCTGAGGGGGTCATGGCCTTGCACTTGGCCCCCAGGCCCCGAGCAGCAGCCCTCCCCCCACCCCAGGAGAAGGAGGAAGAGGGGGTCTTGGAATTCCGTCTGTCCGCTGGGGTGCTGGCTACTGTTTAGCATCTGGTTCCTGAAGAGGAAGTAGGAACCGGGACGTATAATGCCTGCTCGTCTCCCGCCAGCGCCAATTCACAGCTGCCAGTGAGATGTCACCGGAGGCAGAGACGGGACGACGCACCCTAAGGGCTCTCCAGAGCCTTCTAGAATCTGCCCCTGCCTCTGCCACTGTCGGTCCCCCCAGGCTGCTCCAAGAGCCCCAAACCAGCCCCTCCTCCTCAACTCAGAACCCTACCCACACAGCTTTGTGAGGAGAGAAGCCCCCCTCCCTCTTCTCATCCGCTATCAAGAAATTAAATAAAAAGCCAGGGCCCCTGGGTCACGGACCCCGGGTCGGCCACCTCCTCCTCCAAGAAAGATGCAGATATGGGCGCTGCCAGAGCGAGCTCAGATCAACAGACTTAGAGCTTTGAGTCATCTGTAAACCCAAAGCAGACCTCTTCCTGTTCCTCTGTCCCCACACAAGGTGCCATTTCACGCCCCCAGTGCTGCCTGCGGCTCCCTGCCTCCCTCACGCACTCCCTATAGCTCCCTGCCTCCTGCCCTCCCTCCCCGGGGCCCTCGGGCCCATGTTGGGCCTTAGCCTCAACACCTCCCACCTCGCCACCTCTTTTTTTCCAGCCCTGCCGAGCAGACATCGGTCAGAGAAAAACTGGGGGGCAGGGGAGGGGTGACATCACGGAAAGAAAGGATGGGGATGTGGCCAGAGGCTCCCGGGCTCCAGGGCCAGGCCTTCCCGGCTTCCGACTTCAACCTCATCCGTACGGGCTTCTCCCTTCAAGGACGGACATTGAAGGCCGGGTGAATGTAGGAATCTGGCATAAGACGGGCGGCCGCGGACACCCCCGGGCGGCCCCGGGGCCTCTGTCTTCAGGCCCCCGACCTGTGTTGCAGACCAAGAGCTGTGTGAGGAGGGCTGGACCAAGTTCCAGGGCCACTGTTACCGCTACTTCCCCGACCGCGAGAGCTGGGTGGACGCGGAGAGCCGGTGCCGGGCACAGCAGTCGCACCTGAGCAGCATTGTCACCCCTGAGGAGCAAGAGTTTGTCAACAGTGAGTGTGGCGGGGCCTCCCCCCCCAGAGGCTGCAGGGGGGGGGGCGGCGGGGCGGTGGAGCAGGGAGGGAAGGAAGGGTGTTTCCGCAGCCAGGGCTGCGCCCGGAAGCCCACTGCAGGCCACAGTCAGTGCGGGACTAGCGCTGTGGCTGTCACCGGGCCACACCAGCCTGGGTGGTGGCTGGAGTGCACTCCAGCCGTGCGTGTGCTGAGAGCCTTGTCAGGGCCTTAGAAGCGGGCAGCGTGCTCCTAGGAGCCCACCCGTCTCCTGCCGCCGCTCAGTCCCCTCTGCGTCTGTGAGCTCCGGTTTCGCAGGCGCCCCAGGCCGCCCGGCGCCATGCCCAACACCCCTGCCTCTCTGTCTAGACAATGCCCAGGACTACCAGTGGATCGGCCTGAACGACAGGACCATCGAAGGGGACTTCCGCTGGTCAGATGGACACTCCCTGGTGAGCCCCCGGGAGGGCTGGCGGCCCAGAGCCGGGGAGCAGAGACCCCCGGAGAGGGACATGTTCAGACGCATGTGCTCAGGGAGCGGCCGCTGGGCTGGTGAGCCCTGGGGGCAGGGACTGTGACTCACTCATCTCTGCATCCAGAGACCAGCCCCTGGCCGGGCAGGTTGAGCGAACACTGGCCTGGGAAGGGGGGGATGAGGAGGGCAATGGCGGAATGAAGGCACACCACGAGAAGGGCCACATGGAAATGGAGGCGGCTTCCTCGCCCCCAAAGGACTCAGTCTGCCCAAGGAGAGGCAGGCAGACAGAAAGCAGTAAAGATGCCAAGTTGACAGTACATGTAGGTCAGCTGAGGACATCAGGGAAGGCTCCCTGGAAGAGGTGAACGGCCACAGAGCCACGTCTCTACCGCCCAATCCTACCCAAGCAAGGCAGCAGTGAGACCAACCCCTGCTGGAGGGGGAGCGGCATGGGCTCAAGGTGAGGGACTGAGTAGAAGGCGGGGTCAAGCTCCTGCCTCATCCTCACCCCTGCCCCCCTCCACCCCACCTCTGCAGCAATTTGAGAATTGGCGCCCCAACCAGCCTGACAACTTCTTCGTCAGCGGAGAGGACTGCGTGGTGATGATCTGGCACGAGAAAGGAGAGTGGAATGACGTCCCCTGCAATTACTACCTGCCCTTCACATGTAAAAAGGGCACAGGTGAGCAGCCGCCCGGGAGGGGTCCGGCCTGGACGGAGTCAAGACATTAGCCTCCTGTCGAGGGACCTGGGGCGAGTCCCCTTGTCTCCCAGCTGCTGATGGCCACTCACCACCGGTCTGGGGAGGTCTAGTGTCCCAGGTCCACTCTTAGGTATCATTGACAGGGACAGGTGAGGGTCACAGGCTAGAGGACAGACACACACACACACTCACGCAGTCCCCTGGGCACCAGCGCAGAAAGTCACCCGTGATGGCACGTGGGTGGGGAGCCCCATTCTCCTTGGCCGTCAGGCCCCGGTCCTCAGCTCGGAGTCTGTGCACACAGGGGTGCTGGCAGAACACACCTTCCTCTCCAGCTCTCTTCCCTGTTCCAGCTCTTGTCTTTTCTTTCTTTTTTTATGTTTATTTCTGAGAGAGAGAGAGGGAGACAGAGGATCTGAAGCCGGCTCCGTGCTGACAGCAGAGAGCCTGATGCCGGGCTCCAGCTCACGAACCGTGAGGTCACAACCTGAGCCAAAGTCAGACATGTAACTGACTGAGCCACCCAGGTGCCCCCCATACCGGCCGTTTTCGTAAAGAAGTCATGGGCGGTCTGCCTGGCTCTCCCCACTGTCCCCACCTTTCTGTCCCTGTTGTATTTTCCTCGTCCCCTCAAGGTCCTCCTTTTATTCCCGCCCTGCTGGCCTAAATCACCGAGGACCCCAGACGTTATAACCAATAGTTTCCAGATTCTCAGCACGGCGTGAAAATGCCCCTTTGCCAGCCACCAGGGCCAGTGGCCGGGTGGCCAGGTGGCCGGGTCGGTGCCCCTTCCTTGGGCTCTGGGCGGTGACGCAGCCACGCGGGCTCGTCACCGGCATGAGCCATCACGGGAGACCCTCCGAGAGCTCTTTCTGAAGGGTGTTTGCCCCTCAGTGGCCTGTGGAGACCCCCCGGTGGTGGAGCACGCCAGGACCTTCGGGCAGAAGAAGGACCGGTATGAGATCAATTCCCTGGTTCGGTACCAGTGCATGGAGGGCTTTGTCCAGCGCCACCTGCCCACCATCCGGTGCCAGCCCAGCGGGCACTGGGAGGAGCCTCGGATCACCTGCACAGACCGTGAGCACCACCCCGTCCACCCTCCCCGGACACAGCGTTAGATCCCGCCACCCTGTCCCCCTTCCTGTTCCGGCAGCAGAGCAGCAGCCGGCCCCCTCCTGGGGGTCCTGAACACCAGCTGTCCGCACCATCCCTGGGCTCAATCCCACTCTCTCCCCGTGCCCGCAGGGAGGGCTCACTTTCCCCGAGAAGATGAAGGAAAGAGCAGGTGGCCTGCTTTCCTTTCCGACGGCACCTCAGAGCCCCTTAGCCCAAGCTCGTACCAAGAAAACTCAAAACCAGAGAGTAGAGAGATCAGGTTGAGCCCATGCTTTCCGCAGGGAGGGGAGGCAGCAGAGAAGGGGCGAGCGGGGAGGGGTGAGGCCGGCCCCGCTCAAGACTCCCCCTTTCACTGCAGCCTCCACGTACAAGCGCAGGCTACAGAAGCGGAGCTCGCGGAGGTCCTGGGGCCCCCGGAGGAGCCGCCCCAGCACAGCCCACTGAAAACACCCAGGAGGCGCCCAGGATGCTGAGCCCAGGAGCCTCGCCAGGCTGACATCCCTCACGGATGGTCTCCTCTTCCTGTCGCTTTCTGTCATTTAAGGAATTCCATTAAAGAAGGAAAAAAAAACAAAAGCAAATCCCACATTGTGTATGCACCTCCCCCACCCCCCCCAAATCGCCAAAACTGCATCTGATTTTCCCCCCCAATGCCAAAGCCAAGCAAGCGCATTGTAACCCGTGGACTGAGTTCAGAGACGTTTCTTCAATCTCCCGTTGTGGCTTTGCAGGGACCAGCGCAGGGACAAGGGGAGAAGGGGAGGGGTTAAGTTAAATAAAGAAGATTATTTTTTGTTTCCTGACTTTATCCAAGAGCAACGCAATCATTGGTTCTTTTACCCCCCAGGGAGAGCTAGGGAGGAGGGAGGGAGGGGCATGAGGAACCGCAGCCCGAACCGAACCGCAGCTGAATGTACTGGATGAGGATGCGGAGGGCCGCTCCATCTGCATCCAGCAGGGAGAAGCCTGGGGGAGAGGGGGCGGGTTCCACGGAGGGTGAGGGGGCAGGAGAGAGCCATCGAGGGATCTTCCACCGCGTGAGGGTCAGGGTCCCTCCCAAGGGTCCCTCTTCCAGCATCCTCTCACCCGGGTCGGCCGCCCAAGCAGGTGTTGATCTCAGCAGGGCTGGGTTGGGGGGCACTTCCTTCCCAGGGGGAATGCCACCCCCAACCCCTCTACCCCCCTCCCCTACCCCCGGGGCCCTGCAGGNCCATGGACCTATTTATATTTTTGAAAACGAGATTATGATAATTATAATAATAAAGACATTGGAAGAGATCTATTTCTTTTCTTTTCCCTTCTTTTTTTAAAGAGAAGGCGACCTTGGTCTGAAGACTATTGAAGGGGCTCCAATCGGGACACGTTTTGATCAAATGATCCCGAACTGGGTGAATCTTGTCTGTTCAGAAAGCCTGAAAGAGTCATACCTGTTGTGCTTTATTTTTGTGAGGGTGTCTGTGTGTTGGATGGACTGCGTGTGTGTGTGCGCGCGCGCGTGTGCGCGCATGTGTGTGTGAACGCCAATGGGTGCTGTGTGTGGATTTGCAAGCTGGCACGTGGTCAAAGGACAACTCAAATGAGACATCTGGTCACTTTGCATAGTTTGGTTGATAGCACACTGCTCACATAGGAGTTGGTTGGTAGAAGAAGTCAAGAGCAGAGGCAAAATGATTTATAAGAGGGAATAAAAGACAGTGGAAGACAGCCTGGAAACAGGCTTACACGCATTTGTGGCAGTGAGTTAGCGGGCCACTAGCCAAAGGGTCTGGGCATCCTGCTCTTACGCAGGCTGTAGGAGGTCACCGGAAACAGTTTCAATCGCTTATGGACCCCCAGCAGACCTGGAGTTGAGCCAGAGCAGCCATGCCAGGCCCCATCCCTCCACCAGCCTGCTCCTCAAGCCAGGTAGGTGCGCCCTGCCCGTCACACTTGCTCAGCGGGCCCTCGCACGCGTGTTCGCGAGTGTGTCTGGGTGCTGGTGAGTGTGCGCTGGTGTGAGTTTGCTGGTATCTTTTTGGGGGTGTATGTGTGCGGTCGAGTGTTTATTGGTGAATATATACAAGGGTCCAGATCACCTACAAGTCTGGAAATGAGTGGACAAAAGTAAGAGGGTACAGTGATGGTCACATCGAAGGGGCTCAATAATTGTGTAATTGATCGACTGATTAGCTCGGAGTACAACTAGGTCTGTGGTTTTCACACGTGCGCCTATATCAGAATCAAGAGGGTTTGTGACTCAGGAGGTCTGGGGTGGGGCCGAGAAATTTGCATTTCTAGCAATTTCCCAGGGATGCTTCCTGGCCACGCTTGGAGAACCAAGGGCCTACGTGGAGAATGGACTCCATAACCTACTGAGGGTGCCCGAGGTGTGCCTGAGCAGAGGCAGCGGGAGGGCTCCCTGAGGCTGGGGAAGGGAGAGCAGAGGGTGAGACACAGAGGGGCTGGTCTCGGACATCCTCTGGGGGGCGCACAGCCTCTGCTGTCTCCTGAGAGGCACCTCCTTCTCTTCTGGGCCCAGACACACAGCCTGGGAATGGAGACGGTGGCAAAGTCGGCCAGGGCCAGTACCGGGCACAGGGCGTGCCACAGGGGAGGTGAGCCAAAACCCACTGGCCTTAAGATGCAGCTCACGGAGATTCCTGGGCCAGAACTGCCTCCTGTCCAAAGCTGAGCCTCTGAGACGGAAGGAGGCAGAGAACCAGACACAGGTGGGGGGTGGGGGGGGTCTCAGCACCATTTATTGCCCCAAGAAAGTACACACACCTGAGGGCCACTCCCCGAATGGAAAACTGAGAACAAAACACAGACTCTTTGGAACGGAGAAGGTAACAGTGGCGAGGGAAATCGCTCCCTTTCCTGGGACCTCACACAGAAGTCTAGGGACCCACTTCCGGCCCCAGCTCCTCAAGGGCGCTGACCTGGGCCAGCAGCTTTGCAGAGAAGTGGGAGCCGGCAGGGGACCATAAGGCCCCACGCCCAGCTCCAGGGCCCCCAGGCTGGGGGGAGGGGAGCCGCAGCCACGCGTGTCACTGCCCACTCTGGCACCGGCCCCCTAGGGCAGGGATGGGAGCTGCGTTCAGTGATGGCAGAGAGCCCTGGGGAGCCCATGACCCTCCAGGGTCCTGGAGGAGAGGGGGAGAGGGGAGAGCCTTGAGGTGTCCACCTGAGCAAAGGGAAGACTTGGAATCTTGGATTTAGAAAACAAACCAAAAAACACAGCAATTAAAAAATATTAATTTGAGAAGCATAAAAACCATACAAGATTTGCCCCAACCTGCAAGGAACAAGGCACCGCTCAATAAATAGCGCCCGCGCGGGGAGGGTGCCTGGCGGCACGGCCGGGGCCTAGCGCGGCCGGTAGCAGTAGACGCCGTAGGCGCGGCTCTGCGGGTCCGGGAAGCCGAAGCTTCGCACGCCGGGCGCCAGGGGCCCGCAGTTGGGACGCGGGTGNCCGGCGTCACAGCGGTCCAGGCCACGGAACTTCCAGGCGGCAAAGAGCTGGCCCACCTTGGCAATCCGGGCGCCATCTTCCTGGCAGGCCTCCACTGCCTCCGCCAGTGTCAGCTTCTCGGGGTGCTCCAGGTAGTACACGTGCCCTGCGGGAGAGCGGGGTGTGAGGGGGGCAGCGGAGGGGGCGACCAGAGGGGACAGCGGGGGCTGCAGGGGTGCCACCCACCATCCAGACCTCACCCAACAGGCCTGGCAATTATAAGCCGGCAGAGGGGGTGGGGGGGCGCACCAGGCCGTGGGATCTGTCTGGGGATGCCTTCCCTGTTCTGACCCCTTCTCTGAGAGTCCCACCCCACCTGCCGCGGGGCTGGGGTCCCTCCAGTGGTGTCTGTGCTCCACCCCACCCTTAATCGCACCCTGGGTGGGCACCCCACCTGGGCTGGACCAGAGTCTCTCACCCACTCATTTACTGAGCATCTACTATGTGCCAGAACGCTCTTCCGAGTGACAATGAATCAATGCCTGTTTCTGTGTATGTTCCCATGAAATGATCCTCTTTGTGGGGACAGACCATGTTTTATTTGTCTACGATGCCCAGAGCCTCATCCCAGCCCCAGCACACAGGAGGCTCTCAAACCATGTCTGAAGGAGTACACCAGTGATTGGTGTGAAACAGCACCAGAGCGCTCAAACCCCAGCCAATCAATGGCTCCAAGCCCACAGGGGTTCCAGACCTCCAGGTGAGCAGAGAGGTCCCAAAGCCCCCCAGATGCTGCCCTTTCACCCCTAACCTGGGCCCGGCCACATCACTCACCCTTGAGGGCCGGGGAGAAACAGAAGACATCATAGCGGTGCAGGCGGCGGTGACGCGGGCCGTAGGTGCGCAGGCCGGGCGCCAGGCCCAGGCCACCGCAGCGCCTCCGGGCCAGCGTGACGGGGTAGTGCACTGAGGCGTCCTGCAGCCAGCCTGCGTTACACCAGTCCAGGCCCTCCTCCCAGGCCCGGAAGAGCTGCTCGAAGGAGGCCACCACGGCATCCTGCTCCTCACACGCCCGCTGCGCCTCGTGGAAGTTGAGCTGGTAGCGCCCGCGGGGGTGCTGGTAGGGAAAGACCACGCCTGGGGAGCGAGGGAAGAGGGGCCGGAATGGGTGGGCAGAGGCCCAGCACTCAGAAAACATGCATTCGCTTGTTAAGGTCGTGAGTGAGTCAGCCAGTCAATGTCCCCAAATAGAGAGTGGGAATACCACCTAAGTCACAGCGCTGTGGCGAGAACCCCACAGCCGTGGTGTCAATGTGCACCCCCCCCCATCATACGCTGCGATCCTGAGGCCTGATGTGATGGGATCTGGAGGTGGCGGCCTCGTGAATGAGATGAGTGCCCCTCTGTAAGAGACCCCCCCGCCCAGAGGTCTCTCGCCCCTTCCACCATGTGAGGACACGGCAGCGAGCAGTCTGTGACCTGGCAGAGAGCTCTCACCTGCCCGTGCCGTGCCCCACCCCCCAGCCCCACCACCTTGGATGAGGAATGTGGCCCCTCCAGCCTCCACGTGGACTAGGGAGGTGGGGCTGATGGTAAAAGCCCTTGACTTGCATTTTATCTTCACCTCCTCAGAAGGAAGTACAGGGCGCTACCCCCCATCCCTCACGTCACCACGTGGGAGGGGACGGGAGCTCCGAGGGGCTGAGGCATCTACGCAGGATGCCGCGGTGGGGAAGGGGGTGCGTGTGAGCCAGGACAGGCCTCTGCGTCCGTCCCAGCTGTCAGCTGTCGCCCTAACAGGGAGGAGAGGTCTGAGGACGCACAGCCCAGTCCGAGAGACAGGGAAGGGACTGCCCGCACTGGAGCCCGCACACAGGGTCTGGCTGTTTGGGACAGCACTGGGGTTGTGACTGCTGGTTTGTTTTTGTTTGTTTTTCGTTAGAAGAGTTTTACATAAAAATCCAGAGAATTTCACATAAAAATACGTGAATGTCAAATCAGAAACCCTGGGTGCACGAGGTCTGCCTCCGGACCTGAGCGGGCACTCCTCTGGGACGGGATGAGGGTTCAGCTGCGTGCCCGGTCCCCACCCCTCCTGTCACTCGCACTGGGCTGGCGTCTCAGCTCTGTCGCAAATTAGCTGGGGGGCCAGCTCCTGCTTTCCTCCCTTTGTGTGAGCCCAGAGGGAACACTGGGTTCTAGAGCCCCAGTGCCAGGGGTCAGTGTCCTACGCTGCCATTCATGAGCTGTGTGACCTTAGGGAAGTTACTTGACGCCTCTGTGCCTCTGCTTCCTCATCGTGATGCTGCCAGCACGGGTTGCCTTAGGACCGCGTGCCTCTCTAACGCACAGAGTTCTAGACGGTGTCTCAGGGCCTTACCCCGCAGCTCCAGCTCCACCAGGCCGCTCTCGTCCTCCAGCCCATCGATGACCTCACAGCGGTAACGCCCGGAGTCCTCCAGCCGCACGTCCCGGATCTGCAGCGACGCTTCGCGCTCCCCGTCCTGCCGCAGGCGCACTCGGCCTCGGTAGTCTCCGAAGGAGCGGTGCCTCGGCCCGATGGCCACCAGCACGTCCCGCTCCGGGGCCCCGTTCTCCGACAGCTTCCACCACTTGATGCGCACGGGCCTTGGGGACAGCAGGGCCGGCTCGTAGCGGTAGCGGCACGGCAGGGTCACGTTGGCCCCTCGCTGGGAGAACAGGGTCTCCTCGGGCGTCTCCACCACCAGCGTCACCCCATNCACCCCTGCTACGGCCACCCCAGGCCGGGAGCCACAGGCTGTGAGAAGAGCCATAATGCTGGACCTGTGCCTGTATCCACACGCTCTGCAACAGGACTCTGAGTCTCCTGTCAAAGGGGACTCTGTGTCCCCTCCCCCTTGAATCCGTGCTGGCCTTGCCACTTGCTTCGAACAATCGAATGTGGCAGAGGTGACTGTTCCCTTGTGCCTGCTCTGAGCCTGGGCTCCAGGAGGCCCTGCGGCTTTGGCTGTTTCTCGGAACCCCGCCA
>NW_027531904.1:5603032-5618695 GCF_008692635.1 Crocuta crocuta
GGAGAGTGCCATGTGAGAGAGAGCGGGGACAAGCTCTCCCAGCCGAGGCCACCCTCGGCCAAGCCGCCCCCGGCTGACCTGCCCGCCGACTGCAGGCCCAGTCGTGCTCATTCAGGAACGAGGAAATGGAGGCCCCCCAAAATGCTGACCCATGGAGTGATGAGCAAAAAAACAAAACAAAAAAACAAAAAAAAAAAACAAAGAAACTCAAAAACACAGCAGTAGTCTTAAGCCATTAAGTTTGGGCATAAGAAGCTAACTGATGTAGCAGGTCGTAAGAGCACCCCCATATCCGGTGGCTGGTTGGGACTCTGAGCGCCCTGAGCATCCTTCCCTACCACGCTGGCCACGGGAGAACACAGCTTGCCCTTCGCTGTCTGTCCATCCATCCTCTTGGACCCGGATCTTGGGTCCATCCCTGATCTTGGACCCGGACTTAGACCCCTGGAGGTACACGGGGTGGGGAGTCTCAGGGTAAGCTCCTGGCAGAGGACCTCATGCTGCAAAAGTCAGATGCTCTGGGTCTGTGGTTCCCAAAAGTCAGTGGTTCTCAAAGTGGGTCCCCCGAACCAGCAGCAGCAACACCCCCCAGGAACCTGTTATGAATGCAAACTCCTGGGCCCCACCCCAGACCTCCTTATCCAAAAACTCTGGAGAAAAGGCCCAGTGATCAATCTCCAGGTGACTTGGCTGGTCACTCAGATTGGAGAAAGGGCCCTGCTCTGGGCAGGCAGGAGGCACAGAGGCTCGAGACCACAGGCCTGGCTTGCGTCCTGCCTCCAACTTTCCATAAACCTGATCTGGTCTAGTCTAGAGAAATCCACCAATTCTACAACCCGCTTTCCTTACTCGTGGAATGGGGTCATAACAGTAACAACAGCGGGCTGCTGTGAGGCTCAGATCAGGTGACAACAGACACCTGGCTCACAGAACGGGCTCAACAGACCTGAGTCAGGACTAGCACTTAGTGGCTACAACCTTTGTGTTCCTAACGCTCTTTAGTCAAGCTGCGTTTGAAGCTGTAACCCGAAGACGACGAGAACGTTTAGCTGGACCATATGCATCCATACGCCAAAACACTATACGGCCAGGAAAAGACAAAAAAAAACAAAACAAAACACAAAAACACTATACAGCCAGGTAAAATAGCCTTGCAGCTGTGTATCTATTCACTGACCTTGGGGGAAAAACAAACTATTCTATGAAGTGATGGCAAGATTCCCAAACTACATGTAAAGCAAGAGGTTAAAGACAATTTTCTTAATCACGTGGAAAAGGCCGGAGGGATACACCTAAAATGGTAGCAGTGGTCTCCCGGGTGGGGCGAGCTCTTTGTGATTTTCCTCGCAAGCATTCAGAGACTGAAGGCAGATGGTGAAATCACGGGTACAAAGTTTCAGTTTTTAAGTCTCCTTGAATCTCATTCAAGGAGTGTTTCTGCCCCCCAAAATTAAATAAAATAAATTCTAAGGCAAAGGAGGGTGGGAGGTCAAATCATTGTGCCCCGAGAATCCAGGTTACCTAATTCCTGGGACTTGTGAGGTCACCTTCTACGGCGAAACAGGCTCTACAGGTGGGACTAAGTTAAGGATTGCAGTCCTAAGTGTCTGTTTAGAAGGAGGTGGAGGAGATGGGAGTATGGACGGAGAAGGCATGGGACGGGGCGATGCAGCTATAAGTCAAGGTCTGTCAGCAGCCGCCAGACACCGGGAGGGACAAGGAACAGATTCTTCTCGAGAATCTCACAGGTCAGGTCACAACGAGGGGGCTGGGAAGTGCCCATCTCCTGGGACCCTCCACAAATCAATCTCAGCGTGGTTTCTTAAGCCCTGCGTACCCTGGGAGGCTGGCTCCGCTCTGTGTGCGTCAGTTTCCTCATCTATAAAATGAAATCATCCACAGGATCTGCTTCCGGGGCTGCTGGGACGGCCAGCGTGAGCTCGGCCTGGTCGGTGCCCTCATTAGGCAGGTTGTTAAGCTTGCCTGTAGGTCAGGTGTTTGTGAGGATTATGAGACCACATATGGAAGGCGCCTAGAAGTGTGCCTGACACATAATAGGTGTGCAACACGTGCTAACTAAAAAGTCACCTGCCCAGGGGCGCCTGGGAGGCTCAGTCGGTTAGCGTCCGACTTCGGCTCAGGTCATGATCTCACNATAGCCTTGCAGCTGTGTATCTATTCACTGACCTTGGGGGAAAAACAAACTATTCTATGAAGTGATGGCAAGATTCCCAAACTACATGTAAAGCAAGAGGTTAAAGACAATTTTCTTAATCACGTGGAAAAGGCCGGAGGGATACACCTAAAATGGTAGCAGTGGTCTCCCGGGTGGGGCGAGCTCTTTGTGATTTTCCTCGCAAGCATTCAGAGACTGAAGGCAGATGGTGAAATCACGGGTACAAAGTTTCAGTTTTTAAGTCTCCTTGAATCTCATTCAAGGAGTGTTTCTGCCCCCCAAAATTAAATAAAATAAATTCTAAGGCAAAGGAGGGTGGGAGGTCAAATCATTGTGCCCCGAGAATCCAGGTTACCTAATTCCTGGGACTTGTGAGGTCACCTTCTACGGCGAAACAGGCTCTACAGGTGGGACTAAGTTAAGGATTGCAGTCCTAAGTGTCTGTTTAGAAGGAGGTGGAGGAGATGGGAGTATGGACGGAGAAGGCATGGGACGGGGCGATGCAGCTATAAGTCAAGGTCTGTCAGCAGCCGCCAGACACCGGGAGGGACAAGGAACAGATTCTTCTCGAGAATCTCACAGGTCAGGTCACAACGAGGGGGCTGGGAAGTGCCCATCTCCTGGGACCCTCCACAAATCAATCTCAGCGTGGTTTCTTAAGCCCTGCGTACCCTGGGAGGCTGGCTCCGCTCTGTGTGCGTCAGTTTCCTCATCTATAAAATGAAATCATCCACAGGATCTGCTTCCGGGGCTGCTGGGACGGCCAGCGTGAGCTCGGCCTGGTCGGTGCCCTCATTAGGCAGGTTGTTAAGCTTGCCTGTAGGTCAGGTGTTTGTGAGGATTATGAGACCACATATGGAAGGCGCCTAGAAGTGTGCCTGACACATAATAGGTGTGCAACACGTGCTAACTAAAAAGTCACCTGCCCAGGGGCGCCTGGGAGGCTCAGTCGGTTAGCGTCCGACTTCGGCTCAGGTCATGATCTCACAATCCGTGGGTTCGAGCCCCGCGTCGGGCTCTGTGCTGACAGCTCCGAGCCTGGAGCTTGCTCTCGGATTCTGTGTCTCCCTCTTCCTCTCTCAAAAATAAATAAAGAGTTTAGAAAAATATTTTAAAAAGTCACCTGCCCAAAGCCTAGCAGTGGCTGGTAAGTGGCAAAATTGAGATTCACACTCTCATTTGTCTAACCTCAAGCCCCCTTTCCACTGAGGAACGCCAAGGGAGGTCACATTTAAGTTGGATCTTGGAAAACCGGCAGGATGCTGGGAGCGCTCTTAAATGAACCGGTGTCACACACAGGCGATTGTCAAGTGCATTCGGCTCCAAGGCGCTCAAGCCTGAGGGACTAGCAAACGGATTAACTGAACCAGCCCTTGCACGGATCTTAGAAGTGCGCCTAGGGGCGCCTGGGTGGCTTAGTCGGTTAAGCGTCCGACTTTCGCTTAGGTCATGATCTCGCGGTTCGTGGGTTCGAGCCCCGCGTCGGGCTCTGTGCTGACTGCCAGCTCAGAGCCTGGAGCCTGTTTCAGTCTGTGACTCCCTCTCTCTCTGACCCTCCCCTGCTCANGGGAAAGGAGGGTGGGAGGTCAAATCATTGTGCCCCGAGAATCCAGGTCTTAATTCCTGGGACTTGTGAGGTCACCTTCTACGGTGAAACGGGCTCTACAGGTGGGACTAAGTTAAGGCTTGCAGTCCTAAGTGTCTGTTTAGAAGGAGGTGGAGGAGGGGCGCCTGGGTGGCTTAGTCGGTTGAGCGTCCGACTTTCGCTTAGGTCATGATCTCGCGTTTCGTGGGTTCGAGCCCCGCGTCGGGCTCTGTGCTGACTGCCAGCTCAGAGCCTGGAGCCTGTTTCAGTCTGTGACTCCCTCTCTCTCTGACCCTCCCCTGCTCACGCTGTCTCTCTCTGTCTCCTAGAAATAAATAAAACATTAAAAAAAAAATTTTTAAAAAAAAGTGCGCCTGGTCCCCTGCAAGGGGAGATAGGGAAGGGGCTGCTGGCTCTGTGCCCCGTCCCCTGTCCTGGCCTGGAAACTGCGTATCACAGCGGGAGCCAGGAGACATCTTGGTCACCCAGTGGAGCTCAGAGCCAGAGCCAGGAGGCCGCCCACCTTCGCCGTGGCCGGTGCCCGGGTTCGGGCCGTTGGGATTGCTGGAGTAGTAGAAGCCGTTGTAGAAGGGCAGCCCGGAGACACTGGGCAGCAAGCAGAGGAGGAGCAGCGGGCACATGGTGTCACGCAGGGCTGCAGCGCCAGCGTGTGGGGCACGGCGGGAGCCCGGGGCAGGCTGGGAAGAGGAGAAAACCCAGTTAGGGAAGCCGGTTGCAGGGGGGTTGGGACTCCCGGGTTCCAGCACCTACTCGCCCACTTAATCAACAGGTAATTCTGGAGCATCTTCTGCACGGTAGGCCTGTTCCCAGAGCCGAGAAGATGCACTGGAGCGAGGCCAGGTCCCTGCCCTCAGGGGACCGCCCCCTGCAGGCAAGATGGGCCACCAGGAAGCCGGCAAAGTCTAGGGAGGAGCCCCGAGGAGGCAACAGTCCTGGAGAAAATTACACAGGGCGATGGGCGGTATCAACAGTTTGCAAACCAGACATTGGAAGTTGAAAAGTCGTGAGCAGACTTTCTTAAAGACATCGAAGAGACGAGACTGGAAAATCTCGAGGTGCATTTGTGTTTCGTGAGGGGAGTCCTGCATTGAGGAGCTTTATGTTTCAGTCCAGAGATGTCTTTTGGGGGGGGAGGGGGAGGTCACAATGTGAAATTTATTTCTTATCCTGAGTCAAGGTCAAAAACAATTTGAAACCCCATTCCGACCTCGGTGGGCACATAAGTAAAATAGGTAGCTAGTCCGTGGCTATAGTTTTTTTTTTTAATATTGCATTTAAATATTATACCTTGATTACTGAGGGGGGTTGGTGCACACACAGTCTCCTCCCCTTCATTTATTTTGCGCGCAAGGCTAATGTTTCACCCGCCTGCCCCTCATCACCAGTTGATGAGCACTTAAAGGTTTAAAAGACCAGCAGCCTGGGAGGCACTCAATGCAGATGCGGCAGAGGCAACGGTGGTTGCTGGTTGCGTTCGAGAGCGGAGGGGAGGCAGGGGGGACGGGTACAGAAGAAGCGTGAAAACTTGACTGCAGACCTGGGCGTGAGCCAGCTGGAAAGGACGCTAAGGTGTCCCCAGCCAAGGGCAGGGCAACCACAAAAGCCCAGAGGCTAGAGAGAATATGTGGGGGTCTGAGAATGTGCTAGAAGCTCTCCATTTGTGCCCTTCTCTGTCCTGCATTGATCTCTGCGGTGGTTTCTCTTGGGGGGTGGAGGGCTGGCTCCTGGTTTCCAGCGGGCTCCTCTCCCCAGCACCTGTAACCCTATTTCCTGCTCCCTTCCTCCTAAGACCTTGGGGGGGACAGTGACTGCCATTGTCTGTGCCTTCTGCTCCCTTGTTTGTTACCCCCACTCTAGAAGCCGGCCAGTGGCCAGTGCTTCCTCGTTAGTCTCTTTAGTGGAACCACCTCGGGTGAAGTCTTCCTGCCGAGACCCTGGCTGAGTTAGGGGAGAGGCGGTGAGCCTTTGGGGCCCAACAAGCAGCCTTTTCCTTCTCTCCTTTGTCCCCAAGGCCCTGAGTGTCAGGAAGGGCTGTAAGCAGAGGGGCCATAGGATCAGACAAACCTCTCAGTAACCCCCCTGCAGGGGCTGAGCAGAAAGGGGAGTGTGGGGCAGCGAGGCCGGGGCGGCGGCGGGCAGTGGGAAGTATGATCCTGCAGCAACGTGGAAAAACACTGAGGGTGTAATTTAAAATGGGCAAAGCAGATGTGAGAACTGCCCCTCCGCTATGATTGTAAGGTTGTGGCCCTGTGAGTGCATGTTGTACAGAAACCAGAATGAACAGGAACAAAAAGAAGGGGAAAAGCAGCGGGGGAGGGGGAAGGGGGGAGGGAAGGGCAAAAGAAAAAGCAGCAACACCTGGGTGGCTCAGTTGGTTGAGCACCTGACTTGAGCTCAGGTCATGATCTCACAGTTCATGGGTTCGAGCCCCATGTCAGGCTTAGGGATGACCTCCCAGATTCTCTGCTCCTCCCCCGCTCATGCGTGTGCTCTGTCTCTCTCTCAAAGGTAAATAGACATTAAAAAAAAAATTTTTTTNCTCTCTGACCCTCCCCTGCTCATGCTGTCTCTCTCTCTCTCTCCTAGAAATAAAATTTTTAAAAAAATTTTTTTTAAAGGAAAGGAGAGCACAGAACCTGTAAAGGTGTTCAGATTCTGCAGGGAACCTTCTTGTTTCCAGAACAGTTAGGAACCCTTGGGGGAGAGGAAGGAGCGAAGGTGCAGGAAGTTGAGGTGTAATGCACTTCTTTCCTGGACACCTTTGCGGAGAGCTTGAGGTCTGTGCCAGGCGGTCCAGGAAGACCCCGCCCTTCCCAGGTCTCGCTCCTTCCAAGAGGCCCCAGGTGACTCTGCTCAGTCCCCACGGGGACTTGGGTCCGGGCGGCCCAAGCAGTCAGGCAACCTAATGGTTCCTACCATCTGGAGATAGGAAGGAAGCTCTGGGTTCAAATCACAGTCTCGTGCCGACCAGCTGTGTGATTCCAGGCCGGTTCCCTCACTTGGGGAACCCAGTTCGCAACCCCCCCTTCAGCGTACTTCTCCCCGACATGGTCTGCTTTTCTCCTACAGTAACCGCTCCAAGGCCTCACTTTGCAGCTAGGAGGGGCAGAGCTGGGCAGCGAGCAGGATGAACGTGACACACGCAGGTCCTGGGTTAAAACAGGGACGGGGGCACCAGGGTGGCTCCGTCGTTAAGCATCTGACTCTTGATTGTGGCTCGGACGGTTCGTGGGTTCGAGCCTGCTTCAGATCCCAGGTCTCCTTTCTCTCTGCCCACCCCAGCTCCCGCTGGCTCTTTTTCTCTCAAAATAATAAACATTACAAAAAAAAAGGGAGGGGCGCCTGGGTGGCCCAGTCAGTTAAGCTTCCAACTTCAGCTCAGATCCTGATCTCGTGGTTCGTGGGTTCGAGCCCCGCATCGGGCTCTGTGCTGACTGCTCAGAGCCTGCAGCCTGCTTCAGATTCTGTATCTCCCTCTCTCGCTGCCCCTTCCCCGCTCGCATTCTCTCTCAAAAATAAACCTTAAAAAAAAAAAAGTTAGGGATACTTTTTCCTGGTATTCTTTCCCTCAACCTGCTGGCAACCAAAGGGGCTACCTCAGTCTCAAAGATGTAAAGCACAGGCTCAGGGGTAAAGCTGTGGCCCAGCCCTGGGAAGGCCTCCTCTGTACTGTGTCCTAAGAGAAACAACGTCCTACAGTATTTAGGCCACCGCATTTTAAGTCACTCTGTGAGCACAGCTTAGCCTCGCTGGGACTATCATTGGCATAAAATTAACAGCTGAGTTTAATGAGCACGTATTATCTCACTTAATCCTCCGCACAACTCCTGGAGGTAGAACCGATTAGTAGCCTCATTTTTACAGGTGGGAAAACCAAGGCACAGAGGGATTCAATAATCTGCCCGAGGTCCTCCGGCTAGGACGTGGCAGAGCTGGGATTTGAACCCACTCCAGCTCCAAAGCCCGGAAGGAGCATGTCCCATTCAGGGAGGTGACGTGTGCAGAGCACACAGTTCAGTGCCTGGTAGGAGGTGGTTTCCTTTCCCCTCCTTGAGGTCCCACGTTTGGAACCGGGAAGGAAGTGGAACGAGAACCGAGAGGCTGTTGATGCTGCTGAGCTGCGTGTCACGGGGTCCACCCTGTCCTTGGGAGGGGCCGCAGCGGAGGGGCTCACCAGCCCCTGTCTGCCGTGTGCCCCCCAGTGAGAAAGGGCTTCCCTGGGGATGCGCAAATGGAGGGGTTTCTGCTACAAAGTGAGATTTGTGTGCTTGGAGAGAAACCTATTTTGGGGGCGCCTGGGTGGCTTCGTCGGTTGAGCCTCTACTTCAACTCAGGTCATGATCTCAGTTTGCGGGTTCGAGCCCCGCATCAGGCTCTGTGCTGACCGCTCAAAACCTGGAGCCTGCTTCGGATTCAGGGTCTCCTTCTCTCTCTAGCCCCCTCCCCGCTCATGCACGTGTGTGCTCTCTCAAAACCATTAAAAAATTTTAATGTATATTTTTGCATTAAATGCATTAAATAACAAGATTGGGGTTGGAATAAGGTTGGGGTCAGATTACTCAAAACCTACTTTGTAACCAGCATGTTAAGAAAACCGTCCAGGAACAGTCCTAATAAACGCCTGGACTGTTCACTCTCTGCTGACATCGGCAACCCATCAATCAGCCCTTTGAATCCCCCCCCTGACCCCAGACCACACACACACACACACACACACACACACACACACACACACACACACACACCCCTCGGGCAGAAACCAGTGCTTCCTCCTTTGAGGTGTAGGTCTTCAGGACACTAGATCCCAATAGAAACCAGATTTACTGAAACTAAGAATCTGACCCAGGGTGAAGCCATCTTCAGTCTTTTAACTCCAGGGACATGCCATTTGCAACTTCATGTGATTCCTACGTTTATCAGAAAACCTTGTGTTAATAAGCAGCCGTCCGAGCATCCCTCCCTCCACAAACCTACCGCGTCCCTGAGTCGACACGGTGCGGAGTTTGGGTCTTGAGAGGCGGGACAATGTGATGGGAAGGGAGGCTGCGTGATCCAATCTGTTTGGCTCCTGGGCTTTGGAGCCTGAACAGCAGGAGCTTGGATAGTGGCACTCGCGCGCGTGTACCAAGAAAGGCGCTTTCTGAGGACTGTGCTTCTTACGGAATCTGTCGCTTGCTAAAGTTTGCTCTTGGTGAGAAATCCTGTTACAGTCGCTCCAAATACATCAGCGTGTTGAGAAAAATCGCCGCTGGACAAATGCCATCCCGTGTCAGACTGACCTCAGTCCCCCCTTGTTCTTACCAATCGTGAATGTGGGGATTACCGGCTCAGAAACCGGCCCCGAGGCAGGAAAGACTATAGCACCTTGCGTCCTCCAGCGAGCTCTTGGCACCCCTTCCTGCCCCTAAGACCCCACCCAGCACACACTCACAACCTCACGCCTGAGAACTGCACTTCCCCCCCTGGGTATTCGAGGGTTTCCGTGGCCAGCGGCAACCTTGACCCTCCCAAGAACCCCACCTCCACCCAAGTCAGCGAGAATTTTATTCTCCCCATTGTATCCACGGGTAAACAGAGGCACAAAGGCATGAAGCAATTCTCTAAAGGTCACATGGCCAAGAAGCAGGATTCTACTGCCCTCTCCAGCCAACCCCCATCACGGTCTGTCACCGTTAAGGACTGCCTTCCACTTGTCCGTGCATCTTCACGGATGTCCTTGCCTGCGGGTCTCGCAATGTCAGAATTTATATCCCCGTTGTACAGCCAAGGAAACGGGGCTCAGCTAAGTTCATGGCTGAGGTTACCCAGGTAGGAGATGAAGGAGTTGGAATCTGACCCCCTTCACTCAGCAAGGGTTTCTCACACATCTACCGTGTGCCAGACACCGCTCTGGGCATGCCGGACACCCCTCACAATCTTCCTGGGGGTTATATTCCAGTGAGGGAAACGGAGCGCGAGGTGCGACATAGTGATGTCAAAGTCGTGCGTGTGACCGAGGAGGCTGAAGCCGGAGAGGGGAGTGTGCCTGGACCCAGGATGGATCAGGAAGGGCCTCCCTGAGAAGGGGACCGGCTGAAGGTGGGAGCCTTGGGAATCCTAGGGAAAAGCATTCCTTGGGAGGGAACAGCAAGTGCAAAGGCCTTCGGCAGGAACAGCCTGAAGGCCGACGAGGAGCGAAGAGCAAGAGGGGAGGGTGGTGGGACATGATGCTCCACAGCTGTCACGGGGCCACTGTGACCACTGAAGGGAAGACACTGAGGGTTTTCAGCAGGGGACAGCTATGAATCAGACTTCCATCCTAAAAGACCCACGCAGGTTATCTCCCCGCCTTGGCTCAGGTGCCTGGCCTCATCCTGGCTTCTCCTTTCCAGCTAAAAGCAGCCTCAGTTCTCTTTACTTCAGTCCCTCTCCAGTCTGGACACACCCCTCGGTCTACTCTCTGGCTTGTTAACACTACAGCAGGGGCACCCAGCTGGCTCAGTGGGTGAAACGTGTGACTCCGGATCTCGGGGTTGTGAGTTCGAGGCCCATGTTAGGCGTAGAGCCTGCTTAAAACAAAAAAACAAAATCCACAGCAAAGGGAGAGGTGCGATCTGGTCAACCCCTCTCTCTGCCGGATGCTAGCCCAGCAGTCCCGCAGCATTACACTGGGGGGGGAGGGGGGGTACCGAGGGTACCAAGACAAACCAAAGGAGTTCTGAACATGAGCCCTGTGCCCAGGCACTACGACCCTGATGGAGACAGGCCCTCCTTGTCCAGCCCTGTTTGACGGGAGTGCGGCACAGAAAGCCTGAGGTGTCCAGGCTGACTGATGTCCAGGTGACCCCGCCCCCCCCCCACAAGGNAGAAGACTTACAGGGAAGCTCAAGGGTTGATGACAAATGCACCCTGAACGTCATGTGAAAGCAGAGCTGAATCCTGATCATGAGCCTCGAGTGACAAATGCTGCTTAGCTGTCGCCCTGCCCCAGGCCCGTCTCTGACCACCACCACCACTCAGGGAAGCAGAAGACCCTCTCCACTCCCCTAAGCCACCCACCCTGGCCCCCCAGCCCCTCAGAACCACCAAAGGTGCCACCAGCTAGAAGGGTCGAGAACAAGCCCAGCCCAGTCACCCCGGCAGCTGGGGGCTCCCCAGAGCAGCTGGAGCTCTGCCTGGGGGAAGACACAGCTGCACCCTGCTGAGTGACCTTGAACGAGTTTCTCAGCCTCCCTAGATCTCCATGCCCTCCTCTGTAAAAACACAAATGATGGCTACTAGCACCCCTCCCTCTCGGGCTGTGGGGAGGATTCTACAAGATGAACTCTGTCCGCATGGCAGGTGCCCAATAAAGAGAGGTTAACGCATCTTGGCAGAGAACGTAGGGGCAGATTTCGGGTTCTAGCATCAGACCGGCCACCTGGATTTGGTCCTGGCCCCACCCAGTTACTAACCGTGTATCAGTGGGCGCGCCTGGCTGGCTCAGCCAGAAGACCATACAGCTCTTGATCTCAGGGCGGTGAGTTCAAGCCCCACGACCAGTGTAGAGAAGCCTTTAAAAATAGAATCTTGGGCACCTGACTGATTGTCAGTTAAGTGTCTGACTTGAGCTCAGGCCATGATCTTCTGGTCCATGGGTTCGAGCCCCGCATCAGGCTCTGTTGACGGCTCAGAGCCTGGAGCCTGCTTTGGATTCTGTCTCCCTCTCTCTTCCCTGCCCTGCTCATGCTTGTGTGCACTCGCTCGCTCTCCCTTCCCCCCCCATCAGAAATGAATAAGCACTAAAATTTTTTTAACCTTTAAAAACAGTGTACCAATGGGCAAGTCACTGAGGTTCAGTTTCCTCCTCTGTAAGATGCGGGTCACAACAATTCCAATCAGAAAAGATTAAGGGAGAGAAGAAGGAGGGTGAGCACTCAAAGATGAGCTGTTACTATTTACAGCGTACAAGGTGAACTCTCACGTTACTTCAGTGGATCTTTCTCCCCTCTCCTTGCCTAGGAAAGAAAGCAAGCCACCATCGCCTTCCCTTGACGATTGGGGTCACTGAGGCTAGGGGCGTGCAGAGGACTGAAGTACCCAAGGCTTTATTTTTGGTAAACAGGCCGAGGTTAGAGAAAACTCTAGTCTCCTGGCCACCCATCCTTTGGTTCTCCCAGCACCACTTGCCTCGGGACAACTCCACGCATCAGAGGAAGCTGAACCCCACCTTGGAAGGGCCACACCCCGCCCCAGACTATTCTCGCTGTGCGACGGAGAGCAGGTCCCCCAATCTCCAGCAGGGGGCAGCACTGGCCGCCCGGTCTCCACAAGCCCCAGCTCCGGGTGAGGAATTCGACTTCGGTGCCCCCGGTTTAGACCAGGCTTACAGGCGCCTTTGAAATCTGCGGCCCCCAGAAAGTGGAAGCCGTGGAAGCCGGGGGTCTTTCCTACCAGCATTCCCTTCCCGCTGGCTCCTGCAGGGCGGCGGGAGGGAGACCAGGGCGCCTCTCCGTCACCTCCCCTGCGCGGAGCAGAAGCACCCCGGGGTCGGCGCTGGGCACCGAGGTCGAGGCCGGGTCGCAGGCTGCTGGGGCCGCCCAGCGAGCTGGTGACCGAGCTGGGTACAAGCGCCCGCGCTGTTTCCTTCTTGGCCGCTCCACAGACCCCCTCGAACGACCCCATCTCCCACCCCGAGCACTTCTCGCCACCCTCCCTCTACGCCCCTGGTCTCGCCGCCCTAAGGCGGAAACCCCGGTGAACCGAGGCCTGAAACCGACGGGCATCCTTCGCGCTTTTCCTGGGCAGAGGCCAAGAGGCGCAGGCCTGCCCGCCCGCCGCCACGCGGGTGGTCCCCAGCCCCCCACCGCACCCCTGCACCCCAGAGCTCGCGACAGACGCTGCGCACAGAGCCCCGCGCCCCGCGCCCCGCGCCCCGCGCCCCGCGCCGGAGGCTGCAGGGCTCAGACGGGGTGAGACGGGAGGGATCCGGGGGGCCCCGGTGGCAAAGGAGCTGGACCTGGCGGTGGTCTTGGAGGCATCGGGTTTCGCTGGGGATTAGCTTCCTCCAGGCCAGCCCTGAGGCCCCCGCCCGGCTCTCCCAGCACTCGCGCCCCGGGTGCGCCCCAGGGGCGATCAGCACCCAGCTCCGCCCTGGCCCCGCGGTGCCCAGCGCACTCCCCGTGCCCGCTTTCCCCGCCCCCGCCCGAGAGGCATGGGGCCCCGCGGGAGAACCCAAAACGGGGAGGGGGAACCCGGCCCCCAGGGGGGCCCCGGAGCCCGAGCTCCCCGGAGCTACGCACCGTCCCCCGGAGGCTCCTCGACGGCGGGAGCGCTCCCGGCCTCGGACTGTCGGGTGTGAGGGATCCTGAATGTCTCCAGAGGAAGCGGCTGCGGATAAACCCCCGCGTTCCCGCCGGGCCAGCCCCTTAAAGGAACACACGCCCCTTTCCCTCCCGAGGGCTGGGTCCAAAGCGAGGAGTTGGTGCCGACCTGGGCGGTCTCCAGACTCGGCTGGGGATCGCCTCCAAGCCTCGGAGATGCTGCGAAGGGAGTGTCCAGGAGCTGCCGTCACCTCTTAGACGGGGTGAGTGGGAGATGGAAGAAACGTGTTACTGAGGGAGGTCCCCTTAGATCACTTCAGATTCCCCAAAGAAAACAGTGGGACTCGGGGGAGCCCCTCCCCAGCACTCTGCAGGTGGGCTATGGCTGCCCCCCCCCACCTTGGGGAGAGGTTGAAGAAGTGTTCCGTATGCCTTTCCCCCCCATATAAGACGAGAGCAATGACATCCCTCCTGCCCATGACCTTGGCCATCATGAAATCCCCGGACTGTCAGTGCTGGGCACAAAGATGCTGACCACAGTAGGTGAGGCTTGACTCGATGGTCTTGGAGGGAGGGAAGGCAAGTGAGGGGTGCTTCCTGAGGTCAGCAGGGACAACCAAGGCTTCTGACTGGTGCTTCAACAGGGGGAGGGCCCTCCGTTAGAAGGCTGACAGCAGTCGAATCCCACATCCGGCATCACCTCCCAGAACTGTTTGGACAGGGTGTTATGTTTCCGTCCTGGCCGACAGGGGTGCTGGGCTGGACAGTTTCCCTCAGCACAGAAGCCTAGAGATCCTTCAACCATAGCCGGCAGAGGGGCCACGGGGTCATTGAATCTACAGCCTGCTCTTAAACACACCACAGCCTGCGCGCACGTGTGTGTGTGTGTGTGTGTGTGTGTGTGTTACACAGGAGCCAGGAGCACGTCAGAGCACTAAGAGCTGCGGCGAACTAGAAGATACACATCGGAAATGAATGCCATGCTTCCGGGAGCCAGTGAAGCTTCCTCCCCCAGGAGGAGAGGTCCATCTGACCTGCGTGTGCAGAAGGACTGGAGGGCCGATAAAACACAGTACCAAGGGGCGCCTGGGTGGCTTAGTCGGTTAAGCGTCTGACTTTTGCTTAGGTCATGATCTCGCGGTTCGTGGGTTCGAGCCCCGCGTCGGGCTCTGTGCTGACAGCCAGCTCAGAGCCTGGAGCCTGTTTCAGCCTGTGACTCCCTCTCTCTCTGACCCTCCCCTGCTCACGCTGTCTCTCTCTCTCTCTCTCTCTCCTAGAAATAAATAAAAAACATTAAAAAAAACACACACACAAGTACCAATTAGGAAACTCTTGCGAGCTTCTCTAATGAGGATGTGAGCCGAGCGTCTGAGGCCTCCAACACACACCACCGTACCTGTCCGTTCTGTCCATTAGTCTCCACAAGGCCATGGAGCCAGTCCTATTCTTCCCATTTTACAGATGTGAGAACTGAGGCCCAGAGATTTCAACAAATTGCCTAAGGTTGCTTGGAGCCAAGATGTGAGCTCAGCTTTTCCAACCGGAGACCTTGCGTTCCTAGGGACCCCACCCTGTTTAAACCAGGGGAGCCCTGACTCCTGGGAGAGGCAGGTCTGTGGGTCCCAGTGCTGATGGCCACAGGACAGGGGCGACAGCAGCAGGGAAGGGCAGTTTTGCTCCAGCAAGTTTCACAGGCCAGCCGGGGCTGGCTCTCCAGACCGTGGTCAGGAATAAAACAAGTTTTGGGGAAGAGATGGTGAACTTCAGTGGGGGCGGAAAGACTATCCAGGGAGAGGAGCCAAGGGCAGGAAGGTCACGAGTAGGGGCCCCAGGTTTCCCAGAGGGGGGCTTTCAGAAGGCTGTGACCAACTCCTCCAAGATTGCAGAGATGAGCAGAAGAGCCTGGGTGGCCTAAGCCACTCCAGAGTGACCTCGGGGCTCCCGGGCCAGGTGGGGGCCTTGTGACGACGGCCCACCAGTCCCCGCGGCCGGCCAGCCAGCCAATGAGACTGGCCCACAGCAGACGTTCAATGCCACGAACGGGGGTTGTGGACCTGGACAAGTGAAGCTCCGTTTCCCCTCCTGGGCCTCCCGCATTCTAGCAAAGCTCACAGCGCAGTTGAGTGCTGGGGAGGTGGGATCATCCGGGGGCACAGGTACACTGGAAAGAAGCGTCTCCCGCTCTCTGCAGGGCCCCAGGAGAGGCCAGAACAGGGCTGTGGATAGGAAGTGCTCCCACAGGGTGTCCGGAGGCCATCATCAGTCTCCAAATACAAGCCAGGCAGACCTCACAGAAGAGGTCTTGGAGACCAGAGGGAGTGGGCTGAGAACCCCAGGGGTCGGGAGCCCCATTCCCCATTCCCCATTCCCCATTCCCCATTCCCCATTCCCCNAGTCTGGGCTTGTGGTCTGTTCCCGCCAGCAAGGGCAGCTCTCAGGAAGGGGCCACTTCCAGGCTACTCTTCCTCACCAATTCCAGCAAAGCCACACCCTCCCTTCGGCACCCGCATGGCCAGATCTGCCTAGGCTCAGAAAGTTCCAGAACATTCACCTGGGATACTAAGCTGATTTGATCTACCCCTTTCCTAGCTACTCTTCTC
>NW_027531904.1:5618774-5620171 GCF_008692635.1 Crocuta crocuta
AGCCTGTATGTCCCAAGGCTGTGTCCTGATTGCCCCTGCATGGGGGGCTGGGTGGGGAGGGCAGAGGGGGTACCCCTGGGGCTTTCCTCGGCCCCACAGCCCTGCTAGTGGCCTCTCAGGAACTAGTGTGCTCAGCCAGGAGGCCTCATGACCACTTGGCAGGGCCCCACCCCCTGGAGCCTCATGCAGCTGAACGCAGCCCAGGTTCATGGAACTTCCAGCAGCTTCTCCAGCCCATCGCTCTAGATGCAGAGAACACGCCAAAGGGGAAACCCACCGGCCTCAGCCTCTCCTACTCGCGTGGGAAGGGAGCAAAGGGCCTTCCTTGGAGACAGGCTATGTGTGTGCAAGGCGTGCCCTGGGCCCCTCACCGGGCAGCAGCTGTGACCCCAAGGCTGCAGGAGTCTGGGTCTAGGGCGGGAAGAACAGAGAAGAGGCCCGGGCATCAGGACTCAGTGGGACCCCCCCCTCCAGAGTCTCCCCCTTCTCCCTTTAAGCTCTCCCCAGCTAGGTGACCCCACAATACTGGGGTCAGGAAGGATGGGGGAGTGGGGAGACAGGCCAAGCCCAGGGGACGGAGCAAACATGAGCCACACAAGAGTTCAGGGGGTGATATAAATATATTCTGGAAGCTGCCTGGGCACTCTGGGGAAGAACCAGCGCAGAGGGCGCCTCCCATGCTCACCCACCCACCTGCACCCCTCTCTCTCTCCATAAGCCACCCCACCCCCTTCTGTCTCTCAGGCTTCAGAGCAAGGGTCAAGAGGGGTGGGTCTCCAGGGAGATCAGGGGGATGTGGGAGGAGGCTGGGTGGCAGCGGCAGTTGAGTGGCAGCGTGGTGCTGAGGGACAGGAGACCTTTATGTCCAGCCTGGCGCCTCCGGGCCTTCCTCCAGGGCCCTGGGACCGCGGGGGCGGGGAGCACGCAGGGGGAACAGGGAGCCTAGAACCAGGAATCCAAGGGGCGCGGGCAGCCCCGGCTTCCTGCTTTGCCCTTGCTCTCCATCCCAGACCTACTCGACTCCAGTGTCTAAGAAAATGATGAGGTGGCGTGAGGGCTGGGTGCGGGGCCACAGGGTAGGGGGAGAAGAGGGGTGGGGAGAGGGCGGTGACTGAAACCCCTGCCCCCCAGTCCCCGGCAATCAGGAGGTGGGGTGGAGATGGCAGCAGGCCACCAGAAGGGCCGGGAAGAGCAGGGCAGGGCCAGGCGCCCCTCGGCCAGGCCGGCCACACGCAGCACTAACAGCCCAGCAGTTCCACGCGCAGGGTGATTCGGTTGTGCCAGGCGACGGGCAGGATGCGCACAAAACGAGCCAGGAAGGGCATCTCGAACATGTTCTTCTTGTGGGAATTATTGTCCAAGTTGCCAGGGAAGATCTGGGGGCAGAGGCGGATGTC
>NW_027531904.1:5620346-5623113 GCF_008692635.1 Crocuta crocuta
CGGCCACTCACCTTGCTGTCCAAGGCCCCCTGGTCCCTGTACTCGATCCAGTTTGTGCTGTCGTTACTATAAGCAACCTTGTAGGCCGCGACATATTGGATGTGGCCAAAGTCTCGGGCCCCCTGGGTAATGATGCCCGTCACCTCCCTCTGGGAGCCCAAATCAACCTGCAGGAAAAATCAAGCACATTGTCTCTGTTTAGACCATTCCCCAGAGAGGTGGAAACAAGCAGACACGCTGCGGCAGGACTCCTCGTTTGGGGACAACTATTTCATCTGGCTCGTCCTCAGTTACCCCATCTATGAAATGGACAGGAATCCTACCACCTACTTTGTCAGACACGGTTAGACGCATCACTGCAGTGAAGCTACATTTCAGAGCGGGGGGGCCTTGGCCAACCTGTAGCCCATCCCCCCGCCCCGTGCAATGAGGACAAGGACAGGGGAGACCCCGGGCGAGCTCCTGGGCACCCTGCAGAGCTGTCCACAGCCTGGCCTTAATCCCAAGTGAGTCCAGATGCAGGCAGCTCCTCCCAGAACCTAGCTGTACAGGCTAATGGCTCCTTGGGACCTGGAGCCAAAGCCCCTGCCCCCCAGTCCCTGCCCACTCAGTGGGGGGGCTGCCTCCTGTGCGCGGACAGGCTGTCCAGGTGGCACGCCAGACTAGCTGCCACCCAGCAGCTGAGGCCCAGGCAAACCCTTGCCCGCCGGGGCTGTTTCCTCGTCTATGACGTGAGCAGACAGTCTGGTTTCCTGTGACCCTCCTGGCTCCCAATCTCCTGAAATCCAAGGGCTGCCCCCACGATGTGTCCTCACACCGCGAGTCAGGCAGAGAGACGCTGGGGTGTGCCCGCCTGGGTCGCATGTCCCTTCTCCGTCCTGTCCCTACTGTCCTCGGGCTCAGTCACCCTGGGGCAGCTGGTGGAGACGGCTCCAGTGCTGTGCACACGCACACTCGTCCTCTCCAGAACCAGGAGGAGGTGGGGCACGTGGGAGGGAAAATGAACAAAGTGGAAGACAAACCAGGCTGTTCAGAGCCTCCGTCTCGGGGAGCAGAAGCCTGGGCTGGGCGGGGTGTCCCTGATCAGCCCCCCGGGTCCCGCCCAACCCAGCCCTGCGTCAGACCCACCTGCAGCCACTCAGAGGCATCGTTGGTCTGGGCGGTCCAGGCATTGAACTTGCCCTGCTTGTCCAGCCTCGCATAAGAGGGAAACCAGCCGAAGGCGCTGAGGCCCCAGGTCTTGTAGAGGCTGGAGGCCGTGATCTGTTTGTCCGGGATGGTGCCGTCCTTCATTCCCAGGGGCTCGGCACACCCTGCCGGCAGAGGGGTGTGCCGCCCGCTCAGCATCCACAGCCTCCCACGAGCAAGTGCGAGGAGACCAGGGGAGGAACTCTGGGTGCCCTGACCGGCCCTGGGCTTCCTCTTAGACAGACGGAAGCCCCTTCACCTTGGAGGCCCACTTTGCCTCTGTCAGCTGCCTTCTGTACCCAGCCCCGCCCTCGCCTGCCTGCCCTTCAGAGGACCCCCCACTTTCCCCCTCTGCACGAAGGCAGGCCCTGCTACCACCTCCCACCCTCCTTCAAGACCTGCCTCGTGCGACACCTCCTCCAAGAAGCCTGCCCTAACCACCTCACTTGGGGGGGAACTCCTCCCTCCTTTGGACTCTGCACTGTCTCTCTCACTCCTATGGTCCAGCTGTGGTCTACAAGGCTGCCGCCCACAACTGCGGTCAAGCACATCAGCAGCATCTCCTCCCTCCTGCGCTCACGGCTGTCATTCAATCTTCCACAAAAAACCTGAAAGCCGACCTCCGTAACCCCATTCTATGGGTGAACAAAACTGAGGCTGAGATTCATTAATAAGCATTGTGCCCATGTCACACACAAACTCCTCACCACACCACGCCACGCTGTGACCTCATCGCCGCCATCCACGCCCCCTCGCAGAGCCAGGAAGGCCTGCCTGCTGACCCGGTGATGGACAACACTGCCTCCCCCTCCCCCTCCCCCCGCCCAGCAGGTGACAGTCACAGATGGCTCTTGCATCCTTGCCCCAGCAGCCCCTCCCTCAGTGTCCACCAGGGGCCGTCACACCCTCAGCCCCCAGCACTGGGGGCGCTGTCACACTGACCAGGGACGTCCTGCTCGGCGGCAGCCCAGCCTCCCTGCACTACTCGTCTGCACCTCCAGGTGGCGGTAGCAGCCAGGGCCGGGCAGAAGAGAAAACTCCCAAGAAAAATGGGTGTGTCTCCCCCAGGCAGAATCCTTACTCCAGTCGGTCTGTCCTTGTGGGGAATTTGGGGGTGGGGGAAGCGGGCCGGAAAGCCACCCCTTCATCTGGAAGCAGGTATGTGGCTCTTTACATCATTGCCCAGACGCTTGCACACTTGGCCCTGAAGACATTTGCCTCCTGGGGCGCCAGAGAGGCTCAGTCAGGTGAGCATCAGACTTCGCCTCGGGTCACGATCTCCATTTGTGAGTTCGAGCCCCGTGTCCGGCTCCCTGCTGTCAGCACAGAGCCGTCTTCAGAACCTCTGTCTCTTTCTCTCTTTCAAAAATAAACTTGAAAAAAGAAAAGGACGTAATATAACTTATTTAAAAAAAGATTTGCTTCCCAGGAATGCCCGTGGCTGCTAATGGTAAACCTCTCCTCGCGATGTGGTGCCCAGGCATCCTGAGGAAGTCAGACGGCCCCACCAAGGAAGATGCAGTTGGGAAGGGCACGGAGCCAAGGCAAGGGCTCCGGCTCCATCACTCACCCTGCCAAG
>NW_027531904.1:5623163-5626808 GCF_008692635.1 Crocuta crocuta
CCGCAGGTCTAGGGCAGGACTGGCACCCACATTTCTACAAGCCCCCAGGTGAGGCGCGTACTTCTGGGTCCACGGAGCACACCTTATGAGCAGAGAGCTGTAATCCACCCCACCCAACCCAGTGAGTCTACACCTGACCCAAGCCACCTTCTCTTCCCCCAGGGCTCCCCTTGCCCACATGCCCTCTGCCCTCATTGTCCCTGTACAGCCTGAGGGGTTCCCTTCTAGACACTCCGGTCAGGTCCTGTTCGCACTCTCCCCTACCCCCACATGGCTGCCCCCTGTTCTGAGGATAAAGACCTGGATCCTTAAAATGATCCGTACGGCCCCTAACTTGTCTGGCTTCACCCACCTCTCCAGCCTCACCACCCAGCAAGCTGCCGCTCTCTCCAGGCTCCAGCCCCACTGGCCTTCCTTTTATCCCTCAACATGCCCCAGGGCCTTTGCACCTGCCAGCTCCCCGCCTGCCCGGAATGCCCCTTCCAAGTTCTTCACATGGCTTGCTCTCTGTCGTGCAAACCTCCACTCAAAAACCGTCCCGACAGGGCAGTCCTCATGCCCAGACCTCAGGAGAGCAGACAGGCCAGCTTCCACAGCTTGCCAGGCCTTGGAGGGAGCTTCTGGGATAGGGCCATGCAGGCCACTTTAGTAGCCAAAGACTGCAGAGCCCCCAGGCCTGTCTGTCCGGTACCAATAGCCTAAATTTCCTTTGATCAGCAGGTTGTCTTTAACTCCCAATTTAAATAAGGCCCAAATGGCAATGACCCTATGACAGGGGAACACAGGATGACTTAAGTTCCTACTTTAAAAGGGCAGGTCTGGGCTAAGACCAGAAAGGCAGGAGCCTGGTGCGCCCCACAGTTGTGCGAGTGGCCAGCAGGTGGCGCTGTGGCTGCAAAGAGGGGGAAAAACCCAGCCCCGCAGCCTGGCGGTTGGACGTCACTTTTTCTTGCTCATCAGAAAACTGTCCCTTTCTGGTGCCCCCCATCCCTCCACCAGGGAGTATCTCTGGAAAGGGCAGCAGAAAGCACCAGCTCCAACCCTATGGCCCTAGAAGCCCCCACGTCTCCTGAATAACGAGTACAGGAGATGGGGGTGAGTGGGTGTCAAAAGCCCAGGGATCTAGACCAAGTTTTAATCCCTACCAGCCGGTGAGCCCTTGATAGATCACTTATCTGGGCCTCACTTTTCTTATTCATTAGTTCATTTAAATGTTTGAACAGAAGCACCTAGGTGGCTCAGTCGGTTAAGCGTCAGACTTTGGCTCAGGTCATGATCTCACGGTTCGTGGGTTCGAGCCTTGCATGGGGCTTTGACCCTGACAGCTCAGAGTTGGATTCTCTCTCTCCCCCTCTCTCTCTGCCCCTCCCCCGCTCACATTCTGTCTCTCTCTCAAAAATAAGACATTTTGAGGGGAAAAAAAAGACACAGCGTGTGCGGGGGAGGGGCAGACACAGAATCTGAAGCAGGCTCCAGAATCTGAGCTGTCAGCACAGAGCCCGATGCGGGGCTCAAACCCACGAACCGTGAAATCATGACCTGAGCCGAAGTCAGACGCTTAACCAACTAGCCACCCACATGTGCCCCCCACAAAAAATTTTGTAAATGTTTACTGAACATCTATGATCCATGCCCCAGGGAATACAGCAGTGAACAAAACAAACTACCTGCCCACGTGAAGCCAACATCAAAAAAACAACTAAGACTACGTGGTCTAGAAACTCATGGAATCCATCAGAATCAGTGAAAACACTCTGAAAGCTGAAGTGGTATCTTTTTTTTTTTTTCCTCTAACCAACCCAAACGCCAATGCCAGCAGACCCCTAGGCAAGACCGCCGAGGGCCAGGCGACCCATCTAGTGGGAGCCCAGGTCCCCGGGCCTTGCGGCCGTAACCTCCAGCTCCTCCTGGCTGAGAAAAGGCGGGGCAGGGAGGCCATCTCTCAGCAAGGACCACAGCCCCCGGCACTCACCGTTCAACTCGCAACCAAGGAGCTCAAAGCGGAGGGTACAGCCCCGGTGGCAGACGACGGGCACCAGCCGCACGTACTGCACCTCCAGAGGGAAGTCAAACAGGTTGACCTTCAGGCGACTGTTGTCCATGTTACCCACAAACACCTAGGAGGAAAGGAGAGTGGAGGGATGGGGTCAGTGTGTGGGTAGCCCCACCTTCCTGGGTGGCAGGAGGCGGGGCTTAGCAGAGCCGACGGGGGGTAGCTCTTCCTCTGGCCACCCCCTACCCTCAACACAGATTCCCCTTCTCACACCTTTCTTGGTCAGCATGGGGCCTGGGCAGAACCCCTGTCTTTCGTACAAGGCCATCTATAATCTCTAGGGCGCCTCTGCAAATTAGAAAAAGGCACTCCTTTTTCAAGACCCTTGATTATAATAATTTCCCCACAGACATAAGTACACAAACACATGTCTACATTCTGAAGGGTGCCCACTTAGTAACGACCTCCTTGAGCAGTGTACAACCTGCACAACTATATGGTGGCCCTGAAGGCTCAGAATGCATCCCACCCCCACCACCAACACTCCCCCCCGCCCCCATCCTCAACAGGTCACATTGAACCTTTCTGAGCCGCCTCATTCTCACCTATAAAATGGGGCAGGGGGTATTGCTGGTAACCACAGAACATGGGCATAAGCCGGGTTTCCCAAATTCTGGGAACCATAGAGCAACTGCAGACCCACCTTATGGCCAATCCAGGGTCCCCTCACTTCACTGAGCCCTCAAACAGCTCTGGAGCCCCAGAGGGTGCGGACCACAGCCCTTCTCTAGAGCCCTCACCTTGTCTCCCGACCCGTCTGCGCTCTGGATAAACTGGAACTTGCGTCCGTTGACGCTGTAGGCCACCTTGAAAGACTTCAGGTACTCGGCACTCCCCGCTCGGCTGGCCCCCTGTGTCACCACACCTGTCACGCGCATCTGTCGTATCAGGTTTACCTGTGCCCAAAGCAGGGAGAACAGCACCTTATCTCCCTCTGCTCCGCACCCCCCCGGAGCGGAAACAACCAAGCAGGGCAGAGGAGGGAGGGCTTTCTCATCTGGGGCTCTCAGAGCTTTGGGCCCAGTGCTCAGGGGAGTACCCAAAGAGGGACAAGCCCCCCCAAGGCTTCGCCCAGTGCTAACAGCCCCTCCCCAGCCTGGGGCCTGCTCCTCATCCAGGCCCCCGACTCCAGAGCCCCTCCCCCAGGCTGCCCCCCCCCNAAAATGCAGACCACCTCGTCATGCCCTGTCCCCTCCCGTGACTCCACCCACCCGAGCCCTTCTTTCCGAACCTGGATCCAGGGGTTCTTATCATAGTTGCTGGCTGTCCACGCGTTGACGATGCCTGAGCGATGCAGGCGGGCCAGCTCTGGGGCCCAGCGCTGTAAACCCAGGAAGCCCAAGTGCACAGACGAGGCAGAGATCTGCGAGTCGGAAATGGCGCCCGACTCCATGCCCAGAGGCATGGCACAGGCTGCGGGGGTGAGGAGAGGGTGACGTGGCTGTCAGGTGGCCACCCGAGTCCCAGAGAACCAGAAGACCACACAGTGTGGCCTCGGCTGAGACTCTGAGCAGAGACCAGGAAAGGGTTATGAGGGCCCAAGAAAGGTGTCCAATGAGGGGGAGGGGGAGGGGCAGGGTGGGCTGGACAGT
>NW_027531904.1:5626886-5628035 GCF_008692635.1 Crocuta crocuta
GGGGCAGGCTGGGAGCCAGGGCTGCCAGAAGGTTCCAGGGCAGGCCAGCCCGGCGCTCCTGGCATTACCAGAATCTCCTGCAAGGCTGTGGCAAGTGGGCTCATCTTCACAGAGCACCGAGAAACAATATGTTGGGGGGGGTGGGGGACAGGTTGGGACTGACCAGTAGGAGAGAATGCTCTTCTTCGTGTCCCTGGCCCCCCGGGAGACCCACCACGCCCAGCCCCAGCCCCAGCCCCAGCCCCGGGCCCCCAGGCTGGCTCTGGGAGGAGGGCACGTCAGGTGGCAGTGAACCATACCGGTTTTGTACATAAAGCACTAAGCAAATCTGCCTGGACTTTTCTACAGTCCCCCAGGCGGGACTTCTCTGGGCAGAACGTGCGTGTCATTCTGTTTCCTCTCAGATTTTTCGCCCCTTCCAACTACTGGCCCTAACTCAGCCACCTGCGAGGTTCCTTCCCGGCCAAGGGGCTGTCACCTTCACCAGTACCCCAAGGATGTGGTCCTAGGGGGCCGGGCCCCTCTTACCCCCCAGGTATCCCCCAAAGAGAAGCCAGGGACAGATCTACTCTTGATCCAACCCCCCAGGTTCCTGCTGAGCTCACTCGCAGGGACAGTGAGGCCAGGCAGCCCAACTCCGAGCTGGCTGGGGGAGGGGCTGAGCCAGGATTTGCACCCAGGTCTGGCCTTACCCCCATGAGTCCACACTCTAAGGGATGCAAGCATGGATTCTTTGGGCCTGTGGGTCCCTGTAGGCTCCAAGAAAGCCCCACCTAACAAGCTGCAGTGGTCCCTCTGGGGCCCCTCCGACTTTTGTGGTTTTCTTCTGCCTTCTGCCCCAGGAGCTGCCGGGTCCAACCCGGGGCAGAAGGCTAGGGGGGTGATTCCAACACGGGGATACCCACGGTCACCTTGGCTCCCAACACCGTAATTAGAGGCACACCTGACCCCACCCAGGGCTCTGTCTGCCCTGGTGACCCCCCCTCTACCGCACACACACATGTATACATTCCTCTACCCAGGATCTCAAAAGACATTGGCCACATCACCCAGCCCCAGCGACAGGCCCTTGGTGCCACCTCTGAGCTGAAAGGAAAAGAAGGCACTTTACCTGCTCTCTTCCAGGCCCCGGCACCCACTCAACTGGCC
>NW_027531904.1:5628055-5628980 GCF_008692635.1 Crocuta crocuta
CCTCGCCACCCCCACAGGCAGGCAAGGAAGAGGCCGGGCCTGGTGGGAGGGGCCCCAGCTGGGCCAGGAGGGAGGACGCGTGGACAGCCACCCCCAGCACTGTAGGCTGGGCACCCACCCAGGGCCGTTCTGTGGCTGAGCAGATAACCAAGCAGGCCGGGCAGGTCACCCCCCTGCACACGCCAGGCCTCTGACCGCCTGACCGCGAGCGGCCGGCCCAGCCTGCCCAGGCCTCTCCCTCCTCCCCGGGCTCTGGGACGAGGCCACAGTCAAACTTGGGCCAGGAACGGTCAGGCCTCAAGCCTTAACTTCCTGACCTGCTGGGCCCTGCGATTAAGAAATGTGAAATGTGTGCGTTTTGCCCTTTTGGCAGAAAACTCTCAAGACTCCACCCTAACGCTAGGCGTCTGGTTCACGGTGACCCGGGAAACAGCACGGTGGTGACGTGACCCCTAGGGTTCCCACCGCCCTTCACTCCCCCTACAGCGACACCAGGCCTTGCCTGGGCTGGAGAGCAGAAGGCCGAGCACCGAGCAGGAATTCGCCCAGGACAACAGGACGGTGCCCTCCCCCGACATGGCCCAACGGAGGCCCTGTCACACATACCCCGCCCCCCATCTACCAGAGGAGGCCCGGATGCAGGGAATGAGGCTAGCGCCCGGCCTGGGCGGCTCAGGAGCTCCCCGGAAGAGCACGTACCCCCAGATACTCACTGGTCTCACAGTGGATGCCTGTATAGCCATGTGGGCACTTGCAGAAGTACTGGGTGAAGATGTCCCCCCGGTACGTGTCCTTGATCACCTGGCACTCACCATCATTGTAGCAGGGGTTTGGGATACAAGGACCTAGAGGTGAGGAGACGGGGAAGATGGGCAGAGCATCAGGAAGGAGCTGGGGACGGGCACAGGGGGTGGCAGGTGCCCAA
>NW_027531904.1:5629003-5647588 GCF_008692635.1 Crocuta crocuta
TAAGTGGGAACAGGAAGACAGAGCTGAAAAGGTAGGTAGGTAGGTAGGTAGGTAGGTAGGTAGGTAGGTAGGGGCCCAGACCCACAGGGACCTTAGAAATGAATGCTATTCATTCCTCTTAATCTTCAGCTTCCACCATTTTCCACGCGGGGGGCGGGGGGGAGCAAGAATCAGAGTTTCAAGTGTGAGAGGGCAGGGGGGAAGCCATTTCCCATCCTGGGAAGGAGGACCCGGAGAAAAGTCCATCTGCAGAGATGTGGATGCCCCCTCCAGGGCAGGCATGCATCTTGGGGCTACACAAACACCCCTCTGGCTCCACGGTGGGAATGTGACAGCGGTGGGTAGGGGAGAAGCCGGGAGAGCATCTAGGAGGCTGCCACAGGCCTCCTAGTGAGAAAGTCTGATGGAAGGGGTGAGGGGGACGGGAGATTTGCGAAACACTGTGGAGGTAAGAGAAGGGCTGGACAGGACTCAGAGCTTCTGGCAAGCGGGTGGGGGCCCTTCTAGCCGCCCTTAGCATCCCAGAAGGGCCGACCCCATCATTCGGAGTACAACATCAGAAATCGCTTTTGCTGCCCCCAGAGTTGTGCTGTCCCGGGGGGCGGGGGGCGGGGACCACTCCTGAAATCCCAAAGCACCAGAGAGCTGGGCCCAGCTCAGGAGAAGGGAACAGAGATCACCGTTAATGAGCTCTGAAGCCCTCAGAGCCCCACCTCGGCCCACGCCTGGGAGCTTAAGGCGGCTCCCAATGAGCTATTAGTCACTGGCTTTAAATAGCAGGTTAATCCCCTCCCCTGACCTGGCAGACTGGGGCTGGGGAACGGCCAGGCCAGAGTCCCGGGCCCCTGTCCCAACACAATCAACTCTTCTTGCCCCCAACCAACCGCACCCTGTCTCCCTTCTGCTCCAGGGCAGAGGGGTGGCATGGGGATAAAAAGGAAAGTGAAAGGTGGCCCCGACCCCACCTAGACTGACTCAGCTGCTCACAGCACCCAAGGTCCCTCTCCCGATCACCCTGCACAAAACCACCTTTGGGATTTCAGAGTCCTGCCTTTGGGGAGATTTCCCCCAGGGACATTTTGCCAGAGGTCAGGTTGTGGGGACAGAGAGGAGCGGAAACGGATTCTTCCGAGATCCAGCTGCCTCTCGGGGGTACGCGGAGAGCCACCGGTGCCCAAGCGCGTGTGGGAGCTTGAAGTGCTCTTAAGGCTCCGGCTCCCNNNGTGGGGGGGGTGTCCAGATTGTCACAGGGAGGCCGCTCCAGGGCTCAGCTGGGACCACTCCCTTGCCTTCTTTGAGAAAACGATGCAGCGGGTGCCTGAAGAGCGCCCACGCTGGGCACCTTCTCCCAGCCCTGGAGGGGCCGGGGCGGCCCCGGGACCAGCCTGCAAGGGGACCAGCTGTGCGCGGGAGGCCTCCCAGGCCGGGGAGGAGCCAGGAAGATAGAGCAGCGCGCCAAGGCCGCGGGAGGGAGTCCGGAGCCACCAGCCCAGGCGGCAGCCCTCTCCAAGTCCCTCCCCGCGCTCTCAGCCCCCCTTCGGGGCCCCACCCCGAGCCCCGTCCCTTCCTCCGCCTCCCCACCCCTCGCTTATCCGACCAGACACCTACAAGCGGGGATGCAAAATTCCAATGAACAGACGCGCCGCCACAGCTCGGGAGGGATTTGCCCAAGTTGGCTGCACGAGGCTTGGCAGTCCAACAGTCCTAGAAACTTCCAGGTGGAAGATGCGCGAGAGTCACGCACAGTTCACCGGCCTCATTTTACAGATGGGAAAAGAGAGGTCCTACACAGCAAATTCCTTTGTTATGTGTAAGCCACATCCCGGGGGACCGCTGGGCTGTCACCCGGTGTCCGCGATCCCCGGCCACGAACGCCCGGGGCGCAGAGAGCGCATCCCCGCCCGCGCGCATCCCCGCCCGCGCCCGGCGCGCAGCCGGAGAAGCCGCCCCTCCGCACGGCCCCGGCTCTCTGCCCAAGTTTGTAAACAGTGGAGCTGGAGGGAGGGCGCCGCGGCGAACTTCCGAGCGGAGCGGAGAGGAGGGGCGAGGCCCAGAGGGCGGCGCGATCGACTCACCGGAGGAGGCGAGGAGTCCCGGGGCGCAGAGGAGCACGCCGCAGAGCGCGGCCAGCAGGCGGGGGCCCGGCATGCCGTGGGGACGCGCGCACGGACCGGGCGCTTCGGCCNCTTTCAATTTAAGACTTAAAAAAAGATGCTTAGCCTTTATTCATAATGAGAAAATACAAATTAAAAGCACAGGGAGTGCTAGGTTTCGATGATCAGATTGGCAAGTGTTGGATTATTACGCGCTGTTAGCGCGAGGCTGTGGGGGACCGGCCGCAGCACGCGTGTGGGAGGCACTGTAAATTGGTTCGACTTCCCCAGAGGGCTACTGGGTAATCCCTATCGAAGTGACCGAGACCCTGAGACCCTGAGACCCTGAGACCCTGAGACCCTGAGACCCTGAGACCCGAGACCCAGCAATTCCACTGGGAGTCGTTCCACCCGAATTCACATGGGTAAAAAGACATCTACACAAAGAGATTCTAGCATATCAGAGCAGCATTTTTTGAAATGATAAAAGCCTAGCAAGGGAATTGGCAAACTTTGTCTATAAGGTGTCCCATAGAAAACATTTTAGGATTTGCTGGCTGTAAGGTCCCCAGGGCCACTCTTGGTCTATTCGCCAACTTAGCAGGGAAGCAGCTAGAGACAGTCTCCCAGGACAGGTGTGCAGTGGTTGCTTAAGGGATCAGAAACCGGGGGGTCAAGGTGGGAAGAGACTCCTTTGTTACACTGACTTTTATCTAAATGATTTTTTTAACCATATGTAAATATTATATATTTGCAAATAATTTTAATAATGGTATTCCAGTCAGATTAGCCAAAAAGAAGAGAAAGAAGAAAAAATCCAGACCTCTCCCTTACCAGCTATGTTGAGACCTAGATTAGGAGTAGAATTGGAGCTAGCTACGGGCAGAAGGCCCTTCTTAAAACCATTCAGAAAGAACAAAACTATAGGGGCGCCTGGGTGGCTCAGTGGGTTAAGCCTAGGACTTCAGCTCAGGTCATGATCTTGGGGTTTGGGAGTTTGAGCCCCACATTGGGCTCTGTGCTGACAGCTCTGAGCCTGGATCCTGCTTTGGATCTGTGTCTTATTCTCTGTACCTCCCCTGCACATGCTGTGTCTGTCTCTCTCTCAAAAAGAAACTTAGAATTTTTTTAAAAGAAATTAAAGACCCAGATAAGTGGAAAGTCATCCTTGTTCATGGATTGGAAGACTTCTGTTGGTAAGATGGGAATGTACAAGTTCAACACAGTCCCTATCAAAATTTCAGCTGTCCTTTTTGCAGAAATCAAGCTGATCCTAGAATTACTATGAAAGTGGATGGAACCTGGAAGAGCTAAAGCAATCTTGCATGGGGGAAAAAAGTTGGAAGACTCCTGCTTCCAATTCAAAACGTACTACAGCACTACAGTCCTCAAGACCGTGTGGTCCTGGCCCAAGGGCAGACAGATAGATCAATGGAATAGAATGAAGAGTCCAAAAATGAATCCGTGTATCTACGATCAATTGATTTTCAACAATGGGGCCAAGAGCATTCAGTGGGGAAAGAGCAATTTTTTCAGCAAATTATTCTAGAATAACTAGATAGGCACAAAAGCATAAAGGCAGACTCCCTGATCACACTTATCACAAAAACTAACTCAAAATAGATCAAAGACCTACATAGAAGGCCTAAAACTATAAAATTCTTGGAAGAGAACAGATAGCGTTGCCTAATCCAAGCTCCCAACAATTTCTGTCTTAGAACACAGGAACAACCAAAGGAAAGAACAGATTAACTGAACTGCATCAAAATGTAAAATATTTATGCTTCAAAGAACACAATCAAAAAGGTGAGATGATATCCCACAAAATGATACTTGTACATTGTGTGTATGACCAGGGTCTATGTCCAGAATATTAGAATACTCATAACTTGTAACACAACAACAAAGGACAACCCAGTTTTAAAACGGACAAAGAATTTGGATAGATATTTCTCCAAAGATATACAAGTAACCAATAAGCACATAAAAAGATGCTTAACATCATTAGTCATCAGGAAAATGGGAATCAAAAATAAAAACCTCATGAGCTACCACTTACCACACCCACCAGGGTGGCTATAATCAAAAAAAGATAATAACAAGTGTTAGTGAAGATTAGAGAAATTGGAACTTTTGTGTGTTACTGGTGGGATTATAAAATGGTGCAGACACTGAAAAACAGTTTGGCAGTTTCTCAAGAGGTTAAACAGAACGTTATCATATGACCCAGAAATTCTACTCCTGGATATATCCCCAAGAAAACTGAAAACATGTTCATGCAGAAACTTGTACACAAATGTTCATAACAACATTACTAGACAATAACTGGGAAACCACCCAAATGTCCATCACGGATGGGGGATAAACCAAGTAGCATATACCCATCTATCCATACAATGCACTATTCTTGAGCCATAAAAATAAATGAAGGGGCACCTGGGTGGCTCTGTGGGTTAAGCATCTGACTCCTGATTTCAGCTCAGGTCATGATCTCTCAGTCTGTGAGTTTGAGCCCCACATCGGGCTCCGTGCTGAGAGCTCAGAGCCTGGAGCCTGTTTCAGATTCTGTGTCTCCCTCTCTCTCTGCCTCTCCCCCACGCACACTCTCTCTCTCTCTCTCTCTCTCTCAAAAGTAAATAAACATTAAATTTTTTTTTTAAATACAGATGACGACGATACATTCCAGAGCAAATAAATCACAATCCCTGAGGAGTCTAGGAATGAGTACTTTTTAAACCTCCCCAGAGGAGGCTAGTATGAAGCTAATAAGAGAACCATTGGCTAGACTCACTGAGGAAACAGACGAAAGACTAGGCCTTGGGACAAGGGGCTGACAGGGTTTTAACAGGTGGAAGGAAGGCTAGCGAGTGGAGGGGATTTTCTTGTATGATCTGACCCGTGTAGAGTTCAGTGGGCTAGTAATAGTTCCTTGGTCTGAACAGTTTTCTTACCCAATACTAGAGGATTCCAGTATTATTTGGTTGGATTTTCTATCCATAGTATCATATCATGATCATCTGACAGAGGGGGTCCACTTAAAAGTTTCAGACTTTTGTTCATATACAGGAGACCAGGTATACTTTTATATTTTAGTCATGTCCCTACACAATCAGAGCATATACTGTCTTCCAGAAACATTTTTTAAAAAGTTTTTATTATTGAGACAGAAATAGAGCATGAGTGGGGGAAGGGCAGAGAGAGAGGGAGACACAGAATGCGAAGCAGGCTCTGAGCTGTCAGCCTGACACAGGGGCTCAAAACCACGAACCGTGAGATCATGACCTGAGCTGAAGTCGGATGCTTAACTGTCTGAGCCACCCAGGCAGGTGCCCCTCTGTCTTCCAGAAACTTAACAGAAGTCAATTAAATTGACAAAACTCGAAGGCGATGGTGCCGTGGAGAAATAAAACTTACCCAGTCGATTCAGTCCTGAATCACAGTCTGACTATAGCAGGACCTACAAAACTTGACCTTGTATTCTGCTTGGGGCAAATTCACGGCAAGGAAATTACCCAAGTAAAAAGCAATGTACAAAGATTCACATGGTACCACTATTTACGGTTTTGAAACACTAGTAACAGTCCAAACTGCCCAGAGGTGAAGACCTAACCTGCCAGGACACAGCCCATGTGTCTGTAACCAGTGAACGGGTGTGGAAGTTTGCACGCAGAAGGATGTGAGCTGAAATCACGGAATGCCCGTCTACAGCCTCCATACCCACCAAGTGCACACCTTGGGTGAAAAGTCCTTCCCACAGAGACGAGTGTCTATGTGAAGACAAAAATTGAAGGGGAGTTGAGTCACGAATGGGCCAAAAAAAAAAAAACAGGTCCCATGATTCCACTTCCAGGAACCATGGTACCCACACTCACGGACAGAACCCCAGGGGCGGGGGGGGGAGCCTTGGGGGAGGGGAGCTGCCGTTCAGCGGGTGCAGAGTTTCCATTCTGCAAAATGGAAAAGTTCTGGAGATTCTGTTTCACTGCAGTGCAGATGAAACACCACTGAACTGTATACTTAAAGATGATCAAGATGGCAAATTTTATGTGTTTTTTACCACAATAAAAAAGAACATTTTTCTTTTTTTTGTTACAAAGAGTTTATGGTCAAGTTGGTTTCCATAGAACATTAATTTTTAGAAAGAGAGAGGGGTGCCTGGGTGGCTCAGTCAGTTAAGCATCCGACTCTAGATTTTTGCTCTGATCACAATCTCCTGATTGGTGAGATCAAGCCCTGTATCAGGCTCTGCGCTGTAAGCCTGCATGGGATATTCTCTCTCTCTCTCTCTCTCTCTCTCTCTCCCCCCCCATTCATGCTCTAAATAAACAAATAATAAAAAATAAAAATTTTTGGCTTTTTTAAATAAAGGATCTGAGAAAGGAACAGAACAGAGAGCCCAGAAATTGACCAACACAGTCCACTGAGTTTTGACAAAGGGCCATGCAACTCCGTGCAGAAAGGAGAGTCTTCACAACAGGTAGCTGGGACAACCAGAGGTCTGTGTGCCCAAAAATCAAATCAAAATCAAACTTGACACCTTGTACAAAGTTTAACTCAAAATGGACCATAGACCTAATGGTTAAACACATGAAACTATAAGGCTTCTGGAAGAAAACAGAAGAAAACTTGCATTGTCTTTGGTTCAGTGCAGAGTTTTAAGTATGATACCAAAGTAGGGTCCATGAGAAAAGGGTCAATATACAAAATGGATTTTATCAAAAGTAAACTGCTCTGTGAAAGACCCCGTTAAGAGAATTAAGAGACTGGTAGGAAATATTTGCAAATCCCTATCTAATAAAGAGCATGTATCCAGAATAAGTAAAGAAATCTTAAAACACAAAAATAAAACATGAAGTTCATGGGTGGCTCAGTCAGTTAAGCGTCTGACTCTTGATTTCGGCTCAGGTCATGATCTATCCCTTCCTGAGTTCGAGCCCCACATTAGGCTTTGGGCTAACAGCACACCAAGTCTGCTTGGAATTCTCTCTCTCCCCTCTCACTGCCTCTTCCTTGACTCATGTTCACGTGTCCACTTTCTCTCTCTTCCAAAATAAATAAACTTAAGAAGAAACTTAAAAAACCCTTCCATTAAAAACAAAACAAAAAAAGACGTGTGGCACCTAGGTGGCTCAGTCAGTTAAGCATCTGACTTTGACTCCTGTCATGAACTCACTTTCATGAGTTCAAGCCCCATGTCAGGTTCTGTGCTGACAGCTCAGAACCTGGAGCCTGCTTCGGATTCTGTGCCTCCCTCTCTCTCTCTCTGCCCCTCTGCCCTTCCCCTGCTCACACTCTGTCTCTCTCTCAAAAATAAAAGATTAAAAAAACTTTTTTGAATAAGATGAAAACACAAAACCCAATTTTTAAAATGAGTAAAAGATCTACCCTGAGCATGAAGCCTGTTTAAGATTCTCTCTCTCTCTCTCTCTCTCTCCCCCTCCCCCTCCCTCTGCCCCTCTTCCTCACTTGTGCTTTTTCTCTCTCTAAAATTTTTTTTAATGTTTTATTTATTTCTAGGAGAGAGAGAGAGACAGCGTGAGCAGNTAAGGAAATAAAAACAGCTATGTTTTTATGTTTTATGTAAACAGCGATGAAATGTCACCGCATACCTATTGGAATGGCTAAAATCCCAAAAACTTGACCACAGCAAATGCTGAGAGCAACGCAGCACCTCGAGAAGTTTCGTTTGTCGCTCAGGAGAATGCACAATGGTGCGGCCACTGGAGAAGACTGTTTGTCATCTCTTGTTAAGCTAACCGCACACTTAACCATATGACCCCGAAGCAAGCACGCTAGTCATCAAAAACCTAGAAGNTTCCCTCCCCTAGAAATAAATAAAAATATTAAAAAAAAAAAAACCTAGAAGCACGCAAGTTGTCTTTCGGGAGGGAAATGGACCATGTAGAGAATGACCATATACAATGGAAGATTGTTCGGTGAGAAAAGGACTAAGCTATGGATTCACACAACACGAATAAATCTGAAATGCAGAGGGGAGGCCGGGGGCATTCCAGGTGGTGCGATTACCCTGTATGATCCGGGGCTGGTAGATACGGATTTGGCATCCGCCCAGCGTCCGGTAAAATTTACACCCAGAAATGGAGTTTTCACGTGTGCACACTTAAAAGGTTGGGAGACTCCAGGATATAAATGCATTGCAAACATGTGCCATGACTTCACTGTAAGTAGTTGGGGGGCTGTGGTGGTGCGGGGAACGGAGGGGTGGGTAATGGAGAGGAATCAATCTAAGTAACTTTGGAAAGATGGTGTTTTAACCAAAAACCATGAGGCTAAAGACCAGAAGAACTGATCGTAACCGCTGAAGCCTAGAGGCAGTGAAGTTGTTCTTCCCAGAGACGCGGGCCGACAATTCTGACCCTGCCGTGCCCCTTTCCTGGCGTTAGATGAGGCACTGGATGGGGGACTCAGGTTCCCATGGCTGGAGAAAGTTCTAGGTAAGCAAGGAGGACAAAGCACATCGTGCTGGGTTTCTCAGAGACCTCGATACGAATTCATGCTTAGGGGCGCCTGGGTGGCTCAGTCAGTTAAGCCTCCGACTTCGGTTCAGGTCGTGATCTCATGGTAGGTTCAAGCCCTTCGTCGGGCTCTGTGCTGACAGTTCAGAGCCTGGGGCCTGTTTCAGAGTCTGTGTCTCCCTCTCTCTCTGGCCCTCCCCTGCTCACGCTGTCTCTCTCTCACTCAGAAATAAATAAAACATTTAAAATTTTTTTAATGAATTCATGCTTAAAAAATTTTTACTCAATTAGGTAGGCTCCGTGTCCAACACGGGGCTCGAACTCATGACTCAGAGATCAAGAGTTGCCTGCTCTACTAACTGAGCCAGGCAGGTGCCCAGTATGAAGTCATGTTTAATTCAATTTAGATACAGATGAAAGGTACAGAAATAATTATAAATACGTGCATATACACGCATAGGTGCATATACACGGGTTACAATGCATATGTGTATTTCCTAGCTCTGTCTACTGACAGGGACTAGAAGAAGCGACAGCCCAGTGCTCAGAACTTGGTCTGTATTACATGTTTCTAATGAAAGAAATCGGGGGTTTTGGAGAAATAGCCAATTCTGCAGCTAGGGCAGGGAGAACACAAGATGGACCTGAAGCATCCAGAAAGTTCTCCACAAAACAGAAAGATGGGGCATCTGGGTGGCTCAGGCAGTTGAACGTCCGACTTCAGCTCAGGTCATGATCTCACAGTTCATGGGTTTGAGCCTCGCATCAGGCTCTGTGCTGACAGCTCAGAGCATGGAACCTGCCACGAGTTCTCTGTCTNGGCGAATCAGTTCAAGTGAGGGAAGCACCCAGCTTTCCAACCAGCATGGAGAGTTTCCAGGGCGATGCTGGTGATGGCGGGGGAGGTGCAGGGGACCCTGGGCTGCAGCCGGTGATGGTAGCGGACGTGCAGGGGACCCCGGCGCGGAGTGGAGGCCGCAGCCCAAGGCAGGTACCTTTCTCGGTCTCATTGCAGATGAGGCCTGTGAAGCCTTCGGGGCAGAGGCAGTAGAAGGGGGTGTTGTCCTGGCCCAACAGGCAAGTCCCACCATTGAGGCACTGGCTAGAGTCACAGAAGTCCCCTGCAATGGCAGTCCGGATGCAAGAACAGCAAGTCATTCAGTGAATACCGGGGTGGGGTGAGGCGGGGAGCTACCGCGTGCAGGCCGGGTCCCTGAGACTGAGAACCCAGGTGTGGTCTGGTGGGCGTGGCCACAAGAAGCCACTGGACAGGGGGACAGTCACTAGGTGATGAAGAGGCTTCAGGAGCTCTGACCAGAAGGGGGCAGGAAGGGCCACCGGAGGTGTGGCTTCTGCCCGAGTTGGAAGTTTTTGCAGAGCAGACACGTGAGCTGGGTCTAAAAGATGGAGTGGAGCGTGCCAGGATGGGGAGTGAGGAAAGAACATTCTAAAGTAGAGCAGAAGCACAGGGGGCGTGTGGTTAAGTGGGAAACAGGAAGACAGAGCTGAAAAGGTAGGTAGGTAGGTAANAGCCTCGCATCAGGCTCTGTGCTGACAGCTCAGAGCATGGAACCTGCCACGAGTTCTCTCTCTCTCTCTCCCCCTCTACCGCTCATGTTCTGTCTCTGTCTCTCAAAAATAAACACTAAAAAATATTTTTAATTAAAAAAAAAACAGGATGAGGGCATGTGAAGAGGATAAAAAAGCTAAACTAAAAGAATTCCCAATGAGGCTCCTGGGTAGCTCAGTTGCTTAAGCATCTGACTTCAGTTCAGGTCATGATCTCACAGTTTGGGAGTTCAAGCCTCTCATCGGGCTCTCTGCTGTCAACAAAGAGCTGGATTTGGATCTTCCGTCTCCCTCTCTCTGCTTTTCCCCCACTTGTGCGTGCTTTCTCTCTCCAAATAACAATAAACATTAGAACATAATAATAATTTAAAAAATCAGCGTTCATAATCACAATGGGAAAAAGGTAGACAACCAAATAATGAGGTATTAGATTATAACCCAAAGTATAAAATAAGTATCCATGAGTCCATAGCAGTATAAAGGATTGAATGAATGAATGAATGAAAACAAATCTTTCTTATAGAAGAAAGAGGTAGAGTTTACTGGCTCTCCCCTCACTTTGAGCACAGACTGTGCTCAGTGACTTGTTTCCAAAGAGTAAAGTATAAGACGTATTTTTTTCCAGTGGAATAAAGTTTCAGAAAAAGTACCTTCTTCTTTCCCCAGGTGATCAAGGCAAACATGTCAGTGACGAGTCCCATGGGCAGCATTGTCCGAAACAATATCACAAGAAGTATACCTTACCTCTGTAGTCTTTCTCCCAAGACCCCATAACCCTGGTATAACCTTCGGAAAAACATCGGAAAAACACCGGACAAACCAAGCCACCAAGCCACCAACCCACCGCAGAGCTATCCAAGTCTAGTCCCAGACCAGAGGAGATGAAAGAACCTGATGGTATAAGTGTATGTGGCATTCTGGGCGCCATCTTGGAACAGAAGGGTGTTATTGGAAAAGGTAGTGATATCCGAATAAAATATGGAGGGTAGGTCATAGTAATGTGCCCGTTGGCTTCTCAGTTGTGACAAATGTGTAGTGATGAAGTAAGCCTGACAACGGGGGATACTGGGTAAGGGATNAATCCGAATAAAATATGGAGGGTAGGTCATAATAATGTGCCAACGTTGGCTTCTCAGTTGTGACAAATGTGTAGTGATGAAGTAAGCCTGACAACGGGGGATACTGGGTAAGGGATGGATAGACAGGGACTCTCGAACTGTCTTCACAAAGTTTCTATAGATATGAAAGTACTCCAGGGGCGCCTGCGTGGTTACGTAAGCATCTGACTTCACCTCAGGTCAGGATCTCAGTTTGTGAGTTCGAGCCCCGGGTCAAGCTCTGTGCTGACAGCTCAGAGCCTGGAGCCTGTTTTGGATTCTGTGTCTCCCTCTCTCTCTGCCCCTCCCCTGCTCATACTGTCTGTCTCTCTCTCTCTCTCTCTCTCTCTCAAAAATAAATAAACATTAAAAAAAAAATACTCTAAAACTTTCCAAGGTGGGTGGGGCTTGAGAAGGCACAGGCTCCTTGCTGATTGGCCACGAGCACAGGGGCCGCATAACTGGGCAGGTGGACAGGGAAGAGAGAGGAACCCAAAGAAGCTGCAAAGTCCGAGTGGGCTGCGGGGGCAGGGTCTTGTCCGCTGCCTTCGAATCCCGGCTCTGCCTTATGTCAAGTGGGTGATTTGGGGCAAATTCTTTGCTCTCAAAAAACCTAATGCCCAACATGATGGCGGTAGGAGGTGGGGCTTTGGAAGGTACTTTGCTCTTGAGAGTGGACCCCTCATGAATGGGATTGGCCTCTCATAAAAGAGGCCAGAGAGTTCCTTTCCCCCTTCCAGCACATAAAGGACTCAGCAAGAAGGCACCTACCGTCTATGAACCTGAAAATCAGGCCCTTGCTAGGCACCGAATCTGCTGGTAACGTAATCTCGGACTTCCCAGCCTCAAGAACTGTGAGAAGTACATTTCCGTTATTTATAAACTACCCAATCTCTGATGTTTTGTAATAGCAGCAAGAACGGGCTAAGACATCCTTCCACCTCTCTGAGCCTCAGTTTTCTCCTCCGTAAAATGGAGCAATAGTAATACTTTCCTGATGGTCTCCACTTTGAGGCTGATAATGACATCTCTGTACATGTCTTTAGGTGAGCATCTGCGCACGTAACTGTTGAAATATTTACCTAAGAGTTGCTAGATCAGAAGGCATGCATGTGCTCAGCTGCGGTAGATACCTCCCAACGGTGTTTCGAAGTGGTGGTACCCGTCCGAGAGATTTCACATATTTAATTTTGCAGAGAATGAAATCCACAGTCACTCTACCTGTGACTTTACCAGTCACTCAGAAAATGGAAAGTTGAGAAAAAGAAACCAAACACAAAAGAGAACATGTTCTGGGGCACCTGGGTGGTTTGGGTGGTTAAGCGTCTGACTTAAGTCATGATCTCATGGTCATGAGATCGGGCCCCACATCCGTCTCCATGCTGGGCATGGGGCCTGCTTAAGATTTTCTCTCTTTCTGTCTCTGCCCCCCGCCAAAAAATAAGTAATATATATATATATATATATATATATATATATATATATAAAGAAAAGTGTGTGTTCTGTAATTGTGTGTACGTGTGTGTGTATACACATATTTTACATATATGATAAAACTAACCAATGGCTTAGAAGTCAGAATAGTGGTTACTCTTGGTGGATGGCTAGGGACTGACAGAGGGTCTCTTGGGGGCTGGAAATGTTCTGTTTCTTGCTCTGGTGGCTACAGGGTGTGTTCACTATGTGAAAATCCACCAAAGTTTGTGTTTTGAATATGTGGCACATTTTGGGGAAAATTTATATTAAAGAAGATTCTAAGGGGGCGCCTGGGTGGTTCAGTCGGTTAAGCATCTGACTTCGGCTCAGGACATGATCTCATGTCCGTGGGTTCGAGCCCCACGTCGGGCTCTGTGCTGACAGCTCAGAGCCTGGAGCCTGCTTCAGATTCTGTGTCTCCCTCTCTCTCTGCCGCTCCCCTGCTTGCTCACTCTGTCTCTCAAAATAAAGATATAAAAGAAATTTTTTTAAAGAAGATTCTAGGGGCATGTGGGTGGCTCAGTTGGTAAAGCATTCTACTCCTGACCTGGCTGCCAGGTGGAGAATGGTTCTAGAGAAATGAGAGAGAACCAGAGACCAGCGAGGAGGCTCGAGCAGTGGTGCAGGGGAGAGACGGTGGTTGCTAGGGGCAGTGGGGCTGAGGCGTGGGGAGCCGTAAAGAAAGGCTAAACGCTGGAAGTATTTTGGAAGCTGAGCTGACAAGACTTGCAGGTAAACAAGATGTATGGGATTAGGCAAGAGAGAAGTCAAGGATGACACTCAGGCTCTGGCCTGACCAACTGAGTAGAAGGCAGTGACTTTTACTGAAATAAATTGTCTGTCACTCATCTCTCATCCACACCCCTGAGGCTCCTATTCTCCAGGCCTGGGCATAGTGCCCAGCAAGAGAAAGGAAGCACCCCAAAACTATTTATGGAATGAATGAAATGACTTTCCCCGCTGGGCAGACCCAGAACCAGGGGGTGGAGGGGATGCGAAGCAGATTATATACAAGAGAAGGAAGGGCTTAAGTCACAGGGATAAAAGGCACAGAATAGAAATGTGGCCAATGATACTGTGATGCTGCTGTGTGGTGACAGTGGGGACGGTGTTTGCCAGTATAACGTGTTGTACTCCTGAAACTGACGTGACATCGTGTGTCAAATATCCTCAAATAAGAATCTTTTTCAGTTTATTTTATTGGGGCGCCTGGGTGGCTCAGTCACTTAAGTATCTGACCTCCGCTCAGGTCACGATCTCCTGCTCATGAATTCAAGCCCCGCGTCAGGCTCTGTGCTGACAGCTCAGAGCCTGGACCTGCTTCGGATTCTGTGTCTCCTTCTCTCTCAGCCCCTCCCCAGCTCATGTGCTCGCTCTCGCGCTCTCTCTCTCTCTCTCTCTCAAAATAACTAAACATTTAGGGGTGCCTGGGTAGCTTAGTCGGTTAAGCGTTCGACTTTTGCTTAGGTCATGATCTCGCAGTTCATGGGTTCGGGCCCCGCGTCGGGCTCTGTGCTGACAGCCAGCTCAGAGCCTGGAGCCTGTTTCAGTCTGTGACTCCCTCTCTCTCTGACCCTCCCCTGCTCACGCTGTCTCTCTCTCTGTCTCTCTCTCTCTCCTAGAAATAAATAAAACATTAAAAAAAAATAAACATTTAAAATATTTTATTTATTTTTAAGAGAGAACAGGGGAGGGGCAGAGAGAGAGAATCCCAAGCAGGTTCCACACTGTCCACACAGCACCCTATGTGGGGCTCAAACTCACAAACCTTGAGATCCTGACCCAAGCTGAAATCAAGGATTGGACACTTAACCGACTGAGCCACCCAGGCGCCCCTCAAATAAAAATAATTTTTAAAAAGAGAGAGAGGAGCGTATGGCTGGCTCCGCTGGTAGAGCACGAAACTCGATCTCGGGGGTTGGGAGATTGACCCCCATGTTGGGTGTGGAGCCTATTTAAAAAAAAATTAGGGAAGGTTTAAAAATAATAATTACTCAGCACTTCTCCCTGCTGTTCGTAAAAATAAATAAAAAGAATAATTAAAAGACAAAGAAGCATTCCCCAGTGGTGGTAGCTGTGTCCGCAATGAGGGGGGAGGGGGGCGGACAGCCATCAGGGGTAGTGGCCTCCCTGAGAGCGAAGGGATTGAAGCAAAGGGCGCGTGTTAGGATAGAGTAGGTGAGGGGCAGGGAGGCCAGGGGAGCTCCGAGGTCTACACCACCTCCAGGATGCTGGTTTATGATTACCCATCAGCACTCCCCAGCTCCAAACAAGAGCAGAGGAGGGAAGGGCTTCCCGGCGCGGGCTCCGTCCCCTGCTGTCCACCATTGGTGACCGCAGGCATCACGTGAGCTTGAGCAGAGCTGCCCGGCAGCCCCACGCTCACACCCTCCAAGTCCACACCCCCTTTCCCAAACCAGATGCTCTGAACACACATCATGATCTGTGAACAAACGGCCCGGCCCAGGGACCAAACAACCTCCTTTTGTTTTGAAGCCAGAGACCAAGGGCCAGGGGCCAGTGCTGGCGAATCAATATGCTTTCAGTAGAAAAACGTAAAAGTGTTTTCTCACTGAAACCAAAAGGGCTTGGCCAAATTCTGAGGCTCCTTTATGAGATTTTCTGTCCTTTGGCCGGGGCCTCAGCTGACCGCTGTCCTCACCGATTTCTCCTGAGACTCCCTCGACTCCGACAAAGTTCCTCTTCTCTGATTACCTGCAGCCCTGACCCTCCGACCCAGCCAAGATCTGTTTATAGCAAAGTAGCGCCCTGAGAGGTCTTCTCACCTGGACTGTCTGCTTCTCTGAGACAGGAGCCATGGACGGTACAGAAAGATTTAGATCTGGAACCTGGCTCCTAACCAGCTTCACATCTTACCTGCGTGGTGACCTTTACCAAGCTGCCTCCTCTGCCACCATTATTTTCTTCATGTAAAGCTTGGCTCCTTTCCTCCTTCCCAGGGGGTAGGTGACCTGAGGCAAAGTTGCCTCCTGGGCCCAGAGAGGTCCTAGGAGTCCTCAGCTATGCCACAGGCCCCCATCTGGGCCGGGGGATTTGGTCTGCAGAGTACGAAGGATGTAGAAGAACTGCCTTAGAAAGATCTATTTTTATAGGGCGCTGCTCAAAGCCTTTCTACACGGGCCAGCTGGACATCTGGACAAACCGTCGCATGAATGAGCCCAGAGCAAGGCCGTTTCCGGAAGAACATCCAGTCCTTCCCTGGAAATTGTTTAAAAAAACAAAATTAACCCAAGTAAATTTGATGGTCTAACTGGCTTTATGAAATGATTTGCGCATTGGGCAGCGTCCTGTCTGCTGAGTGGAAAGGAGCTCCGTCAGGCTACAGAAGAGGAACGATTTTAAAGGCAGAGAGAGGAAGGAGGGAGGAAAGGAAAGTATTCACCAAGAATGCATTGTTTGAGGCAAGCTTGTCGGGAGAGTAATGGAAAGGGTCTATCGGTAAACTTGCTAGTGCTGACCAGGAAATTCCACGTTGCCTGGTTAAAGGTTACATTCCTGGGAGGGTCGAAAGTGCGGTTAGGTTAGGTATTAAGTCTTGGTTTACTGATGTGAGGCCTTAACATAAGTGACTCCATTTTGGGTCTGTGGCTTTCATTGGAACACAGTCAAACTTGAAGAAGGCTGGATGGAGTCAGGGCCCCAGATTGGGCAGGGTTGAGAGGTGGTCAGCAAACCGCAGGCCCAGGAGGGTTATTCACTGGCTAATCCCCATACCACCCAACGCCCAATCATCTCCCAGCTGGAAGGGCCTCTCTCTCTCTTTTTTTTTTTTTTTCAAAAACTTTAATGTTTGTTTATTTCTGAGAGAGAGACAGCGTGAGCAGGGGAGGGTCAGAGAGAGAGGGAGACACAGAATCTGAAATAGGCTCCAGGCTCTGAGCTGGCTGTCAGCACAGAGCCCGACACGGGGCTCGAACCCACAAACTGTGAGATCATGACCTGAGCCAAAGTCGGATGCTTAACTGACTGAGCCACCCAGGCGCCTCTGGAAGGGCCTCTCTTTAAGGATCCGGTAGCCTCTTCTAAGCAAAGATCATGGCCCTGTTGGGAAGGGCGTGTCTCCCTTTTCTTACTACTGTCTGTTCCCTTCCAAGCCAGAAGCCCTGCTTGTCAGACGCTCTTTCTGCCATTTCTCACAAGAAAAAGTCAACCCTCTCAATGAACTGAGAGCAGACTTAAAATTTCTGACTTTTGCTCCATACCTACTGCTCTGCAGCTCTGGCCTCAAAGCCGCCTTGAACTCAACCGGAGTCCCAGCAGATGTCAGATGAACTGCCACAACATTGCCGGGTGACTGGGTTGGTCAGCCCAGCCTTTGACAAATTTCAGATCCACCTCTGCACACCTGAAGAGAGCCCAGCTTGGCTGTACGGGGTGACCTCTCACCAGAAAGGGGAGTTTGGACTTCATTTCCTGTCCCAATCCCCATCCACATATGTCGCCAGTGGCCAATAGCCTCCCTACCTACCCCTGACTGTGTTCATTCATTCATTCATTCAAACATATTCATTGAGCAAATGCCAAGTTTGTGTGGTGGGAGGATCCACTCAGAACCTGAGAGCTGATGTAAAGAGTATTTTTTAAATTTTCATTTTATTTTCCTTAAGTAAACCCTATGCCCGACGTGGGGCTTGAATTTATGACCCTGAGATTAAGAGTCACATGTTCTACTGACTGAGCCAGTCAGGGGCCCCAAGAATATTTTAAGCTGAAGACATTTGAGATTTAACAGATGAAGGAAAAAGCCTTCTGGGAGCTTCCATATCTGACTAAAAGCAGAACTTCTAAGAAATGAGGATTGCCATAAATTTCTTCCTCGGGGCAAGTCTATTCCCAGGAAAGTGTGAACCTACTATAAATCCTCTCTCTAGAGGGGTTTTATGGCCCTGAAGACAGAAAAATGATTCATACCTTGATAGACAAACATTATCACAAACATTCTTCCGTCTCCTTTGTTCTAAAGAAATTTCTTCCCATGGAAAATTTTCTCCCCCTTTCCTCTCGCCTACTAAGTTAGATATACAAGCCCCTAATCCTCACCCTCTCATTTGAGTTACTCATCATTAAGCACTCTGATGTGTAAATAAATTATTTTTCATTTGTCAATTGGTCTTTTGTCAGTTTAATTCACAGGCCCTCAGTGACACAACTTAAGAGGGTGAAAGGAAAGTTTTTTTTCCTCCCCAACACTGGTTTGTACTGAATCTTCTTTGACCCTTCAGTTCTCAGCAGGGCCTTGAATCCTAAACCGCTTACCTAGCATTGCCAACCTCTTGATCCTAAAACATTAAACTCTTCTCATGGGGCCCTTGGGGATGTCCCTGTCCCTAGCCTTACTCTCCTGCTGTCCTCACTCTCCAAGTATCTACTCACCTCAGCAGAGGAACTGCCTGGTCTTGAGCTCAGAACCTACTCCTTCCCTAGCACAACCACAGGCGTAGGCCATTTCTCTTTCTGGAAACTAGATTCTAGATTCTACTTGTCTTTCTAGAATCTAGAATGTTGATCGATGCCCTGGGGGCCCCTGCCAGACAGTACGGTGACTTTTGGTGAAAGGGCTTTTGGCACAGAGTCCAGAAGCCTCCAAAACCTCACCAGCAACGTGACTTGCAGAAAATGCCTCATTTTCCCAACAACCCCGCTCCTCATTGCTGAATCAGATACCCCCACATTTCCAGAGGCAGTACCACTTAATCCCGAATGGACAGTGTTCCTGGGGGGATACTGAGTTAGTACTTCACACAACCCTGCCCCAGCCCCTTAAAGGGCCACACACACAAAGACCCATGCCTGAGCTTTGAAATGATCACCTGTAAAGGTGCAATTGCATTCTGAGCGAGGGCTGCCCTAACC
>NW_027531904.1:5647808-5650465 GCF_008692635.1 Crocuta crocuta
GGGTTAGTCAATCTTCTGGTGCTCTCTGTGTTTGGGAATGTAAAGTTGAGGTGTCTCCAGAGGCATCCAGGAAGGTGGAAATAAAGCTTCTGGAAGCTACTTGATGCAAACAGATGAGAAAATCATCAGCTCTAAGGTGGCAAACCCACGCCTTGAAAACGGGGGTGGGGGGGAGGCTCCATTTGGGGCACATGCAGGGCCAAGGCAGAGCCTCTGTGCTTTTGCCTGCCTGGCTCTGCGAAGCCACCCGCCCTCCTCTCTGGCCAGCTCCCCCGGATCTTGGAGCAGAAGGAGGGGCATGTGGGAGCGAAGAGATTCTGAGTGTCTGCCGGTCATGAGGCAACTTTCGGAGCTCTTGAGGTCCTGGGGTTCTGGATCTTCCAAATAGAGGCTGAAGCTTATTCTGCCATTTTTGTTGTGAGAAACTGCAACCAGCTAATATAATGTGTGGGTCCCAGAGCAAAATGAAATACAAGGCCTTTTGTTCAAAAAGTATTAAGTATTTCAAGGGGCGCCTGGGTGGCTCAGTCGGTCGAGCGTCTGACTTCTGCTCAAGTCATGATCTCAAGGTTCCGGAGTTTGAAGCCCACATGGGGCTGGCTGCTGTCAGCCCGTCAACACAGCACAGACCCTGCTTTGGATTCTCTGTCCCCCTCTCTCTCCCCCCAAAATAAATAAATATTTTTTAAAATTAAGATTTTCAAGATGAAATGGCAGAGCTATATTTTTTTAAGTTTACTTATTTTGAGACAAAGACAGCGTAAGTGGGGGAGGGGCAGAGAGAGAGGAAGAGAGAGAATTCTAAGCAGGCTCCGCACTGTCAGCACAGAGCCCGATGCAGGGCTTGAACTCATGAAGCCATGAGATTGTGACTTGAGCCAAAACCAAGAACCAGATGCTTACCCGACTGAGCCACCCAGCCACCCCTACAGCAGAGCTTTAAGTCAAGCGTGGGTCCTGCCCAGCAAGGGGTCCTGGGAGACCGGTCACTCACCCAGGAAGCCAGCCCTGGGACAATTTGGGGCAAGTTCCTTTCTGTCCCTCCGATCAAAGGAAGTAGCTGGGACCTGCACAGAACCAGGTATCTAGATAGAGCTAAAATTCGGTTTGTTCCCACAGCCTATCCACGAAACTGTCCTCTCCTTGAGGGAAGTGACCATCTTCCCCACCTTTTGTGACCATAGTGCCAGGCACACAGTAGGGGTTCAATAAATGTTACAGGAGCCTGATGTTCTCAAGTTCTTACTGATCCCAGAAGCTCCCTTTCATAGAGGACTGGTCTGCCAGTAGCTTCTGTCAATGTCTTGTTTCCTGGCTCAGGGCACGGGACCCTGGGGGCTTGACGTCTGAGTCCCCACCCCCCTATGCCAGGGATTAGACTGCCCATTTCTCTAGTTTCCTTCCACACATGAACTCTTAGCCACCAGCTTGGCACTTCCCTCCAGTTCCAATACTGCAGATGGTATTACAGATACTGCCTCTTCCCTGGAAAACAAACATCTTATTAGTCAATCATGAATTTCAGAGGACGGTACAAAACGTTACGCTTCCCATAAGGGCAAGCCTTGGCCAGAGACCCAGCACCCGTTTCTCTCTCTGCAAACCCTTCCGGTCTTCTTTGCGTCCTCTCCACCCCACCCCCTTGCAAGCCTGGCTTCACCCCGGCGGCTGCCCTGTGGGAATCCACCGTGTGGATTCTTCTTCACCCGTGGAATCTTCTTCCCGGTTCCATCCTAGGAAAATGGGCGGGATGGGGGCTCCGGGGGCCTCAGGCCTCTCAGACTGATTAGGTGACAGTCAGCAGGGCGGGCAGACCTTTCTGTCCCCTCCCCTAACTGGACCTTCATCATTACTCTAGAAGACCTCTTCCCACTAGGATGGGAGAGAAGGAGCCGAGGGGCGGAGGGGGGCTCACAAAACCAGTCGGTCCCCTTGAACTACAAGCCATGGACGATCCCCTTACCCACGCTTGCAGAGTGGCCCTGGAAAGTTACAAATGTCTTGTTAAATTCCCCGTCCTCATACTGAGCATTTAGTACCTGCCAGGCCTGACACCGGATGCCAAAGGGTGACCAGAGGACCTGACGCCCGGTGGGGAAGCGAGCTGTGTAACAAGGCAAACAGCAGTAAGGGCTGCATCATAGCTTCTCGCAAAGACTGCCTCTCTGTAAGGCCTCCAGCTGCAGCTCTGATTCTGATGCCCCTCCTTTTTTAAAAAATGTTTATTTTTGAGGGCGCGCACAGGGTGGGGGAGGGGGAGAGAGAGAGGGAAAGAGAGGATCCAAATTGCGCTCCAAGCTGACGGCAGAGAGCCTGACGCAGGCCTCCAGCTCAGGAACCATGAGATGAGAGCTGGATGCTTAACCCGCCCCAGCCACTCAGGCGCCCCTCCTGCCTTTCGATCCAGATGTGTCCACAGAACTGTAAACCCATTTCCTGGATGATGCAGCAAACGGATGCCCCCTTGGTGCTGGGCCTCGAGGATGAACGTGGAAGAGGGGCTCCCCCAAGGTCCTTTCCTTCAGACTCAGCTCCAGGCACCTTGGAATGGCAGTCCCCTTTGGCTTCCCCCACGCCTCCCAGAGAAGCGTCAGGCCACTGCTGTCCTGGACTCCTCCTCCCTCCCCCCACCACCCCACCCCGGGGAGCCCCATGGG
>NW_027531904.1:5661006-5662898 GCF_008692635.1 Crocuta crocuta
ACTCCAGGGAGACCCATGGGCTCCTCTCTGCCTACTCCAAGCACCCTGACTGGTCCCCTGATGCGGGAGGTCTCCAGCCTGCATCAGCCTGCATCAGCCTGCATCACCTCCATGAAGCTGCCAGCAGCACGCACACACACACACACACACACACACACACACACCCCAGAATGGGCTCCGACCCACACCATGCTGCTCAGTTCTCAGGGACCGGGCCCTGCCCTCCGCACACCGCGTGCCCCTCCTTACCACAACCAGGGAGCAAGAATGTCCTGTTCCCTTCAAGGTCCTTCTAGCCAGACTCAGGACCAAACTGACCTGAGACACATTAACAGGAGAAAGTCAATTTCAATTTCATATATTCAGAGAACCCACACAGACATGGACTTTCCAAAGACAATCAGGCAAAATGAGGTATGTTCGGTCACTCTGAACGAAGAAGGGGGGCAGGGGTCTGGACCTCAAAGGGAAGAGATGCAATTCGTAGGACAATGTAAAGAGTAACTGTTCTGTGAACAAGTGCTCGCTGGGCCACTCAGAAACAATGGACCGAGAGGACTTCGAGCGACAAGCCCGGCCAAGTTCCTCTATGGCCAAGTACTTAGTTCATGTTCTAATGTAGTTGTGTGTCCTGACGCCTCTCTTCCGGACCAGCTCCTCTATCTGAATTCTTCTTAGGCAATAAGGGCGAGGTAAAGAGCTTTTCCAGAATCTGATGGGTTTCAATTTTTTTGTAATTCAAAATCATCTTTATGCCAAAGTAGCCCATCGTGGGGCAGCCTGCCCTTGGGCCCCCATAGGACCCCCCAAATGACTGCCCTTTGCTAACGCTGCCCTGGGTTAAATACACATCAAAACCACAATGAGATACCACCTCACACCTGTCAGAGTGACTAACATTAACAACTCAGGCAACAACGGATGTTGGTGAGGATGCTGAGTAAGAGGATTTCTTTTCCACTGTTGGTGGGAATGCAAACTGGTGCGGCCACTCTGGAAAACAGCGTGAAGGTTCCTGAAAAATTAAAAATAGAACTACCCTATGACCCAGCAATTGCACTACTAGGTATTTCTCCAAGGGACACAGGTGTGCTGTTTCGTAGGGGCACGTGCACCCCAATGTTTATAGCCGCGCTATTGACAGTAGCCAGAGTATGGAAAGAGCCCAAATGTCCATCGATGGATGAATGGATAGAGAAGATGTGGTATATGTATACAATGGAGTATTACTCGGCCATCAAAAAGAATGAAATCTTGCCATTTGCAACTACATGGATGGAACTCGAGGGTATTATGCTAAGTGAACTTTGTCACAGAAAGACAAATATCGTATGACTTCACTCATATGAGGAATTTAAAATACAAAGCAGACAAACAAAAGGGAAGGAAAGCAAAAAACAATATAAAAGCAGGGAGGGGGTCAAAACATAAGAGACTCTTAAATATGGAGAACAGACAGAGGGTTACTGGAGCGGCTGTGGGAGGGGGGAGGGCCTACATGGGTGAGGGGCATTAAGGAATCTACTCCGGAAATCGTTGTTGCACTAGATGCTAACTAACTTGGATGTCAATTTAAAAAATAAATTAAAAACATACAGTAAAAATTAATTAAAGTTGCCCTGGGTTGGGGCGCCTGGGGGGCTCAGTTGGTTAAACATCTGACTTTGGCCCAGGTCATGATCTCATGGTCCCTGAGTTCAAGCCCCACATCGGGGTCTATGCTGACAGCTCAGAGCCTGTTTGGGATTCTCTCTTTCCCTCTCTCTCTGTCCCTCCCCTGCTTGCTCATGCATGCACGTGTGCTCTATCTATCAAAAATAATTAAAGATGCCCTGGGTCATGTCTCCCCCAGTGCCAGATTTAGGGACTCCCTTCCTCTTTTTTTTTTTTTT
>NW_027531904.1:5662916-5669997 GCF_008692635.1 Crocuta crocuta
AGGGAGCAAGCTTGGACTGGGAGCCAGGCGCCCAGGGGGCACCGGAAACCGCCTGCAGCCTCCCAGGGGACCTTTCAGACCCAGTTGTTTTTGAGGACCAGAGAGCCTTGCAGGAGACTGGCAACGGGGGGCTGGAATTGGGGCTCTTTGTAGAGGAAGCATCACTACGCACTTAACCACAGGNCTTCCCAGCGTGGCAATTAGCTCCAGACATGGGAGCAGATGCACATTCTCAGGGTCCAAAGGCCTTGGCAGGGACAGCACCAGCTGCCCATCGCCAGCAAGGCCGTTAAAAAGGAGGTGAGGCGTGGGAGCCGGTCCCTTGGAGGGGCCACCACGGGACCCACCGGGCGGCCATCAGGCCTTGGCAGGAAGAGAAAACATTTTTGCTCTCAGAGAGAGTAAAGAGAAAGGCGGCATGGCCCGGCAGGCCAACTTCTGCCAGTCTTGAAGGGTTGCAGAACAAAACCCTTTTCTCCAGGTCCTCGAACCTTCTGCCAGCCTGTGCCGTTGATTGGTTCCTTCCCAGCTCTGGGGAGGTGTGGCGATCAGGGCTGCCCAGAGCCCATTGAGGAGAGGCCCTGAATAGACACACAGACCAGGAGGCCCTGGCCGGCCGATGCTACTTCCCAGAGCCGGCCTCACGGGCTTTGCATCCCGAGAGACCCACATTCGCCACCCAGGCCGCCTAACGTCTGTGACCGGCAAGGTCCTCTTGTTTAGAATCGTACAGACTGGGTATGGAAACCTAAGTACGTGTTCATAAGTACGTGCGGAGCGCGTGTACAGTGTGCTTCCATTCAAGGAGGCGGGGGAGGGCAGGCACCACGTGTGTGCACACTTGCTCGTGTGTGCCCTGAGTGTGTCTGGAAGGATAAACCAAACCAAACAAAAAAAACGGGCTGTTTGGATTGACTCCAGGAAGGGAAATGAGCAGCTGGCCGAGGAACATGCGAGGGAGGGAGGCTTTTTTAGAAGACACGTTTCGGAGCTTTCAAGTTTTGAATGGTTTCAACTACTATTATATTTTAAGAATATATCATTTGAATTAGATAGACAAAACCCAAGGGCAGCAGTGAGATCCTCCCCAGATTGCTGGATGAAGCGAGTTAATATTGATGAAACGCCAGCAGGATGCCCGTGCGTGCCCCTCAGGAAGCGGTGTCAGAGCCCTACGGGGTCGTGAAGCAGGTGCACCAGCCCGCACGGCCGGCCCAGGAAGGGTGCAGAGCGGGCCCAGCGCTTCCTGCGGCGCGAGTGGGACCTTGAAGTCCAGAAGGCACGCGCCCGAGGTCACACAGCTGGACGGGGTGGCGCATGGATCTTGGACTGGAATCCTGTTCCCAGGCTCCTCCTGGGAACGTCTGTAGAAACTAGAAAAATTAGTGAGGATCTCCGGAGATCCCAACACCGGGCGAAAATCACACGCTTCGGAGATGGCGTGACTTTCAAGGTCAGCATCTGGATGGGCAAGCAGCCCCGGCCTTGGCTGATCAGGGCAGACCTCTGGGTTAGAGTCAAAAGGCAGTGAGGCTAGATCTAAAATCTAGTCTCCTGCTTAGAGCAAGCCCACCCCAAGAGGCCCATCTGCAGGGGGAGCACGTGCTTCTATCTGTGGTTTCTCTTCCCAGCCTCTCCCTCACCCAGCTGGCCCCTCCTCCACCAAGACGGCATGCCTACTGTATACTGGGCATTCAGCAAGTCCACTGAGACACCAGCACATCTAAGGAAACTCTTGGAGCTTCTAGTTTAGTTGGAAACTAAGAGCAGACAAGTATCTGTTTTTGGAGTCCCGGCTCTGCCATTCCCTGGCCCTGTGACCTCGAGTCAGACACTTCTCAGCTTGCAGCCTCTGCTTCCTCATCTGTAAAATGGGCTTTGAAAAAGCACCGGCCTAGCTTGTTCTGAGGATTAAACGATAATCCATAGAAGGCATGTAAACTGTCTATTGCAAGCATCCAACTCATAGCTCTATCGGCGACTGCTGTCATGCGAGAGAGAAAGGGGAAAGGTGCACTTTTAAAAAATGTTATTTATTTTGGGGCGCCTGGGTGGCTCAGTCGGTTAAGCGTCCGACTTTCGCTTGGGTCATGATCTCGCGGTTCGTGGGTTCGAGCCCCGCATCGGGCTCTGTGCTGACTGCCAGCTCAGAGCCTGGAGCCTGTTTCAGTCTGTGACTCCCTCTCTCTCTGACCCTCCCCTGCTCACGCTGTCTCTCTCTCGCTCCTGGAAATAAATAAAACATAAAAAAAAAAAAATTTAAAAAAAAATTTTATTTATTTTGAGAGACAGTGGGAGCCGCAGAGGGGCAGAGAAAGAGAGAGAGAGTCCCAAGCAGGCTCCTCACTGTCATCTCAGAATCCAGTGTGGGGCTTGAACCCACAAAACCCTGAGATCATGACCTGAGCCACAAACCAAGAGTCGGATGCTTGACCAACTGAGCCACCTAGGAAAGATGCATTTTAAGACAGGGCCAGGGGGACCTGGGCGGCTCAGTCTGTTAAGCGTCTGACTCTTGACTTTGGCTCAGGTCATAATCTCAAGAGTTCATGAATTTGAGCCCCACATTGGGTTCCTTGTGCTAACAGTGTGGGGCCTGCTTGGAATTCTCTCTCTCTCTCTCTCTCTCTCTCTCTCTCTCTCTCTCTCATCCTCCTGCATGTGCTCTCTCTTTCTAAATTAAAATTTTTTTTCAAATTTTTTATTAAAAAAATAACACATGGGGGCGCCTGGGTGGCTCAGTTGGTTAAGCATCTGACTTCAGCTCAGGTCATGAACTTGTGGTCCAGTCTGTGGGTTCGAGCCCCACATCGGGCTCTGTGCTGACAGCTCAGAGCTTGGAGCCTGCTTCAGATTCTGCGTCTCCCTCTCTCTCTGCTCTTCCCCACTCACACTCTGTGTCTGTCTGTCTGTCTTTCTCTCTCCCAAAAATGAATAAGCATTAAAAAAAAATTTTTTTTTAAAAGACAGGACCAAACTTTGGATGAATGACTGAAGCTTACACAGCATTATCATTACTGGGATCCCCAGAGAGAATGCCAGGCCAGTCTAGAAGACACCATGAGCAAATGGATCTTGCATTGGGCCTTGAAGCAGAGAAAAAAGATGCCATTGCAAGGAAGAGGCTCAGTGATGGCAAAATGGGGGCTGGGAATGAGGCGGGCATGTGCGGCTGGAGGAAACCAAGATCGCAGGCTTTGTCTTTGGGGAATTAGCCCCTTGTCCTGCAAGTGAAGCCCCAGGGGCTGAAGGCAGCCTCTGCGGTCCTTCCTAGCAGCACCCAGGCTTGGCCAGAGGCACCCTCGGGGCACCCGGGTGGCTCAGTCGGTTAAGTGTCTGCCTTTGCTCAGGTCATGATCTCATGGTTAGTGAGGTTGAGCCCCACTCTAGGCTCTTTGCTGTTGGCATGGAACCCATTTAGATCCTCTGTCTGCCTCTCACCCACTCATTCTCTCTCTCTTTCTCTCTCTCTCTCTCAAAAATAAGCTTTGAAAAATAAAATACAGTGGCCTCACTGACCCCCCACCTCCTGGAAGTCATGCCCTTGTGTGATGCCCTCCCTTTGAGTGTGAGCTAGACCTGATCACGTGCTTATAAGGAGGAGACTATGGCACAAGGGTCAAGTGTGAGATGAGGGTGCGTCTCACTGGCACCCCTTCTCCCTGGCTGTCCTCACAGGCCGCCCTGACAGGAAGGACCACTTGGCAATGAACCAAAGGCAGCCTCTCCAACCTGGCGGTCCTAAGTCCTACCAGCAACACCATGGTGAGCTTGCAAACCGGTCCTGCCACGGTAGAGACTTCAGATAAGACTGCAGCCCCTGACGGCTGCGGGAGAAACTCAGAATAGGCGGGCCAGCTCCACTGTTCAGATTCCTGATGCACACAAAGTGTGAGATAATAAGTGTACATTGTTGGGGCACTGGGGTGGCTCAGGCAGCTGAGCATCTGACTCACGATTTCCACTCAGGTCGTGACCTCATTGTCATGAGATCAAGCCTCACGTCGGGTTCCATGTTGGGCGAGGAGATTTTTCTCTCCCTCTCCGTCTGTCCCTCCCCCATGCATGTGCACACATACTCATGCACTCTCAAAAAAAAAAAAAAAAAAAAAAGCAGTTATTTAAAAAAAAAAAAATTTTTTTTTTTAACTTTCAAGGGTACCTGGGTGGCTCAGTTGGTTAAGCGTCTGACTTCAGCTCAGGTCATGATCTCATGGTGCGTGAGTTCAGGCCCTGCATCGGGCTCTGTGCTGACAGCTCAGAACTTGGAGCCTGCTTCAGATTCTGTGTGTGTCTCTCTCTCTGCCCCTCCCCCATTCATGCTTGGTCTCTCTCTCTCTCTCTCTCTCTCTCTCTCAAAAAACATTAAAAAAAGTAAAAAATAAAAAATGTTTAAAAAGTTTCAAAAAGTATGAAATAAACAAGTGTGCGTTGTTTTAAGCCTCTGTTTTCGAACCCTGTGTTATGCAGCAATGTACAACTAATAAGTTATGCATATAATTTTGTAAACTAACTTTAAAGCCTGGCATAACCACATAAGCATTCTCCTTTATCATATCTGTCTACACACATCATGCTTGCTTGTTGCATAATCCTTCATCCATAATTTAACTATCCTGCTCTTGCGGGTCCTTTGAATTATTTTCCAGTTTTCATTGTGCAGTTAACATGCTTAAAGCATCATCTATAAGACAGTTTCTTCAGAGCCTTTGTCCGTAAGAATCACCAGGTCCAAGAGCATGCTACACGCCACTTAACGGTAGGAGTTATGATCAACTCACCACCCTAGCTCTTTAAGATACAGTTTATCCTTTTAAATCCTGGATCTATAGACCAGACTGCTCAACACAGTTGCCATAAGGTCACACTGAGAGCCAAGGATTTGGCTGGAGTCAGAGGTTAATATCTTAGAGAAGCCATAAAACAAGAGGTTCAGGTTCAATTTTCCTTTCCAGAGCATTTGGTACTGAAGGAAATTGAGGATACACCTTCTAGATTCTGATTACTACAAACTCAAACTGTACATCTCAGCAACTCCCTTTCCCTACTGTCTCTCAGGGTTACCATTTATCGCTGTGTGACCTTGAGCAAGTACTTAACCTCTCTGTGCCCCAATGTTCTCATATATAAAAGTAAATCCTCCCCTTTCTCGTATGTTCCAAAGAAGTAGCTACTACATGCTAGTCAGGACGTTCTATGTGCTGGCTTGTGAATTAGCCAGGAAGCTAATGAAGCTTTCAGAACCCTCATTTGCCAAGATTCCGTACCTAATTTTGTACAATGTTTAGAACTGTATAATTCCAATTTATACATGATTTGCAATTGTATAATTACAGAAGAGGGCCCCCAATTTTATAAGCTTCCAGGCCTCAAAAGCCTGGGTTGATCCCTAAGAAAGGTGGTAACGTATGTGTTGGTTATAAATATTGAATGAGATAATGTGGTTAATGACTTAAAATAGTGTCCAGCACATAGAACGTCCTGACTAGCATATAGTGGCTACTTCTTTGGAACATATGAGAATAGAACTTGCTTTCTTATTTGAGGCGCCAGTGTGGCTTAGTTAGTTAAGCATCCGACTTCAGCTCAGGTCATGATCTTGGGGTTCGTGAGTGAATGCCACATCGGGCTCTGTGCTCAGAGCACAGAGCCTGCTTGGGATCCTCTGTCCCCCTCTCTCTGCCCCTCCGCTGCTCATGCTTGCTCTCTCTCTCAAAAATAAACCTGGGTGGTTCAGTTGGTTTAGCGTCTGACTTCGGCTCAGGTCATGATCTCACAGTTTGTGGGTTCGAGCCCCGCGTCGGGCTCTGTGCTGACAGCTCAGAGCCTGGAGCCTGCTTCGGATTCTGTGTCTCCCTCTCTCTCTGACCCTCCCCTGCTAGTGCTCTGTCTCTGTCTCTGTCTCTCAAAAATAAATAAACGTTGGAAATTTTTAAATAAACATTAAGAACTTGCTTCCTTTCCTTTGTTCATACATGTAACGACTTCAAGAAACTTAATTTACAAAAACCCAAATTTTAGAAAAGATAAAGCAGAGGGTGATCATTCTACTTATAAGAGAACTCACTGACTTTACTTCCTCCCCCCACCCCCCAAGTAATCTCTATGCCCAGGGGCGCCTGGGTGGCTCAGTCAGTTGGGTGGCCGACTTCAGCTCAGGTCATGATCTCATAGTTTATGAGTTTGAGCCCAGGGACGGGCTCTGTGCTGACAGTTCAGAGCCTGGAGCCTGCTTCGGATTCTGTGTCTCCCTCTCTCTCTGACCCTCCCCTGATCACACTCTGTGTCTCTTTCTCAAATAAATAAATGAATGAATGAATGAATGAATAATAAATCAATCTTAAAAAAAAAAAAAAAACCTCTATGCCCAATGTAGGGCTTGAATTCACAACCCTGAGATGGAGTCACACCTTCCAGGTACTGAGCTAGCCAGGCACCCCTCTGGCTTTATGTTTCTAGTTGATATCTGAAAAGCAGCGATCCATCCACTGGCCAACCAACCAAATTATTGGGACAGAGGAAGTGCCCAGAAATCCTGAGAGGCTGTCCCTGCGGGGAACAGAGGAATCAACATGCCCTGGGGCCCTGTGTGGCACTTCATTGCCAAAGCCGGAAGTGAGTGTGGGGGTTGGCCACACCCTTCCAAACCTAGACGACAGGACCCTGCCTTGCTTTTGTTTTGTTTTGTTTTTTGTAAACATCCAGATGACTTCCTTTTCTTTCTTTAAAAAAAAAAAAAAATTTTTTTTTTAAAGCAATGAAGGAAAGAACCAAAGGAAGTAGGTGTCACTCAGGGCAAAGACAATAATGAGGAGGTTGAGACCAGGTAAATAAAGCCGGGAATAAACAGTAGAAGGAGCTGTGGCTGGTGGAATGTGGGAGGGAGACGATCCAAGATGGGGGCAGCCAGGCAGTGACTCACCCCTCAGGCTTCGCAGTCCCTCCTCCCAGGCGGCCCCTTGGGGAGGCAGGGCTCAGCGCAGGGACACGCCAGATAAACCCAGATAAACCAGATCAGGATCCAGAGCCCTGGAATCCCCTCCAGGATCTGTTGTTGTCTGCACCCAGCCCCACCCCCCTC
>NW_027531904.1:5670033-5671769 GCF_008692635.1 Crocuta crocuta
CTCTCGCATCCTAAACCAGAGCCTGCATAAAGGATCCCTCTTTTTCATACCTGGCGCCCGATGGCTTGTGTGGCCACTTCTTCACATGTCCCATGACCTTGGCTGCACCCACATCTTCTAGATCAAAAAGATCCCCTGAAAGTAATGACTCTAAGCCCTGGCAGTTCTGGGTAACAGAGTGGAAAGGGCAGCAGATGCCTCGGCTCACACGGTGTTCTCCCTTGTGTGACCTTGACAGTCATGTAAATTCTTCCCTCCCTCCCTCCCTCGGTGCCATAAGATGGGGGGAGTGGTAGCCACAGGGCCCACTCGGAGGGAGTGGTAGCCACAGGGCCCACCTTACTTGAGTGTCGTGAAGACGAAGTGAGCTGCTGTGTGGGGAAGTGCTTTGCAGAAGGGAAGGGATGTAAGAAAGATAGATCATGGTGGTAAACTTGGGAAATTTCGAGTCCTGGCCTGATGTGGCACATTCTCTTTCCATGTCCTGCAGTGACCTGGAGATGCCACGTGGGCCCTTTCCCTAACCCCCCAGGGTCCGTCTGTCTGTCCCAGGCCAGTGCTCAGAGGTGTCCTCGGTGCCGGGTTGGACGGTGCCTGGGGCCTTGTGAGCAATTTCTCGCTTGCTGTCCTCTCCCTGGGACCCATCTCCTTCATGTCTCCAACTTCCTGTTGATTCTTCCCAGCCTAGGACGGGAGCCCCTAGGAGGCAAGTCCCTGATGGCTGAGCACCCTCCCGGAAGGTGGGAACCCATCTCATCGAGTGTGTCAAGAGAAGGAAAAGGTCGGCACCTGGGTGGCTCAGTCGGTTAAGCGTCCAACTTCGGCTCAGGTCATGATCTCACAGTTCATGGGTTCGAGCCCCACATCGGGCTCTGTGCTGACAGCTAGCTCAGATCCTGGAGACTGCTTCTGATTCTGTGTCTGCCTTTCTCTGACCCTCCCCTGCTCACGCTGTCTCTCTCTCTCTCAGAAATAAATAAGACATTAAAAATTAAAAAAAAAAAANAAAAAAACCTCTATGCCCAATGTAGGGCTTGAATTCACAACCCTGAGATGGAGTCACACCTTCCAGGTACTGAGCTAGCCAGGCACCCCTCTGGCTTTATGTTTCTAGTTGATATCTGAAAAGCAGCGATCCATCCACTGGCCAACCAACCAAATTATTGGGACAGAGGAAGTGCCCAGAAATCCTGAGAGGCTGTCCCTGCGGGGAACAGAGGAATCAACATGCCCTGGGGCCCTGTGTGGCACTTCATTGCCAAAGCCGGAAGTGAGTGTGGGGGTTGGCCACACCCTTCCAAACCTAGACGACAGGACCCTGCCTTGCTTTTGTTTTGTTTTGTTTTTTGTAAACATCCAGATGACTTCCTTTTCTTTCTTTAAAAAAAAAAAAAAATTTTTTTTTTAAAGCAATGAAGGAAAGAACCAAAGGAAGTAGGTGTCACTCAGGGCAAAGACAATAATGAGGAGGTTGAGACCAGGTAAATAAAGCCGGGAATAAACAGTAGAAGGAGCTGTGGCTGGGGGAATGTGGGAGGGAGACGATCCAAGATGGGGGCAGCCAGGCAGTGACTCACCCCTCAGGCTTCGCAGTCCCTCCTCCCAGGCGGCCCCTTGGGGAGGCAGGGCTCAGCGCAGGGACACGCCAGATAAACCCAGATAAACCAGATCAGGATCCAGAGCCCTGGAATCCCCTCCAGGATCTGTTGTTGTCTGCACCCAGCCCCACCCCCCTC
>NW_027531904.1:5671913-5679109 GCF_008692635.1 Crocuta crocuta
CTCTCGCATCCTAAACCAGAGCCTGCATAAAGGATCCCTCTTTTTCATACCTGGCGCCCGATGGCTTGTGTGGCCACTTCTTCACATGTCCCATGACCTTGGCTGCACCCACATCTTCTAGATCAAAAAGATCCCCTGAAAGTAATGACTCTAAGCCCTGGCAGTTCTGGGTAACAGAGTGGAAAGGGCAGCAGATGCCTCGGCTCACACGGTGTTCTCCCTTGTGTGACCTTGACAGTCATGTAAATTCTTCCCTCCCTCCCTCCCTCGGTGCCATAAGATGGGGGGAGTGGTAGCCACAGGGCCCACTCGGAGGGAGTGGTAGCCACAGGGCCCACCTTACTTGAGTGTCGTGAAGACGAAGTGAGCTGCTGTGTGGGGAAGTGCTTTGCAGAAGGGAAGGGATGTAAGAAAGATAGATCATGGTGGTAAACTTGGGAAATTTCGAGTCCTGGCCTGATGTGGCACATTCTCTTTCCATGTCCTGCAGTGACCTGGAGATGCCACGTGGGCCCTTTCCCTAACCCCCCAGGGTCCGTCTGTCTGTCCCAGGCCAGTGCTCAGAGGTGTCCTCGGTGCCGGGTTGGACGGTGCCTGGGGCCTTGTGAGCAATTTCTCGCTTGCTGTCCTCTCCCTGGGACCCATCTCCTTCATGTCTCCAACTTCCTGTTGATTCTTCCCAGCCTAGGACGGGAGCCCCTAGGAGGCAAGTCCCTGATGGCTGAGCACCCTCCCGGAAGGTGGGAACCCATCTCATCGAGTGTGTCAAGAGAAGGAAAAGGTCGGCACCTGGGTGGCTCAGTCGGTTAAGCGTCCAACTTCGGCTCAGGTCATGATCTCACAGTTCATGGGTTCGAGCCCCACATCGGGCTCTGTGCTGACAGCTAGCTCAGATCCTGGAGACTGCTTCTGATTCTGTGTCTGCCTTTCTCTGACCCTCCCCTGCTCACGCTGTCTCTCTCTCTCTCAGAAATAAATAAGACATTAAAAATTAAAAAAAAAAAAGAGAAGGGAAAGGTCTATGGTTGAAAAGTTTGGGAAATTCTGCTGACCCAGATTCAACTTTCTCTCCCTGCCCTTCCCTCCCTGCCCATCAAGGAGACAAACAGTAGCCTGCAGGGTTGGATTAACACAGTGACTAAGGGAGTAGTTGGGGGGTTTTAGTTTTGGGGGTTATTTTATTTTTTAGTTAACATCCAAGTTAGTCAGCATCTAGTGCAGCAATGATTTCAGGAGTAGATTCCAGTGATCCGTCAGCTATGTGTGACACCCAGTGCTCTTCCCAACAAGTGTCTTCCTTGCTGCCCAGCACCCATTTAGCCCATCCCCCCACCCACAACCCCTCCGGCAGCCCTCTGTGTTGGGGTTGTTTTAAAGGCAATTTGCAAATACATGGAAGTAAATAGTAAAATGGGCCCTTCGGATCCCCTCCAACAATTATGGATAATTAAGAACTTGAAGGAGGAGGGATTCAGGCCCGAATTCCTTCCGGTCCGACCACCAATTAGTGCTGAGATTCCGGGCAAGTTCAATCTTCCTAAGCCTGTTTCCTCACGCATTAAGTGGGAATGATAACTGGGAGTAATCACCTTGAGAACTCCTCTTTCTGGAGGAGTAAATGAAATAAGGCAGCTCTAAGGCACTAGCGGAATGTCCCCAACAAGGAACCGGCTGGGTCATTAGTGATAATCTTTGCTAGAGGCGCCGTGCTAGAGGCTAGGAGTGTGGGCCGTAGGGGCCCAGGGCAGGCTGCCCTAAGATGGGCCACTTTGGCAGGAAAGTCACGTTGAGTCAAAAGCAATCAAAACCTAGCAGTTTCCAGAAAAGCTCTTCACCTCCCCCACCTCCCCCTGTTGGTACCAGGAAGAGGCTATTAACAGAAATTCCTGTTTACCTAAGAAACACGTCTGTATAATAGGGCAACCTTTGTTTAACAAACATCTCCTCTGACCTTCCTGCTAATGGTCTTCCTTCCCTAGACCCACACCCCTCTCCTTAGCTCAAATAAGCATCGTGGTGCTTGTCTTTGGAACTTTCAAGTCCCTGTGGATTCCCCATATGTACGCTATGAAATTTGATTTTCTCCGGTTAATCTGCCTCCTATCAATTTGATTCTTAGTCCAGCTAGAAGGACTTTGAAGAACAGAGGAAATTCTTCCTCCCCAACAGGGTTCTGGAGCCAGACTGCCTGCATTTGAATCCCAACTCTCAGTTGCTAGCTGTGTGACCTTGGACAAGCTGCTGACCCTCTCTGTGCCCCAGTATTTTAACAGCATTACCTACCTCGTGGGTGATTTGTTGGGCAAAACACTGGGAACAGTATTTGGCACTTAGTAAGAGCTCAATAAAGGTTGGGCTTGGTACTGCTAATATGACCTGTTCAACCTCACTTCTTTTGGCACGTCGTACATTCCATTCGCACCTATACGCATCCTCTTTCTGAAGTGGAATCTCGGAGTATCAGCTTTGGGAAAGTCTGGAAGAAGGAAAGTCTTAGGAGTTTCACTTCCACTGGACCGTGTTGCTGAGGCTCCTGCCATTTCAGACCCACGGGCCCAAGAGTTATATGTTCTGATTTTCTTGCTCTGGGTGTGGGTCACAGATTATTTCCGGGGCATTCAGAAATGCTTTTAGGTTAAGTTCACACAACCTTGAAAAGCTGGAGTCCCAAACCAGGAGAGGCTTTGCAGAGCTCTCCACCCCCCAATAGCTGAACAAAAAGAATCTCATTTCTTGAAGACCTTTACAATGCTGCCTGACCCTTCACGGAGCCCCGTCACCTGGAAAGCTGGGCGTAGCATCTGTGGATGAGTCCATTTTGTTATTCTCCCCTCACAGAGCAGGCACTCACCAGGCATCCTGCGGTGCCAGCCCCAGGGTGAGGGGATGTGGCATGCCCAGTTTTCTCGGCGGGGGCGGGGGGGTCAGCTGGTCACTTCCCACATCTGGGCTTTCTTTTTTTGATAGGGTACACCCAGATAATATCCAGCGTCTCTTGAAAATCCTGCCTTTCGTCATTATGTAATTCTATTTTTTTTAATGTTTATTTTTGAAAGAGAGAGAGCATGGGGGAAGGACAGAGAGAGAGAGGGAGACACAGAATCTAAAACAGGCTCCAGGTTCTGAGCTGTCAGCACAGAGCCCAACGTGGGGCTCGAACTCACAAACTGCGAGATCATGACCTGAGCCAAAGATGGACGCTTAATTGACTAAGACACCCAGGCGCCCCTGTAATTCTATTTTTGACCTGAAATGCTACTATTCGAACAATCTGATTCTTTTGCCGAAACGAAGGGGGGAGTGGGAGAGAGAAACGGGGGCCTGTGGCTTCTGGAGCTGGTGGCTCATCTCTCAGCCTGCATCTGCCCGCACCACCTCCTGCATCCAGACGTTTATGGCAGCGGAAACCACAGCTCTTCCGCAGCGTTCAGACTACGTGGCCAGCTCATCCCATCTGACCCCTTGTTTTGTTTACAGGTGGGGGTAGGGGGGTGGAGAACCATCAAAAAAGCCTACTACCAGGATCCCAGACAGGCTGCACCCATGACCTCGGGGAAGGCAGTGACCTGGGGAAATCTCAGCGGCCGGAGGAAGGCTGGGCCTTCTGCTGATGCCGCAGAGAGGATGCTGTGAACTGGCAGGACACCCTCTCTGCCCGCGTCCTGACCCCTTCACCCCACTGCCTGTTTCTATGATTGTGCTCCTGTGGACTCCTTGCAGCAAAATGACTTTACTCTCAGTTGTATTGATTGAAGAATGTAGTTGGGATGCCTGGGGGGCTCAGTCAGTTGAGCGTCTGACTCTTGGTTTCAGCTCAGGTCACGATCTCCCGATTGGTGGGTTGAAGCCCCACATCTGGTTCTGCACTGACAGCACAGAGCCTGCTTGGGATTCTCTCTCCACCCCCTCCCCCTCTGACATGGCATGTATTCTCTCTCTCTCTCTCTCTCTCTCTCTCTCTTTCTCTCTCTCAAAATGAAGAAATAAACGTAAAAAAAAAAAGTTTGGGGCACCTGGGTGGCTCATTCAATTAAACATCCAACATCAGCTCCGTTCATGATCTCACGGTTTGTGAGTTTGAGCCCCGCATCGGGCTCTGTGCTGTCAGTGTGGAGCACATTTCAGATCCCCTGGCCCTCCCCCTCTCTCTCTCGCTCAGTCTCTCTCTCTCTTCCCCTCCCCGAATTGTGTGCTTGTGTGTGCACTCTTTCAAAAATAAATAAACTTTTTTAAAAAAGTTAAATAAATAAATCCAGCAAGCTGTTAAGAAGGGCAGTTGTCACTCTGAAAAGAAAGATGACCACGAGCGGTAGGTTGAATCACAGTCCCCATTATGCACTGTCCCTTCCTGTAAGAGGATCGTTGGTCCCTTCCACGAGCTGTGTGGCATCTCCCGGAGGACAGACCTCTCCCACCCCACTGTCAGGTGTGGCCATGTGGTCCAGGTGACCTGCGAGGTGAAGGTGGGAAAGCAGGTGCCCGCAGACTGCACATTTCCTCCCAAGGTCTCGCTCTTCCCGTGGGCCGTGAGGATCCCGGGTTCCAGACAGCGGCCTCTCCTTCAACCTGGGTTCCGGGCTGGAGAGTCGCATGAGGGCAGGCCCGCAGCCACCAACCCGCAACGGGACTGAGAGACAGGCCATGCTTGTTATGCACCACGGAGATTTGGGAATCATTTCTTACTGTGGCATAACCTAGCAGAGGCTGACTAATGCAGTGATGTTGCCCAAGATGGTGTCACGACTTGCCCATTTTTCTATCCTGTCTACTCAGGTTAAAATCTAAATGCTGATGACACCAACATAAAAAAAGCTTTTGCACAGCAAAGGAAGCTATCAACAAAATTAAAAGGCAACCAACCGAATGGGAGAAGATATTTACAAATGATATATCCCATAAGGGGCGCCTGGGTGGCTCAGTCGGTTAAGCGTCTGACTTCGGCTCAGGTCATGATCTCGCAGTTCATGGGTTCGAGCCCTGCGTCGGGCTCTGTGCTGACAGCCATCTCAGAGCCTGTAGCCTGTTACGGATTCTGTGTCTCCCTCTCTCTCTGACCCTCCCCTGCTCATGCTGTCTCTCTCTCTCCCTCAGAAATAAATAAAAACATTTAAAAATTTAAAAAAGAAAGGATATATGCACCCCTATGTTCACTGCAGCATTATTTACAATAGCCAAGATAAAGAAACAACCCAAGTGTTCACTGATAGGTGAATGCATAAAGATGTGGTGTGTGCATAACGGAACATTATGCGGGCATGAAGAAGAATGAAATCCTGCCATTTGTAACAACATGGATAGACCTAGAGAGTATAATACTAAACGAAATAAATCAGAGAAAGCCAAATACCATTTATATATGGAACCTAAAAAAAGAAACAAGAAGGGAAGGGGAGGGAGGGAGGAAGACTCATAAATACAGAGAACAAATTGGTGGTTGCCAGAGGGGGGAGGAGCAGTTGGATGGGTAAAAGAGAAGGGGATTTGAACAGAAAAATTTGAACACCAAAGAAAACCAAACCCAATCTCTGAGTCCTCATTCCATCGCTCTCCATCCCCTGGTTAGACAGCACTCTCACGGGACAGCATCAGGACTTCTGGGAAACCAGCTCTAACCCAAGTTCAAATCAACAGTAGCTAAACCTCAGGAAACCACCAGACTTTGATTCAAAATGGTGAGTCATGTGAAGGCAGTGCTGTTTTCCGCATGATTCTCTGCTCTCTCGGAATAAACAGTACGACTTCTGGTTCTTCTGTGTTCCATCTCACCTACTGCAGTGGCTCTGTGCTGGCCGCCCCCAGATCTGCCACAGGGTATATTGATTATTTTGAATTTAAGTTACTTAAGAAATAGCCCAGGAAGAACATTCTAATCCCCCTTCATCTCCAAATGAAAGAAATAACTCTCCCAACTGAAAGGTACTTTCCTCTACAGGGAGGTAGAGAAGCGTATGTGCCATCAGAGAAGGAAAATTCAGAGCCGAGGTCTATATACGCAGGCCTTTTTACTTTTACTAATTTACCATCCCAGGCCAAGTTCTGTTTAGAGTTCCTTTTTTTTTAAAAGAGGGAGAGAGAAAATCCCAAGCAGGCTCCATGCTCTGAGCACAGAGCCTGATATGGGGCTCGATCTCACGGACCATGAGATCATGACCTGAGCCAAAATCAAGAGTCGGATGTTTAACCAACAGAGCCACCCAGGCACCCCTAGAATTCCTTATTAATTGAAGCTCCCACACATAAGGGGTTTGGAGTCGTTTGTTTGGTTTTGTCCCGTCAGTTCCTCACAGATTGTTGATTCTTCGTCTAAAATGTATAAAGGCTACTTTCCTTGGGAGCCCCTGGTTGGCTCTGTCTGTAAAGCATGCAACTCTTGATCTTGAGGTTGTGAGTTCAGGCCCCATATTGGGCCTCGAACTTAATCAAAAAAAAGAAAAGAGTGGGGGCGCCTGTGTGGCTCAGTTGGTTGGGCATCTGATTCTTGGTTTCAGCTCAGGTCATGATCTCTCAGTTCATGAGTTTGAGCTCCACGTTGGGCTCTGCAGTCTTCGGGATTCTCTCTCTGTTCCCTACCCCCACCGCCTCCCGTGCTCGCTCGCTCGCTCGCTCACTCTGTCTCTCTCTCTCTCTCTCAAAATATTTTTTTAAAAAGGCTACCCGCCTTGATCATTTCTTTGGGTCTCAATTTCATCATTGTGCCTATGGTGGTTAAGTTTTCTGTGTCAATGTAGCCAGACCACAGTACTGCCTTATTTAATCAAACACGAGCCCAGGGGTTCCATGAAGATGCTTTGTGGATGCGGCTGACTTCCAGTGAAGGATATGATCCCCGAGAATGGGCGCCAGCCTCATCCAGTCTGCTGGACACCGTAAGAGAAAAAAATGGAGGTTCTCTGGGAACGGGAATTCTACAGCACCAATTCCTGCCCGGTCCCCAGCCTGCCCAACAGATATGATATTTACCAACCTGGTCCTTGAAATAAATCTCTCTCTCTCTTTCCCGTTCCTCCCCATCTAGAACCAATTCAGGTTTTGCTCTAATCCCGGCTGTGACCTGTTCTCACGATCTGTGGGATTTCTGGGAATGGGGCCCCTGGTCTCAGCAGGCACTTATTTACACTGGGGGAGATGAGGGGGCCTTTGAGATGGAGGGGGCTCCTCCTGACCAGCTCTGCACGGAGTGAGCCGGGGACTCCCAG